>NC_047085.1:328649002-329274002 GCF_902459505.1 Geotrypetes seraphini
CAACAAGCAAAGGAGATACAAGGTATTCCTTTTTCAGGTCATGAATATAAGGTCTCTGCTTATGCAGATTATATTTTGCTTCATTTGAAAAATCCTGAATCTAGCATTCCGCATTTACTGGAATTGATTGAAAGATTCAGTAAATTTTCTGGTTATAAAATAAATTGGAGTAAATCCGAAGTTCTTCTACTAAACATACATTGTACAAAAGGATTATTTGATACATTCCCATTCCTTTGGAAGGAAGAAGGGATAAAATATTTAGGTATAATGATACAAAAGACTCTGGAAGACACAATGACAGTAAATGAGAAATCTTTATTGCAGAAAGTCAAAGAAATGTGTGAGCATTGGAATCCTTTACATCGTTCTTGGTGGGGGAGAGTACAAACTGTAAAGATGATGGTATTGCTTGTGGTTTGTTACCAAATGTTGCCAGTTGTTTTTTTTCAGGGGTCCTTTTATAAAAAACTAAATAGTATCATCACTAAATTAATTTGGCTGGGTAAAACTGCTAAAATAGCTTTAGTGTCATTGCAAAAACCAATTGCTGAGGGTGGGATAAATTTCCCAAATTTCTACAGATATCATCAAGCTTTTATCATGCGGCAGGGTATGTATTGGATCCTTCCTGAACTCATGGAACATCTTCCTGATTGGCTGTACTTAGAATGGCAACTCATGTCCCCATTGCGATTGTTTCATGTTCTGAGTATAAAGTTACCTAGATATGTTAAGGACAATAGTATTTTATTTGATACATGGAAAACATTGAAATTTATTAAAACATTAATGGATGTTCAGTAGAAAAATCCACTTATCAATCCTTATGGTTAAACTCCAAGGTTCAAATAGGTGGGTCTGGGATCTCCTGGAAGCATTGGATGCAGGCAGGCATTCAAACATTAGATGATATTATATCTAATGGGAAACTGCTGGATTTTTCATGGTTGCAACAATCCATTTGGAATTTCAAAATCTCAAAATTATAGGTGGTTACAGTGGTTCAGAACGTGAACTTGCAGGCCTTGAGCATGCTCAGATGCTCAAGGCCCAGCAGAGGAGGAAGCCGATTTTCAAGAGTGCCCAGATGAGGGTAAGAAGCAGCGGGGGGGTGCCCAATTGTTTCGGGGGGATGTCGGATATTGGCGGGGGGTGCCCAATCGTGGCGGGGGGGTCGGATCGTGGCGGGGGGGTGCCGGTTCGAGGCAGGGGGGGTGCCGGATCGCAGGGGGGGTGCCTGATCGCGGGGGGGGGGGCCTTTGATGGGAGCAATGCCGGTTCTCGGGGGGGGGGGGAACGCATCAAAGCGAGTTTTCATTATTTCCTATGGGGAACGGATTATGCTCGTAATCCAAAGTACCACTGTACTAATAAATAACAATTATCAATTATTATCCTTCATAATCCCACCCCCCTTATCTTGTCCAATATTTAGGTGTTTAAGATGTCTGATCACCAGAATAAATCGTCAATGGCCCCCAAATCTTTTTAAACTTATTATAATTACCTCGTTGTAGAGAAAATACCCTTTACATTTTATAAATATGACACACTGAATTCCACCAAAAAGTATAATTCAGTTTAGTATAATCTTTCCAATTCCCTGTAATCTGCTGAATGGCAACCCCTGTTAATATTAATAAAAGTTTATTATTATTCGCTGAAATTTGGCTTTTAAATCTCATTGAAGTACCAAATAATATAGTATCATATGAAAGGGCAACATGATTTTCTAACAATGAATTAATTTGGGGCCAAATTAACTTCCAAAAGGCATTTATACAGGGATAAAAAAATATCAAATGATCTAATGTCCCGACTTCTAAACCACAATGCCAGCATCTATTGGATCTTGAACTATCTAACTTCTGTAAACGAACTGGTTGCAGGTGGTATAAATTAATTTCTGAATTTTTGAATAAGAAACCAAAAAATAGTCTTGGAGAAATTTGGAGCATTGAGATAAAGCAGTACATTTCTGCATCTCGATGGCCACAAATTCGGAGGATGAGATGTATAGCTTCAGTATCTATGAGACAAACATGGTTTTTCTTATTGCATAGAACTTTTTGGACCCCTGTTCGTTTACAAAAGTTAGATAGTTCTAAGTCTAATAGATGCTGGCATTGTCATCTTGATATAGGGACATTGGATCATCTCTTGTTCTATTGTCCTTTAATACTCAAGTTCTGGAAGTCGATATGGGGACAGATTAATGCTATACTTGAGGTATCGATTCCTTTGACATATGAGGCAGTCATATGTGGGACGATGTTACATCAAAAGTGGAATTTGAAGGTTTCTGCAGAGCCAAGGTTCCCCACCTGTAAAACCCCTTTCCCTGCATTCTTTTTGCTTCAGCGAAGTCCCCATGGGCAATTTTGCTAGCAGCGGCCATCTTGGATTTTAAACAATCTTTTTTTTTTTTTTTTTTTTGTTAAAGCCTCCATCTGCCTCAAGATCCCTCGATTTTACTTAAAATTTAAAGGGATGATGCTCTCAGCCATTCCTACCCCTGTTTCATGCCATCATCCTCTCCATAGTGTTTTTGTTCTAAAATCATCAGAGACATGAGCAAGGTGTCAGCTTATGCTATCTCTGCCCGTTGGATGCTCTGAATTAGACAGTGGACAAGAGATTCAGCGTCTAAAGTCACACTGAGTAGGCGTCCCTTTCAGGGGTAGATGCTATTTGGCAAGGGACTGGATGACCTGATGGCCAGTGTTAGACTGTCACCCAGGCCTTGCTGGATGGCTCAGGGTCTGGCATGTGAGATTTTTATGTTCTGGAAGCTAATTGATGCAGAGGTCCTTTCAGGAATCACAGCAGAGGTTCATTGGGGGTAGGAGACAGCAAGCCTTTGGCTCTCTCCCCTCTCCAACCTCCAAGAAAGCACAATGCCAGGATAGGGGCCAAGCCTCTCCCAGATAGGGAGCAGGCTGTCAGCCTCTTGGTCAGTCTGGACTCAGATAGGCATAGACCGTTGGGTCCTAGAAGTTGTTCAAGAATATTAAATTGATTTCTGTGCCTCCCTTCCAGACCTTTTTGTAGATTCTCCAGCTGGTGGAGTCTGGGCAACAGTGCAAAGGCTACTGGATCTTCATTCTATAGAGCCATTCCTGGATGAAGAATTGGGCTTGGGCAGATACTCCATATATTTCATCGTGCCAAAGAACGTCTCAGATGACTAGGGGCTAATCTTGGACCTCGTTGGTCAGTGCTGCACTGAAAGTACTGCACTTCCACATGGAGACCATTCGGTCAGTCATAGAGGCAGTGGCGCTGGGGGAATTTTTTGCCTCTCGATTTGACAGAAGCTTATCTCTACATTCCCATTTTTTCTGGCCCACAGGAGGTACTTGTGGTTTCATTTGTTGGAAAAGCATTTCCAGTTCTCTGTGCTCCCCTTCAGCCTAGCAATAGCATCTCACACCTTTACAAAGGTCGTGGTGGTGGTAGCAGCGCACCTTCACAAGGCAGGGATCCAAGTGCACTCATATTTGGATGATTGGCTAATCATTGCCCCATCCAGGGAGGAAGGAGAATGAGCAGTTTCAAGAGTGGTCCAACACCTCCAGGACCTGGGATGGATAGTGTAACCCGGTAAGACCTGGACTGGAGTAGCCTGAGCCCTGACCTGGGTTATCCAAGCCTCAGCCAAGCGGTTGAATGGCGGGGTAGAGGGGTGTCTGCATCAAAATAAAAAGGTGTTTAGTGTGAATTTTAAGATGACTTTATTTTCTGGTCTTATATTGTAGTGCAATTCCAAAAACATACAAACAAAAACTCTCATTGGTGGCTAAACAGCCTGTTAGCCTATCATGCTTTATTCACTAATAAAGTTCAAGAAAAACACAAAAAATAACTTTTCAATTTCAAGTCCTGGAACCTGCAACCTTCCACTACTTGGACAGGTTCCCCACAGTTCTCCTGTGATTATGCAAATTCAGAAAAAACCAGTGATTCTTAACTTTTCTGTTATTCTTAATTACATCAGAAGCAGTACTTCTTAACACTTCTGATATTCTTAGTCTTGTGAGGCAACACCACCTTTATTAGAAACAGCATTTTTACTTTCACCAAACTTTTACTCTGTAATCATGCTCTCAAATAAGCATGACTCCTCAGGTTCCATTTCAACATCATTTGTAAGCATTTCTTCTGGCATTTCTGTATCAAATTCATTATTACCTTCAGAAGAATAATTAGAAGTTTCAGTCCTGAGGTTTACTCCTTGCTTTCTGTGGGGAATGCTAGCTTCTGTCCTCTAAATCCTGGCTAGCACAGGTCTGCTTCTCTCCAAAGATTCAGGTATCCTGTAAGCTTGTAGCTGCCTCTGCCTCCCTTGGCCTAGAGAACATACCCTTTTCCCTAGCATGGGCTGATTGCCCCTCAAAACACCTGTGGTTCTCTGGTGCTTTGCTAATGAGCCTGGATAGCTTCCCTGCTCATTAACCCTGCCCCCAGCGGAGATGATTGCAGGAGCTAATCCCTTTGTGGGTTTTGCTATCATCTGCCTGGTGCATGCTGGTCCTTGTAGTTCTTTGCTTTTAGCATTCCCTGCATTAGAACTAGGCAAGTATAATCGGGTCCCTTTTTAGATTACCATTCATTGGGGATAAATTCTGCAGAGCAGTTTCCCTAACCTGTCTGCTTCTAGGGGTAGGTTTAGGGATAGTTTTAGAGTACTGCAGGGTTTCTTCCAGCATGACAGGACTCTCCCTGTCATAATAGTCAACTTCAAGAAGAGTCAGCAAGAGCTGACCCAGTGCCTGTGAGTTTTGTTTGACATGGCCTTGGTCCAGGTTTTTCTTCTAGAGCCATGCAGACTGAAGCTCCAGAATCAGATTTCAGACCAGCTACAAAATCTGACTCCCACAGTGTGGCATTATCAGCAGGTCCTGGGGTCGATGGCAGCAGCCATAGAGGTAGTCCCTTGAGTGAGAGCGCTTGAGACCTCTCCAAGACTCTGTCTTGTATCACCGGTCTCCTCAGATGGACTTGCTTCAGCAACTGCTTCATGGTTACTAGAAGCAAGAAACAGCCTGCAGTGGTGGCTGCAGACAGCTTCCCTCTCAAGGGTCCTGCCTCTCCGTATTTCCTCCTGAGAGATACTAATGACAGATGCCAGGCTAAAGATTACAGAATCGGGGTTTTCCATACACACAGTTCCATTCTTCTTACTGAAAGTAGTTTCTGCCTTCCTCGTCTTTCACCCTGCGGGGTCTTAAGAAAAAAGATAGTGTTGCATTTGCTGGATGTCAAGTGAGTGCTTCTCTGGTACTTACCAATGAGTTTTGCGTATCTGATCACCTTTTTGTTCTGACCAGTCATGATAAGAAAGGGAGGCTGGCGTCTAAAGTCTTGATTCCCAGATGGATTAAAATAGCCATTACCTCCGCGTATGTGGCGTAAGCCACTGTAGTTGTTGCAGCTTAGCATATCAGTCATTATACTTTACTTTGCTTTCACAACCCAGAAAGGAATATTTCACTTAATATGACTTTGTAGACAATAGATTGCAGAAGTCAAATAACAATTTTAGGTTCTGTTTGAAACAAACATACCAGTGTAATGTGTTTGTGTTTCTTATATGCAGGAATTAGACAGAAAATTTCAGCAAACAGCTGCATACCGTAATATGAAAGACATGCTCACCAAAAAGAATGACCAGATAAAGGAGTTAAGGAAAAAACTCTCCAAGTAAGTTGCTTCATTTCACTCAACACTTATCTCTTATCCATTCTCTATGCTCCTCTTTTCCACAAACACACAAGCAGAGATGAACACACACCATAAAGGTTTAGCTCTCCAAAACAAAAAAAAACCCACAGGTTGCAAGTGTACCTAGTCCAAAAGATCTGTATCTTTCTGTAAATAAATGAAAAAGTCTTAGAAAGCATAGACACCTGAATATATATTAAAATCAATTCCAGCATATTAGAAGATCATTTTATCCTTTAAGTGGATAGGAAAAGTCCAGTTCAAAAGGTGAGACATTCTAGACAACTGGGTAGTGAACCAATGGCTGCGTACATTTGCAGAAGGAATCCACTCCTGATTTTTTTCTCTGTGCCTCTGCAGTACTTCACTGTGCTCTCTAGCTCCACCTGCAGTTTTTCCCTTTTGCATGCATGCCAGCAGGAGTGTTCTGCTCTCGGAATTTTATTTTATTCTGTGTTTTTCTGGGATTTCTGGTGCTCAAAGTGATTTCTTCAGCTCTGCCTGCATTGAGATCACACATACTTCAGTCTACAGCTGACAGGCCAATCCCTGGTGATACCTATCAGCCAGCCTGCATTTGCTTTACAAGAGCTCCGGGCCATCCCCATTTGTCTTCTTCTGCTGAACAAAGATTCGAGCACAGGCTGTTGGGCATACCTAGGAAACTCGATGGCATCTCACAGGGTGCTGGCTGCATCTTCTCACCTCCTCCTGGCCCTGAGCGCATCCATTGGTCCGCAAGGGTAGCGGTTCAGTCAGGCATAGGGTCTGACTGGCAGCCCGAAGATCAGTGTTGCAGAGGCATTCCCAGCATGAGACAGTGAATTTCTGATTCCAGCTTCTATAAGAGAGCTGAGGCAGGTTGCAGCACATTCCCAGCATAGGTCGCTGTGAGTAAAGGCTGTGTTCCCCCCCACCTGAAGAATCCTAAAATTGCCATTATTCAGTTTTGTTATATGTGAAAAATATTGTGATTTTAGCATATATTTTTTAGTGGTTACCATCTTGGATTTTTAGGTTTTTTGGTTTTGTTGGGTTTTTTTTGTTTGTTTGTTTTTAGAAAAGCTCCCTGCTTCTCCAAAATTGTAGTTTTTGGCCTCAAAACTTGTTGGGGGGAATTCCTTGGAAATCTCTTATTATAACTTATTACCAGGATTGTGCAAATTTGCTGCTTCAAGAGAGTCCTTGCATCCGGGAGAGGCGGCAGTGCCCAGCTTAGCCTCTCCCATGATTAAGCAAGTGATTAAACACTCGACTAGCTCAGTGGGGCAGCCTTGTTTATTTTCAGGGCTTGGCACAGCTGCTAGTTCCATGCGCTTAGCTGTGAAGGTGATGGTGGTTGTGGCAACTTACTTATGGGATATGGATCTGCTGGTACACCCTTACTTGGATGACTGGCTGATCAGGGCTCCCTCGTTGATCAAGGGTCAACACATGGTGGATCAGGTGATCCAGGTGCTGGAGAACCTGGACTGGATTGTGAACTACAGAAAGAGCAATCTGATGCCCTCACAGTCTCTGAAATATATGGGAGTTCTCTTCGACACAGCTGCAGGCCATGTCTTATCTTCCAGAAGCATGCAGACAGAAACAGTTACTCCCAGATTTCTTCCCTTCTGTAACAGCCGGCTCCTTTGGCGTGGGACTATCTTCAGGTCCTGGGGTCCATGGGGTCCTGGGGCCCATGGCTGCAAGGGCACACATGTGTCCTCTCCAGAATGCCTTACTAGCTCTCTGGACTCTGCACAAGAATGCATTACAGATCTGTCTTCCTTGGACTCTGGAGGCTCGGGCCTGAATGGATTGGTGACTTCTCCTGCAATTGCTCTGCAGAGGCATTCCACTGCGGATTGCCTACTGAATCACGGTGATGACAGATGCCAGCCAGTATCACCAGGCAGGTGATACTGGGGTCAGCCCCGCTTCAACCTCATGGCCTCGGCAAAGAACAAGAAAGTGGTTCATTTCTTCAGTCATAGATCCGAGCCTGGAAGCGAGGGTCTTGACACTCTAGTGCAGCCAAAGCCTCAAGAGCTTCTCCTGTACGTCTTTCCTCCCTGGCCCATGATAGGCCGAGTCATTTGGTGGATCACAGCCCATGCGGGCTGCGTTATTCTAATGGCTCCAGATTGGCCTCACAGACCATGATACACAGATCTGATGCATCTCCGCAAGGGTCATGGCCATCTGGACCTTCTTACACAGGGTCCAGTCTGCATGGAGGACCTGGGTCACTTTGCTCTCATGGCATGGCTATTGAGCATGCAGCCTTAGAACACAAAAGCTGTTCTGATGTGGTCATTGCCACTTTTCTCAAGTCTAAGAAGTCCTCTACAGTTTCTGCTTACGTGAAGGAGTGGAAAGCTTCCCAATATTGGTATGCTCAGGACCAGGTGGAGCCTTATTCAGCTCCAATCTTGGTGATTCTCACCTTTCTTCAGGCTGGTCTTGATAAAGACCTCACTGTGGCATCTTTTCGGGTCCAAGTGGCCAGGCTGTCTTGTTTTAGAGTCAAGGATTGTCATTTCTCTTTGGCGTCTCATCCTGATGTTGCTAGATTTCTGAAGGGGGCTTTTCGCATCAGACCACTGGTTAAGCAGCTGCTTCCTTCCTGGGACCTCAGCCCGGTTCTGTCTTTCCTCACCAAGGCTCCCTTTGGGCCCCTTTGAGCCCTCTTAGACTTGATGCTCAAGACCGTGTTTATGGTCGCTTTTACCTCAGGGAGGCATGTCTTGGAACTCCAGGCTCTTTCATGTAAGGAACCGTTCCTCCACATCTCAGAGACTGGGTTTCACTATGTATAGTTCCTTCCTTCCTGTCAAAGTCCTGTCTCGCCACCACATCCACTCTGTAAAACTTGGCAAACGTGTATAGAGAGGACCACATTGCCACCCTGCAGATATCCTCAGAGGAGACCGCTCTAGCTTCAGCCCATGAAGAAGCCATACTCCTGGTAGAATGCGCCTTGACGGAAATGGGAGACTGTTTCCCAGAAGAATATAAGCTGATGAAATGGCCCTACAGATCTGTCTGGAAATTGTGGCCTTGGAAGCGGGAGCACCCCGCTTAACAGAATGATCCAGCACAAACAGATGGTCAGAGAGACGAAATTCGTTAGTGACCTCCAGGTAACGAAGAAGAACCCTGCGCACATCAAGTTTCAACAGATGATTTTGTGTCCTTGAACCAGTAGGCTGAAAAATAGGCAAACACACTTCCTGATTAACATGGAAAGCCGAAATCCTTCCTGCCTTTGGGTCCTTGGTCTTACGGGCTGGCACAGCTAACCCGTCCTAGCGTTTTGGGGACTGCTTCTGTATGTTCATCTGTCTAGAACAGGGGTGTCAAAGTCCCTCCTCGAGGGCCGCAATCCAGTTGGGTTTTCATGATTTCCCCTATGAATAGCGCAAAACACAGGGGAAACAAATCCACAGCAAACAGAATAATAAAAACAAGTGGAATTGTCCAATGATAAATGGTGCAATAAATAAAGATGTCTTTCAACTCATCTGGACAAACAGGTCATCCTTTATTCTTCCAAAAATACTCGACCCGACATGTACATGTTTCGGCCCTAAGGCCAGATGAGTTGAAAGACATCTTTATTTATTGCACCATTTATCATTGGACAATTCCACTTGTTTTTATTATTCCCCTATGAATATGCATGAGATCTATTTGCATGCACTGCTTTCATTGTATGCTAATAGATCTCAAGCATATTCATTGGGGAAATCCTGAAAACCTGACTAGATTGTGGCTCTTGAGAAGGGACTTTGACACCCCTGGTCTAGAACGTCTCACCTATTGCACTGGAAAAAGAGATTATGTACTTACCCTGGTAAGCTCTTTTCCAGTAGCTAGGTGAGACATTCTAGACTCCCACCCTGTCCCTGCGCACTGTCTCAGTCTGTTTATGCTTCTCCAAGTTGTTTCTTGGATGCCTGTCAGTCTTTGTGGACTGGGAAGAATACTGTATACGAGGGCTGTTCAAAAAGTATCAGACCTTAATTTTTCTTGTGTAAACAAACAAAGTTAGGGAGGCATGGTTTGGTGCACATATGTAGGCAATCCTAAAGCGCATGCTTGAATTTTTTACCCACCTACAGAAGCTGTCAGTCGCTGGCAGACCGCCGATGAGTGAGGAAGTGTAAGTGAGCACCATCCAATTTTCATTTTTGACAAAATGACAGAAAAAGTTGAACAACGCTACTGCATTCAATTTTGTGTAAAGCTTATTGATTCCCAAGTGAAAACAATCCGCAAGATTCAACAGGCCTTCGGGGACGAAGCAATGGGCACCACACAGATAAAGGAGTGGTACAACCACTTCAGAACTAGTCGCACATCAGTGGAGAGTGAAGCACGGTCTGGTAGACCCTCAACATCCAGAAATGAGATCGTCATTTACCAAGTGATGACTGGTGATGCAGGATCGTTGAATCACCAAGGGGTGCTATCAAGAGGTTCTACATCGCCTTTGTAATGCTGTGAGACGCAAATGGCTGGACCTGTGTGCAGCGGGCAATTGGCAGCTCCATTACGATAACACACCTGCCCATTTTTCACATTTGATACGAAGTTTCCTGGCCAAACACAACACACCTGTGATTCCTCAGGCTCCCTACTCTCCCGACATGGCTCCATGTAACTTCTGGCTTTTCCCAAGCCGAAAATGCCCCTGAAAGGGACCAGATTTCAGTCAAGAGAAGACATCATGCAGAATGCGACAGACCAGTTGCGAGCATTCTCAAAAGAGGCGTTCCAGCGCTGCTTCCGACAGTGGCAGAACCATTGGAAGAAGTGTGTGGCAGCCCAAGGGGACTACTTTGAAAGAGTTTAGTATGATTGTTGTATCTGAATAAGAGTATTTTTTAATGAATAAAGGCCTGATACTTTTTGAACAGCCCTCATATATGTTACTTTTTTTTTAGGAGAAGTTTCTGAGCTCATTGAAAGGCACATGGCACGAGACAAGGCTGATGCTGCGCGAACCGGGGCTTGGAAGGAAGACGCGGGACCAACCGAGATGAGCTCATTGAGGCCCAGCGACTACCGCCACACCTCATTGAAAGGCACATGGCATGAGACGAGGCTGATGCTGCGCGCACCGGGTGGGAAAGGAAGACGCAGGACCAACCAAGATGAGCTCAAAGGCCCAGCAGCCAATGCCGCTGCTCATTGAAAGGCACATGGCACAAAACGAGGCTGATGCTGCACGCGCCGGGCAGGGAAGGAAGACACAGGACCAACTGAGACGCATGCGCTTATGCACGAAGCAGCAGCACACACAATGCCACGCTCTCCAGAGAGACTAGCTCGAAAGGTAGTGGAAGGAATAGAGCTAAGGCTGTAAAAACACAGCAAATGCAGTTTTCTTCAGATATCTGTAAAGCAGCAACATGGTTCTCACTACATACTTCTGCAAAGTACTTTTGCCTGGATGTGACAGAACAAGGATGACAGGTTCCTCCCATCTTGAGGACTGTTTGTTTACATCCCACAAGTCCTAGACTTGTCTGGTGCATGTGGCCAGGAAGGATAAATTAGATCTTACCTGCTAATTTTCTTTCCTTTACTTACATCAGATGAGTCCATCTATTGCCCGTATCTGCTGCTCCATATCATTAAAGCAGAGTTTTATTTTTGCTAACTTTTGTTTCTCTTGTTGAGCAACTGTTTTTTGCATTACATCTGCATTATGCTCATAAAATGTTTTTGCATTAGTTCAGCAACTGTTACACTGCTTTTTTTAATTTTTTTAAAATCTGATATTGAATTGTCTGAGCCAAGTAGGGTTGTAGTAAGGCACAACACAATTCTGTACTCCCTATTTCCGCCTGCTGGTAGATGAACACAAACCCACAAGTCCTTGGCTCATCTGGTGTGACTAAAAGAAAGAGAATTAGCAGATAAGATCTATTTTCTCCTTCTGTCAAGAAGAAAATTAAATATGGTAACCAGAACAATGTTAAGATTAGATATTTATTTAAGGAAATAATCAGGTGAAACTGAAATAAGAGAATCAGTTAGTTTTCTTGTTAAAAGTTTTCCCTAACAGAAACACGGGGTGGCATCTAATGGTGTTGACATGCACTCCTGAGTACCTGCAGTCTAATGTAGAGGTTCAGTACCCACTTCCCAAGGAAGGTGGGCAGGGGGTATGTGTGCATTTTATTTATCCTGCTGTGAATGGAAAACACCTATCACAGGTAAACGGCTTCACTTTGTCTATCCAAAAGAAGGATGAATCAGCTATACAAATACGAGTCCCAACCTGAAGGTTGTCCTGTTTGTGTTTTGCTTTTGTAGAGCAACCCAACACACACACATTGTTTGGGGAGCTTGCAGTTAGCTGAAAATACTTTGTAGAACTAAAATGAAAACTGAAATGGAAGAACACTTTGATTCATCATAATGGAATAATCCCCTGGTAGGTCTATTGAGATAAGGTTTTCTTCATCGTCGACTGATTTGGATAGCAATGTTACTTACCGTAACAGTTGTTATCCAGGGACAGCAGGCAGCTATTCTCACTAGTGGGTGATGTCATCAGACAGAGCCCCGGTACGGACGTCTCACAAGCACGTGTTGCTTGTAGAAACTTAAAGTTTCTAGATGCCCGCACCGCGCATGCGCCGGTGCCTTCCTACCCGGAGATCCGGGCGTGTCTCCTCAGTTCAGGTAGCTAGCCTGAGAAGCCAACCCAGGGGAGGTGGGTGGGACGTGAGAATAGCTGCCTGCTGTCCCTGGATAACAACTGTTACGGTAAGTAACATTGCTTTATCCCAGGACAAGCAGGCAGGTATTCTCACTAGTGGGTGACCTCCAAGCTAACCTCAGTGGGATGGAGGGGGAGTTGGCGACTTAAGAGAATAAATTTTTCAATACTGTTTGGCCAAACTGTCCATCCCGTCTGGAGAGGGTGTCCAGACAATAATGTGAGGTGAATGTGTGAACCGAGGACCAGGTGGCAGCCTTGCAAATTTCCTCGATTGGTGTTGATCTGAGGAATGCTACTGAGGCTGCCATTGCTCTGACCTTATGGGCTGTGACCTTACAAGGAAGTGATAATCCAGCCTGGGCATAGCAGAAAGAGATACAAGCCGCCATCCAATTAGAGATGGTGCGCTTCGATATGGGTCTTCCCAACTTATTAGGATCGAAGGAGACAAAAAGTTGAGGAGTGGATCTGTGTGGCTTGGTGCGATCCAGGTAGAAAGCCAAGGCACGTTTGCAGTCTAGAGTGTGAAGGGCCGATTCTCCGTGGTGAGAATGAGGCTTAGGGAAGAATACTGGAAGTACAATGGATTGGTTGAGATGAAATTCGGAGACCACCTTAGGCAGGAATTTCGGGTGAGTGCGGAGGACCACCTTGTCATGGTGGAATACTGTGAATGGTGGGTCCGCCATCAATGCCTGGAGTTCGCTGACTCTGCGAGCGGACGTAAGGGCTACAAGGAAAAGCACTTTCCAGGTGAGGTACTTCAGAGGGGCCCTGTTGAGTGGTTCAAACGGGGGCTTCATGAGGTGGGAAAGGACTACATTGAGGTCCCAAACCACTGGGGGTGGTTTGAGAGGAGGGTTAACATGGAAGAGTCCTTTCATAAATCTGGCGACCACCGGATGGGCCGAGAGGGGTTTCCCTTGTAGAGGCTGGTGGAACGCCGCAATAGCGCTCAGATGGACTCGTATGGACGTGGACTTGAGCCCAGATTGAGATAGGTGTAGGAGATAGTCCAGCACGGAGGATAAGGAAGCTCGCTGAGGTTCCTTTGACTTAGAAACACACCACGAGGAGAATCTGGTCCATTTCTGGGAGTAGCATTGTCGAGTGGCGGGCTTCCTGGAAGCTTCCAAGACCTCCCTCACTTCTTGTGAGAATTGGTGAGGGGTTACGTTGAGAGGAACCAAGCTGTCAGGTGGAGAGACTGCAGGTTGGGATGAAGTAGTGATCCTTGATGTTGAGTAAGTAGTGAAGGAAACACTGGAAGTGGTACTGGTTCCCTGCTGCTGAGTTGAAGTAGGAGGGAGAACCAAGGTTGTCTGGGCCACCGAGGAGCTATTAGAATCATGGTGGCCCGTTCGAGTTTCAGCTTGACCAGAGTCTTCTGGATCAGCGGGAATGGTGGGAACGCATATAGAAATCGTTTCCCCCAGTTCAGTAGAAAAGCATCTGCCTCGAGGCGATGGGGAGTGTAAATCCTGGAGCAAAACTGAGGCAGTTTGGCGTTGTGGGGAGCCGCAAAGAGGTCTATCTGTGGCGTCCCCCATTGCGTGAAGATTTGGTGAAGGGGGCTGGAATGGAGAGTCCATTCGTGCGGTTGTAGCAGACGGCTTAGTTTGTCTGCTAAGACGTTGTTCTCCCCCTGGATGTATACTGCTCTGAGTAGGGTGTTGTGGCGCACCGCCCAGTCCCAGACTCGTAGAGCTTCCTGGCAAAGGAGGGCCGAGCCCGTGCCTCCTTGCTTGTTGATATAATACATGGCGGCCTGATTGTCTGTGCGAATGAGGATTACCATGTCGTGGAGTAGGTGTTGGAAAGCTTGGAGCGCATTGAAAATGGCTCTGAGTTCCAGTAGATTGATTTGGTGTAGTCTCTCCGCATTGGTCCAGAATCCTTGTGTGCGGAGACCCTCCAGATGGGCCCCCCATGCGTAATTCGACGAATCGGTCGTGAGGACTTTCTGATGGGGGGGAGAGTGCATCAGCAAACCTCTGGATAGATTCGAAGAGGTCATCCACCAAAGTAGAGACTGCCGAAGAGCAGGTGTGACTAAGATGCGTTTGGATAGTGGATCGGATGTCTGATTCCACTGTGATGCCAGGGTCCACTGGGGGATCCTGAGGTGGAGTCTGGCAAAGGGTGTCACATGCACTGTGGAGGCCATATGGCCCAGGAGCACCATCAGTTGTCTCGCCGGTAGGGTTTGGCGAGTCGACACCGACTGGCAGAGATGAAGAAGAGACTCCATGCGTTGCCGAGGTAGGAATGCTCGGAGTCGGGTGGTGTCCAGGACCGCTCCGATGAAGGGGAGGGACTGGGTGGGTTGTAGATGAGACTTGGAGAAGTTGATCTCGAAGCCCAAATTCTGGAGGAAGTAGGTTGTAGCCACGGCCGCAGAAGTGACCTCTGGGGCTGACGGGGCCTTGATGAGCCAGTCGTCGAGGTATGGGAATACCTGTAGACCCCTGTCCCGGAGTGCTGCGGCCACTACCACCAGGCACTTTGTGAAGACTCTGGGGGATGAAGATAGGCCGAATGGTAGCACTCGATACTGTAGGTGCAGATTTCCCACCCGAAATCTGAGGAATTTTCGGGAGGCCGGGTGAATGGGGATGTGAGTGTAGGCCTCCTTGAGATCCAGGGAGCATAACCAGTCGTTCTGCTCGAGGAGGGGGTATAGAGAAGCCAAAGTCAGCATGCGAAACTTCTCTTTGACCAGGAACTTGTTGAGGGCCCGAAGGTCTAAAATGGGTCGCAGGTCGCCCGTTTTCTTCGGGACGAGGAAGTACCGGGAGTAAAACCCTCGGTTCAACTGGTCTGACGGGACCGGCTCGACAGCCCGAAGCTGGAGTAAGGTTTGGACTTCCTGAAGAAGAAGGGCGGTCTGCGTCGAGCTTGAAGGATACTCTCTTGGGGGATGGTCCGGAGGGACCTGGTGGAATTGAAGAGAGTATCCCTCTCTTATGATGGTGAGGACCCATAGGTCCGTAGTTATGGCCTCCCATCGATGGTAGAAAAGATGGAGGCGGCCCCCTATGGGAGAGGCCGAGGTTATGCTCCCGGGGGGGGCGTCAAAAGGGCTGGGGGGCCTTAGGTACGGCCGGTGGCTGAGGTTTTTGTTGAGACTTCTGGGGAGGTTGTCTCTTCGCAGGCTGCCTCGCAGCAGGCGTTTGTCTGGGCATGTAACGCCGCTGGTAAATCAGGGGTGGCCTGGGAGGTCGAGACTGTTGAGGCTTGGGTTTAGGCCGCAGGATGGACTGAAAGGATTTTTCGTGATCCGACAGCTTCTTGGTAACAGTTTCGATAGATTCATCGAACAGGTCAGCTCCAGCACATGGTACGTTGGCGAGTCTGTCCTGAAGGTTGGGGTCCATATCGATGGTACGGAGCCATGCCAGGCGACGCATCGCTACCGCGCTTGCGGCGGCGCGTGCCGAGAGTTCGAATGCATCGAAGGAGGATTGCATCAGCTGGAGGTGTAATTGGGAGAGGGAGGCTACCACTTCCTCGAACTCGAATCGAGCTTGGTTGTCTATGAACGGAGTGAACTTGCGGAGCACCGGCAAGAAAAACTCCAAATAGGAAGAGAAAAAGAAGTTGTAGTTTAGCACCCGTGACGCCATCATGGAGTTTTGGTAGAATTTTCTACCAAATTTGTCCATCGTTCTCCCCTCTCGGCCCGGCGGTACAGAGGCGTAGACCTGGGAGGGATGAGAGCGTTTTAGGGAGGACTCGACCAGCAGGGATTGGTGGGAGAGTTGGGGGCCCTCGAACCCTTTATGGTGCACGATGCGGTATCGAGCATCGAGTTTGCTAGGGATCGCCGGTATGGAATACGGCGTTTCGAAGCACTGCATGAAGGTCTGGTCCAGTAATTTATGCAGGGGGAGCCGAAGCGACTCCGTTGGGGGGTTAGGTAAATGCATGGTGTCCAGATACTCTTTGGAGTATCGGGAGCCCGTGTCAAGGGTCACATCCAGATCATCCGCCATTTGTCGGAGGAATGATGAAAAGGATAATTGTTCCGCCAGCGTCGGTCTGTGGGACGGGCTGGCGGAGGAGGAGGCCTCCAGGTCCGTGGACATCGGGGAGTGACAAGGAGAATCGGGCACCGGTGTCTCCTCGTACTCTGGGCCCCTCGGAGGGGACGCCTCTGATGAGGAGTATCCCCTACGTTGCAGTTTTTTCTGCGGTGACACCTCCGAATAGCGTGAGGAGTGCCAGGATGAGTGTCTCGATCGGTGTCCGTCTCGGTGGCGGGACGGGGATCGGGATCGTCTGTGCATCGCATGGTCTCCCGAGGTCCCCAAGTGGATAGGGCTGGAAGCAGTGGATCGCCACTGGGTTTGCGATGCGGGTTCCTGCGACGCTACCCAAGTCTGGTAAGGAGTACGGAGGGACTCTTCCTGACTATGCCCAGGGCTTCGAGTATCGATCGAAGGTCTGGTCCCATGTTGGCGCGGAGGCGTAATGGGTTCTAATGGCGGCATGTCGGTAAGCGAGGCTTGCCGCGTGGGTATCGCCGCCCTCCCTCGTTCGTCCTCGTCGGTTGTCGAGGTCGAACGGTGTGGGGGAGGGGGAGGGGGCGGACCGCCCCTTTGGACCGGTACCGGGAGGTCACCCTGTATGGCAGCGATGAGCCCGGGTCCGATGGTCTGCATGAGCTCAACGAATTGAGCTTCCAGCACGGACCGTAGCGAAGCCGATAGGGAGGGATCCGCACCGAAAGGGGGTCCTCCTGCACGGACATCGCGCTCCTTCGAGGTCGAGTGCTTCTGCTTAGTAGCTTTCGGCACTTTGATGACCATTGGTGGCACTGTGGAAGGAAGAGGTACCTGAACCGAGGAGACCGGGGCAGGCACCGACGTCGAGCTCGTGGATGGTGTCGGGGCGAGCGATGCCGGTTTCGCCGCACTCGATGCAGGAGGAGTCGATGCCGGTTTCGCCCGCACCGGGGAGGTATCAGATGAAGTGGAGGCTGAGGGATCCTTAGCTGCGTCCATCTTGAACATCGATTCCCACAATAGGCAACGCCGCTTGAATGAGCGTGCCGTAAGGGTAGAGCAAGGCCCGCACGATTTCGGGATGTGGTCAGGGCCCAAACACTGCAAACAGCGCCAGTGAGGGTCCGTGAGTGAAATCGCGCGTTGGCACTTGCTGCACTTTTTAAAACCGGTGATTGGCCGGGACATAGGCCGGAAAATCTCTGCCGCGAGGTCGAAGCCCGTGGGCCTGAGCCACGTGGCCGGCCCGTTCGACCCGCCGGAGGAAATAATCTTCTCCTTTTTTTTTTTTTTTTTTGAAAAAGAAAAGAACTGTTAAAGTAATTAAAAGAAACGAAAACGAAAACGCGGACAAGGAAGGCAAATTTAACTGAATTCAGCTAGCGCATGAAGAAGTTGAACTTCTCAGCTCCGCGGAAAAGAAAGAACTGAGGAGACACGCCCGGATCTCCGGGTAGGAAGGCACCGGCGCATGCGCGGTGCGGGCATCTAGAAACTTTAAGTTTCTACAAGCAACACGTGCTTGTGAGACGTCCGTACCGGGGCTCTGTCTGATGACATCACCCACTAGTGAGAATACCTGCCTGCTTGTCCTGGGATAATTGTAGTTTCAAATATTCACCATAGTGAAAGATTTCTAGTCAGTCTACTGTAAGAGTAATCTTTCTATACAAGTTAGAGAAAAAAGGCTGGCAAAGGCACCCCATATAAATTCTGAGGAGATTTAGTCTTGGAAAGCTCAAGCACTGGGCTCACTAGTACCTTCACAGTGGAAGGTTTTCACAAACTCCTCAAAGCAACTCTTTATGTTCTTGTTAAATAGAAATGGATCCCAATTCTGATATTCTTGAAGATAACTCCAGTGAAGAATTATCTGTCTGTGGGATGAAAATGTGTGAAGATATTTACCATTAGTTTGGTACCCGAGTCTTCTGAGCAGTAATTGTGGTTTGCTCCTACACCAAGGGCCGGTTTTACAAAGCTGTGCTAGTGGTTGCAGCTCGGTAACAGCCCCAAAGCCCATAGAGATTTAAAGGGCTTCAGGGCTTTTGCTGCGTGGCTTTGTAAAATAGGCCCCAAATGTACTTCCATCAATGCTAAAAATGTCTTGTGCTCTGTTTTGCAGTTATTGCTTAGAACTTCTTGTATCAAGCTCTCTTGTTGCACCCAATGCAATTTAATACCAGCACCTTTTGCGCTGTTGAGTTCTTTATTAGCATCTTAAGCAGAGTTACATTTGCCTTCTGCACCAGAGCATGGATCCCTCCACAAAGACATGTGGTGTTTTGGGATCGAGCCTCTTTTTCAGTTGTTTTTTTTTTTTATTTTGTTTCTTTTGTTTTCCAGGAATGCTTATCCTTTTGAAGGAAGTCTTCCACCATAAAACTCCTTTTCTTGGTGACTTTGAAAAAAGAACCACTCTGTGTTGTGTGGATTTCATTCCTCCCTCCATAAGATAGGCTTGAGCTTGCAATGCTTCTGAAATTTTGTCATACTTTTTACCCTCTGTAGCTTCTCCCAGTGGTAGAAGACAGTCAGAAACTGCAAATGAAAGTCTTTCACCTTGCTGCATGCTAGGCATTTTGCATTCCGTGACATCTTTGTGCACTAGGATAGTTGGAAACATGGTGGTCCATTCCTAAGTAGAAAGAGCTTTTTTGTTGGGTGTGCATAACAGATATAATCCACTCACAGGAATATCTGTTGAAACTTCCAGGCAAAGTGAATAATTGATCTTTAAATAAAACTCAAATTTTAGAAAAGGCAAGTTTGGCGTGGCAGAGGAAACAAAAAAGAGAGAAAATAATGATAGAAGAAAAACATATTGAAAGATTAAATTGCAGTCTCAGTGATAGCTCAAATAAAACCAAAGGTGAGGAAATCCATGAGGTATCAGCTTTGCAAGAAACTCCAAAACCCCATGTTTGAGGCTTTGAGAAGGTAGGCCTTTTGAGTGCCAACAGAGACATCACTCATTTGTGTGGCAGATTCCATCACTCATTTGTGTGGCAGATTCATCATCGTTCTGGACCGGCAAATATAGCTATAAATATATAGTATGTATATTAGTCGCATCCTGTAGCTTGCTAAAGGCTCTTTTTTAATTTATCAGAAATTTTAAAAATAAAAGCAAAAAAAACCTCCAATAAATTCCTTCAATGTTTTTTAATGTGCTACTTGTGAACTATTATGGATCAGAGGCGAGCCACCTTTTTCTGTGATAAATTGTATACAGTATGAATAATTGCCTTTAACTTTTTTCTGCTTCTACTGTAGATATGAGCCAGAGAATTAGACTGTAAAGAAGGATTTTCTCATCTGCTAACCACCTGCCATCCAAAGAAACCTGGAACTATTCTATACATGCACATTGTAGTGCAGCTGTTAGTAATAGCTATTATCTCTTTTTCCTCCTTGTTTGCCATATTTTTTTTAACTTTTGTTAGGAAATAATTGTATTTATTTTAACCCAGAAGTTGAATGGAAAGAATGACAAAGGAGCATGTTATTTTTTTCCATACTTTGAAGAAAACCCATGTATTTCCTAGCATAATGCTGGATGAGAAATTATTAAAAATTCAGTGCTTTTTCCAAAGATACATTTTTATTTTTGCTAATAATAATAATTAGAAAAAAGTACAAAAATATATATTTTGCATCTGTATAGTGAATGGGAATGCAGGAATTGAAAGCATTACAAATGTACATACCAGTACAGAGTGGTTTCAGATGATCAAAAACTGATTGGTGTTTCTAGACTGTGTCAACATGTACTGTTTTTATATATATTTTAAAATAAATTTGAGGAGTTCCGGTTTACAGAGGCACTTTATGTTATACTAAAATATATTTGCCCTCATTATTTTCACCAGCTAAACTAATACTGGAGAGATCTGTAAACAAGTTGGAGGCGATACCTTTTCTAATTAATTAAATTAGCACATTTCATGACCCCGTCAGACTTATTCTCTATTCATGCTCAGTGTAGTGGCACATGTTAAGGGTTTTTTCCAGTGAAAAGGTATACTGCTGCTCTTTTGCCAACGCACTGATTTGGGTTGTCATTTAAAATAAGTTTATTCTGTTTTCCTTTCCTAACTTCAGCAAAAAATCTGCAGAATAAAATGAACTTCCTTTTTTTTTTTTTTTTTTGTAATTCTTTATTTAAACACTGCATGTACTTTATTCTGGTATAGTATTAGGTTTGTAGTAGTATTAAGGGAGGGGGGTTCCATCAAATGAACATTTTTTAAAATATTTTTAAAGTATTTTTCCTGCCCCAGCTAAAGAACACAGTGTTGTAACTTGGGAGGCCGCCTGAGCCATGCAACTTTCATCTTCTGCTCCTTGTATTCAGCTTCTCTATATTGATGGAATATAAAATATACACCAAATATTTTAAGCTAGGCAGATCCTCTAGTACTGATTGACTGCAGTCTGAGCCAGAGCCGGATTATAGCATATGCAAGTTAGGCACATGCTTAGGACCCAAAAGTTTATTAGGGGGGGGGGGTTCTATCAGGTGTGCTTAGGACTTGGGAGGCTGGTCTTCACTCTCTGGATTTCTTCATGCTTCTTCAGATTTATAAAGAAGGATGGCAGCTCACGGCAAAGGAAAAGGTCTTGCAGATCGTCTGGAGAAAGGCTGCTTGGAGTGCTGTCACTGCCAGCAACTGAAGGTCTGGGGGGGAGGGGGGAGAAGTAAAAGCAAGGGGAGAGAAATGCTAGGAGGTTGGGGGCAAAGAGAAAAGCAGAGAGCTGGGTGGACTGGCTGGCCAAACGGAGAGATGGAGACATGCTGGCCCTGGAGTGGGAGTGAGGTGGGGTAGGAAGGGGAAGGTAGGTGAACCGGAGGAAAGGAAAAGAGAAGAAGATATGCTAGCCTTGGAAAAGTGAGGCAGTGGTGCAGAATTTGGAAAAAGTGACGGGATAAACTGGACATGAGGAAGAGGATAGGGATACAGAGAGGCATGGGGAGGGGGATAGGGACACAGGAGCAATATCAGTGACGTAAGAAGAATAGGGATACAGAAGGCCAAGGGCAAGAAGAGAGATAGGGACAGAGTGGAGATGCTGAACATGGGTGGGTGGATAGGGACACAGGGGAGGTGCTGGACAGTATAGAAAAGAATACAGAGAAAAGGTGAATGTGGAGAGAGAAGAAATAGCAAAATGGGCAAGGAAATCATGGCAAAAGAGTTAAGAAAAGACAGAAGAAAACAGAAACCAAAGAGTGAGAGTAACACCATTAGAAAAATAAAATGATCAGATAAAAAGAAAAAAGAATTTTATTTTCTATTCATTGATTAGGTCAGTTTTTGGAATGTATATCTGCTAGAGCTGGAGGCAGATATTAGAAATATCTGGGGCCTTAGAAAAAACAATTTCATTCATTGGCCATAAATTTCCAGCTTTGGGATGGGCCACCCTTGGTGTCTACTTCCCCTTCCATTGGCAGTAGGAAGCACTGTAGGACAAATTTTGCAATAAGTGCTGCAAAATCTCACTGCTCTGGTCCCTTGGAAGCAGGAGATGAGATTTTATTAAGGTGTATCCTGTTGCTGATAGAGGGGGAGAAGGAGAAGGTTATGGAATTGGTGTGTGAGAACGGAGCCAGAAATTAGAGTGAGTAGGGCTAGGGGCTGGAGGTGTGTCCTAAAATCTCCCTCTCAAAAACTGGGCCTCCCTTGACAGCTCTGGTCTTGGGGGTGAGGAGGGATTAAGAAGGGCTAGGAATGTAAGAGGAATGGGGGAAAGTTGAGGGTCTGCAGCAGACTGAGAAAGAGGTGGCAAAAAATACAAGAACTGTACATGATGGTCAGAAATGGTTTGGGGGGGTGTCACTGTATAAGCACATGATCAGCAGAAGCAGCACAGTACTGGGAACGAGAGAGAGAGAGTGTGTGTGTGTATACATCCAAAAAAAGCAACAGAGTACACACATGTGTTTGTATATATAAGACTGGAGGAACAAGAGCATAGATGTGTATGTGTTTTTCTATGTCTCTGGTGGGGAGCAGTCTCATAACTAGAGCTTCACTTTCAAAATTTGAGTTGTATACATACTAAGTGAAGGGAAGTTTTCAATCTGAAGAGTTTGTCCAGTTAATTTTACCTAGGCAAATTCCTTTGAAAACTATCCTATTACTGTCCACTTTGCCTATATCCTTAAAAAGCACCAAAGCAAGCTAAATATCAAATTGCTTTTGCTTATTCCATTTCTTCTCCTCTTTACCCCTCTCCAGCACAATGCCACATCTCTCCCTGCATCACTGTCAAACATTCCTCCCCCTTGTGTCCCCTTCACTCTGTCCCTCTGTTCCCTCTCCACCACCATATCCAACATTTCTCCCTCATCCTATTCCCCATGCATCCCTACCTCGATCCTCTCTATGCCCAGTTTTCCTCTTTTCCCCATGTTCACCATCTCTTACTCATACACTCATGTCCAACAGTTCTCCCTTATTCTCTCCCTCCTATGTCCTAAGTTAGTGCCCCCTTCCTTCTGTGTCCCAAATTCATGTGATTGTATGTGATGATCCTAAGGGGGCCAAACAGGTTGAAAAGGTGACGGCAAAAGCTAAAAGGATGCTAGGTTGCATAGGAGAGGTATTGATGCCTCTCTATAAGATTCTGGTGAGACCTCATTTAGAATATTGTGTACAATGCTGGAGGACGCACCTTCAAAATGATATAAAAAGGATGGAGTCGGTCCAAAGGAACGCTGCTAAAATGGTGTGTGGTCTTCATGATAAGGCCTATGGGGACAGACTCAATCTGTAGACTTTGGAGGATAAGTGGGAGAGGGATGATATGATAGAGTGCTAAAATACCTACATGGCGTAAATGTGCATGAGTTGAGTCTCATTTGAAAGGAAGCTCGAATGAGAGGGCATAGGATGAAGTTAAGAGGTGATAGGCTCTGGAGTAATCTGAGGAAATACTATTTTACAGAAAGGGTGGTTGATGTGTGGAACAGTCTCCCAAAAGAGGTGGTAGAAACAGAGACTGTCTGAATTCAAGAGAGCCTGGGATAGACATGTGGGATTTCTCAGAGAAAGAAAGAGATAATGGTTACTGCAGATGGGCAGACGAGATGGGCCATTTGGCATTTATCTGCCGTCATGTTTCTATCCCATAATGTACCTTGATACAGTTGTCAAAAATCCAGGACTTACACAAAATCTTCTTCCTGATACTGATAGCTGCAGATCCCAGCTTTAATCATTAAATCATTCCATTCCAAGCATGTGCTTACCTACTCGCCCTGCTCATTCACATATTGCTGCCATGCCCACAACTACAATAGACACAGCAGGTTTTCTTGTTACTTCTAGGCCCTGATGTATTTTTTACTGTATCATTGTATTTCGCTGATTGTCCAGCTCTTTTTAGTGTCAACTGCCTAGAACTTTTGGTTATGGCAGTATAAAAGAATTATTATTAGTAGTGGAAAAGTGAATAGTACCTGCCCCATACCACGGGAACCGCACAAATGTTAGCCCTCCACTGCTCAGAGCTAATGGTACACTCTAACACTGAAAGTAAGTGGGAGGAAAGCGCTTTAAGTGCTCAAGAATTTTGGAGTAAGTGCACCTCTTATATGCATTTGCCAGACAAACCTGGAAGTGAAGCACACATTAGCGTTAATTTTGTACCTTTAAATAAAACCTTTGAAATTTTTTTTTTCTACTCAAAGGCTTATATTCAAGCACAAAATGTGCTTCAATGTGTGCTTTCACTTTCAGGTTTGCTCAGACTCGCACATTCTTGTTTCTCAGTACCAGCCCTTAGAGGCTTGCACAGGCTTCCTACTGCTTGCAAAGCAAATCAAAACCAGTGATTATAAATAGAAAATACAGAACATGCCAGGCAGTTTTTCAAAGCACCCCAACACCAACTCAACTGGCAGTAAGTTTCCAGTATTAAGAGTAGGGTTACCAGACGTCTGGATTTACTTGGACATGGCCTCTTTATTAGAGGACTGTCCAGGTGTCCAGACAGCTTTTCAAAACCTGGCACTTTGCCCTGGTTTTGAAAAGCTTTGAGCTTGAGACCGCATCTAGAGGATATCTGTGCATGTGCCTATACAATGCAATGACATCACATGCATGTGATATCACACCCACGCATGCTCGGAGGCCCTCCAAACACAGCTCCAAACTCAAGGAGAAGAGGTTTGGGGTATAGCTGGGGTGTGACTTGGATTGGGCTGAGTAGAACTGGGCTGGGGGCAGGGCCACATGTCTGGATTTTACTGTTGTAAAATCAGGTAACCCTAGTCAAGAGAAGCGTTTATGTGCTGTTCTCTGAGCATTTGGAGGGAATAGCAGATGACTTCACTAACATCCATTTGACTATAGTACATTTAAACACAATGTGCAGCCATCTTTGACATGCATGTTTCCTGCAGCAATGCTCTCTGAACCTTGTGTGCAGATTAGCACCGGTGCCAGTCTAGTACTAATTGACTCTAACTCTGGTATTGGGTTCTGAGCATCAGAGCACTGGATAGGTAAAATGTGGAAGAAGATCATGAATCATGATTTGGGGGAGACGGAGAAAATGAATGCACACCAATTGTTTTTAAATCTATTATTTTGCAAATTTGTTTTAAAATTTGAAAATAATGAAAACCAAACTACTGCATAATTAAGTCATAGACAACTGTTGAAAAAATATTTTGGAAGTCACCCTTGCCCCCACATGTTGTATTGAGCAACTCCATGCTAAGAAAAGGTTGGTACACCTGTATTTTCCTTCCAATTTTCTGTAGAATAATGCTGTCAGCAACAGGGTGTACTCTATTATAAAGTATTGGCACTTTGGCCTACATGGGTTAAAACTCTACATACTTTTAAAGGATTAACATAGATATTCATTATAATTTATGCATTTTTTGCTTTTTTGAAATATATTTCCCATAACAAGTAATAATGAGATTGTATATTATCACAAGCGTAATAAGGGAAAAACATTTTAGCCCACATATGCATAGAGAGGAGCACTTAGCAAGAGCTAAAGCGAGAAAAAAAAAACAATCAAGATCTCATAAATTCTGAAACTAACCAGGCTAAGCAATTTAATGATTCCTCTCATAACCAGCCCTCATACTATTTAGGACCCCAGTCCTTGTAAAAATTCACCCATTGCATAGATTTTAAAAAAATATACTGTTTCCTCTGAAATGTCACCAGACAATTACAAGAAAAATAGAAAAAAAGTAGCCCCTTTTGCTTATACTTGACCTTTCAAGGCAAGGAAAGTCGCCTAATGCAGCTGGGTAGCATGAAAAACATCAGGAAAAATGATTAGTTTTACCATAGAATAGCTCAGATTTTTTTCCTGAAATACTTTTTTACCACCACTTATTTATCCACTTCACTAACCCTCTTCCCCTCCTTTTACAAAACCACAATAGTGTTTTTTAGCGCAGGCCGGTGTGCTGAATGCTCTGCGCTGCTCCCAACACTCATAGGGGTCCTTTTATCAAGCTGCGGTAGGGGTTTAACACGCGTTAAACCACCTGCTGCGCTAGCTGCAGCCGCGGGGGTTAGCGTGTGATGAAATGTCCAGACACGCTAACCCTGCTAGCGCGGCTTGATAAAAGGACCCCATAGAGTTCTTATGAGCATTGGTAGCAGCGCAGAGCACTCAGCATGCTGGCCTGCACTAAAAACCGCTATCATGGTTTTGTGAAAAGGGAGATAAAGAAGGTGATCAGCAAAGATAATCTTGTTATATGGTATCAGTTGAGTCCTCCAAAAAAGCAGTCAAATTGATGCTATCCGTTGGACCCTCTTCAACCAACTTATCTTGTTGAGCACCTTCCAATTTATGCTTAGTGGAAATATAATAACATTTCACCAAATAAATATTTTCATAATTAGTCTCAATATCTCCTATAAGCACTTTCTAATCAATATTTCTGCAGGCAATAAATATGAAACAGGAAAGTTCTGAAATTGTAGGTAATTTTCTAGAGCAGGGATGTCCAACCTTTTGGCTTCGCTGGGCTGCATTGGCTGAAAAAAATGTTTCTGGGGCCACACAAACACGCAAACGCTGCAGCAAGACAGAGGAAGGAGCCGGCAAGACAGTAAATACCCGGGGGCAGCAGAGGAAAACACTGCATCACCCTCGACTGGGGCCGCACAAAATACTTCACTGGGCCGCAGGTTCGATACCCCTGTTCTAGAGTTTCCAATTTGTGATGCATAAAGATGCTCTCTTTGCAGAAAGATTGCTGAAGAGAAGATAACTTATCCAAGGAATGAACTTTTAAATCCAGTTCCACTTTCCCATACAGGTCTTTAAACTTATAAACTACTTCAGAGAAAAATTTGACACAGCTGGGGGACCAAATCCCTTAGTAGTATTTCTGTCCTTGTGACAACCATCCATATATCTTTTAATGTTATTTCTTTATCAACCACTTGAGGTATAGGGATTAAATTAGTTAGAATCACCACCTCTTTAGTTAAAGATGTAGATATAGAAGTGGCCTTCCCTACTGGTGAGCATTGCTGCTCCAACATCTCCAGGGTAACCAGTGTCTGAGGTTGAGGTGGGGAGTTCTAGCAGGTGAGGACAAAGACACCCCATTAGAGAGAATTATTTGGCAAATTCTCCATAAAAGGACCAGCAAGCAGGTGTTTATACATCGGGCCTACCACTTTAGGAGTAGACGTGGTTTCAATCTTATTTTTTTCTTTTCCATCCCCCTTCATGCTCCACCCAACAATGGGGACATAAAAACCAATACCAGATCTCAAAAATAAGCACAAAAGAGTTTCACACAATACCTGATATTCTTGCTCCACTACACACCATGATATTTCTTAAGTCCTCCAATAATCCAATAAGTGCCCCTTGAAGTTCCCTGAAGCTGTGCTACAGTGGCAGCATGGTTTTATGGTAAAGAGAAGGGGTGGCTCCAAAGATTATATCAAGATACCACCATCCCAGAGGAACACCCAGAAGAGACTCCAGTCCTCTTGTCCAACTGAAACATAGTAGCAGCTCGGTCTTATGCTGAAGAGAAGGGGTGGTGCCAAGGATGACAGACTACGCCGTCCCAGAGGAACATCTGGAGGAGACTTCAATAGGGACAATCCCAGCATTGCTGGTATGCCTACTCACAGCTTCTCATCCAACTGGAAAACGGTGGCAGCTCAGTCATATGCTGAAGAGAAGGGGGCAGCGCCAAGAATGACATCAGAGACTGCAGTCCCAGAGGAACACCTGGAAGAGTCTCCAGGGCTGCCAGTATTCCTACTCACAGCCTCCTGTCAACCCTCATTATACTTTATTAAATACATGTGCAGTAGGAATTGAGATATACAGGTCAGTGTGGGGGTGAGTTCTTATTTGTAATAAAGATCCTGGTTGGAAACAACTCACTCCTCCCACTTTTTTGTTCTCTGACAAAAAGAGTGGCATTTACAAAAAAACAAACAAACACAAAACCAACAACCAAAAACAACTCATGGGTCTGCATTGGGCCCAGGCCATGATCCAAAGGTAGCAAACCCAAAAAACCCTCCTTTACAAACCTGAAGTAATGCAGTATATTGTTGAGGAGCAAAGAGTTGTTTGCCTCTATTAACTGGAAGAACTAAGTAAAAAGCGTTATATTAGCTAGAAGTATTCACAAAATAAATGTGTGAATATAACATTTAATAACTAACTGCAGAAGCTTGTATAAAGATTTGAATATCGATGACACATTGTTTTCATTTATACAGACTGATGTGGAAGGCATGTTGAGTGACATAGAGGGGAGTATACAAGGGGAGCCAACATCATTATTTCTTACATCAAATTCTATGTTCTGCTCCCCCTCCCCTTCCATTGCCCTTGTTGGTCCCTGAACCATCTGCTCCATGAAGAACTCATGTATTTCATCGAGAAACTTTACCTCTGTAGCATATTTTGTCTTTGCATTCACCAAGTGAACACGAGTAATTAAAATTATCCTTGGACAAGGCGGCAGCTTTTTCTTACATGAGGGCAACATTAAAGGCTCAAAAATAGAACCTATTCCTCCTTTTTTTTTCAAACAACATTTTACAGTCTTTGGGCCATATATTCTTTCAATTATTCATAATTGTTTGTCTTCAGCCAATATTCCATCAGACTGGAAACATTCCATTATATCTCCAATCATTAAGGATTCAAAAAATAATATTGACAATTGCTCCAACTATCGCCCAATTGCAAATTTACCATTTTTATCTAAATTAACTGAAAAAATTGTGTTTCAACAATTGGCAGATTTTGTCGAAAAAACGCACACACTTCACCCCAACCAAACAGGGTTCCGTACAAATCATTCCACAGAGTATTCACTACTCGGTCTCACAACATCTATAAATTACTATTTGGATCATCACAAATCCGTTTTATTAATTTCATTAGATCTTGCTGCAGCATTCGATACCATTGATCATTATCTCTTATTGCAACGTCTTTTTTCTATCGGAGTAGTAGATCAAGCCCTTGAGTGGTTTCGTTCTTACTTTTCTGATAGAACTTCATCAGTATATTATAAGAATTTAGAATCTAAATCCTATCATTCAAAATTTGGCATACCACAAGGCTCTATTTTATCTCCCTTATTATTTAATATCTATTTAGCCCCGCTTTTGACCCTCTGTCAATCAATAGGATTTACGGTGTACGCTTATGCTGACGACCTACAATTACTGCACCCCCTTAACCCGAATAATCAAACCGAGATTCAGGCAAGTAACCAAAAATTAAGTAAAGTCCACGAATGGTTAAACACAAACAAGCTTTCTTTAAACATTCTAAAAATAAATACTCTTCTTTTCTCCGGAAAAGAGGGAGATCAATTAATATCTCCAGTCATAATTGAAAATATTCCACTTCCATTAATTTCAACTACAAAAATTTTAGGTGTTTTAATTGACAATAAGCTAACATTCCGTCCTCAAATAAGTGCAATAGTAAAAAGTTGTTATTATAAATTAAGAATGATTAGATCACTGGCCCCTCTTTTAGATATTAATTCCCTTAACATTCTGATTCATTCACTAGTAATTTCAAAAATGGATTATTGTAACTCTCTACTAAATGGTATCTTTCACAAAGATTTAAAACGCTTACAGCTTATTCAAAATACGGCCATTAAAATAATCTCGGGAGCAAAAAAATATGATCATGTTACCCCTTTGCTTCAAAAAGCCCACTGGTTGCCAGTCTCACACAGGGTAACTTATAAAATCGCTCTTCTGGCATTTAAAACAACGCAGACCAACACACCAGCTTTCATAGATAGACTTCTGATTCCATATGACCCTCCAAGAACTTTAAGATCCATCTCTCAATATAACCTTAATATTCCCTCTTTAAAAATCATTGGCACGCGTCGCACCTCCACGTTTTCTGTTACAGCCCCTACAATCTGGAACGCTCTCCCTTTGTATATAAAAATGGAAAAAAACCTAAAAAATTTTAAAAGCAATTTAAAGTGCTTTCTTTTTAACGATGCTTTTAACTGAACTACTTTCCCTTAACTATTAATTTTATACTGCTCCCCAGTTCCTAAGTGTTTTTCCCTTATATGTTCCTCACTTTTCTATTACAAGTGTATTTCTTCCCCCTTTTCCTTATGTTTCTATGGCATACGGGTCAACATTTACCCAGTTTGTACGGTCTGTAGTCTTGTAGTTTACTATAGGAAAGTATGTTTAATTGTCATTTTTGTTAAATGTTAATACTTTTTACTTTGTACAACACTTTGTAGTATCGAAAAGGCGTTTAATCAAAAATTGAATAAACTATAAACTATAACTATATCATCCACAGAGACCAGTATGGACAGTGCTAAAAGTGTACTGTCACTTTAAACTTCTTATGTTTTTTTGTATTTATAGACCACTCTTCGGTTTCTCTCCCTGTCCTCCACCCTAATCCTTCCTCTTTCCTTTCTCTCCCCCACATGTGCAGCATCTTTCCTCCCCTCTCACCAATCTCCTTGTGCCTTCCCGCTGCAGCATTTTTCTATCCCTCCCTCCCATCCCTCATGCAGAGAATTCTTGCCCAGTTTTTATCTCTCCCGTGCAGCTGCAGCAGAACCCTAGACTTGATTGTTTCTTTAAAGAGATGATTGGACCTTTAAAGAGATCAATGGCCTCACTGAACTAATGAAAATGCAAAACGTTCTCCTGATATACTGTGTTGTCCCAAGTTGCTCTCTGGTCTGAATGAGCTCACATAGCATTGTAGGCCTCCTACTCCCCTGCCCCGACCCCGCTGCGCAGACAAACCCCTGCTGACTGTCCCATCTTTCCATCTCTCCCGTCTGAACCCCGATGACCCTCCGACCGTGAGACCTACATACCTCCCTCCAAAGAGTAGCATTGGCAGCACTCTAAACAGGCTGCATCGCGGCCTTCTCCCTCCGGAGCCTTCTATGTGCCATGTTGCTGATGACATCATCAGTGATGCGGCAGAGGGAATGCCCTGGTGGGAGAAGGTCACGAAGCAGCCTGTTTAGAGTGCTGATGATGCTGCTCTTTGGAGGGAGGTATGTAGGTCTCGCGGTCGGAGGGTCGATGGGGTTTGATGGGAGGGAGAGATGGAAAGATGGAACGGTCAGCGGGGGTTCGGCTGCACAGCAGGGGGAGAAGGAGGGGCAGGGGGAAGTGCTGCTGCAGCAAATCCAGGGACTAGGGCTTATTTTTGGGGTAGGGCTTAAATTAAAACTACCCTGAAAATCTTGCTAGGGCTTATTTTCGGAGTAGGTCTTATTTTCAGAGAGACAAGGTAAAACTATAAAAATTCAAAATAAGCAATAAGAAAAAAAAGTTAAATACAAGTTAAATAACATAAAATATAAAGACTGCAACTGCAAATCTGTCCCTCAGTTTTTGTACCAATATAATACTGATTCTCCTTTTGAAAAAAAATTTGACCTAAGAAAATACTAATCTAAAAAGATAGGTTTTTAACAAACTTCTAAATTTAATTTAAGAAAGTTCACTACACAGATCTATTGACAAGGAATTCCATAAATAGGGTACAGAAGCAAAAAAGCATAATTACGTGTAGCGGTTAATCTCACTACGTAGACTGAAGGCAAGGACAATTGATGCTTATTAGAAGAGCACAAATTTCTAACAGGTCTAAACAGGATCAAAAGCTTAGCTAAATATTCTGGTTGCCCTGTCCATAATGCTTTAAAAGTTAAGGTCAAAGCTTTATGCATCAGTCGAGATTTTATTGGGAGCAAATGAGAATCTTTCAATAGCAGAGTGATGTGGTCATATCTATGAGCATTGGTTAACATCCTAATGGCAGTATTTTGTACAGTCTGTAATTTTTTGAGAGCTATTTTTGGAAGGCCTGTATAAATGATGTTGCAATAATCCAACTTTGAGATAACCAATGCGTGAATCAAAGACTCACAACAAGTTTTATCTATATAAGGATGTATCAATCGAATTTGACATAACGATGCAAAGCAAGATCTAATGACAGAAGTTAGTTGTGAGTTAAATGATAAAGAAACAGCTACGGTAATTGGACTCCCAATATGAGAATATTATTCAGTAATGTGATAGTTTGAGCATGCAAAAAGGGAGCAATGGTAGGTGAACTAGAAGTATCGGTAATCCTGATCCCGGTAGTTTTTTGATGGTTCAGAATAAGTTTAACTATAGTCCACTTATCAATCATGTCAAGACAAGATTGTAAGGGTGCTAAATCAAGATTATTCAGTCTTTGTGGAACCATTAATAAAATGTAATCTGCATAGAAATAGCTCTTAATTTGAAATTCTTGAATCCTTGATGCCAAAGGATTCAAGAAGATGTTGAATAATAATGGAGAAAGGACTGAACCCTGTGGTACACCACAAGTAAGGTTGTTAGAATGAGAAATAGAAGATGAGAATGATACTCTCCAATGTTGACTGATACATCTCCAATCTACTGATTTCAGCTCCAAACTACAGAACCTTCAGGACGGAAATAAAAATCAGGCTGTTCAAGAAATATGTCAAAACAAACTCCTGATATAACCAATATCCTCACTCCATCACCAGCCTCCAAATGTTACAACCAATAGCTTCCCTGTAATCTTCTAAAAATGACCAGAATCTCTTCCTTTTGCAATCCACCTAGAACCACAAGATATTGGTGGAATAGAAGAAACTAATGTAATATAATACTCTAAATGTTCTATCAGCTAAAAAAGATTCAAACCATTTCAAAACAATGATAGGCCTAAAGATTCTAGGTGAGATGGTAGAAGAGAATGACTTACTAAATCAAAGGCTGCAGTAAAATCCAAATATATTAACAGCACTGCTTTATCCTGATCTAAGAAAGTTTGAGACTGCCCGCACCTCACACACATGAGTGCCTTTCAGCCTGATGTTGGCTCATGGTTCATCAGTTCTTCATTTTCTTCTGGGAGAAGAAGTTGTTTTTGGACTCTGGCCAATCGAGTTGCCTTCCCAGTCAACTTCATTTCGGCCTTTTTAGCTCATTTCTTTTGTTTTATAATTAACTTTCTTTTCTTGGGTTCTTTTTCTTCCTCAAAAAAATGATATATATTTTTCCTCAGTCAGGCCTTCGGGTCTTTTTCTCTGTTTTATTTTTATCAAATTACATTTCGCTCTCGGTTTGTAACCATTATGTTGTTTTTACCTTGACGCTGAGATTTTTACTCTAATGTTGAGGCCTTCTAGCGGGTTCAAAAAGTGCACTTGTTGCCAGCAGTCTATTTCCATCACTGACCCGCACAACTGGTGCATTCGGTGTCTGGGGCTGAAGCACTGAATAGACACTTATATCCACTATTCTACTGTACGAAAAATGCTCTCTTAAGGCTCTACGCATTCAGCAAGAGAAGCTGTTTGGACTGGCCATGGCCTCCGGTGACAAATTGATGCCATCGGTACTGATGATACCGGCATCAATGCCTCCCTCGACCTTGGACTCCATTCCTGCATCAGGTACACCTGCTAAGAAGCCATCCTCTTCACATCCAGCATCACAGGAATCTTCGGCATCAAGTCCCTTGATGCATGCCAAGTATCGACTCCATCACCGATCTTCTTTTCAGGCTGTGTCTCCTTTACGGTGTGCTTCCTCATCAAAGTCACCCACCCCTTGACACCTGCAGTACCGATGGTACCAGCTGTTGAGCCAACGGTACTAGTGTAGTCCTTCCAGGCCCAACTTAAGGAATTTTTCCAAAGGCCTATTTAAGCTGCATGCAGTACAGGTACTTGCTTCGACTCCCTCAGTACCAGCTCAGCCTAAGTATGGCACATTGTACCAAATCCAGCTCTCCATCTAAACATCGATGAACATCGAGATCCTGCAGTACCAATGCTCGCTCTTCTAAATCCAAGAGAGCATTACACGATACTGATTCACATTTTGTCAACTTACATCGCTTATGGCAGGCAGCCACCAGTATCTCTCAAAGCTTATTCAACAAGAGGTGTCGGCGCTTTGTAGGCAGAATCTCGAATGATTAATCCGGCCAAGATTTGCAGAACAGCCACTTGATTGTCTCTTCATACCTTTACCAGATTTTACAGAGTGGATGTGGCAGCTCAGTCTGATGCCACATTTGGGGTCTTGGTATTATGGGCAGGCTCTTCTGTCCCACCCTAGACATTGCTATTACTTTGGTATGTCACCTTCAGTATTGATTCCGGAAGGGACATAACAGAATGAAAGATTAGGTTCTTACCTTTGGTAATCTTCTTTCTGTAGGTCCATTACAGAATTAATACGGCTCGCCCTTGATCTACTCTGTCTTTTCCAGTATTGCCTGCCTATTTCTGCCTTGGAGGTTTCTCCTTTCAGGCTTCAGTATATTCCAGTCAGCAGATAGGCCCTATGGGGAATCCTTCTATATGAATAAATCCATTTCTCTATCAAAGGCAGATTACCAGTTTGTGCTTGTTGCACAGGGCAGGTTGGTTCCATGTTGTTACCATGTTCTTGTCTCTATTGTTGCCTATTTATTAATAGTTCTTTTATTATTGAAGAGGAACAGAATGCTGCTGTATAGCGGGGAGATTCCGTGCCCCTTTTCTTTCTTCTGTGTTTTGTTCCAGTGATATTCAGTGGCTTTTGGATGTCACTGCAGGGGGCTCTGTATTCCTCAGCCAAATGGGAGGAGCAGTGGAGAGAAAAATGTGTGGATTTCTACAAGACCTGGTTCAGGATTGAGGTGAAACACCTTCAGTAATGATTCCTAAGGGACTTAAGAAGATTACCAAAGGTAAGAACCTAATGCATGAGATAACTTGCATGAGATAACTTTGTATGCACTACCTCTGTTGTATTCAAATCTGGCTGGTGCCAGGTATACTGAATTCCTGATTGAGTTGAGAACCCCTGCCCTATCTACACTCATACATACTCTCTCCTACACACAGCTAGTCACACACACTTGCATCCAAACGAAAGTTCCTAATCCAAATTCCAGTACTAGAAATCAGAAACCTAGAAGCTTCACAATAGATCTATTATATAATTTACCGTATTTTTTTTTTTTGTCTGTGATCTATTTACCAGCATTCCGCCTTAGTACCTGTTAATAAGATTAGTGATTTAAAAAACTGATAAGAACTGGGAAAGACTATATCCCTCTGAGGCATGTTGGTGTGGAAGACTGCAGGCAGCTGAAGCTGGGCACTGCAAGCATTCCAGCTAAGAAGTCGCACGCTTACACAGAGTTCAGCTTGCTCTGGAACGGGAGATGGAGAAGCCACGGCCCTTGTGGGACAATCCCTTACAGTTTGTGTTTGCCTGTATTTCCTATGCTGTGGGCTTGGGAAACGTTTGGAGATTTCCATATTTGTGTCAGATGTATGGAGGAGGTAAGGGGGATTTGCTTCTGTTTCAGAATTTGCCATCAAAGGAACCTTGTTGTGGGGTATTTTGATTAGGAGGCAGGGGCAGCATTTTGCCTGAAGGGAACAAATAGTTTACATTTTTTTTAAACCATTACTTTTCTATTTAATTTATTAATTTCGGAGGTGCTGGATAGACAGCGTTGAACACAAGTCCTTCATAGGCAGAATTAGGATAAACTTCCTATGCTGCTCTACAGATGTGCTCAGTCCTGATCTGCAGGGATCTCGCTGGAGGCTATTTCTCCAAATGGGATAGCTTTGCACATACCATGACAGGAATGAACCTCACTCCTAAGCCAGGGTATGTGGAGCATGATCTCAGTCTCACAAATGTACTTCTAACGCTCGCTGTAAAACTTCCTTCTCGAGTTCATAAGATGCAGCACGTATAGGCAACTTATCCAGGTGTGTTTATCTCTGGGGGTGATTCAAAAAGAGATGCTGCACTTCTCTAACTCAGCACTAGAGAGTCCCCAGACCTTCAGTCAAGTTTTACTTCTGTGTTTAATTTTCTTGTTTTCTAAATCCCACCTTTTTTTCATGAATAGCCGGTATAGATCCAAGTGATGTTTTAGCAACTGATGCACAAAGCTCCGACACCACGGTAAAAAAAATACCCTAGTGAGAGCAGGTTTATATTTTTACTGGGGATACTCAGCATAATAGTATGCAAATTCTATACATGATATTAACTAGTTCCTCCTCCTACCTGCCCGAACTCCCCCCCAAAAAAAAAAGTTCCTGCTGTCCCTGCCTGTCAGTTCAGCTGCTTGGGGGCAGGAGAATCCCCGATCAGCTGAATCAGCCGGTCTTCCCAAAGCTGACGCAGAATGGTCCTTAGATGCCTGAGTCAATCAGGGCTTTAGGCCCCTCCCGGTACATCCCAGGATGCACTGGAAAGGGGAAGGCCTGCAATTTTGAAGAGGTAGGCCTAAAGGCAGGAGGGAGTGGCATCTTTCCTGCCCAACTTCAATTGTAAGGTATGGAAAGGGGTTGAAGGGGAGATTAACCCTTTGGCAGGAGGGAAGTGGCATCTCTTCTGCTGATTTTTTTTGTCTTGTTAAAGTTCAAGGGCATCAGGAGGATGTGGTGGGGGTCACAGGAGGGGGACTATGAATGGCTGGGGGGATTGGAGAGAGAGAGGAAGGGATTGGGAATTAAAAAAAAAAAAAAAAAAAAATTTGCAGGGGGGTTCTGCGCTGTCAAGCCTTATTTTCCTTTCAGTGCCTGAGCCAATCAGCGCTCAAGCACTGACAGGAAAGTAAGGCTACGACAGCTCAGACCATGCCATTAAAGTTTGCACAGGAAACAACACATTTCCCTGCTGTGCATTCCCTTGTAATGCATTAGCATAAGATTCTCAGTGACTGCTATGACAATCGGTAGCAGCCATGGAAAACCCTTTTGTGCACCAGGATGAAGGTTTTCCTGCCAGTAAGACTGCTTTAACAAGTCTTACTGGCATGGAAAACCTTTTGTGCATTGGGGCCTGACTTAGGCACAGATTCACTAAAGATAGTGGAGTCAATCGCAATGTCAGCCCAATTTTTTAAAAAGTTTTTAAAAACCCCACCCCCACCCTCTACTGACAAGTGCCCTTTCCCCCCTTCCTTCCCAAACCAAAATAAAATGTGTGCTCCCCACTCCCTCCTGCCATCTGTACCACTCCTGACTTCCCACGCCCCGCAAACAAATGGCAGGAGGGATGTCAACTCCCTCATGCCACCCAAGGGATGCCCCCTCCCCGGTCCCGGTCCCCTCCCCACCTCTACTCCCTGTACCTGTAACGGAGCAGGAGGGGTGCTCAGTCCCTCCTGCTCCAATGCGACCAGCGATGGTTCTGAGGTCTTAGGCCCCACCCCAGTGCATCATGTGATGCACAGGAAGGGGCCTAAGACCCTGATTGGCTCAGGTGCCTGAGGATCCTCCCTTGGGAGGGGCCAGATTTGCTATTGGTTTGCCAAACCAATAGCCAATCAGGGACTTCCTTAGGCTACTCCCTAAGGAAGTCCCTGATTAGCTCAAGAGCCTCAGGCCCCTCCAAAGGGAGGAGCCTGAGGCGCCTGAGCCAATCAGGGCCTTAGGTCCCTCCCCGTGCATCACATGATGCACCGGGGTGGGGCCTAAGGCCTCAGAACCATCGCGGGAGGTATTGGAGGAGGGACTGAGCACACCTCCTGCTCCGTTACAAGTACAGGGAGGGGGGTGGGGAGGGGACCGGGAACAGAGAGGGGGGTATCCCTTGGGTGGCAGGAGGGAGTCGGCATCCCTCCTGCCATGTGTTTGGATTTTTTTTTGGGGGGGAAGTCAGGAGTGGTACAGATGGCAGGAGGGAATGGGAATCTCTCCTGCCACAGAGGTGGCGATGGGCATCAGGTGACAACGGCAGTATGCATCTGCGCGGGTTAAAACTACGGCCTCACAATGCGCTTTTTATTGAATATATAAAAAAGGAAGAATGTTAAACAGATTTAATGCAGTTTTCATCCAATATCTTCAAATTAAGCATGCAAAAAAAACCTACTCCCCCCAAAAAAAATCACAAGACAAGTAGTACACAGTACATTGTAGTCTTTCAGCTGCACATGACATAAAACTGGATTATACTACTACTACTATTATTTCTATAATGCTACCCGACACACGCAGCGCTGCACAGAGTCACAAAGAAGAAGAAACAGTCCCTGCTCGAAAGAGCTTACAATCTTAACAGCCAAGACAGACAAACAAGATGTCATGGATACAGTTAAGAGGAACGGTTAATCAGCAGGCTGGGTTGGAGAGCAGAGGAGTAGGGTTGTGGATTGAAGGCTATATCAAAAAGGTGGGTTTTCAATCTCCTTTTAAATAAGGGAAGGGAAGGGACTTGACGGACAAACTCGGGTAATTTATTCCAGGCATAGGGGGCAGCTAGATGAAAGAAACAAAGTCTGAAATTGACATTGAAGGAGAAGGGTAAAGCTATGAGTGACTTATATCACTTGCTAATTGACAGATCATTTAGCGTTTTCACACTGCTGAAGACCTTTGCTTCCAAATGATAGCTAACCTGAGGCCTTCCAACTGAGAGGGGTTTAAGCAATGATTAATGAGAAGTGTTGTGCCAGCCCCACCTGGGGAATGACCTATCTGCAAAATCAGGTAAGACGGAAGAGCTCACAAGCAAGCTTTGCTTGTGGGTGTCAATTTCCCTTGGCTTGAAGCATTTCTAAGAGCAATGACAATGTCCTTCCCGTCAGTGGAGCAGTGATTCAGAAAGTCATGGAAGAGAAATAGTATCTTGCTTCTATGTAGATATTTATTCTTAAAAAAAAAAAAATCCTAACATTTATATTTTTGATTTGAAGAAATATGTTTTCTGTAAGAAATAACCCCAGTGTACTGTGCATTTTCTTTTGAGTGTAGTTTCAGGCACTTCTTGTTTCACGTAACTGTCCTGGTAAATGTGTGTTTTAACTTTAAAATTGCAGTAAAACGTGCCCTGCTAAATTACAGCAACTCAGAATGGAATATGATGCTGCTTTCTGTTGACATAATTCTCTAGCACATTGGTCTCCCTACCTAAAGAAGGATATAAAACTGCTGGAGAGGGTGCAGAGGCGAGCAACTAAACTAGTGAAGGGTATGGAGAAACTGGAATATGAGGATCGACTTAAAACACTGGGATTGTTCTCCCTTGAGAAAAGGAGACTGCGTGGGGATATGATCGAGACCTTCAAAATACTGAAAGGAATCGACAAAATAGAGCAGAGAAGATTATTTACATTGTCCAATTTGACACGGACTAGAGGACATAAAATGAAGCTAAGGGGGGGCAAGTTCAGGACTAATATCAGGAAGTTCTGCTTCACACAGAGAGTGGTGGACATCTGGAATACTCTCCCAGGGGAGATTATTGCAGAATCGACAGTCCTAGGCTTCAAGGGCAAACTAGATGCATATCTCCTTGAGAGAGGCATATAGAGATATGGTTGGCTATAGGGTAAGCCAGGTGTATACCTGGCAGGGCCTCCGCGTGTGCGGATCACCGGACTAGATGGACCGAAGGTCTGATCCGGAGATGGCGCTTCTTATGTTCTTATGTTCAAAAACTAAAAAGTGAAACTTAATTGGGGATTTCTGTATATGACACCAAACATTAGGCACTTCTTGCAGGCCAAATTTTCAGTATGGAAAAAATAGTTCTAATCTACGCTGAAATTAAAAAGGTACGGGAAAGGGGCACACGTGCAGGGCAGGGGGCGCTGCTCACCCTTGTTACGCTACTATCTGAGAACACTTCTTTTTACTTTCTTAGAACTATATGTAGCTAAAATAAAGGTAGACAAAGCAATGTGGCCGGATGGTGTACATCTGAGGGTGCTGAAGGAACTTAGGGAAGTTCTGGTAGCGCCGCTGACTGAACTTTTCAATGAGTCTCTAGAGTCGGGAGTGGTACAGGAGGACTGGAGAAGGGCGGATGTGGTCCCTTTCCACAAAAGTGGAAGTAAGGATGAAGTAGGGAATTACAGGCTGGTAAGTCTGACTTCTGGGGTAAGCAAATTAATGGAAACACTTTTAAAACAGAGAATGGTCAAGTTTCTGGAATCCTGTGGATTACAGGACTGGAAGCAACTAGAGGCAGGTCTTGTCAGACAAATTTGGGTGACCACAGAACTGGTTGGGAGTGCGCTAGATGTGGTGTATTTAGATTATAGCAAAGCCTTTGACAGTGTTCCGCACAGACGTCTAATAAATAAACTGAGTGCCCTCAGGTTGGGTCAAGAATTGGTTGAGAGGAAGGTGACAGAGGGTAGTGATCAATGGAGATCGCTCTGAGGAAAGGGATGTTACCAGTGGTGTGCCTCGAGGTTCTGTTCTTGGGCCTGTTCTTTTTGACATTTTTATAAATGATATTGCTTAAGGGTTGACGGGTAAGATTTGCCTCTGTGCGGATGATACCAAAATCTGCAATAGAACAGACACCCCTGATTGTATGGATTACATGAGGAACGACCTCGTGAAGCTTGAGGAATTGTCTGAAATATGGCAGCTAATATTTAATACTAAGAAATGCAAGGTTAAGCATTTGGGCTTCAAATACCCAAGGGAACAGTACCGTTTAGAGCAGGGGTGTCAAAGTCCCTCCTCGAGGGCTGCAATCCATTTGGGTTTTCAGGATTTTCCCAATGAATATGCATGAGATCTATTTGCATACACTGCTTTCATTGTATGCTAATAGATCTCATATGGGTGTCCCGAAAGTCACTACACACTTTTAATAAATTCTTAAAAATTGCACAAGAAACTGAGTTTATTCATATTCTTAGCATCAACAAAAGAGTCGTTGCAATTTTACTTGCTAGGCTTGTCATCACGTTCCAATGCCTCAAAGACTAGTTGTATACCTCCACATGAGCGCCTTCATTTTTGATAACTTTCAGCCACCTTCGGACGCATGCCTCTCCGACATTTTGTAGCATCTCTTCCCCGACCTTAGAAACATAGAATATAAAGGCAGAAAAGGGCCAACGGCCCAACAAGTCTGCCCACTCAAGAACCCTCCCTCCCAACTAGTCTGCCTACTCAAGAACCCTTCTTCCCTGGAGTATCTATCATTTGAGCATAACTCTGTAGTACTCCCACCTGTTTGTCCCATCGACTCTTGAAGTCGAGCATGCTACTGGCCCCGACCACCTGGCAGGGGAAGATCATTCCATCGATCAATCACCCGTTCGGTGAAGTATTTCCTGGTGTCACAATGAAATCTTCCTTCCTTAAGTTTTAGTCGATGCCCTCTTGTCGCCGTGGGACCCTTTAGAAAAAAGATTTCCTCCTCCGCTTTGATGTGACCCATGATGTATTTAAATGTTTCTATCATGTCCCTCCTTTCTCTGCGCTCCTCAAGAGAATATAAGCGCAGTCTGATCAGGCGTACTTCATATGGGATGTCTTTAAATCCTGAGACCATTCTAGTGGCCATTCTCTGTATCGACTCCATTCTTTTCACATCCTTTTGATAATGTGGCCTCCAAAATTGGACACAATACTCCAGATGTGGTCTCACCATGGATCTGTATAACGGTAGTATGACTTACGGCTTTCGGCTGATAAAGCTCCTTCTGATGCAACCCAGCATTTGTCTGGCCTTTGCTTAAGCTTTCTCCACCTGATTAGCAGCTTTCATATCTTCCCGGATGAGAACTCCCAAGTCCCTTTCTGCAGTAGTTCTTGTTAAGTTTTCACCATTCAAGGTGTATGTTTTGCATGGATTTCTGCTCCCAAGAGGCATTACTTTACATTTCTTGGCATTAAAGTTTAGTTGCCAAGTACTGGACCATTTTTCCAAAACAAGCAGGTCGTGCTCCATAGTGTTGGGCCTGGTTGCGCTGTCAGGTTCTGAGGCCTTGCCCACAACGCTGCATAGTTTAGCATCATCAGCAAATAGTGTAATTTTGCCTCAAAGGCCCTGAGTCAGATCCCCTACAAAGATATTAAATAGCATCGGGCCCAAGACCGAGCCCTGCGGCACTCCACTGGTCACTCTCGACATTTTTGAGGGGATACTGTTTACCACCACTCTTTGAAGCCTGCCACTAAGCCAGTCTTGTACCCCATGCTGTCAGTGTTTCTCCTAGTCCTAGCGAGTTCATCTTGTTTAATAACCTACGGTGTGGAACACTATCAAAAGCCTTACTAAAGTCCAAATACACTATGTCCAGGGACTCACCCTCATCCAGTTTTTTTGTTACTCAATCAAAGAAGTTTATCAGATTGGATTGACAAGACCTTCCCTTTGTAAAGCCATGCTGGTGGGGATCTCTTAATCTTTCATCTTCCAGGAACGTGTCTAATCTGTTCTTAATCAATTTTTCCATGAGTTTACTCACTATTGATGTGAGATTCACCGGTCCTTGCTGCAGGCCGTGCATATTCTTTCCTCAAGCTGTGACAGGTTACAGGGCTTATTCTTTTGCTGATGGCCTCAAGTCTCTCCGAATGATACCTGGAATGAAAAAGAAAAAAAAAAGTGTGTAGTGACTTTTCCCATATAGTGATTAGTTCCAGAGTTTTAATACTGCCAGAGTTTCCTAGTTCATTGTCCATCTAAGGCCCTTGGCTTGAGTCCCTTGACTGAGGCACAACTGAAGCTTGAAGGATATTGAGTCCAAAGTTGTTCGTGATCTACAAGGGACAGTCCCCTTCTAAGGGGATACCTAGCTGCCCTTTTTTTAGTCCATGTCCGGTAGGAGTATTTTCCATGATGAAAGAAGTGCTGATGCCTTCCATTTTGACTATAGTATCTTGATCGTTGTCATAGAGCAGTGTCCCTGTTGGTTTGAAGAAAGCAATAATTTGTCCGTTATTGAAAAACCGGTTGGATGGTAGTTTTTTACAGCATTTCCACCCAATTTCCTCATTAAATTTTCTTGCTAAGGTGCTAGAAAAAATAGTGTTTAGACAGCTTCAGGATTTTCTTGAAAAATATAGCATTTTGGATGATTGTCAGTTTGGATCATCAGTGGTGGGAGGGAGTGGGCTTCCCTCCTGCTGTCCTTCAATTCGGGGGTCTTTTTTTTTTTTTACTTTGTGGTGAGGGGGGTCTGAACTGTCAAGCCTTACTTTCCTGGCAGTGCCTGAGCCAATCAGCACTCAGGCACTGTCCAGAAAGTAGAGCTACAACAGCTCAGACCCTGTCAGAAAATGTTACCCGCAAATGTGGCACAATTAGGTTAGGGAATCACCCGGCGATGATAGAGAATCACCCAGAATGCTCCTTTAACTATTGAGGAGCCCATTTTACTACCATTTTAATATTAATGACCTTGTTGTACTACATTTGCATGTCGGAGTCTGCTAGGAAACTCGGAAAAGGCCATTCTGATTATCAGCTGGTAAAATACTGGCACGCTAAACCGGCTGGAACCGGTTTAGCAACCATTGTTAAGGGCACGGTAACTTTTGAGAATCCTCTGCTTAATATTGTTGCCAAGAAATGATCCCTTATCCTGGAACTGTCTTTTTTGGATGTGCTTGCATTGCATTTTCAGTTCTCCCCACTTTCCCCTCTGCCACCTTCCATGCAAAAAAGCAGCATGTACTTGGGAGAGATTGTATTAAAGTCAATAAGTCTGATATAGACACCTTTGACCATGATAAGAACAAATTTGAAATAGTTTTACAATGTGTAATAAAGTAAAAGTATATTGCTCAGCTTTGAATTGGCAAATGTTTAACTCAGAAATTCAGTGCATGTTCAAGGCCAGTTTTAAACCATCTTCAAATCTGACTAAGATTTTCCCCTCAACCCACTCCCCCCCAAAAAAAAAAATAAAAAAAGATGAGATTATATTTGAATTTGTATCAGGTCAAAAAGATAAATCAAAGGAAAATTAGACCAGAATAAATGTGGGCTAGATAGACATAATTGTTAGACATTTCCTTTTATTTGGGGTTTGTAAATCTATTCTTATTGTTCTTTCAAGAATTGTATGATGTAAAGGTTAAAAAAAAAAAAGAATAGAGTTGTGCATGTGCTGGATTCATGTATTTGGGATATGTCCCAGATGAAGTTGAACCAGTCTTCCTCCCTTTCCCACCTTGCTTCAGTAGGATAGGAACACAAAAAAGAGTATGTGCAAAACACCCTGAAACTACTGAGATTAGAGAAGAGTTCCACTTTCAATTATATTTCAAAAATGTAGAAAAATTTTTAACCATAGCAACTTACCCCCTCTTCTACGAAACCACGGTAGCGGTTTTTAGCACAAAGAACCGCACTGAATAGCTCACACTGCTCCCGACGCTCATTGAGTTCCTACGAGGTGTCGGGAGCAGCGCGGGCCATTCAGCGAGGCTCCCCACACTAGAAACTGCTGGCGCAGAGAGGGTTATCTTTGAGAAGGATTTAATCTTTGGTCAGAAAATCCCCTCCACTTGCTTGTCAAAATTAGAACCAGAAATGGGGGAAAAAGGGGAAGCAAGATGGCCGCGGTGCAGTGAGGACGCTCATTATCGGTTCTCCTGTGTTTACTATTTTCCTCGAGTCGGCTCGATATGCCAAAAAGAAGGGGAAGAGCGGCTGCCACAGCCCGGCAGGCTTAACTTACCCCGAGAAGACAAGAGACGATTTCGAGCTTCTTCTCTTCTTCCCCATGGGGCGAACCGGCTCAGCCGAGGCAGAGGGAGGTCTCGGCTATCGGGAGTGATATCTCACTTAGCCCTGCAGGACCTGAGCCTCCCCAACAGCCGCGAGACCAGGGAACTACGGCAGCTCTGCAGGGACAGGAAGGATCCACCCTGAGAGAGCTGGAGGGCTTACCGGTATCCCTGGTTGCTCAGGCAGAGACTTCAGCGTTGGAGAAGGCAGAGTTGGCATCAGAGGTTGGGGGACAAATTCCATCGGTCCCCCCACTGGTAAGGCCAACTGAATTCACTCTGGAATCTATCTGGACTGCTTTAGACTCACTATACAAATTATGTGCAGGAACTCTTCCTTTGGTAAATGCACATAATATAAAGATTAACTCTATGCAGGAGGAAATAAAAACTCAGGGGGAAAAGATGGATTGCCTGGATCAACGGGTCCAAGGCATTCAATCAACACAGACTGTTTTAATGAAGGACAAATTGCTATTAGTAAGGAAAGTAGAAAATTTGGAAAATTATACTAAAATGTTGAATTTAAGATTACTTAACTTTCCTAAAACTTTAGCAATGACGCCTAAAGATTTATTCTACAAATTTCTGAAAGAGATATTTAAATATCCTGAGAATGGTTTTCCTCCATTACACAAAGTTTATTACCTTCCAGTTTCAAAGAAGGCTTCTAAAACTGAGGCTTCAGCTAATTTAAGCCCTATGGATGTTACAAAAATTTTGGAAACCTCAGAGGATGAAGTCATCTCATATTCTACACTTCTGGTGACATTTGTTTTTCAGCAAGATAAAGAGGCACTTCTTAGGCTGTTTTTTAGGCTTAAAGAGGTGACCTTTATGGACTCAAAGATTTCCATGTTTCCGGATGTATCCAAATTAACTCAATCCCAAAGGAAAGAGTTCCTGGAAATGAGACAACTTGTATTAACTTTGGGGGCTAAGTTTCAACTCAGATATCCCTGCAAATGTTTGATCTTGTTGGATCAACATTCATATATTTTTTTTGATCCCCCCCAATTACGATTTTTTCTTGAGTCTAAAGGGGTAATGCTGTCCAGTGCTCCCACAGTGGAATAAGGTCTAGTTTTCATTTATTTGAAGAAGTAACACTGCATTTTCGTATTATAAATTTCTGTATAATATAAGGCCCTACTAATGTGAATTGCTTTTCCAATAATGTGGACTTTTTGGAGAGATGATTTATATTGCATTGGAAGTTGTTTAGTTTTCTTCTTTTTCCTTTTTATTTTTAATTAATGTGTTTAATCTCTCTTTCTCATATACATATTGTATGAATGTATATCTATAAAATTAAATAAATAATTTAAAAAAAAGAAATGGGGGAAAAAAAGAGGAGATCTTCTTAATCGACATATGAATTCATTGTACTTCACTTTACCATGAATCAATGCCAAGATCCAACTCGCTCAAAAATATTAAAAATTGCACTTATCTTATAAATGAGTTCTGTGTGTAAAGTTTTCTCCAGATCTCCTGAAAGAGATTCCCAGTTTCCCAAAGCTGCCTCGGGGATCATTTTCATACATCTTAAAATCGCTATCGTGGTTTTGTAAAAGAGGAGGGGGTAATTCAATTCTTCACCCTTTAATTGTGGAGAGATGGAGAATAGAATTACCATTGTTTTCTTTTTAATGTACATATATACAGTTATGTATATATCATTCCATGATTCCTAAATACTGAAATCTGTTCTATTTATCCTCTGCAAGCTAACCTGTGATGTTTAATTTATTTATTTTTTTTAATGATACATGATTAATTAAAATGTTAAAAAAGGTCACCAAACTGTACTAGCTCGTAAAGTCTTCACAGTACTCATTAGCATGTTATTTAAAAGGCAGGTGTTTATTATGGCTTCCAAACGATTCCATGAGGCATATTACATGCAAAGCTATATGTAGTGCAAAGCGTTCCGTGCCCAACAGCCAAAAGAGATGAGGCGCACGGAGACAGTGAGCAGCAGGGTGGAACAGTTTTAGAGAGCAGGAAGCCAGGAGGTTCTGCCTACTGGAGCAGAAGCAATGACCCGACAGACTAATAAGCACAGCAGGAAATGCAGGTGTTACAGCTGAAGTAGGGACTGGCTACCAGTTATTCTCCTTTCATTTTGTGATGGGCTTTTCCACTAATAATGTGGTGAATGACAGCAGAAAAAGACCAACCAATTCATCTAGTGTCTGTGGAGTTCTTCCTGTCTGCACTGCCAAGGCTATATCTTAGCTGCCAGCTAGAGTTTGGCAGCTTGTCAGGCCTCACTCCTTATCCACAAAGAAATGGGGAAAATGATGGTCAAAAATGTTCATATGGCCCATTCAGACTAACAACCCAAAACTTCAAACTTCACATACGGAATCAGATGTGTTATCCGTTGCATTATTGCCCATATTTTTTTGTCATCTTCCTCTCTATTTCATTTTAGTTTACTCCCAGTGCTCTCCATTCTCAGGTGCAATCACAAGATTCCTCAATAATCGAAACAGCAGAGCACATCTCATACCTGAATATCCCATGCCTTTCTAGATGGCATTCCTTCTTTCCCTACCAGTGCTGACTTGCAGTCTGGCTATATGAGCGCCTGTATTTCCACTTTTTTAAAAAAAATATATAGATCTCAGCTAAGTCAATCTCAACCTAATTCTAGTCCACCTGGGAAAGTAAACCCCTAGAAGAATCTCCTCTGTAGCACAGCCTCGTACCACAACGGCAACCGCCAACCATCATCCCTCAACAATAACCCCCAAAACCCATCACAGCTCTGACAGACCTAGTAACACAACATCTCCAGCACAAACCAAAACAAGGTAATAATCAAATCACAAGAAAAAGCCATAAGAACATAAGAGTTGCCATATTGGGACAGACTGAAGGTCCATCAAGGCCAGTATTCTGTTTCCAACAGTGGCCAACACAGGTTACAAGTACCTTGCAAAGAGTACAACAGATTTTATGCTGCTTATCCTAGAGATAAGCAGTAGATTTTCCTATCTGAATAATGACTTATGGACTTCTCTTTTAGAATATTATCCAAACCTTTTATAAACCCTGCTAAGCTAACTGCTTTTACCACATTCTCTGGCAACAAATTCCAGAGTTTAATTACACGTTGAGTGAAGAAATATTTTCTCTGGTTTGTTTTAAATTTACTACTTAGTAGCTTCATTGCATGTCCCCTAGTCCTAATATTTTTGGAGAGAGTAAACAAACGGTTTACCTCTAACTGTTCCACTCCATTCAGTATTGTATAGACCTCAAGTTCCCTCTGTCATCTCTTCTCCAAGCTGAAGAGCCTTAGCCGCTTTAGCCTTTCCTCATAGGAGAATTATCCCATCCCCTTCTTTGTACCTCTTCTAATTCCGCTATATCTTTACTGAGATTGGCAACCAGAACTGCACACAGTATTCGAGATGTGGCCACATCATGGAATAATACAAAGGCATTATAATATTTTCATCTTTGTTTTCCATTTCTTTCCTGATACAAGTAATTCCTAACATTCTAAAGACAGGACAAGGGAATGGAAGTGAGGAGAATGAACCTACTGGGAATAACCCAATGGATAATTGCTCAATGATCCACTCTCTAGGCCACTTTCTCTTCTGACATAGATAGAGTTATGATTCTTAAGTATTATTTTAGAAAAAAAAAGATTCCCTATTTTTTGGAGGTAAACTCCAGATATTTCTAGAATTACTAATCTAGATAAAAGCAATTTCTACAACTAAAGTCAAGGGTGTTGGCTTGGGGGGCAACTTTTTAAAGTTTCTCTCAAAATGTTTGGTATCTCTCTCAGACACATATTATGTTTTCTTTGAGCCAGATCAGCTGGAAAGATTAATTAGCTTCCTTATCCAATATCAATTAAATCATTTGTGGGTAATTGGTGTTTCTATCGAGCCTAAATGAGACCAGATTCATTTCTACATTTGGTTGTTGGATTTATGGTTATTTCTTTTCTCCTCTCGTGATGTAGACTAGTGAATTTCATATATATTTTCTTAATACCTATGAAAAATATTGTTTAAAAAAATTATGAGGGTTCTTCAAAAAGTGTCTGCACTTTCATATTTTTGTGGGAAACAGTTGGGGCAGAGAAGTGGTAAGAGGGCGTGTCGTAGAATGTCATGTGTCAGTCTGGCAAGCCCACTTACATTGCAGGTAGTGATGTAATTTGCTTTTGAGATATTTTTTTTATTTTTTTATTTATTATTTTATATATAGATACATATACATTGCTTGTATAAGAAAATAAAGAGAGAACTTCCACATATTTTTTTAAAGGAAAAATATATCTGGATACTGTCCATTTCATAATTAAACAAAATTTCGCTCTTAAGTTAGTCCACATTCTGGGTTCTGGAGGAGAAACAATTCACATTTGTGAGAGATATATAATGAATTAATTCAATAAACCATATTTGTAGAGTACATCTTCTTCTTACATTACTATGGGATTGATCCTACATTCCCTTCAGAGATATTTGAAGTTGTTATTCCCTTTCCTTCAAGAAAAAATTGTAATTGTGAGGGTTCAAAGAATATGTATGAATGTTGATCCAAAAGGATCTTACATTTACAAGGGTATCTCAATTGGTATTTAGCCCCCAACTGTATTACAAACTGTCTCAGTTCAAGGAACCTGCTTTTGAGATATTTAATAAATAGTGTTTAAAAAAAATAAAAGTGTGGAAACTTTTTGAAGATCCCTCGTACTTGCTACAGAAGTCCAACTTACCGACTTATAGTTCCCAATCTCTTCCATACTTCTGCTTTTGTGGAGAAGGATCATATCCGCCCTTCTATTGTCCTCTGGTACCATTTCCAACTCTAAAGAAGTATTGAAAAGGTAAGCCCATGAAGCAAGTAGAGTTTCCCTATGTTCCCTCAATACCCTCATAAATATGCCATCTAGCCCCATCACGTTGTCCACCATTAGTTTAGCTAGCTCCTCACAAACGCAGTCCTCTGGAAATCGATTAGGGTCTACCACACCTCTATTTCCTGTTTGCATTTGTCTTCTGCAGTCCTACTCCTGGCCCTTCAGCTGTGAACACACAGAAACATAACAAGAGTAGCCTTACTGGGTCAGACCAATGGTCCATCTACCCAGTAGCCCGTCTTCACAGTGGCCAATCCAGGTCACTAGTACCTGGCCAAAACCCAAATAGTAGCAACATTCTATGCTATCGATCTAGGGCAAGCAATGGCTTCCCCCATGTCTATTAAGTAATTAACCTTATATTTATCAGCTTCTATATATTCCTCCCCTATACCTTTGAGTCTTGCAATACACTTTTGCACTTCTTCCTATCACTAACATACCTAAAAAGAAATGTCACGTCCCCCTGTTTTACCGTGTTTGCTATATTGAAATTCAGGCCTGTTTGCAAAACTGAAAAGCTCTGTCCTAGTCTAAGTGTATTCTAAGTTGTGTAGCTTTGACTCCATTTTGTTGATGAGTAGCTTACACACATCTGACCTCTGCAAAAGGAGTAGCACATTCAGTGACAGGTTTATATAGTTAAAAAGTGATAGTTTAACTTCGTAAGACTGCTATTGATATGCAGATTCCAATGAATTCTAGCCTTTGCATTTTTTTATTTATTCCAAATAGGTGGAACGCCCTTAACCTTTTGCGCTTTTTTTCAAAATTTGCAGTCATTATGGAACTTCTCTGGGGTAAAATACCTTATTTTGAACTAGTTCCAAACAGTAGGTAAATAACAGTAGACAATGGCAAACAGAGAAACATTGAAAAATGAAGGCAGATAAAGACAACACGGCCTCTCCAATCTGCCCTTCCATGCCATATACTCTGCTTTTACTGACTTAGAGATCTTGTCCTGACCTTTCTTGCATTCAGATACAGTTTTCATCTCCACCACCTCTAACAGGAGACCATTCCAAGAATTCACCATACTTTGAAGAGCCGATTGCTTCTTCTTAACTACCCAGGATTGAAGTTAAGAGATGATAGACTCAAGAGTATGATTACCAGATTTTCCATCTAGAAAATCTGGACCCCCTAGACCGGCCCCCCAGGCCTGCCCAGTCCCACCCATCCCCACCCCATCATGCCCCTGAGCCCGTCCCAGCCCCGCCTCCATTCCCCCCAGCCCCCATTGCTTGTTCACATCTGGCAGCACATCCGTACATGCCCTCCTGCCCGAAGGAAAGCTTTTCAAAATCCAGACAAAGTGCCGGGTTATGAAAAGCTGTCAGGACCCCCGGACATGTCCTCAAAAGGAGAAATCTGGGGAAATCTGGATGTCTGATAACCCTACTCAAGAATAATCTAAGGAAATACTTTTTTACAGAAAGGGTGGTAAATGCATGGACTCATCTCCAGGTAGAGGTGGTGGAGATGAGTTCAAGAAGGCATGGGCAGGCATGTGGGATCTCATAGCGAGAGACGGAGATAGTTGATGCTGTGGATGGGCAAACTGAATGGGCCATTTGGCCTTTATCTGCCATCATGTTTCGAGGTTTTCTCTGTTTCTATGACTAGATAAAAATGTACACTGCTCCTTGTGACCCTGGGCAAGTCACTTAATCCCTCATTGCCCCCGGAACATTAGACAGAGTGTGAGGCCACTGGGACAGATAGAGAAAAAATGCTTGAGTACCTGAATGTAAACCACTTAGGCTATAAATGGTATATAAATACAATACTAAAAAAATAAATACATTTCAAATGCTATATAAATAAACTCCAGAATAGGAGAAAACAAGTTTGAAAAAATACTGAGAGAGTGGGTCCAATATACTGTATTATACATTTATGATTTACTTGGTTGAGGAAATAAGAATTGTATTCCATAAACTTGACTTTTGCTTGTTGAGTCACCAACTCTCAACAGTGACATCTAGGAGTGAATCTAGGATCCAGTGCAATCATCATCAATGGGCTTCTTTGAAGAACTGTTTTATAGTAACATAGTAGATGATGGCAGATAAAGACCTGAATGGTCCATCTAGTCTGCCCAACCTGATTCAATCTAAAAATTTGTTGGGTTCTTTTTTCTTCTTCTTAGCAATTTCTGGGCAAGAATCCAAAGCTCTGCCCGGTACTGTTCTTAGGTTCCAACTACTGAAGGCTCCATCAAAGCTCACTCCAGTCCATCTACACCCTCCCAGACATTGAAGCCCTCCCCAGCCCATCCTCCACCGAACGGCCATATACAGACACAGACCATGCAAGTCTTCCCAGTACTGGCCTTAGTTCTTCAATATTTACTATTATTTTCTGATTCTAGATCCTCTGTGTTCATCCCACGCTTTTTTGAACTCCGTCACCATTTTCATCTCCACCACCTCTCTCGGGAGCACATTCCAGACATCCACCATCCTCTCCGTAAAGAAGAATTTCCTTACATTGCTCATGAGTCTCCTATCTCTCAGCCTCAAATTATGCCCTGTGGTTTTACCATTTTCCTTTATCTGGAAAAGATTTTGTTGTACATTAATACTTTTCAAGTTTTTGAACATCTGAATCGTATCTCCCCTGTCCCTCCTTTCCTCTAAGGCAGGGGTGTCAAAGTCCCTTCTTGAGGGCCACAATCCAGTTGGGTTTTTAGGATTTCCACAATGAATATGCATGAGATCTATTTGCATGCACTGCTTTCATTGTATGCTAATAGATCTCATGCATATTCATTAGGAAAATCCTGAAAACCTGGCTGGATTGTGGTCCTCAAGGAGGGACTTTGACACCCCTGCTCTAAAGTATACATATTCAGGTCTTCCAGTCTCGCCTCATACATCTTTTGGCGCAAACCTCCTATCATTTTTGTCGCCCTCCTCTGGACCAATGCACTCCCTCCTTTGTAGATTTCAGTAACTCATCTGATGAGCATTGCCCCAACATGCTCGCTCTCTCCTTTGCAACTCCATGCCCACCACGGTAGCACTTCCCTGAAGCCGCGCAGCAGGCCCCGCAGCAGGAACAGCACTTTGATATAACTCACATTGTGGTCAGCCAACCTGTGCCACTGAAAACAAAGAAAGAAGCACTAACCCTCTCTGGTTGTTCCCTCCTTCAGCCAAATGCCCCTAAGTGAACCCTCTTTCTTTGCAGGGCCATGAGTGCACGCTGAATGTGGCTGACTCGAAAGCCTTCCCTTTGATGTCAGCTCTGATATCAGAGGGAAAGCTTCCGGGTCAGCTGCAGGCGGGGAGCATTGCAAGCGGCTTTGTGGAGGAGCGAGTGTGGCTGAAGGGCAGGAAGAAGGAGGCACTGCTGGACACACACTAGTGAAAGCCCTTTGAGGTGCCTCCATCCCCATGGGATCCCCACAGGATTCCTGTCAACCCCGTTCCTGTGCAGCTCTCTCATTCTGATAGAGTAGTGTTTCCCAGCTCTAATCATCAGATTCCCCAGCATATCTATGAGCATACATTCAAGAAACCAAGGGTGATGATACAGAGAAACTGAAAGAAATCTTGGTGAACTTGGAAGATGTTCTAAGCCAAATTGACAAGTTAAAGAGTGATAAATCACCTGAACCAGATGGCATACATCCCAGGGTACTAAAAGAACTCAAACATGAAATTGCTGATCTGCTGTTAGTGATCTGTTGCTAAAATTGTCTATAGTACCTGAAGATTTGAGGGTGGCCAATGTTACGCTGATTTATAAAAAGGGTTCCAGGGGAGATCTGGGAAATTATAGACCGGTAAGCCTGACTTCAGTTTCGGGCAAAATAGTAGAAACAATTATAAAACACAAAATTGTGGAATACATAGACAAAAATGACTTAATGGGACGGAATCAGCATGGGTTCAGCCAAGAGAGGTCTTGTCTCACCAATTTGAAGGTGTGAATAACCATGTGGCTAAAAGTGAGCCATCGAATGTAGTGTATCTACCAGTGGCGTACCTAGGGTATGTGGCACCCGGGGCCCATCATTTTTTGACACCCCCCCCCCCCCCCCCCCATGTAAAAATTTTTTTTTTTTTTTTTGCAATAACCATGAAATGGAATAAATGGTCAGAATAGAAACAGGCAGTGAAAATTTTCTTTTATTGAACCTCATATATGTAACCATTATTCCAAACATAACAAAACATAAATTATGTCTAAATTGTCATGACATTAGAAGTACATATGGAGTAGTTGCAGGCAGTGGCGTACTTAGGGTATGTGGCACCCAGGGCCCATCATTTTTTGACACCCCCCCCCATCTATATGAAAAATATGATTTTTAGTACCAATCTACATATCGCACCACAAGAGTGTACCTAGGAAAAGGCTGCATCTTAAACACTGCAGTGAGCACTAGAACACCAACACATACATTGTAAAACTAAACAAGCCAGATCCCGCACAGTCAATTGGTCCTGTAGTCAATGCCAACTGAAAACTATGTCTTTTTCATACACACAGAACAGAGATACACCCTCGCCCAAAATGGAATAATCACAAACTAAAAATAGAAATATGTAGACAAAAGTTAAACTGATCCGCCAAGAAACCAGACCCTGGATACAATGCAACACCACAAAAAACAGTAACACATGTCCTCTAATACAGTGCAAAATATAAAGACAGTAGATGTAAATTGAAAAAACTGATACATAACAATCACCACTTTATAAATTAACAAATAAAAATAAAACAAATAATGAGATATAAAAAAATACAATTTTATTGGACTAATCCCCGTAAGCTCGGTCCCCATCCCCGCAAACCACCTGATTCCATCCACACAAGCCTTGAATTGTTTATATTAAAGTATAAAAAGAAACAATATTCTGTACAATTGTCAATTTATAAATCAGCGTCTTCTCCCCACTCTCTTCCCCATTTCCCTTCAGCATCCTCAGCCCACTCTCTCTCCACTTTCCTTCAGCGCACGCACATAAAAACAAGCAAGTAATTTTATATCATTTTCATTCTATTCATTCATAGAAATTAAAGTCTAGATAATGCCAGTCACATAACAAAACATGATTTTACAAAAATAATTCCCTGCAGTCAAGCCTGCAAGGATTATTAGATGTCTTTCAGCAGTTCCCCTCCCTCCCTCCCCCTTACCTTTGTGGCCAAGTCAAAATGATCTACCAACAATAAATTTTAAAAACACAAAGCACGCTGTACGCAGAGAAAATGTTAATTATCATTTATATTCCGCGGGTTTTCAAAGAGGTCAAGGCAGATGACTTTATGCAATGTCACCTCAGTAACAACTATACAAAAATAGACAAATATTCCCCCTCCCTTTTTACTAAACTGCGATAGCGGTTTTTAGCGTAGGGAGCTGCGCTGAATGCCCCACACTGCTCTCGACGCTCATAGGCTCCCTGCGCTAAAAAACTCTATTGCGGTTTAGTAAAAGGGGGGCCATAGTGCAAAATATAGACAGCAGATATAAATTTTCAAAACGGACACATTTTGATCACTAAGTTGAAAATAAAATCATTTTTCCTACTTTTTTGTCTGGTGATTTCATGAGTCTCTGGTCCTTCTTCTTTCTCTCTCCCCTTGGTCCCCCTCTTTCTTTCTGCCTTTCTTTCTCTCTCCCCCTGGCCCCCCCTCTTTATTTTTTCCTTTCTTTCTCTCTCCCCCTAGCCTGCACAAAGCCATCGTGCCGATTTCTCCACTTCCACGATTCTTTCCCTACCCTCACCCCCAAGCCAGCAGCCGATTTCTCCCTGCTCCTTCCCCGATGTCCTGATGTCCTGAACTTCATCGGGCAGCAGCAGCATTCACAATTCACTGATGTTGCCCGCTTCAGGCCTTCCTCTCTGTCGGGTCCTGTCTTCATGAAAACTGGAAGTAGGCAGGACCAGGCAGAGAACAAGGCCTGAAGCCGGCAACAGCAGCGAATTGTAAACGCTGCTGCTGCCCGAAGAAGGTAATGGAGCACCGAGGCAGTCCGCTTCTCCCCCCTCCCAGCCGAACCCCCGCTGACCCTCCTATCTCCCCCCCCCCCGTGAACCTTTCCGACCTTCCCAGCGAGAGCAGCAAACCTCCTTCGCGGCTTTCTCCTCCCTCTGCCGCGTTACTGATGACGTCATCAGTGATGCGGCAGAGGGAGGATAAAGCCGACGCTACTGGAGGGAGGTTTGCTGCTTTCGCTGGGAGGGTCAGAAAGGTTCACTTGGGGGAGGAGAGAGATAGGATGGTCAGCGGGGTTTCGGCTGGGAGGGGGGAGAAGCGGTCTGCCTTGGTGCTCCAAGGCTTGGCGCCATTACCTTTTTCGATAATGGCGCCGATGCTGCTTTCGCTGGGAGGGTAGGAGCGCGATAGGGACCGGGCCAGCTGTGCACCCCCCCCCTAAGGCGGCACCCGGGATGGACCTCCCCCTCGCCCCCCTTGGTACGCTACTGCCCTGGGGAAACAGCCTGCAACAAGATCGCGCGATGCCAGAGGTCTTTGCCTGCTTCGGCTGTTTCCTCCGCCGCGGTCCCATCAGAGGAGGGGCAGGACCGTGGCGGAGGAAACAGTCGAAGCAGGCAAAGATCTCTGGCATCGCGATCTTGCTGCAGGCTGTTTCCAGACGCGACACCCGGCGCAGGGGGGGGGTAACTGGACCGGACCGGGAGCACCCCCTCAGGGCTTGGTACCCGGGGCGGACCGCCCCCCCCGCCCCCCCCCCCCTTGGTACGCCACTGGTATCTACAGAAAGCTTTTGATAAAGTTCCTCATGAGATGCTCCTAAGAGTCATGGGATAGGAAGCAATGGTCAATTGTTTATTAGGAATTGGTTATCAGAAAGAAACCAGAGGGTAGGGTTAAATGGTCATTTTTCTTAATGGAAGTGGTAAATAGTGAAGGATCTGTACTGGGACTGGTGCTATTTAACTTATTTATAAATGAACTGGAAATTGGAACGATGAGTGAGGTGATTATGGTGAGGTGAGGATGGTCTCGGGACTCAAAGACTTCCCGTATGAAGAAAGGCTGAATAAATTGCAGCTATATTCACTCGAAGAACGTAGAGAGAGAGGAGACATGATAGAGACATTTAAATATATCACCGGCCATATTGAGGTGGAGGATGATATCTTCTTTTTTAAAGGTCCCTCGGCCACAAGAGGACATCCGCTGAAAATCAGGGGTGGGAAATTTCATGGCGACACCAGGAAGTTCTTCTTCACCGAAAGGGTGGTCGATCGTTGGAATGAACTTCCACTTCAGGTGATTCAGGCCAGCAGCGTGCCGGATTTTAAGAGGAAATGGGATACACATGTGGGATCTCTAGGGCAGTGTTTTTCAACCTTTTTTGGGCAAAGGCACACTTGTTTCATGAAAAAAATCACAAGGCACACCACCATTAGAAAATGTTAAAAAATTCAACTCTGTGCCTATATTGACTATATATAAAGTAATTCTCTTGAATAGGAATCAAATAAACACAAAGAAAGTATTTTATAATGCTGCCACTGCCATCAACACCGTTGGTGGCAGTGGCACTCAAGTGGCTAGGGACAACACTGGAGGGTGGCCAGCTGTGCACCCCCTTGGGACGTAAACCTGGGGTGGGGCAGACCGCACCCCCCCACCCTGGTATGCCACTATCTGTACCTCACTCCCTCCCTATGACCAAAAATTCTCCTTTCTTCTATTCCCCGTGTACACAACCATCTCTTTCCCTCCCTTCCTCTCTCCAAAGTCCATGCCTTCTGTGTCCAAACATTCATTCCCTCCCCCACCTCAGCATCTCTTTCCCTCCCTTCCTCTCTCCCAAGTCCATTTCTTCTGTGTCCAAAAACGCATTCCCTCCCCCACCTCAGCATCTCTTTCCCTCCCTTCCTCTCTCCCAAGTCCATTTCTTCTGTGTCCAAAAACGCATTCCCTCCCCCACCTCAGCATCTCTTTCCCTCCCTTCCTCTCTCCCAAGTCCATGCCTTCTGTGTCCAAAAACCCATTCCCTCCACCACCTCAGCATCTCTTTCCCTCCCTTCCTCTCTCCCAAGTCCATGCCTTCTGTGTCCAAAAACCCATTCCCTCCCCCACCTCAGCATCTCTTTCCCTCCCTTCCTCTCTCCAAAGTCCATGCCTTCTGTGTCCAAAAACCCATTCCCTCCACCACCTCAGCATCTCTTTCCCTCCCTTCCTCTCTCCCAAGTTCATGCCTTGTGTCCAAAATGCACTCCCTCCCCCCTTTTGTGTTCCGTGTTTGCCTCCCAGCCCATCTTTGCAACTTTCTCAGCCAAACGAAGCTCAAGCCGCGAGGCTTGTCTTCTGCTTCCTGCCTGCCCTGCTGCGCACAAATAGCCAAACGGAAGTATTCTCCGACGTCAGCGCTGACGTCGGAGGGCAGGCTTTGCTTAAGCCCTCCCTCCGACGTCAGCGCTGACATCGGGGAACGCTTGCGATCGGCTATATGTTAGCTGCAGGGCAGGCAGGAACAGAAGACGAGCCTCGCGGCTTGAGATGTATTGAACTCCGCGGGTCCCCCGTCCAGCTCTCTCCTGTCCACGTGGGGCGGACCGCCCCTCTCCCTAGACTGGTGGTACTGCCCTGATGGCGGCCCTGACCGTACGGAACACCAGGCAACATCTCGCGGCACACTAACAGCGGTTGAAAAACACTGCTCTAGGGGGTTAAATTCAAGGGGGTAGGGTTGTTGGAGTGGGCAGACTTGATGGGCTGTGGCCCTTTTCTGCCGTCATCTTCTATGTTTCTATGTTTCTATTAAATTTGCAGATGACACTAAACTGTTCAAAGTTGTTAAAACACATGCAGACTGTGAAAAATTGCAGGAAGGAAATTTGAAGATTGGGCGTCCAAATAGAAGAATAAATTTTTAATGTGGACAAATGCAAAGTGATGCATAGTGGGAAGAATAACCCAAATCACAGTTACCAGATGCTTGGGTCCACCTTGGCGGTCAGCGTCCAAGAAAAAGATCTGGGTGTCATTGTAGACAATACACTGAAGTCTTCCACCCAATGTGTGGCAGTGACCAAAAAAGCAAAAAAGATGCTAGGAATTATTAGAAAGAGATAGTAAACAAGACTAAGAAAGTTATAACACCTCTGTATCGCACCATGGTGCAACCTCACCTTGAGTATTGCGTTCAATTCTGGTGTTTTTATCTCAAAACAGATTTAGTGGAACTAGAAAAGGTTCAAAGAAGAGCAACCAAGATGATAAAGGGAACGGAACTCCTCTTGTATGAAAAAGACTAAAGAGGTTAGGGATCTTCAGCTTGGAAAAGAGACAGCTGAGGGGAGCTATGACTGAAGTCTACAAAATCCTGAGGTGGAAGTGGATCGATTTTTTACTTCATCAAAAATTACAAGGACTAAGGGACACGATGAAATTACAGGGAAATACTTTTAAAATTAATAGGAGGAAATATTTTTTTACTCAGAAAATGGTTAAGTTCTGGAATGCATTTCCAGAGGATGTGGTAAAAGTGATTAACGTAGCTGTCTTTAAAAAAGGTTTGGACAACTTCTTGGAGGAAAAGTCCATAGTCTGATATTGAGACAAACATGGGAAAAGCCACTACTTGCCCTGAATCAGTATCATGGAATATTGCTAATATAGTATTTGATTTTTTTTTTTGCCAGGTACTAGTGACCTGGATTGGCCACTGTGAAGATGGGATACTGGGCTAGATGGACCATTGGTTTGACCCAGTGAGGCTATTCTTATGTTCTTAATATGTACATTAAAAGCATAGAACACATATATGCAAATGTTACTAATGAATATTCACTGTGAATAGCCTATACACTAGATCTGTTTGGTATGAAGATGGGGAAGGATTTGGGAAACATATTAAAGAAAGTGTGCACTGCCCCTTTAAATGATTTAATCATGCCTAATTATGTATTAAATCAATGTGTTGTTCAAATTAGGGAAAGCAGAAACTACTTGAAATTTAAAGTAGATACCTTTCAAATAGTATGAGCTAAACAAAATCAGCCAAGGTGGGTGATTGTTAATATAAGCCCAGCTAGGGGGTAACACGCTAAGTCCTCAAATGAGATGTATTATTGCTCAGTATTACACTCATTTACATCAATTACTGTGATGACTGCATTCATTTACAGGGTGGTGCTAGGCAAGACAAATATAGTCCACTAGAAGGAATGTTAATACAAGGGATTACATTCTGAATATGAAGATTGGTTTTCTGTTGTTGCATCAATGTATTTAGCTTGCTTTGAAGGAGAAAAGAAAGGAAAGACTTCATTCAGCAAAGCTGGTTTTGACCTAATCAGCAAATCTAGCAGAGGTGAATTCAAAGTCAAAGACAGAGGCATTCTTCTAAAGCGCTTAGGATGGGAGGGACCTAGAAAAGCACAGCATGGTGGTCAGTCAAGCGATCTATGTTTTACTACTACATACCTTTCTGGGACTGGGTAAAACGAGGATCTCCACGGACCTTGCGGATCGCTACCGCTTGACTTTAAAAAAAGAAAGCGGCCATGGCATGGGGTCCACATGGATCCTTGTTTTAACTCCCATGGACCTCACGGATCCCACTCACACCACGTATCTTCATCTTACCCCCTCCAGCGGGATCCGTGAGGTTCGCAAGAGTTTAAAAAATGAGGATCCTTACGGACCCCACACCATGGCCGCTTTCTTTTTAAGGCCATGCACTTTTATTTCTGTGGGGGCCGTGAGATCCTCTTTTTAACTTCGACCTTTGCTGGCTTCTTTTCTGTTGGTGGTTGGGATTGCTGGTACTGAATACTGCAATCTCACCCTAGTTCTCCCTTTTGTTGTGCCCAGCTTTTCTGCACCCCAGTGTCCCAAATTCCTTCTACCTGGAGGCCCCACAGATCCTACGGAGCTAAAGCGCACGGCCTCAAAAAGAAAGCAACAGTGATGTAGGGCCCAAAGCGATCCTCGTTTTAACTCCCGCAGACCTCACAGATCCTACTCACCCCCTGAGATGAGCACATTTTTTTTAAGGGCATGCAGTTAAGATTCGCGAGGTTCGTGAGGTCTGCATGGTCCGCGTTTTACCCAGTCCCTACATTTCTTTCTCTCGTTCATAATTGCACAAACCTAAGGGCAAACCATGTTGAAATCAGTGTTATCCGTGTTTTTAGAATAATACTGACAGGTACAGTTGTTACTGAGAGATCTATCTGTCGTATCGGCAAGAAATAAAATCCTTTGGCTCTCACCCAGATCAAAACGATCGCAATACTGGGTGTGCATGGGTGAATGAACTTCATCCAAAGACAAAGACAGTCCTTAAATCAGCTAAATTATGGCACCTCACCAGTTCAAAGTGCTCTTCAAAAATGGTGCTGCTACTTTATCATAAGCTGTCAGCAATTGATCTCATTGGTAATGATGCGATGTGTTGAACGGAGCTGCTGCAGCTGCTTGCAAATGCCTTGTTATATAATTTTATGAGAAAATGGAGTTGGTGAAAGCCCCTTGATAAACCTCCGGCAGTGTGTCTTTAATCACAGGATTTCTGACAAAGCCTGCAGCTCCATTCACTTTTGTTTATGGATTATTATGTAATGCTCAGGATTTGTTGCTATGATTTATTGTTACTGTGTGCCTCTTGCGAACTGGTACTTCACTTTGAGCAGGGGTTACCAGAGATCCAGATTTATCCAGACCCGTCCTCTTTTTAGAGGACTGTCCAAGCGTCCGGAAGGCTTTTCAAAACCCCGGCGCTTTGTCTGGGTTTTGAAAAACGAGATCGGGGCCACCCTGGAGGGCATCCGTGCGCGCGTGGGTACGATGCGGTGATGTCGCACGAAGGCGGGCGACATCATTGTGTCGCATCAGCACGTGCGCAGATGCACTCCAGACTCGCTCCAAAGAGACGAGGTTTGTGTGAGGATGGGGGAAGTACTAGGTGTGGCGGGGGTGGGTGGAATGGAGCAGGGCCGGGGCGGGGCCACGCCTCCTCTTTTTCCCAATCTAAAATCTGGTAACCCTAGCTTTGAGCACTATTTTAGCAATGATGGCAAGTTACAAATGTTACCAATAAATAAGTAATAATTAGCCTGCACAATGATGAAAAAGGAAACTAAAAGCCGATTGAATTTCAGTTTCAGTTTCGGATTCAGCGCTGACTGGCCTGAAGTTCGGGTTTGGATTTTGGCCAAAAATGTACCGCATTTTTGGCTGAAATCAAAACTTTCTCTCCCCTTGTCACAATCATTCTCTCGAGAGTACGACGGGAGATCACGGCAACCATTTCCTATGAGTGGTCTGCAGGGGCAGGAGCGTAGGAAGATCACTCCTGCCCCGAAAGCCCACTAGACCACTAGGTGAGGTACGGGATGCTGGGGCAAAGGCGGGAGGGAGGCGGGGGTGGGTCAGAGCCGGCCAAAAAGTTATTCACAAATTTTCAACATTCACGGTCCAGCTCTGCCCCTAACCCCCATGAATACTGTGGGAGAAGAGTACTATGTTTTCCACTACCATTATTACTAGTACTACATCTACTCTCTCGTTACCTGAGGAAAAAAATCAGCAGTACTGGGCTTTATAGTGAATATAAATGTTAATTTTTAGCTGTACCTCACAGACCCCCTGAAACCCATCCATGGAACACAATTCTTATTTCCTCAACCATGTAAATCATAAATGTAAAATACAGTATATTGGACCCACTCTCTTTAGTATTCTTTTCAAACTTGTTTTCTCCTATTCTGGAGTTTATTTATAAAGCATTTGAAATGTATTTATTTTTTTAGTATAGCCTAAGTGGTTTACATTCAGGTACTCAAGCATTTTTTCTCTATCTGCCCCAGGGGCCTCACACTCTGTCTAATGTTCCGGGGGCAATGAGGGATTAAGTGACTTGCCCAGGGTCACAAGGAGCAGTGTACATTTTTATCTAGTCATAGAAACAGAGAAAACCTCGAAACATGATGGCAGATAAAGGCCAAATGGCCCATTCAGTTTGCCCATCCACAGCATCAACTATCTCCATCTCTCCCTATGAGATCCCACATGCCTGCCCATGCCTACTTGAACTCATCTCCACCACCTCTACCTGGAGATGAGTCCATGTATTTCCTTAGATTATTCTTGAGTAGGGTTATCAGACATCCAGATTTCCCCAGATTTCTCCTTTTGAGGACATGTCCGGGGGTCCTGACAGCTTTTCATAACCCGGCACTTTGTCTGGATTTTGAAAAGCTTTCCTTCGGGCAGGAGGTCATGCACGGATGTGCTGCCAAATGAGAACAAGCAACGGGGGCTGGGGGGAATGGAGGCGGGGCTGGGACGGGCTCAGGGGCATGATGGGGTGGGAATGGGTGGGACTGGGCAGGCCTGGGGGCGAGTCTAGGGGTCCAGATTTTCTAGATGGAAAATCTGGTAACCATACTCTTGAGTCTATCACCTCTTAACTTCAATACTGGGTGTTAAGAAGAAGCAATCGGCTCTTCAAAGTATGGTGAATTCTTGGAATGGTCTCCTGTTAGAGGTAGTGGAAATGAAAACTGTATCTGAATGCAAGAAAGCTCAGGACAAGATCTCTTAAGTCAGTGAAAGCAGACTATATGGCATGGAAGGGCAGATTGGAGAGGCTGTGTTGTCTTTGGCTTGTGAGCTATTTTTAAAATGACCAAGTCAAAATGATCTACCAACAATAAAATTAAAAAAAAACACAAAGCACACTGTACGCAGATAAAATGTTAATTATCATTTGTATTTGGGGTTTTTTTCTGAGGTCACCTCAGTAACAACTATACAAAAATATACAAATATACTTCTTCCCCTTTTACTAAACTGTGAAAGCGGTTTTTAGCACAGGGAGCTGCGCTGAATGTCCCTCACAGCTCCTGACGCTAAAAACCACTATCGCGGGTTAGTAAAAGGGGGCCACAGTGCAAAATGTAGACAGCAGACTCAAAATGGACACATTTTGATCATAAATTGAAAATAAAATCATTTTTCCTACCTTTTTGACTGGTGATTTCATGAGTCTCTGGTTGCACTTCCTTCTTCTGTAAATCCAATATTTCTTTCTTTCTTTCTTTCCTTCTGCCCTCTCCCCTTTTCTTTCTGTCTCTCTTTCTTTCTCTCTCCCCTGCCCCCCTCTTTATTTCTGTCTTTCTCTCTCGCCCTGCCCCCTCTTTATTTCTGTCTTTCTTTCTCTCTCCCCCTGCCTGACTTTCTTTCTCTCTCCCCCTGCCCCCCCCAAGCCATCATGCCGATTTCTCCACTTCCCCGATTTTTTTTCTCTCTCCCTGCCATTCCCCCCCACCCAGCCACCACACTACCATGCTGATTTCTCCCTCCTTCCCCGAGCCAGACCTGACGTGTACAGGCGCCGGGCCCACAAGACTTCACCTCAGATGTTGGAGAGGAAGTTCCAGGCCAGCCAGGTAGCAATTAGCTGGCCCAGAATTGACGTCGGAGGTGAAGTCTTGTGGGTCCGGCGCTTGTACGTGCCTGGCCTGGCTCAGGGAGGAAGGAAGAAGATCAAAGGCAATGTGATCGACTCGCGTTGCCTTTGCAATCTACTGGTCGATCGTGATCGACCATTTGGGCACCCCTGCTCTAACCAGTCACTCATCTGAAGAATTCCAGACCATACTGAAAGTTGGGCACAAACTAAACTCCAAACAGGAATTGCAACCAAAACAACAAACTATTTACAGAGCCTCTTTTAATAGGTTTGGCATGATAATTGTAAATCTCCTATCTGTAAGATCCTCCAGGTTGGTGGAATCCTGATCTTAAGGTGGAGATCGACCAAAAGACATTCTCCCACCCAAAGCAGGAGCTTAAGAAACCTCTGATGATGTCACTCATGTATTTCTTTGAATCCACTAGTCAGAGAGCTCCAAGCCCTGCCTGGGTTCTCATGCACTGCACATTTCTAAAAGTTACTGGAAAGCTGGGTTTCCAACTGTCTTTATGCAAGTAGTTTACTGCTCACACACAGGGCATATCAGGTTTCACATTCCATTCACCTCTACTGATTAAGCAGCCCTAAGCTGGCTGCTGGCACTCATGTTAGACTCTGGGGAGATTCATGCATAGGGTTACTAGATATCCGGGAAAACCTGGGCATGTCTTTTTAGAGGACTGCCCGGGTTCCCGGACACTCTCCAAAACCAGGCAGTTTCTCCGGGTTTTGGAAAGCCCCAGACTTCGGCCATGTCTGGAGGACCTTCAACATTTATGTAAGAACATAAGAATAGCCTTACTGGGTCAAACTATTTTCTGAGTGAAAAAAAAATTTCCTCCTATTGGTTTTAAAAGTATTTCTCTGTAACTTCATCGTGTGTCCCCTAGCCTTTGTAATTTTTGGCGGATAATGTCACATGCATCCGCATAGCTGGAGATCGGGAAAAAGAGAAGCGGCTTTTGGGGGGTTGGGCTGGGTGGCAGAATGGGGCAGGGCCATGTGTCCGGGGTTTTTCCTTCTTTAATTCTGGTAACCCTATTCATGTACCCTAACTCCTCGCGTATATCCTGATGTATAAATCTGCCCCAGGTTACATTCTCCCCCTCTTGTTAATCAAATGATTATCTATTAGTGAAAATCATTTGGGATGTCCCTATCTGGTGCTTCAACCTGTACCAGGGAAATATAACTTCCTATGAGCCATCTGAAATCTCAAATAAATGCTGAACATCATGCATGCAGTGCAATGAATGTCCAGTCCAGAACACTACATGATGAACCCAACAGATGGAATAGAAATTAAAATGGCAAAATTAAAAAATAAAAATAAAAAAAAAATCCAAAACCCTTCAAATATGTTCAAAACTGTTTATTGGTCAAAAGCACAAGCAATAAGAACTTCAATAACAAATCAGTACAGACCAAGATTTTTAAAACATATTAAAAAAAAAAAAAAAAAAACACCCCAAAAACACCAAAACCCCCCTCAAAAAAAACCCCTCCCCCCTCTCAAACGAAAAAAAAAAGGAAGAGGTAGGACATGGAGTAGCATGAGAGCGAGCAGCACATACAGTACAGTTGAATCAGAAATGCACACTCAAATATTCAGTACATGACTATTAGCATACCCGGTCAAGGAGGCCCAAAAAGGCTAAAAATCTTCAAATATAACACACTCTTTGTCGCCCTGTATTAGAAGAAACACCTTCAAAATTTCTTTAACATTTGCTCCCTGGAAGGAAACCAAAATATTTAAATTACAATTTGCAAGAGAGTGCAACATTTCACCTGTTAATACATTTCACCAAATTTCAGACTTGTTTCCCTGTGTGGGGAGGAAATACCCACAATCCAAATTAATCTCCCTAGTAATACCAGTGATAGAGGCAGCGTTGGGCCAGCCACAGAAATATTTAGGTTAGGTGACAGCGTTGTTGCTACTTGAACATACTTGAACAAATGAAACCTGGGCCACTTTGGTTCCCAAATGTAGAAGCTGGAAAGGTAAGAAAAAAAGGTTAGCCTTCATAAATAACAAGATGTCGCAGAAAGATGAAGACAGGCAAAAACATGTGGAAAAGCTAAGAAAAGCTGGGAAAACTGTCAGAAAAGCAAAGATGCAAATGGAAGAAAAACTGTGGGACAAGACATTTTTTAGATATGTAAGTGATAAGAGGAAGTGTCAAAATGGCATTGTGAGGCTCAAGGGTGAAAAGAACAATATGCAGAAACTGATAAGGATAAGGCTGAACTGCTTAACAATTATTTCTGTTTTATTTTCACGAATGAAAGACCAGGGATAGGACTGCAGAAAACAAATGCAAATGGGAATGCATGTGGTAGACAAGGAGAGATTCTCAGAAGACTGTGTTTGTGAAGAGCTATCTAAATTAAAAATAGAAAAATCGATGGGCCCTACTCTCTACTTTCTAAAATAGAAAAAAAAAAAAAGGGATTCTGGTGATGGACAGTTATTTTGTAGCTGGATTCTTCAAAAAGTTTTCGCACTCAATCTCCTACCCCATTATTCTATTCCTTCTTATTTTAAGCTCTTGTAAACCATGCCAAGCTCTATAATTATGGAGAGGATGCGGTATATAAATTTAAGGTTTAGTTTTTCATATTTTTGTGGGAAATGGTTGGGGCGGGAGAAGAGGTAAGAGGGCGTGTCATAGAAAGTCATGTGACTAGTCAGGCACAACAGTGGAAAAGTGGAAAAGTGAGGTAATTCGCTTTTGAGATATTAAATAAATAGTGTATAAAAAAAATAAAAGTGAGGAAACCTTTTGAAGATCTCTCATATAAGAAAAGAATTTGCAGGCAGCTACCTAATGTTCCCCTTATTTTGCAGGTGGCTTTCTAATTCCCTACCTCATCATGTTAATCGTGGAGGGGATGCCGCTGCTATACTTGGAGCTAGCGGTTGGACAACAAATGCGTCAAGGGAGCATAGGTGCATGGAGAACCATAAGCCCTTATCTCAGCGGGGTTGGTATGTTATTTTGTCATTCTTGTGTACAGCTATTAACCCTCAAGCCCATTTCCATCTCTTGTGGCAATGTTGCGATGTTATTTTTAATTAAACTTACACAATTTGAAAAGGCTAAGCACGGTGCCCTTGCCAATTGACATGAAAGATAATGGTGGGACAATCGCGCGCCAGACACCAGTGCGCCGACAATCGAGCGCTGACAATTTGGCACAAGATACAAGCACGCTGCGGGAAAACTTAGTTTTAAAGAGCTCCCACTTTACGGCATACTGTTCGCGCTGCCGTTGGGGGGGTTTGGGGTGTGCAACCCCCCACATTATAGAGAAAAACGGAACTTTTCCTGAAAAAAATCGGAAAAAGTTCCGTTTTCTCTATAATGGAGGGTTCCAACCCCCCAAACCCCCCCCCCAACAGCAGTGCGAACACTATGCAGTAAAGTGGGTGGGTTCCCCACTCACATCCCGCTTCGGAGCTCTTTAAAACTAAGTTTTTCCGCGGCGCGCTGGTGTCTTGCGCTGAATTGTCTGCCCTCTATTGTCAGTGCGCTGGTGTCTCACGCATGACTGACTTTGAACCACGATAATGTTATCAAACTTTTCTCAAATTAGGGAGTACAAATAATTTAATACCTCTGTGTCCAAAAGTAATAGAATTTCACTCTAGATCACAGAAAAAATGTACAACAATACACATTTTTAAAAATTAGGGCATAAAAGGCCCAATTCTGTAACCAGCGCCTAAAGTTAGTCACCTATTTCGGAGGCGCCCAACTAGATAGGCGCCTATCTAAATTGAATAACAAGCTCAATTAAACTTTTTAATCCGCAGTAATTGAAACTTAGGCGCCTATCAAGAAAGCGTGATTCTGTAACAAGGCGCCTCTAAAAATTTAGGCGGCCTTCAAAAAAATAGGCGCTATGCATGTTAGGTGTGGGCATGGCTACATGTTAGGCGCCTTGTTGCAGAATCACCGCTCTTAAGCGATGCTTAAGTGCTCAGCTAGGTGCCTAACTTTTAGTTGTGCCTAGAGCTGGCCTATTTCTTGGGCGCCTCCAAAATAGGTTCTGCTCAGTGTGATTCATTAAACAGCACCCAATTTTATTTGAATTGCGCTGAACGGTGCCTAATTAGGCGCCTAACTTTTGGGCGCTTCTTATAGAATTTGCCCTAAAGTGCTCAGACCATCCACCAATGTGCTCAATAGGTTCGAGCAAAGGTAGCAACGGGACCATCACAGCACTTTGCAGGTCCCATACCGCCTGGAAGGTAATAAAGCACCCCAAAAAGTTGGTACTTATCTTAATATGGTAGAAAATGAAACACGGGTCCTGATGTCTGCTACTCTTTAGTGAACCCCTTGTGATCATACATAATGCAAAACAAATGAAAAAAACTGCTTCCCAATAGCGTTTAATCCTCACTATGTTGTACATTTTTTCTGTGATCTAGAGTGAAATTCATGAAATGCATACCCGAAAATTCTAGTTTTCGGGTATGCATTATACCCGAAAACTAGAGGCTACACCTGGAAGCCAAAGGATGATAACACCATCTTGGGTCCCTTGCTGTGACCATTGCAAGGACAGAGAATCAGAAGGTAGATGGTCCTTCAGTGTGCTGCTTCGTAAGGGAGTTCAGGCTCAATCCACCTTTCAGAGGCTGGGCTTTCACTAGGCAAATAGGAGAATACTGGGGTTTTCTGTTGTAGTTGACTGCACATAAATAAATGGATTTAATATGATGTGATATTGTGGTGCTGTTTTAAAGCACATGCAAATTTATTCAGAAAGGCCAAAATATGTGGGACATGCAGAAAACAAGGTCTGGGAGGGGCCTAAGACACTGACTGGCCCAAGTGCATAAGGCATAAGCACACATTTTCCTTTTAGTCCAGGGCTCTGAAATTCTATTTCAGAGGTTACTAGGCTGGAGAGTGGTTTATTACACTTCAATCAATAAATAACAAGTGTACCACTCTAGTTCCACTGAAAAAGTCACTTCTTTTTTTTTTTTTTTTTTTTTAATTCTTTATTCATTTTTGCATATTACAACAAGTGTATTAGATAAAATCATATGAACATAAATACACACTTGATTAACTTTCATGTAACACGTTAAATACAACATTTCATTACATATTACATATAAGGAAAAAGTCACTTCTAACGGAAGAAAAAGCTTCAGGTCTTTTGGTAGAGCATAAGCTCAAACCACCTCCGCCCATATCATTGGCTCAAAAAACATCTGCTTAGAGCGACTAATTGCTTTTTAAATTTTCAATAGGGACTGGGATATTAAGCAACAGTTTTAAATTATGTGCTAACAGACTTTTACGATGTCTCATATGTAGCCAACGTTTCACGGGTATCAGCCGTTTCTTCAGGGCTCTTGAGCTTTCATAATATGTTTACACAATTCTGTAAATATAATTTTATAAGGAATGTTTCACTTTCTTTTTTCACATAAATATATCTTAGCGTTTAAAACATTGTTACTTACTGGACTGTTGCGTAGTCAATCTCTCCAGCGTCCTGCTTGGAATATACCATTCTCTCAGATCTCCTTAAAAAAGAAGAAAAGCCAATCACGTTCCTCCTCGTCATTGTTGGAGGACGAGTTGGCTTCTCCTTATTGGTTGGCTAGCTCAGAAACTACAACCGTGGATTGGTTTGACGAAAAAGCAGGCAGACATGCAAACTAAAAGAGTTTTAATCAATAGTAGTAATACCAGTCTATGTATGCATTCAAACCTTTAGGAATAATAGAATCTAATTCATAGATCCACCGTTGCTCTTTTTTTCTGGAGGCACAACTGTCTGTTGCCTCCTCGAGTGTCTTGAATCACGTGGTCTAATATATAACACTTTAACTTAAAAAAAAAATCATGATCTGAATCAATGCAGTGCCTAACAATAGGCAATATGAAATTGGTGAAAGCTCATTTATTTGCGATGGCCGTTAATGCAGCTTGAGCTTTGTTTTTTGGGGGAATTTCAGCAGATGAGGCGGTTTCTTGGATTTTGCTATTTGGTAGGCATGTGGTTGTTGTTGTAACAGTTTGCATGTGCCATGTTCAAAGAAGTGTGGGATGAACATAGAGGATCTAGACTCAGAAAATAATATTAAATATTGAACTAAGGTCAGTACTGGGCAGACATGCATGGTCTGTGTCTGTGTTTGGCCGTTTGGGGGAGGATGGGCTGGGGAGGGCTTCAATGGCTGGGAGGGTGTAGATGGGCTGGAGTCAGTTTTGACGGAGATTTCGGCAGTTGGAACCAAAGCACAGTACTGGATTCTTGCCCAGAAATAGCTAAGAAGAAAAAATTTAAAAAAATTTTAATTGAATCAGGTTGGGCAGACTGGATGGACCATTTGGGTCTTTATCTGCCGTCATCTACTATGTTATTATGGGCTCCTTTTACAAAGGTGCATTAGGGCCTTAATGTGCAGAATGGCATGCACTAAAATGTCGCATGCGCTAGCCACTACCACCTCCTCTTGAGCAGGCAGCAATTTTTCGGCTAGCGCACGCTAATCCGGTGCGTGCGTTAAAAACGCTAGCGCACCTTCGTAAAAGGAGCCCTTTGTGTTGCTACTTTGTTTTATGTGCTGTTTTATTGTTACATTGGCATATATGTTGTATTATTTCTTATGTTTGTTTGTTTTTTAATCATACTCTGCTTAGTACTGTGGAGAGGTGGACTAGAAATAAATAAGTGCATTCATAAATAAATGTTGGTTAACTGCTAAGAGTGATTACAGTAAAGTGGCATAATTGCAAATCTCTCTTTAACATACTTGATGCAAGGCCATTCTGTGCAACACTCCAACTCCTTAGTGTTTATTGCTTTATGGCCCATCTATTCCTTTTCTTTTATTGATCCAAAATAGCTGAGATAAACTGTTTCAACTGTGGGTCAACCAGCTGAGAATCTACTGTGGTTATAATTAGGCATGGGTGTATGTTTTGGAGACGGAACAGAGGTGCTAGCCAGATCACAAATTTTATAATCATAATTTTACAACATTTAATCATGAAAATCTTGACAATTAGGCTCCCTTTTATCAAGCTGCGTTAGGGTTTTTTTTATTTATCACCGGCCGCTGCAGTAAAAGCTCCGAAGCTCATAAGAATTCTATGAGTGTTGGAGATTTTACTGCAGCTGCCGGCGATAAAAAAAAAAAAACCCTAACGCAGCTTGATAAAAGGGAGCTGTTACCGCTGCAGCCGGCACTAAAAACCATGCTATGGTTTTGTAAAAGGGGGAGTTAGCCAGCTAACGCTGAATATTAACTGTGATTTTAAAAAAATGGCTGGAGTATTCTATAACTTGATGCCTAACTTTTGGGAAGAACAGAAAATGGGGGAAAAAATTCCCTCAAATATACTGTATGTTAAGGGCAATATAAGATATAGGAATATGTGAACAACACAATGTTCAACATCCTTAATTCCTACAATTTCTAAGGTGTATCAAAAGAAATTAAACTTTGAATGCAAAGAGTATTTTTAAGTGTGCTTAGAGACCCAGAGATGGCAAAAGTGTTACTAGTCTCAGACATCACTTTAGGCTCAAGGTATAATCATTACACACAAAGGGCCTGATTCTGTATTGGACACCGGTATTGGCAGCTGCCTAAGAAGCGACCACTGATCGCATGTCAATCACGCAGCGGCGTCTTATTCAGAATCGGGTCTGCACTCCTGGACAGACGCCTTAAATGTAGGCCAGCATTTTGCAGGCCTACATTAAAGGCGTCTGTCTCCCATCTATGGAGATGCATACCGATGCTTAGGCCTACCCTAGGCCACTTCCGGGTGATTCCACGCCCATGCCCCACCTTGGACGTGCTTAAGCGTACCTGCGTGTCTCTGTAAATGCACTACAAATGCCTTCCTTACAGGTGTCTTTCCTCAGCAGCATTTTTTCTAAAAACATGCGTCCCGATTGTCTGCCGGATGGCAGTAGGACGCCTACCACCGCCTAAAATCGAAATGCACAGTTCGAGAATCAGCCCCAAGTTTTTCTTATAATCGTAGCAAAATCTACAAAACATGAATAATGTGAAAAAATATGAAAGAACTCTTTTTACTTAGCTTGACAAAATCAGGGTTTCAACATGGACCATGTTTTGACACCTGCTTCAGGGAACCAAATGCAAAGGTTTGACTAAAAAACTTCAATCTTTTCAAAATGTATCTGTTAGGATATACCTTAGAAATTGTAGGAATTAAGGGTGTGGAACACTGTTGTTTACATATTCATATATCTTAACTTTTGGGAATACCCATGACCCTCCTATGCTTCTTCCATGGATACTAGCTGTACTGCAAGACTGGATGAAAAATGACAATCTCCATATTGGATGTGATCATGGCCTGGGCAGGAATGAATGGGCATCGCTCCTGTACCAATGGACCCCCACTATACCACCAGTGTTTAAGGTAGGCCAAGGAGGGTTTACAGATAGTAGGTGGAAGGCCCACAGAGGTATGAAGAGGGCAAGCTGGAAGGGTGGAGCCTTGGATCATAGGGTGATCTGTTATTGCCAAACAAAACAATGCCCATTTTTGCTTGACAATGACAGGAACCAACAGAGGAAATGTCATTGACATTTCCTAAATCATTGTTAATGACTGCCCATCCCTATTTATTATTCTCCTCCTTCCTTTCTTTTAGTCCCTGGGATAAGGAACTAAGTCTCTGATAGGCCCCCTAGGTAGGGTTCCCCATTTTTTCTACTCCTCTGTACTCAGCTGTTCCTGAGGTGTTGGCGGGGCACGACTGACGCCAGTATAACAAGACCCACCTGCTTCCACAAGAGAGAGGAAGACTCTGCTCAGGTGAATTTCTATAGCTCTTTAGCATAACCAATAGAATGGCATGGCAAGTATCTGATCCACAAAGAAAAGACTGTTTATTCCACACTGTGGTCAAAAAGAAATGTCATCAAAACAGCTTTATAGCGTATAGTCCAAAATGGCTTTTGCAACAGAGATCTAGTATCCTGGCACAGCAGGGCCTTAAGGCTTGACTCTCAATAGGGCTCAAAGGTTCAAACTATTGTGGAAGTAAGGCCTCTCAAAACAAAGTTCCTAAATCTGCTTCTTTCCAAAAGACAGCCTTAAAACAGTTCAAGCAAGGCAAAAGATTCAGGGCTTCAGCATTCCCCAAACATATTCCACTTAAGATTTCCTTCTCAGCTGGACAAACGTTAAGTGCAGCTGACCATCAGCTCCTGTGAGCTGCAGGAGGGAGAATTAGAAAATCCACCTTAAGTTAGCAGCTCACAAAATGCTCACCATGTTCCCACACCTAAGATGACTGGTGAATTCTCCCCAAATTCTCTAATGCCTCCTCATGTTTCACATAAAAGAGAAAAATGCACACAAAAAACACCCTTTCAAATAGTCCCATAACCAGATCTCTACTTGTCCTGCTGAATCTGCCACTGCACAGAGAAAAAGGAATCTTCAAAGAGACAAAAAAACAAACTTTAATGCTTCTGTGCTACACCCAGCTGGTTAGTTTTACTAACTCACACAATTTTCACAGTCTCTGTGTCCAAAAATACAGCTCCCAAAAATTCAGCATTGCCTTAGCACAGCAGTAAAAGAAAAACTCTTTTAAACCAAAAGAGAATCAACTCACATTCATGGCAACTCATATATAAAAATATATAGGTTCTTTTCATGTTTTTTTAAACAATAGCACTCAAGCTTTGGAGTCTTCGAATTCTGTATTTCAGAAAGCCTGCCTCTGTTTTACAGATATTGGCAGAGCAGTATTATGAAGACCTTTAATATAGTACTACTGTATAATGCACACGATCTGGAGATAATACTGGCTCGACTGGAGGATGATGAAAAGATTAAAAACTGAGACTGTATTATTTGTCACTTTTCTCATTTCTTCTTTAGGCATTGCCAGCGTTGTTGTATCCTTCTTCCTTTCCATGTATTATAATGTTATAAATGCCTGGGCCTTTTGGTATCTCTTCCATTCATTTCAGGTAGGTAACAATAATTTATTCAGTTTGCAATGGTGAGGTTTTAAGAAATCTAAACAGTTTTTCCTTCATTGAGAAAGCACCATGGTTTTGTTTTTTTTCATAAATGGTCCCCATGTCTTCTTAAGGGTTTCAAAAAGCTTTTATATTTCACTGTAAATATTAATAAATTTCTTTAGACACTTCACTGAAGTATTTAATTCCAGATGGTCTTAGCTCAATCTTTCTTTGAATGTTTGGGGGCAAAGTTAAGTATATGGACCTAAGGGACAGATGGTGGCTTCCACATAACACAAGCACAGTCTAGCTTTGAAAATTACCCTGGCACAACAAAAAGTCATAAAAGTATTACAACTTTCTAATTAAAACTAACACTGAAGAAAGTCTAAAATGTATAGATTAGAAGTACAAGGATATGATAACAAATATCATGAGAAAGGCAGAGACCACAGGAGCACAAGAGGAGTAATGCTGAAAGGGGACATGAGAGAGAAAGAGAGAGAGGAGGAGATAGTGGGAGAGGAAAGGTCTGGACATTGGTGAGGAGAGAATAGATAAATAAAGGAGACGTGCTAGATTTGGGGAGGTGGAGGAAGAAGACTAAGAGGCTGGCACTAATAAATGGTAAGGTGGGAGAAGTGTCTGACGCTGTGGCTGGGAGAAGAGTTTGACAGACAAATGCTAAATGCTGGGGCTGGGAGAAGGGGGCTGAGGGCTGACACAGGGGCTGCGGATGGAATTGAAAGAAGGGGATTTTGGAAGAAAGGTCCAGTTCTAGGGTAGGAGAAGAGGGAAGATACTGTCAGGTGGTTGTGAAGTGATGGGATTGATGCTGGGGAGTAAGAAAGAAGAGGAGGCAGACAGTGTGGAGGATGAAGCAAGGACATATGTGGTAGAAGGTGGAGATGGAGAAGCAGATGCTGGGTGCAAATAGAACAAGCAGGGTAAATACATACCGTAGGGAGAAATTATGAGGGAATGGATGCAAGGGATAGTGTAGATGTGGGCAATGGATGTTAGGGAAAGGAAGAAATGCAGAGGGCTATGAGGAGAATGAGAGTCAAAGAAAGGGTACAAGCAAGTGAGAGAAGTTGAAAATAGGAAAGTAAAAGGGGTTATCTTAGGCCAAGCACGGAGTATATTCTCTCATCATCCATGGAGCCTGATACAGACATTATTAAAGTGTGCTATCACTTAAAAAAATGTTCAAAGTCTTGAGACTGTTTGTACTGCACATGCACCTGCACCATGCACCATGCACCATGCACATGCCTTTCCGCCCAACATGAGCTTTCAGGACCATCAACTGTTTTTCTTGTAGCTTTTCTAAGTGCACCAAACTTTGAGATTTTGTGCCTTCCCGTTTATTATTTTTGTGTTTTTTAATTATAGATTTTTATTTTTTCTTCTTACCTTTTACCCCAGTTAAAAATGCTTTCATTTTTTAATGTTTTTTATTTTCGGGCCTTCGGGCACTTTGAAGCCTGTTTTCAGGCTAGAAGCATCAAAGTTTTTCAGCAGTCCATTTACTTGACCTCCCCAGACCATTCAGTCCTTTGACCTTGTTTGACGATATTCCCCTCAATGACCAAACCTGCCAGTGGCTTCAAGCAGTACACTTGATGTAGCAGGACTATTTTGTCTATTGACCCACATAACTGGTATGTTCAGTGCCTAGGTCCTGACCACCGTGCTGAGTCTTACTCCCACTGCTCTACTTTGCAGAAGAGGTCACAAGGTAAGGCAAGGCCAATATGAAAAGCTTTTCGGTACAATATTGGGAACATCAAGGATGTCTGCCAACTCCAATGCCAATGCCCAAAGACTATCTTCTGCATTGATACCGGTGCAGGCATCAACACCGCAGTCCACCTCTATTTCATCAGTGATGTCTCCATCAGGGGAACTAGCTAAAAAGGTTAAGAAACACAAGCGCTCCTCTCCATCTAAAAATGCATCGGCCTCATCTCAAGCATCTACTCCATCCATTCATTCTAAACACCGATACACTGAGGCAAGATCATCTTATTGCAAGTGATGTCTCCTCAGAGGCGTGCCTCATCATTGAGGTCACCAATGCCTCAACACCCAACACAACCTGCACCATCTGGTCCAATGACTACCTTGATACTGGTGCTTTCCTTACAAGACCAGATCATAGAACTTGTACAAAAGGAATTGGCTGGGCTGCTGCAGATGCCCTCAGTGCCAATACCTGCCATGAAAGATCCAGTACCACTTCAGTTTAAGCAATACTTCCAGTAGTTATCGAGAACTAGATCCCAGATCCCACACTAATAATGTTCAGTGCCCAGGTGAGTTGCATCGTCGAGGGACCACAGTTCTACTTCCCACTCAAGGCACTCTTCAAGTCAATGTTGACACTGACGTTCTTCACCGAGGACATCTCAAAGTGATTCTTGACACTCCCCTCAATACTCTCCTATTCCCCCACGCATGCCTCAACCTTCACAACATCAGTCTCAACATTCTTCATCTATGAAGCAGGACATCAAGGAATATGATTCAGATCTATCTCACCTTTCCTCCTCTGATTACCCAGAGCTCTCTGCTGAGGAATATTATGGTATTGAGACAGATCCATCTCTTCCTCCTCCTCCTCAATGGAAAGTCTCTCATTTACAGAATTTATTAGGCAAATAGGACCAGCTCAACCCATCAAAATGGGTTCAGAGTCTGAGCCCAGAGCAGAACTCTTTGATGCATTGGACTACAAGGAATGGCCAAAGGATTGTCTCAATCTCATGAGAGCTACTATGTTCAAAAACTGGGAGGTGCCTCTGCTAATTTCAGTGGCTGCATGCAGACTGGACACTTTATATAGAATACAGTCTTGTCCAGGATTTGATAAGCCTCAGTAACAGCATCAGTCCCTGCTAGTCAAATCCGCTTTAAAGAAAGCAAGCAGCTCAAGAACTTATGTCAGTACTCCTCCTGGCAGAGAGGGCAGAACCTTAGATAAATTTGGTTATGTTAACCAGTAGACTCCTTACTTATAATTTTTATATGAAATTCTATATGAAACATCTGATTCAAAAGTTATCTCACAATGAGCACTATATCCCAGAAGATCACTTCAACACTTTTCAACACATTTCCAGTGATCTTCTAGAAACGAGGAAATATAGGGCATGCTTAGTCTTTGATGCCTTCGATGTCACCTCTAGAACATCAGCAGTTTCAATTGCTATGAGAAGGCAGGCATGGCTTTGAGTATCTGATCTAGATGCCAATGTCCAGGAGCATTTAGCTAACATCCCTTGTACTGGAGATGAATTATATGGTGACAAGAGAGAAGAAGCCATTCAGAAAATCAAAAGATATGAGGATTCTATGACCACTTTGTCATCTGCTAAAATATCTAAATCTCAAATGACAAAGCATTTTTATAATCCCAAACACTCTACTTATTATTCAAAATGCAAGTATAATCTTCTAGAACTCCTGCTCAGAGGCGTCCCAGATAGCAGCATACCCAAAAATCACAACCCCAGGCACAGCAAAAGTCTCAAAAGTCTTTTTGACTTTCTCATAGAGAGACTTTCTCAAGGAGAGACTTTCTCATGGAGAGTTTAGCCAGCATTTGTCAACCTCCATCTCTTCCTATAGGAGGTCATCTCACTCACTTTTACCAGTGTTGGACCCTTGATGGACCTTTGGACTGTCCTAGTATGGCAATTCATATGTTCTTATGAGACTACTGGGTCCTCCACAAGAGACCTCTAAATTATCCTCCAAGAAAGTCCAATTTCAATTCCCATCAAAAGACCCTTCTTAGCTCTCAGTCCTCCTCCAACTCAATACTACAGAGAAAGTTCCTCTACTGGAGAAGGTCTGAGGGTTCCACTCCAAATATTTTCTCATACCAGAAAAGACTGGAAATCTCCATCTAATTCTGGACCTCCATGCTCTCAACAAATAGTGAAGAATAAATTTCAAATGGTCTCTCTGGTTACCCTATTACTGTTTTTAGAGAAGAATAACTGGTTCTGCTCTCTAGATCTCCTACACGCATGTTCCCATCCTCCTGGCCCACAGGAAATACTTCTAACGAAGAGCAAAAACAGATATTCTGCTTGTCTTCAGTTACTTTCGGCTATCTGCTCAAAGACAAGTTATTTGCTTTTAATCCTTTTTATTTTTTTGTGTTTTTACATCAACTGGACTCCTGGGGAAGGTGTGTTCACCAAAACACGGACCGTGTAGGGTTCAGTCGGACTATTATATTTGTAATTGTAATTTTATGATTTTATTGTGAAGAGAAATAAATCATTTTCAGAACATCCTATCCACAGTCTGTTTTTGCTCTTCGTTGGATCGATTTTACTGTGGATTGTTGGGTCTTCTTTTGTTTTTTGTTGTGCCACAGGAAATACCTCCCATTTGGACTAGCATTAGCACCCTGAGTATTCATGAAATGTTTAGTAGTAGTGGCTGCAATCCTCTGCTCACACAGTTTTCCCATGTTCCCATACCTGGATGAGTGGTTAATCAAGGCCCCAACACCTCAACAAGCTCACCAGGCCACAAATTCAACAATACGTCTATTAGAACTTCTTGGATTTTCAAGCAATTACCAGAAATCTTATTTACAACCCACTGAAATTCTAGAGTGCACATGCCTTTTTGCAACAACAGAGGTTCCACACTCTGATTCATATCTGCCAGAAGATCTCCTCTCTTCAATGCATTACAGCACACCAAATGATGAATCTCCTAGGCCACATGGCATATACAGTTCATGTAACTCCATTTGCTCGTCTACTTCTCAGAAATCCTCAGTGAGCACTCTCAACTCAATAGTCTCAAGCCACCAGAGCATTATCCCAATGATTGTGAGTAACCTCGGAGCTTCGTCATTCCATGCTCAGTTGGGGAGCTCACCTCAATGTCTTCCACATTCAAGGCAGTTGGACCCCTAATGAGAAAACTCTACACATCAATATCCCCAAGCTTCAAGCAATCCGCAATGCTCTATGCACATTTCAGGATAACTTCCTCAATAAAGTAATACTTATTCATACAGACAATCAAGTAGCCATGCACTGGGGTATGGGTCTCACCGGCTCTGCCAAGAAGTGATCCAAATCTGGTCTTGGGTGATTCCTTGCAACATTTTCCTGAAAGTAGTCTACCTAGCAAGAAAACAGAATATCTTAGCAGTCAAGTTGAGCAGACTCCTACAACTTCACAAGTAGTCACTCAACTCGACTGTGATAAAATATATATTATCCCAGGACAAGCAGGCAGGTATTCTCACTAGTGGGTGATGTCATCAGACAGAGCCCCGGTACGGACGTCTCACAAGCACGTGTTGCTTGTAGAAACTTAAAGTTTCTAGATGCCTGCACCGCGCATGCGCCGGTGCCTTCCTGCCCGGAGATCCGGGCGTGTCTCCTCAGTTCTTTCTTTTCCGCGGAGCTGAGAAGTTCAACTTCATCATGCGCTAGCTGAATTCAGTTAAATTTGCCTTCCTTGTCCGCGTTTTCGCTTTCTTTTAATTACAGTTAACAGTACTTTTCTTTTTCAGTAAAAAAAAAAAAAAAAAAAGAAGATTATTTCCTCCGGCGGGTCGAACGGGCCGGCCACGTGGCTCAGGCCCACTGGCTTCGACCTCGCGGCGGAGATTTTCCGGCCTATGTCCCGGCCAATCACCGGGTTTAAAAAGTGCAGCAAGTGCCAACGCGCGATTTCACTCACGGACCCTCACTGGCGCTGTTTGCAGTGTTTGGGCCCTGACCACATCCCGAAATCGTGCAGGCCTTGCTCTACCCTTACGGCACGCTCATTCAAGCGGCGTTGCCTATTGTGGGAATCGATGTTCAAGATGGACGCAGCTAAGGATCCCTCAGCCTCCACTTCATCTGATACCTCCCCGGTTCGGGCGAAACCGGTATCGACCCCTCCTGCATCGAGTGTGGTGAAACCGGCATCGCTCAACCCGACACCATCCACGAGCTCGACGTCGGTGCCTGCCCCGGTCTCCTCGGTTCAGGTACCTCTTCCTTCCACAGTGCCACCAGTGGTCATCAAAGTGCCGAAAGCTACTAAGCAGAAGCACTCGGCCTCGAAGGAGCGCGATGTCCGTGCAGGAGGACCCCCTTTCGGTGCGGATCCCTCCTTATCGGCTTCGCTACGGTCCGTGCTGGAAGCTCAATTCGTTGAGCTCATGCAGACCATCGGACCCGGGCTCATCGCTGCCATACAGGGTGACCTCCCGGTACCGGTCCAAAGGGGCGGTCCGCCCCCTCCCCCTCCCCCACACCGTTCGACCTCGACAACCGACGAGGACGAACGGGGGAGGCCGGCGATGCCCACGCGGCAAGCCTCGCTTACCGATATGCCGCCATTAGAACCCATTACGCCTCCGCGCCAACATGGGACCAGACCTCCGATCGATACTCGAAGCCCTGGGCATAGTCAGGAAGAGTTCTTCCGTACTCCTTACCAGACTTGGGTAGCATCGCAAGAACCCGCATCGCAAACCCAGTTGCGATCCACCGCTTCCAGCCCTATCCACTTGGGGGCCTCGGGAGACCATGCGATGCACAGACGATCCCGATCCCCGTCTCGCCACCGAGACGGGCACCGATCGAGACACTCATCCTGGCACTCCTCACGCCATTCGGAGGTGTCACCGCAGAAAAAACTGCAACGTAGGGGATACTCCTCATCAGAGGTGTCCCCTCCGGGGGGCCCGGAGTACGAGGAGACATCGGTGCCCGATTCTCCTTGCCACTCCCCGATGTCCATGGACCTGGAGGCCTCCTCCTCCTCCAGCCCGTCCCACAGACCGACGCTGGCGGAACAATTGTCCTTCTCATCATTCCTCCGACAAATAGCGGATGATCTGGATGTGACCCTTGACACGGGCTCCCGATACTCCAAAGAGTATCTGGACACCATGCATTTACCTAACCCTCCAACGGAGTCGCTTCGGCTCCCCTTGCACAAATTACTGGACCAGACCTTCATGCAGTGCTTCGAAACACCGTATTCCATACCGGCGATCCCCAGCAAACTCGATGCTCGATACCGCATCGTGCACCATAAAGGGTTTGAGGGCCCTCAACTCTCCCACCAATCACTACTGGTCGAGTCCTCCCTTAAACGCTCTCATCCCTCCCAGGTCTACGCCTCTGTACCGCCGGGCCGAGAGGGGAGAACGATGGACAAATTTGGTAGAAAATTCTACCAAAACTCCATGATGGCGTCACGGGTACTAAACTACAATTTCTTTTTCTCTTCCTATCTGGAGTTCTTCTTGCCGGTGCTCCGCAAGTTCACTCCGTTCATAGACAACCAAGCTCGATTCGAGTTCGAGGAAGTGGTAGCCTCCCTCTCCCAATTACGCCTCCAGCTGATGCAATCCTCCTTCGATGCATTCGAACTCTCGGCACGCGCCGCCGCAAGCGCGGTAGCTATGCGTCGCCTGGCATGGCTCCGTACAATCGATATGGATCCCAACCTCCAGGACAGACTCGCCAACGTACCATGTGCTGGAGCTGACCTGTTCGATGAGTCTATCGAAACTGTTACCAAGAAGCTGTCGGATCATGAAAAATCTTTTCAATCCATCCTGCGGCCCAAACCCAAACCTCAACAGTCTCGACCTTCCAGGCCACCCCTGATTTACCAGCGGCGTTACATGCCCAGACAAACGCCTGCTGCGAGACAGCCTGCGAAGAGACAACCTCCCCAGAAGTCTCAGCAAAAACCTCAGCCACCGGCTGCACCTAAGGCTCCCCAGCCCTTTTGACGCCCCTCCCGGGAGCATAACCTCGGCCTCTCCCATAGGGGGCCGCCTCCATCTTTTTTACCATCGATGGGAGGCCATAACCACGGACCTATGGGTCCTCACCATCATAAGAGAAGGATACTCTCTTCAATTCCACCGGGTCCTCCCGGACCATCCTCCAAGAGAGTATCCTTCAAGCTCGACGCAGACCGCCCTTCTTCTCCAGGAAGTCCAAACCTTACTTCAGCTTCGGGCTGTCGAGCCGGTCCCGTCAGACCAATTGAACCGAGGGTTTTACTCCCGGTACTTCCTCGTCCCGAAGAAAACGGGCGACCTGCGACCCATTTTAGACCTTCGGGCCCTCAACAAGTTTCTGGTCAAAGAGAAGTTTCGCATGCTGACTTTGGCTTCTCTATACCCCCTCCTCGAGCAGAACGACTGGTTATGCTCCCTGGATCTCAAGGAGGCCTACACTCACATCCCCATTCACCCGGCCTCCCGAAAGTTCCTCAGATTTCGGGTGGGAAATCTGCACCTACAGTATCGAGTGCTACCATTCGGCCTATCTTCGTCCCTCAGAGTCTTCACAAAGTGCCTGGTGGTAGTGGCCGCGGCACTCCGGGACAGGAGTCTACAGGTGTTCCCATACCTCGACGACTGGCTCATCAAGGCCCCGTCAGCCCCAGAGGTCACTTCGGCGGCCTTGGCTACAACCTACTTCCTCCAAAATTTGGGCTTCGAGATCAACTTTTCCAAGTCTCATCTACAACCCACCCAGTCCCTCCCCTTCATCGGAGCGGTCCTGGACACCACCCGACTCCGAGCATTCCTGCCCCTGCAACGCATGGAGTCCCTTCTTCATCTCTGCCAGGCGGTGTCTACTCGCCAAACTCTACCGGCGAGACAACTGATGGTGCTCCTGGGCCATATGGCCTCCACAGTACACGTGACACCCTTTGCCAGACTCCACCTCAGGATCCCCCAGTGGACCCTGGCATCACAGTGGAATCAGACGTCCGATCCACTATCCAAACACATCTCAGTCACACCTGCTCTTCGGCAGTCTCTACTTTGGTGGATGACCTCTTCGAATCTATCCAGAGGTTTGCTGATGCACTCTCCCCCCCATCAGAAAGTTCTCACAACCGATTCGTCGAATTATGCATGGGGGGCCCACCTGGATGGTCTCCGCACCCAAGGATTCTGGACCAGTGCGGAAAGACTACACCAAATCAATCTACTGGAACTCAGAGCCATCTTCAATGCGCTCCAAGCTTTCCAACATCTACTTCACGACATGGTAATCCTCATTCGCACAGACAATCAGGCCGCCATGTATTATATCAACAAGCAAGGAGGCACGGGCTCGGCCCTCCTTTGCCAGGAAGCTCTACGAGTCTGGGACTGGGCGGTGCGCCACAACGCCCTACTCAGAGCAGTATACATCCAGGGGGAGAACAACGTCTTAGCAGACAAACTAAGCCGTCTGCTACAACCGCACGAATGGACTCTCCATTCCAGCCCCCTTCACCAAATCTTCACGCAATGGGGGACGCCTCAGATAGACCTCTTTGCGGCTCCCCACAACTCCAAACTGCCTCAGTTTTGCTCCAGGATCTACACTCCTCATCGCCTCGAGGCAGATGCTTTTCTACTGAACTGGGGGAAACGATTTCTATATGCGTTCCCACCATTCCCGCTGATCCAGAAGACTCTGGTCAAGCTGAAACTCGAACGGGCCACCATGATTCTAATAGCTCCTCGGTGGCCCAGACAACCTTGGTTCTCCCTCCTACTCCAACTCAGCAGCAGGGAACCAGTACCACTTCCAGTGTTTCCTTCACTGCTTACTCAACATCAAGGATCACTACTTCATCCCAACCTGCAGTCTCTCCACCTGACAGCTTGGTTCCTCTCAACGTAACCCCTCACCAATTCTCACAAGAAGTGAGGGAGGTCTTGGAAGCTTCCAGGAAGCCCGCCACTCGACAATGCTACTCCCAGAAATGGACCAGATTTTCCTCATGGTGTGTTTCTAAGTCAAAGGAACCTCAGCGAGCTTCCTTATCCTCCGTGCTGGACTATCTCCTACACCTATCTCAATCTGGGCTCAAGTCCACATCCATACGAGTCCACCTGAGCGCTATTGCGGCGTTCCACCAGCCCCTACAAGGGAAACCCCTCTCGGCCCATCCAGTGGTCGCCAGATTTATGAAAGGACTCTTCCATGTTAACCCTCCTCTCAAACCACCCCCAGTAGTTTGGGACCTCAATGTAGTCCTTTCCCGTCTCATGAAGCCCCCGTTTGAACCACTCAACAGGGCCCCTCTTAAGTACCTCACCTGGAAAGTGCTTTTTCTTGTAGCCCTTACGTCCGCTCGCAGAGTCAGCGAACTCCAGGCATTGATGGCGGATCCACCATTCACAGTATTCCATCATGACAAGGTGGTCCTACGCACTCACCCGAAATTCCTGCCTAAGGTGGTCTCCGAATTCCATCTCAACCAATCCATTGTACTTCCAGTATTCTTCCCTAAGCCCCATTCTCACCACGGAGAATCGGCCCTTCACACTCTAGACTGTAAACGTGCCTTGGCTTCCTACCTGGATCGCACCAAGCCACACAGAACCACTCCTCAACTTTTTGTCTCCTTCGATCCTAACAAGTTGGGAAGACCCGTATCGAAGCGCACCATCTCTAATTGGATGGCGGCTTGTATCTCTTTCTGCTATGCCCAGGCTGGATTATCACTTCCTTGTAAGGTCACAGCCCATAAGGTCAGAGCAATGGCAGCCTCAGTAGCATTCCTCAGATCAACACCAATCGAGGAAATTTGTAAGGCTGCCACCTGGTCCTTGGTTCACACATTCACCTCACATTATTGTCTGGATACTCTCTCCAGACGGGATGGACAGTTTGTCCAAACAGTATTGAAAAATTTATTCTCTTAAGTCGCCAACTCCCCCTCCATCCCACTGAGGTTAGCTTGGAGGTCACCCACTAGTGAGAATACCTGCCTGCTTGTCCTGGGATAAAGCAATGTTACTTACCGTAACAGTTGTTATCCAGGGACAGCAGGCAGCTATTCTCACGTCCCACCCACCTCCCCTGGGTTGGCTTCTCAGGCTAGCTACCTGAACTGAGGAGACACGCCCGGATCTCCGGGCAGGAAGGCACCGGCGCATGCGCGGTGCGGGCATCTAGAAACTTTAAGTTTCTACAAGCAACACGTGCTTGTGAGACGTCCGTACCGGGGCTCTGTCTGATGACATCACCCACTAGTGAGAATAGCTGCCTGCTGTCCCTGGATAACAACTGTTACGGTAAGTAACATTGCTTTTCAGGATTGGGGAATCCCAGAAGTAGACCTTTTTTGCTTCCCCCACAATCACAAACTTCCAGTCTTCTGTTCCAGAATCTACACGCCCAATCATCTGGAGTCCGATGCCTTCCTCCTTGACTAGCGAGACAGATTTCTGTATGCTTTCCCACCAATACCTCTACTTACAAAGACTTACAAAGATTTTTTTCTCAATCAGTCTATAGTTCTACCAGTCTTCTTTCCAAAACCACATTTTCACCCTGGTGAAATAGCACTTCACACATTAGACTGTACTCTAGCTTAGATCATACAAATCATCACAGGACTTCTGAACTATTCCTGTCATTTGATCCAAACATACTAGGAACTTCTTTTACCAAAAGAACCATCTCAACATGGCTAGCTGACTGCATTTCTTTTTGCTATGCTCGGACTGGGCTGATGTTGGAAGGTCATATCATGGCACATAAAGTTAGAGCAACAGCGACTTCAGTAGCCCATCTATGTTCAACTCCCATTAAGGGTTTTTGTAAAGCAGCCACCTGGTTCTCAATTCATACCTTCATATCCCACTACTGTTTGAAGAATCACTCCAAATGGGATAATCAGTTCAGCCAAGCAGTTCTACAACATTTATTCACTGTTTAAATGCCAACTTCCCTCCAGTCCTGATCATAAGACCTAGGGAGTCCCACATGTGAGAATATACTGCCTGCTTGTCCTAGGATAAAGCACAGTTACTTACTTGTAGCAGGTGTTATCCAAGTACAGCAGGCAGATATTCTCACAACTCTCTTACCTCCTCTAGTTGACTTCTTAGCTTTTTCTACAGAACTGATGGTTCAACGAGCTGACGTTGGGCGGGAAGGCATCAGGGCATACATGGTAAGAACGGTCTTGAGGCTTTGAAAAATGTTTAAAGTAATAATACACTTTAATACTCTCCTTACTGGGCTCTGTGGATGATGTCACCCACATGTGAGAATATCTGCCTGCTGTCCTCGGATAACACCTGTTACAGGTAAGTGTGTTGAATGAGAGCCTATTTAAGACAAAAGAAAGGGATTGGAGGTGGAGAAGGGATGAGTGACGGGGAACGAAACAGGGTTGGGTGAGGGGGTGAAAAGCAGAGGTAGATGAGGTTAGATAGGGAATGAATACAGAGGGTGGAAATAGGGAACTAGAAGGTGGCTGAAAGATGGGAATGAGAGATGATGGTAGAAATAGGAGGATTAGAGAAGTAAGCATCTGAAATGTAAGGACACAGAAATGTAGGAGGAAAAGAAGGAATAAAATCTAACTAAAAGATTAAAAGGCAGATAAGAATAATAGAGGAAAAAATGAAAAGATGGATCAGAGTCAGATAGAGCTGAAGGGAAAAAGACAGTGAGAAGAGAAACTGAAAATGGAAAATGAGATCCTGGAAAAGGACTTAAAACCAAGAGGAAGTGCGAAGAGAAACCAGGACCAACCAAACATGAAAAATAAAATGATCAAAAATACAAAATATTTGTTTGCAGTTCTTAGAAAATGAAAGTTTCAGCTTTGAAAATATGCATTACTTATATTTTGCTCTGTACAGGAGGCACATTTGGTTTTCTTTCTTTAGGGCTCCTTTTACTAAGGTGCACTAGCAGTTTTAGCGCACACAGAGTATTACCGCACGCTATACTGCACACTACATGGCTAGAACTAACGCCAGCTCAATGCTGGCGTTAGTGTCTAGCGTGCGGGGCAATGTAGCAAGTGCTATTCCGTGCGTTAATGCCCTAACACAGCTTAGTAAAAGGAGCCCTTAGTGTTCCACCGTTAACAGAGTCTGGCGTTTCCATTTAATTTCTATGTCTCCATAATTAATCTCTAATTTTCAGTCTCTTATATTTATTAGGTGATGGTCTATATTTTCTATGTACCACTGAAGTGATAGATTTTGGTGATGTATAGGAACCTGTAGTATCCAGCTGGTCTTCGTATACTATTTGGAGATGGACTGCTGACTTATTGTTGTTGCAGTCTGAGTTCTTAGACTTGCTGCTGGTATAGTTTGAGATGTTCCTGAGTGCCCATTTGCAGGGTTTTCTGTTACAGTGCAGTATCTAGTAGTGGGGAAAGAAGTCGAGTGTGCTAAGGGAGAAGGATAGCATAGTAGCAGACTGTTGTGAGCCAAAGAGGTCATGGATGGTAGACATACCAACTTTGTGCCCCTCACAACAGCACAGGAGGGGGGGGGGGGTAGGTGCAAATACAGAGCTTGGTATGTATAGCACAAAATAACTTATAATGTAATTTGTGACTGTTGGTTTTACTTCAAGTTGTTTGTTGGTTGTGGCCTGCCTAGAAGCATCAAGATTGGCAGGATATAAATAATGAAATGAAATACTGAAGAATTCTTTGGTAGGATGATAGTTCTGCTTGTCATATTATGAGAAGTGCTAACAAGAAAGACTTTTGTATAGAAGAATTTATCCGTATCACAACTGCAATGCTTTTTAATGCATGTAATTTACAAATATACAATAACACACAATGATATTTCAAATAAAAAGAACTAATTTGATAAAGCTTAATACTCTCCTAGTGTCCCGCATGGAATTTGTTGCTGCACCAGACCTCAAGCCCCTGTCCCACTCCCCCAACAATGGTTCCCGGCTCCTATGTTGCATTTAAATTATGATATTAATAAACAACAGTGAAAAGTTCTCATGTTTTCCTTTCTTGCTTGATCCTAAAAGGATCCACTGCCATGGTCCAGTTGCCCACTGAACAGCAATTTCACTGGTTATGTTGAGGAATGTGAGAAGAGCTCACCCACCCAGTACTTTTGGTACAGAGAAACCATCAACATTTCACCATCTATTTCAGAGAATGGGAGCATTCGGTGGGAGCAGGCTGTCTGTCTGATTCTGGCTTGGTTTACAGTGTATCTCTGCATCCTAAGAGGAACTGAATCAACTGGAAAGGTATAAAAAGAGGCAACTTCTGACCATAGCAACAACCTTTGGGTTCTATTAGCCTATGATTCATGTAACTATTTACCACATCTCCAATGTTTATTTCTTTAACACCCCCACCCCCCTACTTTTATGAAGCCAAGTTAGGCTTTTTTATCGACGGCCGCAGCTGTATTATCTCCGGTATTAGCACCGCAGCCGGCAATAAAAAAGCCGGCTTTGTAAAAGGAGCCCTAAATAATTTCTAGCCCAGCTACAGCTAAGTTTCTGTGTTTTCTAACTTTTCCAATCTTCTTTTCGAATCTTCCTTGCTGATGATTTAATTATTACCCTAACTGAACCTACTAATATCTTTACCTAATCTCTCAAAACTATTTAACCAGCCAGGAGCAACTCTTGGCCAGTTAAACAGCATATTGGCACCTAATTGCAGATAGCCTAGTTAGTGGCTACTTGATATCTGCTATATTGCGTGACTTAACCAGCGTGACATGAATTTCAGCGAGTTACCATTTGTATGACTATCCCTGTCATAATTAAGAAAAGCCTGCATTTATAGCAGTCCAGGGGGGGCTTAATATGCAGCAATGTTCCACATATAACTACCTCATATGTCAATGGAATTATTGATTCCAATATGAGATTAATATGTCCCCATAGTGACTTTCAAAGTTGAGTATCAAAGGACAATAGAACAACAGATGATCCAGTGTCTAGATGACAACAGATGATCAATGTCTAGATGACAGTGCCAGCATCTATTAGATTTAGAACTGTCCAACCTTTGACCCCTAACGGGGGTCCAAAAAGATCTATGTAACATTAAAAAACCATGTTTTCACAGAAGATTCTTGTTGAGGAGTTTCCACACTAAGTATTTTGGAAGGAGTTGAGGTTGACACCTTTCCTTCGGGCCTTTATGAGCACTGAGAAGGCAGCTGTGCAATGGGATTAGTGATCTCTAAGAATGCACACACCATTTTAAAAATTGTCTGGCAGTCATTTTGGGCAACTGTACTTTTAAAGCTACTGTAACAGAAGGTTCATGGAAGAGTCAACTCATATGCAGATCCGACCAGCTTTTGTGCAGAGAAGAACTTCTTTTAATCCTTCTGAAACAAGCAATCTCGTAGTTACAAAGGCAATTCAGACAGGAGGCACACGAGCAGGAATGTATTGGATCACTGTAGAGTACTTATGAAAGACTGCAGCTCATTGCAAATTTAATAATAATAATAACAGTTTATATACCGCAAGACCATGAAGTTCTATGCGGTTTACAATGATTAAAAAATAATACAAATTGAGTGGAATTGACAAGTTAATACTAGTGAATCGTGGTTCTAGGGATCAGTTAAGTGGGAAAGATTGTACAAATCAGTTGCCGAAGTAGTTCAGGAACAGATATTTTTTTAGGTGTTTCCTAAATTTCCTGTAAGTATTAGCTAGCATAAGTAATTGTTCCAGGTCTGTACCCCATAATGCTGCTTGATATGAGAGAAGATGTTGGTGGTGACTTTTGAATTTACATACTATACAAATTGCTTTTACAGTCAAAAACATGTTCATGATTTGGAAACTATGACTCATACCTAGCACATCATACCAGTCTACCAAAGAAAGACTAGATTAGGGTGACAACCTACCAGTTAACTTCTCAAGGATTGTCAACTGGGCTGATTTGCAAGGCAACTAAACAATTTACCACATATACTCAAATATGAGATTTGGGGGCCAAAAAAGTGGCCTAAAAATGGGGGTCTCATCCTATGTTCGGGTCAGCGCCCACCCGCCCCCCTCCCAGACTTGTTGCAGGCCTCCGCCAGCCTGCCGTATGACCTGGTGCCGTATGACTCAGAAAATTTTTTTACCTTCCTCCCGCGTACCTTTTTTAATCACTGGTGATCAAGCGGTATACTGGGCAGGAGCGAGTTTTCCAATCTCCTGCCACATTCTGTGCCTCTCTGAATAGCTGCTGTGAGTTCTTGCAGTCCAGAAGTGTACCGGGCAGGAGTGAGCTTTTTGCGCTCCTGCCTGGCACTGAACTGATCACTGAATGGCTGCCACCAGTTCTCACGGGATTCGTGAGAACTGGCAGCAGGGAACGGCTCAGGGCCGGGCAAGAGAGCTAAAAGCTCACTCATGCTCGGTACACCACTATGCCATGAGAACTTGAGGCAGCTATTCAGGGAGGTGCTCAGCGCAGGGCAGGAGTGCATAAAGCTCGCTCCTTCCAGGTACACTGCTGGACCACCATGGATTCAAAAAGGAGGTGGGAGGGAGGTAAAAAAATTGTCAGAGTTGGCCAGGACAGAAGACACGAGGGATCCCTCCTGTCCCAGCCTATCATTGGACCACCAGGTCATAAGGCAGGCTTGGTGGAGGCCTGCAGGACATTGGGAGATAGGGGGGACAGGGTACAGGGCAGGGAGGTGGGACAGGGTACAGAGCCTGTCAGGGAAGGAGGGGGACAGGGTGGAAAGCCTGTCAGGGAGGGAGGGGAACAGGGTAGAGAGCCTAGCAGGGAGGGAGTGAGGGAGGCTGGTGCAGAGCCTATCAGAGCAGGACACATGAATATTAACACACACACACACCACTTATATTCAAGTCAACCTTTTTTGCTCCTTTTTGGGGTAGAAAAGGGTACTTCAACTTATATTCATATTGTTTTATATTCAAGTATATAAGGTACATTAAAATAGTTTGTAAACCAAATACACAAAAATGTATCTTGTGAGCTTCCACTACAGACAATTTGAAAGCCAGAAGTACTAGGGCCCCCTGGAGGAATGAAGTTGTGCAGCTCCTGAACAGGTTCACAGTCAGGCAAGTGTTGCTGTCAGGGTGTGTCTTAAGTGAGCAAGGGGCCTTCTAATGAAAAGTATAAATACAATTTAACAATAAGTTTTTTAGGTTCATCATTACTGCATTGCATTTTATACTAGACAAGGGAGAAGATGAGAAAAAAAAGCATTATCCTCTTCACTATCTCACACTGCAAATAGTTGAATTATACTTACAGTTGTTTAGTCATCAGTGGCTATAACGCTATAGAATTGGGAAAAATGCACAGGAGAAATAATCTTTTATTGATAGGTAGCAGATAGCTATCAATATTGAACTACTGCCTCAATTTCAGAATGTCTAAATTTAGTTGAGTTTGATCATTGTTGCCTCTTTGTTGATAATAGGGCTTTCCTAGTCTCAAACTGGCAAAATATGTTTATGGAACAATAGAATGAAAATTCTTTCATGACTTTTTCATGTCGCCTGTTTGCTCTTTCTTACAGGTTGTCTATGTGACCGCTTCTTTGCCCTACTTTGTCCTCCTCATATATTTAATTAGAGGACTGACTTTACACGGAGCAGTAAATGGACTGACGTACATGTTTACACCAAAGGTACAGAAATAGATATTTTATGGTGAAAAAATGTATTTACAATAATACTTACAACAGACTATTATTATGAACTGTGGGAAGTCCGGAATATAATTTTTAAATAAAATAAAAATGTTATGCGATATTGCCTCTTCTTCCATGAAGCTTCTAAGAACCTGGTAGGCCCGTCCCAGGAGGTGCAAAGGAGCCAACTCAGGGGAGTCACAGGTTTGTTTATTTTTTTTTTGCTGGTTTTGACCCGTGATCGGGAGCGAGGGAGGGGGGCTTGTGGACCCGTGATAGGGAGGGATGGGATGGTTGGATAGGCTGGAGCCAGCAGTTGGAACTTAGGACAGTATCAGGTGGCCAGAAATATCAAAGAAAAGAGACAAGTTAATTTAATCATGTATTTTTAATGAGTACAACTAATGGGCAAACTGGATGGACTGTTCAGGTCTTTATCTGCCATCATTTACTATGTTACTATGTAGAAACAATGAACTTTTCAATACTTCATTTATTTGAGGTTCAAAAGATAGATAGATCAAAGTATCTATCTAATCTATCTATCTATCTATCTAATCTATCTATCAATCAGAAGTAATATTCTTTCTCTGAACAAACTCTGGGAAGACACCAAAGTGAAGCAGCAAATTGTTTATTTAGCATTCTTGCAAGACCGGGTGTCCAACAAGTAGGCACACCCGGCACACTTTTACTTCACATTATTTATTTTTTATTTAAAAAATTTCTATCCTGTTTACAACTAAACGGTTTAGATAGTTTACATACATAGTTTTAAAACAAAAACATGATAAAATAAACATAAAACCCGACCTTAAAAATCATGGCTGCAAAATAATACCATCGCTTTGTGTAATAGCGATTATGAGTAGTTCATCAACTCTACCAAAGAAAATTATTTCTAGAGAAAGGCATCTACAAATAACTGCATTTTAAGTAATTTCCTTTTTTTAAAAAATATATTCTTTATTCATTTTTTAATCTTACAAGTGTACAAATAATAAAACATTTAAAATTAAATACATCACTTGAATTTCTTTCTAGTATAACATATCAAATAAATAAATTTATTCCCTTCCCACCCACCCTTTCCTTTAGCATTTAATCAAAAATATACAAATATAAATATTATTTTCTATTGATTAAACCTACAGTAAACTTTAATCCACCCTCCTCCCATTTGCAAATATACTTTCAATAGAAAATGGTATCTACTCATTACAGTAAGTTGTCAATGGCCCCCAGATCCTTTCACGACAATTCCGTATCTGACCCACCAGAGAGTTCCATATCTTAACTCCTGCTAAACAAAAAGTCTTTTTACCAGTCTCAACAAGTTTATTTTCCCATTCCACCTCCTCTTGTCCACGTGCCCATTGGTTCAGGCTGAGGTGGCTCACATCCTATCAGCTCTCCCCTAAACTTCTTCCGTTCTCTCCTCCCCTATTTACATCTCCCACTACTCTCATTCTTCCCCTCCCAGAATGATCCCAACCCTTATTTTCTTTTACCCTTATATGGTCTATCTCTTCACCTACCCTCCCTGTCCTAACCTCAATCTAGGTTCATGGACATTGTTTCCTGCCTATGCTGCAAAAGCTGCTTATCTTCTATCTCGCTCAAGCAGTCTACTGTGTTACCCTCCCCCCCCCCCCCATGCTCCTGCCTATGCTCACCTGCAATAAGTAACATAGGGTTTCTCAATCACACAAATCTTAATAACCAGAGATAAAGTATATTTCATTTGATTAATCATGGTATGAGTAAAATTAACTAATCTGGAGATATTATGTTGATTAGATTTAGGGTCCATATTAGCTGACTGCCATAGGGTGATTGTAGCCCCTGGCTGAAGATTGTTGCTGTAATGATTAAGTTGACTTAATAAGGGGATATAAAAATAAGGGGAATAAATTCTTATTTACAAGAGAAGACTCGTGGCACCATGGCTAGCAGTAGTATATCCAATCTATAATTGGCTAACACTCATAATCCCTTGGGGAGAATGTTTGGACTTAATTAAGAATTAACTATTAAAGAAAAATTGAAATAATGGACATCAGTATGGGCCCATTACATACAAGCAGTAGTATAGCCAGAACTAAATTTTTTAGCAGGACGAGGTTATCTTGGGGGAAGGGCACTAGGCAGAGTGAATATTGACTACTTCCAATTCTCCTCTCATTGGTCTGTGCCCCTGATGCTGACTGGCTGAGCTAAACTTCAAAGGAAAGAAAGGAAGGAAGGGAAGGAGGGAGGTCACAGCTTACCTATGTCCATGTCCCTGGTAGCTAGGAGAGCTGAAAGCTCAGAGAAGGAAGAAACTGTCAGTCCAAAAGAGAAAAAATACATCTGTTGAATCATTTAGAAGGGAATGTGGCCTAGTGGTCAGAGCTGCTGCCTCAGCACCCTGAGGTTGCAGGTTGGATCCCAGCCTTCTCCTTGTGACTCTGGGCAAGCCGCTTAGCTCACCATTGCTCCAGGTACCACAGATAGATTATGAGCTTGCCAGGACTGATAGGGAAAATACCTAAGAGTAGCTGAATACTATTCAATGTATTGTAAACTGCTTTGGGTGAATCTCTTCATGTAAAGGCAGTTAATAAATCCCAGTAGCATTCAGGCAGTAGTTCGGTGCACTGTGTAGCGATACTTCATCTCCTGCTGGACTCAAATACTAATTGTTGAGGGATATAGCTACAGGTAGGTGGGGTGGGCCGGGCAGTAGTCTCCTTCCTCTCTTTTGGAGTTCAGCTCACCCAAGAAGCGTCAGCAGCAAAGGCCAATGAGAGGAGCTAAGAAGAGTCAAACTTGTGCATCCTGCTTAGCAATTCTGACTCATATTTCTGTCATATTACAGAATGCCAGAGCTTTTCTACAACCCTGGACATAGCCAGTTAAAATAGATGAAAATTATAACAAATTGATATATGCCAATCTTATGCAGAGCTGTCTGATTGCAGAGTATGTGTGTAGAGGGAGGGAAGACCCAAATGGCTGTGGTGCATCATTTGTGAATTCACTTGTACTTTTGCTTTGCCACTTGTGAATTAAGTTACCTCTGATTTCAGACAGTACGTCTATAAACCTAGAAGGGAATATAGGGCTTGAAGTGTACGCATACGCTGTTTGAATGGCTCCATTTTTCTTTTGTAGCTGGAGCAGCTAGCAAACCCTAAGGCCTGGATTAATGCAGCTACACAGATATTTTTCTCGCTGGGGCTCGGCTTTGGAACTCTGATAGCTTTTGCTAGCTACAACGAGCCAAACAACAACTGTGAAAAACACGCCATTGTTGTCTCACTGATAAATAGTGGCACCTCCATATTTGCCAGCATTGTGACTTTCTCCATCTATGGCTTCAAAGCAACCTTTAACTATGAAAATTGCCTGAGCAGGTAAGCAAATGTAGAACCTTTCTTGGTCTTCATGGGATGAAAGTATCAAAAATTTAAGAAACTCTTAGCTAAGAATTTTAGATTTCTTATTTCTGGCACCTAGGGGATAGCTTGGAGACTGTGATACAATAATAAATTCTTCATCAATGTGTTATTCTACAGTACTGTATATTAGCTTTTAGGGCCCCATAGGTCTTTTCTACAGAAATCTGTCCTTTCTTCCCTTCAAAGTATGCTACTATTTCTGGGGCTAATCCATCAACATTATAACATACTATCATTGATGACAAACTTGATAGCAGTGCACTTTTGAAACATTTAAGTACCTCACGGGACGTGTCAAAGTGGAAGATGATATTTTCTTTCTCAAGGGACCCTCGGCCACAAGAGGGCACCCGCTCAAACTCAGGGGCGGAAAATTTCATGGCGACACCAGAAAGTATTTCTTCACAGAGAGAGTGGTTGATCATTGGAACAAGCTTCCAGTGCAGGTGATCGAGGCAGACAGCGTGCCAGACTTTAAGAATAAATGGGATACCCATGTGGGATCCCTACGAGGGTCAAGATAAGGAAATTGGGTCATTAGGGCATAGACAGGGGATGGGTAAGTAGAGTGGGCAGACTTGATGGGCTGTAGCTCTTTTCTGCCGTCATCTTCTATGTTTCTATGTTTCTATGACCCTGGTCAACTCCCTTTTGGCAAGGATGGTTCATTCTATTCTAGAATTCAATGTGAGTTGCGAAGACAGAAGTCTTAAGCAAAATGAAATAAGATAAAACAATAATCTGAGCTTACATAATGAGAGTTAAATTTATATTCAGAAGAGAGTTGTTTCTTCAAAGTAGTTTTGAAATAAGTATGCTTTCAGGGCTTTATGGAATAGAATGGATGATGGTATGAGTCTAATCTGTAACAGAATATCATTCCAAATTGGAGCTACAGAACAATTTTTGGACTTTTATAGGGTCCGGATTGTTCCCTCTAAGCGGGCGGGTGTTGTGAGCAAACTTTTTTCACTGTGAGCTAAAAATATCGGGCGCCAGCAAGTTATGAGCCAAATAAATATGTTGCTTTCTACCACAGAACTTCCTTACGTTTGTATGGAATCTATCCCCTTTCAACTTTAGAGAGTGCCCTCTCGTTCTCCCTGCCTTAGCTACTAAGTCTATTCCCTTCAGTACCTTGAATGTTTCTATCATGTCCCCTCTCAATCTCCTCTGCTCAAGGGAGAAGAGGCCCAGTTTCTCTAATCTTTCGCTGTACGGCAACTCCTCCAGCCCCTTAACCATACGTGACAAAAAATCAATTCATGTAGCAAATGCTACATTTATCTTTTGGCATGGCCCATCATGTAGCAAATGCTATAACTGATGGGCCATGCCAAAAGATAAATATATATATACTAAAAAATAAAAATAAATATATACTAGGAGTAAAGGGGCATGCAATAAAGCTTTTAAGTAGTAGATTTAAAACAAACCTGGGAAAATATTTTTCATTCAACATGTAATTAAAAAAAGATTTGGATAATTTCCTTAAAAAATCTGCATGACATTATTAAGATGGACTTAGGAAAGCCCACTGCTTATTCCTAGAATAAACAGCATAAAATCTGTTTTACTCTTTTGCACTGTTGTGCTTTCAGCAAAATGTTTTAAACACAAAAACAGAAAATCACATGCACAGGCATTAGGTCACCCAGGCATCTAGAATTAGCAATCTTGCACAGCCAGCCTATGATTGACAGGAGCTGCCAAATCACATTGAAAAGGATGATAAGGAAGGCAGATAAGAGATGGTGGAAGGAAGACAAAACGAAAAGGCAAGAACAAAACTGAAGTAGAAACGAGCCAAACATACAGTATAGCATACAAAAAATGTATGTTTTCCTTTGGCTTCCAAAAACTGATTGGCATCCAAGTTCCCTAAAGTTTCACACAGTCATCTTCTAATAATGTCACCATATACAGTTGGCTTGCCAGAAATATGTTTAGGATGCCACTGCAACTCTACCAACAGCATATTAACTTAACAGTGTAGCTTCAAAATAACTGCATCTCTATCCTTCCCTCCCCCCTGTGGTTTTTAGCATATCTCTCTTCTCATTTCCTCCACTCAGATCTGATCATTCTCTGCTCTCTCTTCCCTTTTCTTCTCTGGTCTTCCTTCTCTATTTTCTGCCTCCATCTAAATTAAATTCTTTCTTACTATTTAGTCCCGTTTCCCTCTTTTCACTGTGTCTACACACAGCTTGTCACCCCTTTCCCTCACCCCTCCATTATCTTACTATTTTCTTCCCCCTTTATTTATCTCCTCCTTCCATCCAGTATGTGTTCTTTCCCCACTTCCATTCAGCATCTGCTCTCCCTTCTCAACTGACATCCATCTGCCTTCTGCTCTCTCTCCCTTCTTCTCACTTCCATCATCTGTCCCCTTCTCTCTCTCTCTCATCTCCTCCATTCCATCATCTGCCCCTTCTCTCTCTCTCTCTCCCCCCCCCCAACTTCCATCATCTGCCCCCCTTCCCCTCACCTTTGTGGGTCACTTTCTTTCCCCTGAGGGTGGCTCATGTCACAGGGGAAGCTTTGGCCGAGCAGAACCGCTTGATTGACAGTGGAACTTACTTGATTGATGTCGATGCTGGGGCCCGTTGCCGTTTGAAGGAAAAAAAAAAAAGGTGGAAAAAAGGAACCTGTAAAGGCGAGAGGAAGGGAAACCTCCAGGACAGCTGCTTTTTGCCCTCCTTCAGCGGCCCAAGAGTTCAGACCAGCAGCGGCAGCTCTGTATGCTTTTAACTTCGGCACAGAGCTGCCCCTAATCAATAGTTTAGCGCGGTTTCATGAGGCAGCCTCGGGGCCTTTGATAGCCGGCCCGCTTCGATGATGCGATGTGGGCCGGCCTAGCAAAGGCCCCGAGGCTGCCTTATGAAACCGCGCTAAACTATTGATTAGGGGCAGCTCTGTGCCGAAGTTAAAAGCATACACAGCTGCCGCTGCTGGTCTGGAGGTGCGGAGACAAGGCAGGAGGCAAACGCGGTGGAAGGCAGGAGTCCCGGCACAGCGACTGCAACAGGAAGTTGCAAGTCAGCTGACGCCGGCCTTTCGTTGCGGCGGGGACCGAATCCTTCGCGGACCGGCAAGATTTTGTTTGCGGACCGGCGGTTGAAGAACTGTGCTCTACACTGTGTGCGCTGTGACGAGAAACTTGTGCGCTGCGAGGTAATATTTTGTGCGCCAACGCACCCCAGCGCAGCTTAGCGGGAACACTACGAATATAAGGGGTAGACTCTGTCTCCAAGGTCTTTAAACGACAACTAACTCAGCAGTCAGTACTCTGTTTAATGTTAATTTCTTTGTTGACTCGAGAACAGATCCACAGGGGTGCAAATGAAAAATTCATTTTAATGAATAAATGTGGATGTTAACAATTTGGGGCCCAATATTAAAAAAAAAAAAGCTGAGCTCCTAAAGTTTTGCTCTTACATTGGTGCCCTATTTTTAGTCAGGAGCCTAAATCTTGAGCTGAAAATTCATCTTAAATTAGGAGCATAACAGTTATGCTCGTAGGGGTCCTTTTACTAAGGTGTGCTAACCGATTTAGCGCGCGCTAAAGATTAGCATACACTAAATGCTAATGCGCCCATTATATTCTATGGGCGCTAAATCGGTTTGCGTGCCTTAGTAAAAGGACCCCATAGTTTTAAAGCTGCCATTTGGTTGCCTTGATTTATGAGCCTAGAGCGGAAAACCAGTGCTAAGTTCCTAACTTCTTTCCTTAGCACCTAAATCCACCCCTGTTAACACCCACTTTTTGAAAACTCATTTATTTGTAGCTGCTTTTTTGTGAGGTTTAAGCAGACTTAGAGGTAGAAAGCAGCACATACACAGTGTTTATTGTTTTATTTTATTATGTATGTCCTTTAGGAAACCATCTAGGTGTAAACAGTATATAAATTTTTAAATTTTTTTTTTTTAAAGTTTTTAAATTTAAGAGTTCAGTGTAATTTTGAGTAAACCTTCTGCACTCAGCCCTAGAAAATTTCCAAATTAGCCAATTTATGAACATAGCTCTCAAAGTTAGGAGCATAAATCTTTGAATATCAGGCCCTTGATTTTTCCAAAATAAGCTCTGAAGTAGTCTTTGCAATCACTAGTGAGGTAAGTCAATCTTATCCTCTAGTGGTTATTTTTCCACCTTCTAGGACACCACATACAGGCCTCTGCTTCTGCTATTCCTTAGATCTTGACCTTGGTGTTATCCATTTCTCTAGCTCCAGGCACTATCCTCCCATATAAACCTTTTTCTCATGTCATTATACTCCATACAAATATTTATAGAGGTTTCTTCTTTTCTTGCACTACTAGTGCGTTAGATTGAATTGGTCTGCCCCCCTCACCTTGTACAGGTTTTAGTCCCTGGGCTTCCGAGGGCTCTGCATTATATAGGGGTGATAGGAAAGCTGCTGGGGAAAGCCTCCAGGTTCTTGGTTCCTTGGTTCAGGTGAGGCTTTGGCAGCACTCTCCTTCAATCCATTTTATTGCTTCTAGACCAACTCTAAGCCCTTTGCAATGAATCAGTTTGGCAGAAAGGAACCGTTAAGGTCAGGGAAATGGAATAACAAAGACCAAACCAAAGCCAAGACCAAGGCATAGGCGAAGACCCTTTTCCTCGACAAAACAGAGACTTATATAATTTAGGGTCCCTCAGTTCCTCCTTGAGTTCTTCCCCATTTTTAGGAACCCAGATAGAAAATAACTAGGGATATACTTTCTTATGTTGCTTCCAGGAAAGAATCAACCCTGAATGGGCCTGTAAGAAAAAATGTTCTTATTGCAAGGCTTTAAAGACACCCAGAAGACACTGTTCTTCAAACAGGACCCCCTGCCTCCCTTGGTAACAGCTCTGATACTCATAGGAATCCTATGAGCGTTGGAGCTGTTACCACTGTGGCCGGCGCTAAAAGCTGTGCTATGGTTTTGTAAAAAAAGGGGGGGGGATAGTTTAAAGAGGGAACATAATATGCAAATTTATGAAAAAGTGCCACAGAATTTTGACAAATCTTACATAATTTCCAAATTCTTGCTGCAGAATTATGAAAAAATTTGTTGTAAGAAACTGGGAGCTCTTCCTCCAATTAAAGCACAGACAGGATTCACTAGGTTTTCATGTTTTGTTGCAGCCCCTTCCTTCTCTGTTAGACAGCTGCATGGCGTGCACCGTTAAGGTAGAAGCATCATGCAGAGAAAACATGATAATTAAGAAAAATCTTTAGTTATTATAAAATAATTTGGAATTTTAGTAAATGGTCATAAGAACATAAGCATTGCCTCTGCCGGGTCAGACCAGGGGTCCATCGTGCCCAGCAGTCCGCTCCCGTGGCGGCCCCCCAGGTCCATGACCTGTAAGTGATCCTTTACCTAAATCGTGTATTCCCTATTCATTTACTGTCCTGTATAGTTACCCTCTATCTGTATCCTTCAATCCCCTTCATCTTCAGGAAGTCATCCAATCCCTTTTTGAAACCAAATATCGTACTCTGTCCTATCACCTCTTCTGGAAGCGCATTCCACCCTCTGAGTGAAGAAGAACTTCTTAGCATTTGTTCTGAATCTGTCTCCTTTCAATTTTTCTGAATGCCCTCTTGTTTTTGTTGTCCCCGCTAGTCTGAAGAATCTGTCCCTCTCCACCTTCTCTATGCCTTTCATGATTTTATAAGTCTCTATCATGTCCCCTCTAAGTCTCCGCTTTTCCAGGGTAAAGAGCCCCAGCTTCTCCAGCCTTTCAGCATACGAAAGGTTTTCCATGCCCTTTATCATCCTAGTCGCTCTTCTCTGGACCCTCTCGAGTATCGCCATATCCTTCTTAAGGTACGGCGACCAGTATTGGACGCAGTACTCTAGATGCGGGTGCACCATCGCTTGATACAGTGGTAGGATAACTTCCTTTGTTCTGGTAGTGATACCCTTTTTGATAATGCCCAACATTCTGTTCGCCTTCTTTGAGGCCGCTGCATATTGCGCCACCAGCTTCATTGTTTTGTCCACCAATACCCCAAGTCTTTTTCTAGGTTGCCTTCCCCAGTACCCTCCCTCCCATCATATAGCTGTACATCGGGTTCCCTTTCCCTATATGCAAGACTTTACATTTCTCAACATTGAAGCTCATCTGCCATCTTTCTGCCCACTCGCTCAGTTTGTTCAGGTCTCTTTGCAGATCTTTGCATTCCTCAACAGTTCTGACCCTACTGGATAGTTTTGTGTCATCCGCGAATTTTATAACTTTGCACTTCGTCCCTGTTTCCAGGTCATTTATGAATATATTGAACAGCAGCGGTCCCAACACTGACCCCTGTGGGACACCACTTGTGACCCCTTTCCAGTCAGAGTAGTGTCCCTTTACTCCTACCCTCTGTTTCCTGTCCGCCAGCCAATTCCTGATCCATCTGTGCACGTCCCCTACCACCCCGTGGCTCCACAGTTTTCTTAGTAGGTGCTCATGAGGTACCTTGTCGAAGGCTTTTTGGAAATCCAGATATACGATGTCTATGGGGTCACCCTTGTCCAATTGTTCGCTTATCCCCTCAAAGAAATGAAGTAGGTTCGTTTGGCATGATCTTCCTTTACAGAAACCATGATGGCTTGTTCTCATCAGATTATTTATTTCTAAATGCTCATTGATACTTTCCTTGATCAATGATTTGGCCATCTTTCACTTATTAAATAACCAAAGAAATAGCATTAAAATATGGAATTAAAATATGCATGTTTCATAATGCACATCAGTCTACAGATTTGTGCTTTATGTCAGGTTAATCTGAAATCTCCATTTCTATACTGAGGAACTGCAGTTTAACAACTTTGACAAATAGAATAAAAAATAGCCAGTCAGCCCCCACTCCCTTCCTTCATCTTTCCCTTTCTTCTACAACCAGAAAAAAGTCAGGGGAAAGGGGAAAAGCAGAGATCTGAGGAGTGGGAGAGAGTTTACTAATGGGAAAGTTTGAAATCTTGGCTATTTAAGAAATATTATTTAGACCTGTGTAATTAAGAAGGGATGGATTATGTGTGTTTTAATTCTGAAGTTGTCTTTAGGCCATTAGTTGTATTACTTTGGATTACTCTTGTATGTGATGATATAATCTGAGATCCACTTAAAACTTCTATTAAGGTTAAGGGAAATAGAAATGCCACAGTTAAATTAAATTAAATTCAAGACTGACAGAAGAATGCCAGAAATTACATTTCTGTTTTAAAAATCCTGCCAATAACCAGAACCAAATAGGGTGGCCAAATACTAGGCAGTTGCCAAGCTAATGTTCAACTAAGAATCTAAATCAATCTCAGCTCTGGTTTAGTTAGACTCCTGCAGCTCTGCCCATATTGAAATTAGTGGAAGCTTCTGCAAGCCATCACATTTCTTGAAAAAGAGATCAAAGGACTCTCTCAACTCTTAAAACCCAGAATGAGAATAGCATTGGGCCAGATTTGTTCTAAAAAGGGTTTTGACCTTAGCCTGATACAGTTCATTAACCCAGGCCAGCTGCAATCTGTTCTCCACATCGGGATGATTTCATTGATTGATTTCATTTTCTATCCCGTCCTCCCCAAAGAGCCCAGAATGGGTTACAGGTTGACATACATAATACACAGTTAACAATTTGCCATAGTTATATTACAAGTGTTTGGGTTTGGGGGGTTTTTTTGGAGGGGGGTTGGCACACGTGTTATCCTAATTTGACATATACTAAGTTTCTAATACCAATAAATTTATTTATTCAGTTTTCTATACTGCTTTCCCAGGGGAGCTCAGAATGGTCTGACATGAATTTATTCAGGTATTCAAGCATTTTCTCCTATCTGTCCTGGTGGGCTTACCCAGGGTCACAAGGAGAAGTGTGGCTTTGAACCCACAACCTGAGGGTGCTGAGGCTGTAGCTTTAACCACTGTGCCACACGTTCCCCTGTTACTCAATCTCTCTCCACTACTAACAAAAACCACACAACTGTTAATAGTAAAATGAGAAACAAACAAATAAATTGGTGCCTGACTCATCAAAGGACTTCTTCTGTGGACACAGTGTAGAAGAAAAGCCTCTACGAATCAGAGCCTAAATCGTTTCTTCAAATATCAGCTGAAACCAAATTACCTGAGTCTCACTGACTTCACAGGGTCATACTGCTGCTGACCAATACGTTTGATCTGGAAGAAGGACTCATCAATGCAGACAACCTTGCAGACATGAAAGACTTCCTGAATGCCAGCTTCCCCGACAAATATGCCTCTGTGTTTCCTCAGATTAAAAACTGCAGTTTGGAAGCTGAGCTGAACACGGTACGGTATTGTTAGTATTCATACTTTTCTTTTCAGCAGCTGCTTCTTACTGTTTACACAGTGTCGACGGCAGGAACTAGTAGTATTTTATTCCTCTGGGTACAGGAGAATCAAATATTACTGTATGCTGCCTTCATAAAGAGGTCTAGTGGACAGGCTACCCTTCTCATCCCGAATAAGATTCAAGACATCCTGTATCATACATCACATAATCTACGGTAACTCAGCCGCCTCTCTAATCAAACTCTTCTCTGTTGCATGGCCCGCCTCTCGCAAAATTCTTAACAGGATTCAGCGGAACCTCCCGTCGACAAAAAAATTCAAGTCCAAAAGAATTTTCCAATCCACTTTCATCTTCCTGGGCGTCAAAATTTGGAACGATCTAGCAGAGACAATAAGAACAGAAGCCAACCAAGACCTATTCTGAAAGAAACAGAAAACTCTACTCTTTGACAATTAATTTTACAAGATCTCCATACGTACCTGTTCTTTTGCATAGTATTATTAGGCTCTTCTTCTCCTCTTCCCCTTCCTTCCTCCATACCAGTGGTCTCAAACTCGCGATTCGCCAGGTACTATTTTGAGGCCCTCGGTATGTTTATCATAATCACAAAAGTAAAATAAAACAGTTTCTTGATCATATGTCTCTTTAACTATAAATTACAAAAGGAAAGATTTATAAACTATAGAGTTTTATCTCATGCAAAATTGTCATTTCTTTAATAAGACATTATTTTTTCTGAGGCCCTACAAGTACCTACAAATCCAAAAGGTGACCCTGCAAAGGGTTTGAGTTTGAGACCACTGCTCCATATGTACCTGCTCTTTTGCTTAGTATAATTAGGTTCTTCTTTCCCTCTTTCCCTTTCTTCCTCCCCCTACCTTTTCCTAGTCTAGGCCAAGCTCCCCTTTTCCTCTACAAGTCACCTAGAGCCTGTTTAGGTTTGTACGACACACAAATATTAGATTAGATTAGGCATGGAGTAATCCAGTGCATACACAGACCAGGGTAGGTGCAGTACTTAGCCTATGAGCCATATACTCAGGCAGTGACTCTGACAATGTCCCCGCTGTAACAGATAAACAGGAACAAAGCTTCCCACATAGAGAGTCAAAGAGAAAACGAGAACGTGCGAACAATACCACAGTATCAAGGTAAAACAATCAGGTTTATTGTGAAATCCAGAACAGGACCCGACACGGTCTGTGTTTCAGACAAACAGTATATATCAGCGCGTATCATGGCTTGTTGGCTTCTTAATACATATGTGCTGTTTGTCTCAAATGTGTTTGTTCAGATTGTGATGCAAATAAAACTCCTGAGGAAGGCACTATTTTGCCGAAACAAGGACCATGTCGGGCCCTGTTCTGGATTATAATATTCTTGTTATCCACATTTGAAAACTGATTTCACAATAATCCACATTATTTCACCTTGATACTGTGGTATTGTTCCCACTTTCTATTTTTCCTTTTTTCAGTGTCTTCCTGTGACAGCATGAGTTAAGTAGTAACATAGCCTAATCGGGTACATTTAGGAATTGGAGAAGGGAGGGAATTTTGTCTATAGGTCAACTGTTTAGGGCAGGGCTTGACAAACACTGGGCACCAGATCACCATGGAACTTAGAAATTGTACCAAGCATTTCACATCTCCCAAAATGTTTGTCCCTGGCTGCCTCCATCATACAAACAAGGTCCCTCCACCATGTACCAGATTCTCAGCACATTACAGGTGCAGGAACTGCCTGCTGATTAGACAAGAATCAGTACCTACACTGTACATCTCTAATGTGCTATAAAGCAGACACACAGTGCAAACAGTAGAGACCTTGTTTTGCGGTGGTATCGTTAATACACAGCAAGGTTTGAAATAGGGATGGATGGCTACACGAAGTCTACCAGCTGTTTTTCAAGGGATGGAGCTGCATTGCTGAAAAAATGGGGGAAGGTAAGTGAGAGTGAGATTGGTATGGCCCAAGCCACAGTGATAGATGATGCCAAGACACAAACAGCTATGTGGGAGGAATTGTTGGCTTCCTGTTGACAGCACATTGAGGCTATGTTTCTCCCAACATAATACATTGCAGGCTTGATTTACTAAGGTTTACTAAAATGTGGTAAAACCTTGTAATTGCCATGCCATAATTAACACATAGTAACTGATGGGAGCATGCTTAGCCTACAGTTATCACACAGTAAATGTATTGCTGATAATGTGGATGCGTCAGTATTACCAGCAATGCAACCACCATTTTCAAAATGGCTTCCTTTCCAGTAGAGATGTCTCTACTATTTTAGGTGTTTCATTGTACATTGCTTTGATATGTTGTCAAAAAAGGCAATTCATCAAATCATAATAAATATAAATATAATGCAAGTACCCCCACCCCCAACTTAGGTACCATGATCCTTCTATTCCTCATCCACCAATCTTCTCTTGGTTCCTACTGGAGTCTCCCTGGTGGCTAGTAGGAGACAGGAGTGATCCACAAATACTTATAAATCATGTAGGCCTAAGCTAAATCTGTATGTACTGGAGACACAGCATGTGCAAATTTCTCTAAATGCATATTCATTGTTGGAGAAGCTGAAAATCCAACAGACTGTAGGGTCCTCAGAACTGATTTAGGAAGGCCTTTTCTATTCTATTTTTTTGAGACTACATTTCTGTAAAAAGAAGTAGCAGCTATTAAATGTTTTTATTGCGTGACACGTAACTAAATACAGTGCTAGAGATATTTGGTTCATATCATGGGCAGGCTGTGCAAGGGACTGGCTTGGCATTCATAGTCTACTCTGAGGCAATAAAGAACATGGAGGTGTCCCAACTGTGGTCAATCCTTTATTTTTTGATGCTTCTGATGCTGGGACTGGGCAGCATGCTGGGGAATACCGCAGCCATCCTCACTCCCCTGACAGACAGCAAGTTCCTTTCCACCCATCTGCCTAAAGAGATGATCTCAGGTAAGTCAACCACTGCACAAAATGAGTTGTGTGGGCATGTGGGTGTGGTGGTGGGTTATTTCTGACTAGCTACTGGCTTTCTGTATCCTTAGTTTCCCATCCTTCATAGACCCAGAAAATATTTTTCAAAGTGTATGACTGGGAATTTAAAACAAAGAAACTCCTGAAGAAGATTTACCCATTGTTTCTATTAAAATAGGCAAATAATCAAAGTCATAGGTGTAGTTAGCTTGCTTAGCTTGGGGGCAGGAATAGCAAAGGATAGAAAATCATACTGGCAGTAGGAATAGGATGTTAATACCATAAGAGCACCTGAAGTATTTGAGGAGTGTCTCCTCAAACAACACCAGAAAAAGTAATTGGCAAGTGATCATTTTTATGAACACATCACCTATGGGCCCAATATTCGAAGGGAAGGGCTCCTGCCTGGTTAAACCCTATTGACTTGGACACCTGCCAATATTCAAAAGAACTTAACTGGGTAGGACCACTGAATGTTAGCTCTAACCAGCCCTTTGAAAACTGGTTAATCAAGGGGCAGTCCTTAGGTGGAGTTTGGGTGGAGCCGCTACTTAACTGGTTAGCAGATAAAGTTAGGACAGCATAAAAGCTGTCCTAATTTTATTATTGACCATTGCCTAGTTAACTTCCAGGTGCTGGAGCCTGGATATGACCCGACATTGTTAATTCTCCTCGTGGCAATCAGCTGCTTAAAAACTGCTACAGGCTGAATATTATCCCTTGCATTTCTAATGGATAATTTCCAAATGTAATCTTAACGATAATGCCTAGGGTCGGACCATTTTTTTCTCTTCTTCATCAGTGTTAACAATGGACAACTCCAAAACTGTAAGTGGACTTCTTACATACATACATAAATAGCTCTAAAAATGAGAGTATTATCATAACCAGCACTCTGTACCACCCATCTTATCCCCACCTAATATCTGTATTTGACCCCTCTGCTATAGGATAAGTTGCATTATAGAAAAGCATTAGGGCCATATTTGTTTGGATTTGTGCTTATTAGATGTTTCATAAGTATTATGTCATCATTTTAGTATATATTATATCTCATCTGAATTTCAGTGCTGGTAATAAGTATATTTTTGAAACTATTTCATAGTAGTCCTATTATTAAATTTCAATTTGCTGATTTTAACTCTACCTCATTCATTGTATTTATGTTTATATTTGGTCTTTTTACTATTATTTTGCTGTTAATACGAGGGCAAATCAAAAATTAAAGGCAATTGTTAAATTAGGCGATAACCGGAATAGAGCTAGCGAAATGCAACATTGCCAGTTGAATACTTCATCCATGCACAGTGCAGCATTCGGCCTTTAGTCGTGTGGCAGCCACAAGGTCAGAAACATGGACTCTCTATTGCAAGATTGCACATCGAAGAACATCGTGGAGTAGTGCGCTTTCTATGGGCAGAGGGAGTGAAACCTGCGGAAATTCACCATCAGATATTGACTCAGTATGGACATAACATCATGAATCAATGAAAGGCTTATGAGTGGGTTAAAGGTTTAAAGTGGGAAGAACAGGTGTAACTGCTGAAGGTTGTTCTGGCCACCTATCAACATTGCACACACAAGAGCACATTGACAGAGCAGACGCCTTGATTAGAGAAGACTGAAGGACAACAGTGTCTCAGTTGGCTGCAAATTTGGATATCAGCAATGGATCTGCATTTGCCAAAATGTATGACGACTTGGGATACAGGAAAGTCTGCAGACAATGGGTTCCCAAAGAACTTACTGATCTGCACAAGCAACAGCGTGTGGAGGTTGCGACCCAATTCCTAAGAGTATTCTGGAGAGAACTGACACAAGCAACAAGACGTGGGTGCAGCACTGCGACCTGAAGAGCAAAACACAAAGCATGATAAAGTAAAAGAAGCGGTGTCCACCTGGCTTCGGGAGCAGCCAACAAACTTCTTTTCTATAGGAATTCAGAAACTAGTTGCGTCGTCTTGCATCCATGGGGACTATGTGGAAAAGTGAAATATTCAATTGCTCATAGTTATTTCTATTAAAGTCGTTAAAAGTATTTTGCCTTTACTTTTTGATTTACCCTTGTACAATTGTAAGTTTTATGTTGAATTATACCTGCAATACTCTACCTTGGGTAAATTCTCTTCATAAAGGCGGTTAATAAATCCCAATCTATCATAATAAAACCCGAAGCACACATGCGCACTTTAATCTCTATGCTACGTGCGTTCGTGCTTTGTACTACCGTGCCGCACATGCGCAGTACAATAATTTGCCTGCCCCCGATCGCCTGTGCCTGCCTCAGCTGATTTCCTGCCTGCTGCCCTGATCTCCGATGCTGGCTGACTTCCTGCCATCTGCCTACACTGCTGGGACGCCTCTTCTTCTCACCCCCGGACTAGCAGTGGCAGCAGCTATGGTTTCATCAAGCAGCCGCGGGGCCTTTGCTAGGCCAGCCTACTTCGATAATGTGAGGCGGACTGGCCTAGCAAAAGCCCCCAGGCTGCCCGGGCTGGCGGATGCTGGACAGGGGCAGCAGGGAAGGGGTGCTGCTGGACAGGGGGGAGGTAAAAGGAAGGGAGAAGGGCTACTGCTGGACAGGGGAAGCAGGGAAGGGGTGATGCTGGACAGGGGGAAGGTAAAAGGAAGAGAGAAAGGCTACTGCTGGACAGGAGGAGCAGGGAAGGGGTGCTGCTGGACAGGGAGGAGGTAAAAGGAAGGGAGAAGGGCTACTGCTGGACAGGGGGAGCAGGGAAGGGGTGCTACTGGACAGGGGGAGGTAAAAGGAAGGGGGAAGGGCTACTGCTGGGTAGGGGGAGCAGGGAAAGGATGCTGTTGGACTAGGGGAGCAGGGAAGGGGTGTTTCTGGACAGGGGGGAAGTAAAAGGAAGGGAGAAGGGCTACTGCTGGACAGGGGGAGCAGGGAAAGGGTGCTGCTGGACAGGGGGGAGGTAAAAGGAAGAGAGAAGGGCTACTGCTGGACAGGGGGAGCAGGGAAGGGGTGCTGCTGGAAGGGGGAGGTAAAAGGAAGGGAGAAGGGCCACTGCTGGGCAGGGGGAGCAGGAAAGAGGTGCTGAAGGACAGGGGGAGCAGGAAAAAAGAAAGAAGGGCCTCAGCGCCCCATTGTGCTAAAAGTTTACACATCTATTCTAGCACCCGTTAATGCTTAAACACTAGTAAATAAATAAATCACAAGTCTTTCCTGTGCGCTGAGGCCACTGTTATTGCGGCTGTAAAATGGCCCCATTTTCCATTATGTCTATTGATGGCCACATTCTAATTTTAAAACCAACTGGAAGAGATAAATGTAATCACTTAATACACAAAATGCTTTATCTCCATCTGCTAAGGCGGAAAACAGACAGCACACAAACCATGGAGGAGAAAAAGATCTCACACTTTGTCAAGGCGCTCATCAAAACTGCAAAGCAAATGAGCCCTTAGTTCATCATAGGTCATAAAAAAAACTCCACCAGTAGTCTGTAGTAATCCAAGTTTTCATCCAACAGCAGGAACCACAAAAAAATAGAACAGTTCATCAATTAAACGAGATGTAAAGCAGCTACCTGAGAAAGCAACTGCTAAGTATAAAGGCCAGGCCATATAATGCATATATCCAAATCAGCTAGGCAAAGTGCAACATCTAAATACATGTACATAAGTTCCAAAGTATTTAGCTCATTTAGAAGATCTGATCCAAGGCTGGAAACTCTTTTGTCAAATTCAGTTATTGTTATCCATTCCACAAATACCGAACCCACTGCGCTGAGCACACGCGTAGTGAGGATTTGTAATCCCATGTTAATTTCCCCATTAGCACATGGCTATTAGCATATGCGCCCTTACTGACACCTATTTTCTAGGCAGTAAGAGCTCTTGCCCTAACCACGCACTAATTGATTAGCACACGGCAATGTAGCTGTACTAACCATTAGCAAGATGCATGCTTACATAAGAATTGCCCCACAGTCCGCTCATGCGGCAGCCCTAAGGTCAAAGGTTCTGGTTCAGCAGAACCTTTTCTTGAATCCCTGGAGGCTGCTTTCCCCTATAACAGCCACTGTAAGAGCATTCCATATTTCTACTACTCTCTGGGTGAAGAAGAACTTCCTTACGTTTGTACGGAATCTATCCCCTTTAACTTTAGAGAGTGCCCTCTCGTTCTTTCCACCTTGGAGAGGGTGAACAATCTCTCTACTAAGTCAATTCCCTTCAATATCTTGAATGTTTCGATCATGTCCTCCTCTCAGTCTCCTCTCCACCTCCATACCCCAAAGCAAAAAAATATTTTCTGTTGTTTTTTTTTTAGGATCTAGCACACATCAAACACAAAACCACACAAAACCACCTTATCTACATTTTCATTACCTCTTGCTTAGACTACTGCAACATACTTCTCTCAGGTCTTCCTCAACAATCTCTCTCCCCTTCAATCCATTCAAAATGCTGCTGCACGCTCTCATTACTCCCTCCTCACGTCACCTCATTGGCTCCCCATCCACTCACAAATACAGTTCAAACTCCTCTTACTGACTTACAAGTGCATTCCCTCTATAGCCTCAGTAGCTCTCCTCACTCATCTCCTTCTATGCTCTCCCGTGAACTCCATTTATCAGGTAAGTCCCTTTTATCTGTACCCTTCTCCTCCACCGCCACCTCCAGACTCCGTCCCTTTTTTCTTGCCACGCTATATGCCAGAGTCAATACATCATGCTCCATCTCTAGCAGTATTCAAATCCAAGCTAAAAGCCCACATTTTTGAAGTTTCTTTCAACTCTTAACACCCACTATCGGATACCTTTACCCATTGTATCATTCCTTCTGCCAGAAACTCCTAAGATGTCCTGTCTGCCTGTCCAAATTAAATTGTAAGCTCTTCAGAGAAGGGACCGTCTATTGAATGTTAAATATACAGTGCTGCATCTGCCTTTCAGCGCTGTTTATGCTATAGGAATGATAAATAGTAGTAGCATTGTGGGATACCTGAGCACACCTCGTGGTAAGCATGCATTAGTAAAAGGGTCCCAAAATTTTTTGCTTTTTTTTTTTAAATTATAAAGAATAATCATTTTTGTATCATGTCTAAAAGACATGTTTCTATTTATTGTATCGTAATAGCTAAAGATCCTGCTCTTGCACTTAAGCCAAGAGGAATTCATACTGTGCAATGCAGGATAGCCTTATTATTATAGAATGGCTATTATAAAAATAAGAAACTAAACCTCATAGAAATATGATGGCAGATGAAGGCTAAATGGCCCATCCAGTCTGCCCATCTGCAGCATCTACTATCTCCTCCTCAATATAAGGGATCCCACTTGCATGTTCCATGCTTTCTTGAATACAGATTCAAGGAAGCTATTCCATGTGTCTACCCTGTGTTCGCAAAAATAAATTTTTTAAAAATTATTCCTGAATCTATTGCCTCTTAATTTCATCCTATGCCTTCTCATTCCACAGTTTTTCTTCATTTGAAAATGACTCACCTCCTGTACATTAATGCCACAGAGACATTTAAATGTCTTTATCATATCTTCTCTTTCTATCTCACCTTTCTACTAAAGTACTGTATACATATTGATAGTGTAGTTTTTTGTAGCAAAAAAGATTCTAGTACTCAAATACCAGGCCTTTCTTCAGGAGTGGGGTGATCACTGAGCGACCCACCAAAGCAGCCAGGCTCCTTGTAACCAGCCACAGAATCCATGAAAATACAGCAATGAGTGGGTGAAACCAGAGCCCTTTTATTAATTCTTGGGGTCTACAGGTCATTTTTATCAAGCACTGGAAAAGGTGCTAGTACTTAGTACCCCCTCGAGTACCCCCTAAAATAAAAAGCCCTGCATATTGAAGTCTACAAGTCTGTCCTTTTATACTTTATAGCAGAAATCATTGACCAACTTTGTAGTTGCCTTCTGGACTAACTCTATCCTGTTTATATCTTTTTGAAGGTACGGTCTCCATTGCACGGTATTCTAAATGGGGCTTCACCAGAGACTTGTACAAGAGCACAATCATGTTTTTTCAAATGCTGGCCATTCTCTCCCTATGCATCATAGTTCAGCTGGAGTATACTTAGCAGCAGTTTTTAATTCTATGAAACACAAGCGTGTACAAGATACTTGCACTGTTTCCTAGGCATGCAGTGCCTTACATTTGACAAAATTGAGCCAGGAGGTGGCACCACTGCTTTACAAAGATGAATCAATCGGCGTATGCTATTTAGTTTCCAAGGAAGAGCTAACACTATTGTTTTGTTCTCAAAGGTTTGGTGTGCTTCATCAACTGCATTATTGGATTAGTATTCACCATGGAATCTGGAAATTACTGGTTTGACATATTTAATGATTATGCAGCTACTCTGTCACTGCTGCTGATTGTCTTAGTGGAAACCATTGCCATCTGTTATGTTTATGGTCTAAAAAGGTAAGGGTCTGACCAGAATCTTTCACAGCTATATATAGAAGGGAGATATAACATTTTAAAATAATGGGCATGTACTTCCCAACTGGGTCTGCCTATAATGGAGGCAGTTCTACAAAGGGCACTAAAAACTAGTCACCCAAAATCTGAGAGCTAAAATAGTATTCTCTAATAGCACCTGGAGTAAAGGGATTTGACATACCACTTGGGCAAGGTGTATTACATGGTTTACAGTTAGGTACTCAAGCATTTTACCTTTCTGTCCCAATGGGCTCACAGTCTATCTAATGTACCTGGGGCGGTGGAGGATTAAGTGACTTGCCCAGGGTCAGAGGGAGCAGTGTGGGGTTTGAACCCACAACCTCAGGGAGCAAAGGTTATAGCTCTAATCACTGTGCCACACCCTGGCCAACCAAATTTTGGTTTGGTTTCAGTTACAGTACCAAAACTGGCCAGAAAATCCCTGGAAGGATATTTTGTCATGTTTTTGGTTTCAGATGAAATTGAGCAGGCGTTTTTCATAGAAGCTGAAAATGTGTGCTTTATTCTATTTGTCTCCCTCCCCCCACCCCATCCATACGATCCTCTGAGCCAATCTTACAATCACTGGTAGTCTAGGGCAGTGTTCTTCAACCGCCGGTTCACGGACCGGTGTCGGTCCGCTAAAATTTCCTGCCGGTCCATGAAGGATTCGGGACTCCTGCCACGTATGCCTTATGCCTTCGCCGGGATTCCTGCTGCTTATGCCTCCTGCCTTCGCTGCGTATGCCGGGCCTCCTGCCTTTATCTTGTCTCCCCACTCCCGGACCAGCTCTGTGTGCTTTTAACTTCAGCACACAGCTACCGCTTGCAGTAGTTTAGCCATGATTTCATGAGGCAGCCTCGGGGCCCTTGCTAGGTCGGTCCGCCTCGCATTACCAAAGCAGGCCGGCCTAGCAAAGGCCCGAGGCTGCCTGATGAAACCGCATCTAAACTACTGCTAGCGGAAGCTCTGTGGCGAAGTTAAAAGTACACAGAGCTGCCACTAGGATAGAGAGAGGAAAAATTGGCTGGAGAGGGAAGGAGGGAAGGAAGAAGGGGTATTCCTGGACAGGGGAGGAGGGAAAGGGAAAGGAAGAGCATTACTATTGGATAAGGGGGAGGAGGGAAGGGAGAAGGGGTACTTCTGGACAGGGGTGGAGGGAAAGGGAAGGGAAGAGAGTTACTGTTGGATAAGGGGAAGGAGGGAAGGGATAGTGCTGGACAAGGGAGGAAGGAAAATAGGAAGGAAACAGCTGGCAGGGAGATTAGAGGAGGGGATAAAGTCAGAGTGGAATGGAGAGATCAGATGAGGGAAAGGGAAGAGACAGAAAAATGAGAAAGTAGAGAGAGATTGATGCTGGAAAGGAGGTTAGCAGAGAAATGAGAGAGGAACAAAGATGCTAGATCTGGTGTAGGAGAGATAAAAATGAAGAGAGCAGTGAAGCTGGAATGAATCATGTAAAAAGGAGAGAGTGAGCACAGGCTGGATTGAAAGGGGAGAGGGGCATAGAAAGAAGGCAGATACCATATGGAAGGGGGAGAGGGCAGACAGTGGATGGAAGGAGCAGATTCTATACTGAAGAGACAGGGCAGACGCTGGAAGGAAGAGAGTGAAAAGATGATGAAAGCAGAAATCAGAGACGACAAAAGGTAGAAAAAAATAATTTTATTTCTATTTTGTGATTAGAACATATCAGATTTGAAATATGCATCCAGTTTGACATAACTGGGGCTGCAAAGCCCGGGCAGTTCTTCTTTAGCTTCCAGCTGGCTTAGGGCTCTCTCTGACCAGGAGGCAGTTACCCTAGTTGCACTCCCCTAACACTATTCCTGTCATGTGTGACTGCGGTATTCTATTAGCATGATATAGCTGTGTACCATTCTATAATAATTTGACTTATTCAGTTTTCTTGATAGTAGATATATGTGAAGGGGAGGGGAGACAGGGGTTTTGTTGATCCTTGCTCTGTATTATTTGTATTTATAAAATGACAATTGTACAGAATATTGTTACTTTTTATACTTTAATTAAATACATTCAGTATAAAATCATACCTATTTGTGAGGCTTGTGTGGATGGGATTAGATGATTTGCGGGGACTGAGCTCACAGGGACGGGGCAGAGATGGGGGTTTTAAATTTCAGTCTTAGTAGTTTGCTGGTCCATGAAATAATTATTTTATTTCCGCTGGTCCATTGGTGTAAAAAGGTTGAAGAACACTGGTGTAGGGGTATAGGTGGGGCAGGAATGATCCCCAGTAACCATTCCGCCTCTAGTCTCAACTTGGCTACCAGGATTGGGTCATCACTCTTTCCTTGACTTTCCCACTAGACCACCAGGCAGTGGCATAGTAGGGGGAGAGCGGTCCACCCAGGAATCATCTTGGTGAGGGCGCAGATACCTGCCCTTCCCCGTTCCTTTCCTGCCCCCTCCCCCCCCCCCCCCACTGCCATGCATGCACGCCACTTCCCTTCCCTCAGTTCAGGGGCAGAAATGCGCATGCAGCAGGAGGGGGCAGGGAAGGAGCATGTGGAGGTGGGGGCGGATAAGGGGGTGGGGAGGGGCACCACCACCCCAGGCATCTCTCACCCTCGCTATGCCAATGCCTGTAAGGTAGTCTTGAGGGAGGGAGGCTATTCTATGTATTTTTTCTGTTTTGTTTATAATACTATTGCAGGTATGATTTTGCTCAATAGTTTATATATGATAGAGTCAAATAAATGCTTTTGAAAAAAAATTAATTTGAATTTAAATCTGTAAATTTGGGAAGATAAGCTCCTTAGGAATTGGCCTCTGTGTGGAGTTATGATGGCAGCTGTCACTTCAAATGTGGTGCAGTCAGCCACTGTAAAAAATACTGTTGCTTTTGGTTTGTTTTCATTAGCTGCGGTTCAAGAAGTAGTGCTGCTCGATTTGCCGATTCAAATTAATTCACTGATTCACTTCAGTGAATCGATTTAAATCGATGCGTTGTCCAAGAAAATCAAACTCACCGATTCAGCGACCAATACCCCCACCTCCCAGTGAGACCTGACATACCTCCAAGGCCTCCTAAAGCAGCCACTGCTGCAGCGGAGGACAGTCAGCAGCGGCATCATTCTGAATGGGTTGCTCGCAGCCTACCCCACCAGGACCTTGTCTCTGTCAGGGATGATGCAGCAAAGGGAAGCTCTAGCGAGGTAGGCCGCGAGTAGCCCATTCAGAGCCATGCCACTGCTGACTATCCACTGCTGCTGATTTAGGAGGCCTCGGAGGTATGTCAGGTCTCATAGTGGAAGAGTCAGTGGGGTTCTGCTGCAAAGGGGGATGGGAGGGAGGGAGGGATGGAAATCTACTGCACAGGGGGATGGGAGGGTTGGAAAGCTGCTATACTTGGGAATGAATGGGAGGGGAGGAAAGATGTTGAACATGGGGGAGAGAATAGAGAAAGAATTGTTGGGATGGAGGAGAGGAAGGGAGAGGACGTAGAAAAGGGTGAGAGGGAGAAATCCTGCATATGGTGGAGGAGAGGGAGATATGCATGGAGAAGAGGGGGAAATGTTGGACACAGGGTGAAGGGCAAGAAGAGATGGTGCATGGGAAGAAAGAAATATTGCACATGATAATGGAGGGGAGGAAGGGAGAGATGCTGCATAGAGGGGAATAGAGAGGTTTGACCCAGGGCACAAGGCAGGGAGAGAGAGATGGTAGACAGTGGGAAAGAAGCAAATGTTGGATGTGGTAGTGGAAGGTAGAAAAATAAATTATTTTCTATTTTGTGTTTACAATATGTCAGATTTGACATGTGTATCCTGCCAGAGTTGGTGTTAGACAGCGAGCATGAGCTAGGACCTAACAGAGAGGAAAAATCTTGTTTATTTTTACACCATGGCGCTGGGTGGGGTTAGAGAGGTAAAAGGGGATGGGGTAGGTGGAAAGGCTACAAAATAAACCCGCCAGGACATTTGAAAAAAAAAATAAAATATATATATATATATATATATATATACTCAATTGGTTAGGAAAAACGAATCGAATTGAAAAATCAATTTAATAGGCCAAATCGAATTTAAATTTTTTTCCCTGAAATGGGCAGCACTAGTGTGGAGGCTAGGTTGCTTGGAGGTAAAATATTTTCCTTCATTATTATTTAAATTTATATTCTGGCTTAGATACCGTGGGTTTAGCAGAGGGATGTAGACTGCAAACTCTGACAATGCCCAGTGGCCTTCATTGGTCCACATTCACACAAAAACTTGAATTTTCAGCTTCAATTTTGGCAGAAACCAAGTGATGAGAATTGGCTGTAGTTGAAAGCTATCAGGACAGTTTTGGTTTCATCCAAAACTGAAAAAAGCCGTGTCAGTCAACCTCTAATCTGGGAGTCCTGATTCCATTATAAAAGAGCCTAAATTTGCATTTAGGTGCCCGCATTTATGCCATGTTAAAGGTAGGTGTAAATGTGCACTTAGATGCTAACAGTTATGTGCTAATAAGTGTATACTATAAGTTTGGTGCCTCAGTGTTTGACCCACTATATATAGAATTGCACTTAGCTGCCATACGCAGCATTACATTTAGGTACATCCATTTAGGCCAAGAAAAGCCACACCTAAACACCTGTGCCTAAGTTGTGAGCGGATCGGGTGTAATCTATAACAATGCGCCTAACATTTAAGATCACCCATGATCCGCCCTTGCTCATCCTCTGGCCATGCCCCCTTTTGAGATTCATGCACCAGAAGTGAAACACACTTTATAGAATGCACCTAGAAAGTTGTGTAAATAAATAACAAGTGCTCCACTTTATTTAAACTAAGAGTCACTTCTAACGGAAGAAATAGCATCAGGTCTTAGGTAGAGCATCAGCTCAAACCTCCTCCGCCCACATCATCTGCTCAAAAAACTTCCGCTTAGAATGGCTATATGCCTTTTAAGTTTTTCAATAGGGACCGGGATTTTAGACAACAGTATTAATTATTGTGTTATCAGACTTTTATGGTGTTCCAGCGTCCTAGAGAGATTGACGACGCAAAAGTTCAAATTGTGTAAAGACAGTATAAAAGTCCGAGAGCCCTGAAGAAACGGCTGATACCCATGAAATGTTGGCTGCACCTGGGACACTGGCAGAGGACCATGAAGCATAAGGCAGAAAGAGGCATATCAGAAATGATCGGGTGGGGGTTCAGCATACCATTCCTATTTACCGTAAAAGATACGTATTATCAAGGTAAGAACCTAATATTTTTTTCTAGTGCAATAGTAATGGTATGTTGAACCTTAGGGATGTACCTAAGCAGTCCCTGAAGTCCCGGGTGGGAGAGATGGAATCCTCTTGTGCTGCCACATCCACCCTACAGAATTTAGTGAAAGTGTGTATGGAAGACCATGTCGCAGATCTACATATCTCTTCTGGAGATATCACTCTCGTTTTTATATAAGAGGAGACTACTCCTCTGATCAAATGTGCTTTCAATGATACTGATGGATCTCCACATAGGTGTAGATCGCTGTCCAAATCCACCAGGAAATGATGGCCTTGGAGGCTGGCCTGCCTCAGTCTGACTCTCTGGTTAGTACAAAGAGAGGTCCGATAGACAAAACTCATTTGTCACTTCCAGTTAACGCAAGAGAACTCTGTGGATGTCCAGCAGCTTTAAAGCTTTGTCTTTCTTCTTAGAACCTGTAGATTGTAAGTCTGGTAGCCTGACTTCTTGGTTGATGTGAAATGCTGAAACAAACATTTAACTTTTGTGCATAAGGAAGGTACTGTACACAAGGTCATTCCCATTGCAATTCTGAAACTTCTATCCAAGGTAACTGCAACTAGGAACTCCGCTTTAATCATAAAATCCATGAGGGAATCTTCCTCCAAAGGCTTATACGGGGCCATCCAAAGACCCTCTAACATGATGTTGAGATTCCAGGAAGGGAAAGAATCTCGGATCAGCAGCCTGAGCCTCAGGACTCCTTTGAAGAATCTAATAACATCTGGGTGAGCAGCCAGGGAAACTCACTTCTCTCAATCTCTAAAGCAAGTCAGGCCTGCCATCTGTACCTTAAGGGACACCACCACTAATCCCTTGACCAGGCCCTCTTGAAGGAAGGCTAGTACTGACGATACTGAGGCTGTTGGACTCCAGATTCTCCTTACTGCACTAGTGCTGAAAAGTATCCCATGCCTTGGCATATGCCAAAAAGCACAGTTACTTACCGTAACAGGTGTTATCCAGGGACAGCAGGCATATATTCTCACATGTGGGTGACGTCATCTACGGAGCCCTGATGCGGACAGCATTTCAAGCAAACTTGATTGAAGATTCAAGCTTGCTGGCTGCACCACGCATGTGTGCCTCCTGCTCCACTAGAGGGCGCATCCCCTCCTTGTGGTCTCCAGTTCACATATCCAGCAAAGAAGCCAACCCCGGGGAGGTGGGCGGGTTGTGAGAATATATGCCTGCTTTAAACTAGGTAAGTTGGGGGAGGGTACATACTTATATCCCAGAGCAGTAAGAAACCACCCTGAGGAGGCAAGTCGCACTCACACTACCAAGTCTAAGGTAAGTACCAATGATATCCACAATAATTCAGGGAGAAATATCACTGATAATTTAGGAGCCACACTAACTCATAAAGTAAACTCTTCACAGAAATGGAGGGCTATGTATGTTAATGCGCACAGCCTGGGTAATAAAATTCTAGAATTAGAAACTGAGATAACTAACGCCGATCTTGACGTGATAGCGATATCCGAAACCTGGTTCACGGAATCGCATGGGTGGGATATGGTTATACCAGGGTACAACCTACTTCGTTGCGACCGAGTGGGTAAATTGGGAGGAGGAGTAGCGCTATACACTAAAGAAAGCATCAAAACCACCAGAATCACTGATGTAAGCTACACCGGGGAATCCCTCTGGGTGAATCTGGCCAGAGGGAATGAAAGATGCCTATATCTTGGTGTGATATATAGACCTCCCAGGCAACAGGAGGACAAAGACATGGAATTAATCGAGGACATAGAGAATATCACTATGCGCGGGGACTCTGTAATGCTAGGAGACTTCAACATGCCAGATGCAGATTGGGACACACTCTCCGCGACTACGGGTAGCAGCAAAAGAATATTAACCTCCATAAAGGGCACACGTCTCAAGCAATTGGTATTGGAACCCACCAGGGACAAGGCGTTACTAGACCTAGTTCTCACCAACGGAGATAGCGTCACGGAAGTCTCAGTAGGAGAAACACTGGCCTCCAGCGACCATAATATGGTATGGCTTAACCTCAAGAAAGGATTCCCGATGGTCGTCTCTGAAGTCCATACTACACGAAGCAACAGACCGATACATAAAGACTGTAAGTAAACGCAGGAGAAACAAAAGACCCCAATGGTTCAGTAAAGAAATTTCAGACCTAGTTAAACAGAAAAAAGACGCATTTATCGTCTACAAACATTTAGGCAGAGAGGGGGCAAAAGAGGACTATCTAGATAGATCTAAAGCTGTCAAAACAGCAGTCAGAGAGGCCAAACTCCGAATGGAGGAAGAGCTAGCACGGAAAATTAAGAAAGGGGATAAATCTTTCTTCAGCTATATTAGCGACAGAAAAAGAAACAAAGATGGGATAGTACGCTTGAAGCAATCGGACGGTAACTTTGCAGAATCAGACTCTAAGAAGGCAGAATTACTAAACCAATACTTCTGTTCAGTGTTCACCCGCGAAGCGCCGGGAGCTGGTCCACAGCTGCAGACAGGAGATAACCGGAAAGACCCGTTTCAAGATTTCGAATTTACGCCCAGTAGTGTCTATAGCGAACTATCAAGACTCAAAGTAAATAAAGCCATGGGACCAGATAACCTACACCCCAGAATGCTCAGGGAGTTAAGGGAAGTCCTGGCAGAACCATTATCTGTTCTTTTCAATCTTTCCCTAAGCACAGGAAGGGTCCCATTGGACTGGAAAACCGCCAACGTAATCCCACTCCACAAAAAGGGCTGCAGGACAGAGACAGCAAACTACAGACCAGTGAGTCTCACGTCTATAGTGTGTAAACTCATGGAAACACTGATCAAACAGAATATTGATACAATCCTAGATGAAGAAAAACTGTGTGATCCACACCAACACGGGTTCACCCGGGGCAGATCCTGCCAATCTAATCTGATTAGCTTTTTTGACTGGGTTACTAGACAACTGGACGCCGGAGAGTCACTGGACGTGGTATATTTGGACTTCAGTAAGGCATTTGATAGCGTCCCTCATCGAAGATTGCTGAACAAGCTGAAATCGATAGGATTAGGAAACACTCTAACTACATGGATTGGGGATTGGCTGAGCGGTAGACTTCAGAGGGTGGTGGTGAACGGTACCCCATTCGAAGCATCGGACGTGATCAGTGGAGTGCCACAGGGATCGGTCCTGGGCCCGATTCTATTCAACTTATTCATAAGAGATATGACGCAAGGACTTAGAGGAAGGGTATCACTGTTCGCCGACGACACCAAACTTTGCAACATAGTAGGCAGATGCTTATTACCTGATAATATGACACACGACCTACTGCTACTGGAACAATGGTCAAATACTTGGCAGCTAGGCTTCAATGCTAAAAAATGCAAGGTAATGCACCTGGGCAAAAGAAACCCGCGTAGAACTTATGTACTAAATGGTGAGACCTTGATCGGGACCACGGCGGAACACGATCTAGGGGTGATCATTAACGAGGACATGAAGGTTGCAAATCAAGTGGAGAAGGCTTCCTCCAGGGCAAGAAAAAATGATGGGGTGTATCCGCAGAAGTTTCGTCAGCAGGAGACCTGAAGTTATGATGCCGTTGTACAGAGCCATGGTGAGGCCCCACTTGGAGTACTGTGTTCAGTTTTGGAGACCACACTACCGAAAGGACGTACTGAAGATCAAGTCGGTTCAGCGAACGGCCACCAGGATGGTCATGGGGCTCAAGGATCTCACGTATGAAGAAAGACTAAAGAAATTGCGGCTGTACTCACTTGAGGAAAGAAGAGAACGGGGAGATATGATTGAAATGTATAAGTACATCACGGGACGCATTGAGTCAGAAGATGATATCTTCTGGCTCATAGGACCCTCAACCACCAGAGGGCACCCGCAGAAAATCAGGGGAGGGAAGTTTCATGGCGACTCCAGGAAGTACTTCTTCACCGAAAGAGTGGTGGATCATTGGAACAGACTCCCACTCCAGGTGATAACGGCCAGCAGCGTGACGGATTTTAAGAAAAAATGGGATACTCACGTAGGATCTTTAAGGGAGTAAATTCAGGGGGGGATACTTGGAATGGGCAGACTTGGTGGGCTATAGCCCTTTTCTGCCGCTTTTTTCTATGTTTCTAAGTAACTGTGCTTTATCCCAGGACAAGCAGGCATGATATTCTCACATGTGGGTGACCTCCAAGCTAACTGATAAGGGATGGAGGGAGGTTGGCAATTCAAGAAAATAGGTTACGTAAGACTGATTGGCCAAACCGGCCATCGCTCCTGGACAGTGTATCCAGGCAGTAGTGTGAGGTGAAAGTATGAACCGAAGACCACGTGGCAGCCTTGCAGATATCCTCGATAGGCGTGGACCTGAAGAAAGCTATTGAAGCTGCCATCGCTCGGACCTAATGTCCCGTAACTCGACCGTACAGCGCGAGACCAGCCTGAGCGTAGCAGAAAGAAATACAAGCAGCTAACCAGTTGGACAGGGTGCGCTTGGAAACTAGGCGCCCCAACCTGTTAGGGTCGAAGGACAAAACCAACTGAGGGGCCGTCCGATGAGACTGGGTGCGTTGGAGGTAGAAGGCCAACGCCCGCTTGCAGTCGAGGGTGTGAAGCGCCACCTCTCCGGGATGATAGTGGGGCTTGGGGAAGAACACAGGTAGAACAATGGACTGGTTGAGATGAAAATCAGACACCACCTTAGGCAAAAACTTAGGGTGAGTGCGGAGGACCACCTTGTCATGGTGGAATACCGTGAAAGGTGGGTCCGCCACCAAGGCCTGCAGCTCGCTAACCCTCCGAGCAGAAGTGAGAGGTGAGTAGGAAGATCACTTTCCAAGTGAGGAACTTAAGATGACACTTATCCATAGGCTCAAATGGAGGTTTCATCAGTTGAGCTAGAACCACATTGAGATCCCAAACCACCGGAGGCGGTTTGAGGGGAGGATGAACATTCAGGAGCCCCTTCATGAAACGGGACACTAAGGGATGGAGTGAAAGAGCCTTCCCTTCCAGGGGCTGATGAAAGGCAGCGATGGCGCTGAGATGGACTTGAATGGAATTGGTCTTCAGGCCAGAGTGAGATAAATGGAGTAAATATTCCAGAAACAAGGACACTGGGTCCTGGCGGTGAGAGGAGCACCAGGACGAGAATCTAGTCCACTTCTGAGAATAGCAGAGTCTAATCGAGACCTTCCGAGAAGCCTCCAACACTTCCCTGACCGACTGAGATACAGGGAAGGAAGTCAAGGGGAAAGAAACCAAGCAGTCAGATGAAGAGACTGAAGATTGGGATGTAACAGTGAACCCTGACTCTGAGATAGCAGAGAGGGAAAGACAGGCAGAAGCAGAGGTTCCCTGACACTGAGTTGAAGTAGTAGGGAGAACCAAGGCTGGCGGGGCCATCGAGGAGCGATCAAGATCAGAGTGGCCCTCAGAGATTTTAGATGGACCAGCATCCTCAGAATCAGAGGAAACAGCGGGAACGCATAGAGGAACTTTCCCTCCCAATCTAGGAGGAAGGCATCGGCCTCGAGACGGTCTGGGAAGTATATCCTTGAACAGAAGAGAGGCAGTTTATGATTGTCGGGGGAGGCGAACAGATCTATCTGGGGAGTCCCCCACGTGTCGAACACCTGTCGCAGCACCTGAGAGTGCAGGGACCACTCGTGGCTGGAGGAGGCGGCTGAGCCTGTCCGCCAGGCAGTTTTGTTCCCCTTGGATGTAAACCGCTCGAAGGGAGATGTTTTGGGAGACCGCCCACTCCCAGAGCCGTAAGGCCTCCTGGCAGAGGGGCCAAGACCCCGTCCCTCCTTGCTTGTTTACGTAGTACATTGCCACCTGGTTGTCCGTGCGGACGAAAACCACCCGGTCGTGAAGCAGATGCTGAAAGGCCACTGCGGCGAGGTAAATGGCCCGAAGTTCCAGCACGTTGATGTGGCAGTGACGGTCCTCTGTGGTCCACAGGCCTTGCGTGTGTAGACCGTCTACATGAGCCCCCCAAGCGTACTCCGACGAGTCCGTGGTTAGGACCTTGTGGTGTGGTGGGGCGAGAAAGAGCAAACCCTTGGAAAGATTCGAAGAGTCGGCCCACCAACGGAGCGATCTTTGCAAGGAAGGAGTCACTGTCACGTGGCGGTAGATCGGGTCCCAATCCTGTCGCCATTGTGATGCCAAGGTCCACTGTGGTAACCGCAGATGGAGGCGGGCAAGCGGGGTAACGTGGACTGTGGAGGCCATATGGCCGAGGAGCGTCATCATCTGTCGTGCCGAGACAGTGGTCGATCTCGAGACTTGTCGGCTCAGATTTACCAACGCCTCCCGACGCTGAGGAGGGAGGAAGGAACGCAGACGGACCGTGTCCAGCACAGCCCCGATGAATTGTAAGGACTGAGAGGGGCATAGCTGGGATTTTGGGAAGTTTATCATGAACCCCAGACACTGAAGAGAAGTAATAGTCTGTTGGGTCGCTGAGATAACCCCCTCCCTGGTCGAGGCTTTGATCAACCAATCGTCCAGGTAGGGGAATACCTGCAGACCCTGGGAGCGCAAGGTAGCCGCAACTACTACGAGGCACTTCGTGAAGACTCGGGGGGACGAGGACAGGCCGAAGGGGAGGACCCGATATTGCAGGTGGAGGTCCCCCACCTGAAAGCGCAGGAACCTGCGGCAAGCAGGGTGCACCGGAACATGGGTGTAGGCCTCCTTCAGATCGAGGGAGCAGAGCCAATCGCCTTCGCTGATCAAGGGGTAAAGGATCGGAAGGAAAAGCATCCAAAACTTTTCCCGTACCAGAAACTTATTCAGGCGCCTTAAGTCCAGGATCGAGCGCAGGTCTCTCGTCTTCTTCGGTACCAGGAAGTAGCAGGAGTAAAACCCTTGGCCCCTTTGATTTTGGGGGACCGGCTCCACCGCCCGCAGGCGGAGTAGGTCCTGTGCCTTGGAGAGGAGGAGGGGCAACTGCGCTCGATTTGGAGGACACGCACTCGGTGGGCTGTCGAGGGGTACCTCCCGAAAGTTGAGCGAGTACCCTGATGAGATCACGCCAAGGACCCATGAGTCCGACGTGATTGCTTTCCAGCGAGGGTAGTAGGCTCGTAGGCGGCCCCCGATGGGGAGGAGGCCCGGTGGAGGTGCGGAGGGGGCCCGCCCCCATCCGCTCATTCCGTCAAAAGGACGGAGACGGCTTCGCCTGCGCCATGGGCTGTGACTTTGGTGGAGCCCTAGAGGGAGCCTGGGGGCTTCGCGGCGGTGGTCTGGAAAAGGCCGGTGTGGACTTCTGGGGGTAGCGGCGAGGTAATCCCCGGAAAGGGCGAGAGGCCTGTGGTTTAGGCTTCTGCCGGACAAGAGACGCGAAGGAACGTTCGTGTTCCGACAACCGTTTCGTAGCAGCCTCGATGGTGTCGTCGAAGAGCTCCTTCCCGACGCAAGGGAGGTTGGCTAACCGATCTTGCAGGTTAGGGTCCATATCGACGAGTCGTAGCCATGCCAGCCGGCGCATGACCACCGCAAAGGCTGCGACCCTGGAAGACAGTTCAAAGCCGTCATAAGCGGCATGGAACAAGTGCAGTCTGAGGTTGGAAAAATCCTCGAAGAGGAGGCCGAACTCTGTCTGGCAAGGGGTGGGTAAGCTCTCCGAGATGGAGGCAAGCCGCCCAATGAGGTGCTTGAGGTAGGAGGAAAAAGTAAAGGTGTAGTTCAAGACTCTAGCGGTCATCATAGAGTTCTGATACAACTGGCGTCCGAATTTGTCCAGTGTCCGGCCTTCATGTCCAGGAGGGACTGCCGTGGACACCCTAGAGGGGTGAGCTTTTTTTAGAGAAGACTCCACCAGTAAGGATTGGTGGGACAGCTGTGGTTGCTCAAACCCCGGGTAAGGTACCGTCCGGTACTTAGACTCCATTTTAGATGAGACCGCCGTCACCATGTAAGGAGTTTCGAGGTTCCTGATAAGGGTCTGCCTGAGTACCGGGTTCAGTGGTAGCCGGAGGGACTCTCGGGGCGGGGAAGGCATATCCAGCTCCGCCAGGTATTCCTTGGAGTACCTTGAGTCAGATTGTAAGTCCAAGTCAAGGGCACGTCCCATGTCCTGGACGAATCTCGTGAAGGATGGTCGGTGGGGTCCCGTGGCCCCTTGCAGGGACGGTGACCGAGACCTCCGTTTGGCCGAGAAGGAAAAGCCTCCCTCGAATAGCGAGGTTCTCGCTCAGACCCTCGGTCCGATACTGGAGACGCGCTGTGGAAGCGCTCCGGGGTCGAGGACCTGCGTCGTCTCGGGGAGCCCCTCGGGGACGACGCTGGGGTTCTGGGTACCGACCGATGTCTGGTCGGGGATCCCTCCCCGGACTCCCTCGGCGAAAGCCTTAGGTCTCGGACCGGAGCCCCGGACCGAGGGGGAGTCAATAGGAGCTGTGGGTTGGTGAGAGATAGCTCGGTAACCCTTAGCGGCCTCCCCCGATCGAGTTGAGGGGGTGTGCCCTCGAGCTGGAGGGGAACTCCGGGCTTTCTTAGAGAGATGACTCGATTTTCGTTTCGCCCCGCGGCACTCCGCCGGGGACGTGCGCCTCGAATGCCTCGGAGAGGAATCCGATGAAGAGGAGAGGCGACGAGAACGGCGCGCTTTACCTCGAGGGGTCTCGGCGCGTTGCTCAGGCTGGTCCAGCGCGCGCGAGGTCGAGGCCGAGGCCGGTTGAAGGTGAGCCATGGCAGCGGATAGCTCCGTTGTGATCATTGCCCGGAGCAGTTCCTGGAATACTGGCACGGACAGCATCGATGGCATGTCCAAGGCCGCTGTGCTCTCCACCGGGGGCGATCTCGCTTCGGAGCATTCCCGAGTGGTGGAGGCAAGTCCCGAGGTCTTCGGGGTTTTCACCGGGGCCGTGGGTAAGGAGTTCCCACTCTGTCCGGCCATTGTCCCCGAGGTTGGCTTCTTCGACGATGTGGAACCTGAGGAAAGAAGAGGGGACTTACCCGGGGCAGAGGACTTCTGAGAGCTCGAGGCCTTCGAAGTCGAGTCCCGAGGCAGGGCCGATGTACTCGAGGCCGAGATCGAGGACGGGGCCGATCTCGAGGCCGAGGGTTGGTCGGTAGCAAATAGTTCCGCCATGCGGGCCCGCCGTCGTCGTCGGAGCCCCCAGATCGCAAGAAAAAGGGCATGAAAAGCGCAATGAGCAGGAAGAAAGAAAAAATTTGTTACGCACAGCGAGTTTTAGCGACGAAAAAAGAAAAGAAATATAATAAATCGCGGTGCAAAGAAGGCAGTGGGGCAGCGCTAAGAAAAACGTGTCTTCTTAGCACAGCGGAAAAAATCGAACTGGAGACCACGAGGAGGGGATGCGCCCTCTAGTGGAGCAGGAGGCACACACGCGTGGTGCAGCCAGCAAGCTTGAATCTTCAATGAAGTTTGCTTGAAATGCTGTCCGCATCGGGGCTCCGTAGATGACGTCACCCACATGTGAGAATATCATGCCTGCTTGTCCTGGGATAAGAATGGATGGTTTCTTGCTCTTCTCACAGGTCATGCGCAACTGACCCGAAACTTCTCGACACAACTTCCTGGGCAGCTTGCGTCAGAGTTGTGGGGCAGTTGTGCGTGACTTGAGAAGGCTATGGCATTTGGGCCGCTCAGAGACAAAAAATTTTGAAAAGCACAAAGGTGAGGGGAAGGGAAAAAGATGCCCCGACAAGGGGAAGAGATGCCTGGATTGTGGCAATCAGGAGGGAGGGGGCTGCTGGACAGCGCGATCACGAGGAAGGCTGCTGACTGGGAGGGGTGGGAAGGGAGGCAATGCGCAGCAGATATTTTACTGCAGGGACAAGGCCATTCAACACAGCTACCAACTTTTGCTTTGTCCCGTTCCTGCAGGTTACCTGCGGCTAGCCACGTGTAACAGTCACTATGTCATTCTCTAGGTCAGACCAATGGTCCATCTAGTCCCGTATCCTGTTTCCACAGTGGCTAATGCGGATCACAAATACATGGCAGAAACCCAAATAGTAGCAACATTCTCTACCAATCCTAGGACAAGCAATAGCTTCCCCCATGTCTGTCAATAGCAGACTATGGACTTTTCCTTCTGGAACTCACCCAAACCTTTAAAAAACCCAGCTATATTAACTGCACAGAGGTCTTCCGATGCCGATATTTATGTGCAGATCATACCAGCACATGCACAGATATGTTCTGTTCATTTGATGAACTGCTCTTTGCTCAGACATGTGTACAGCACTAGTTGCCCTTAGCACAGGCTTTCTGCCTTTTGAATCCAGTGTACCCTCCCTGCTTAGTGTACAAATTCTGTACACAACTCTAAAGCAAGCTTTTCTGCATTGGCACCTTAGATTGTAAGTCCTCTGGGAACAGGGAACTATGGTACCAGTATTTAACTTGCCTTTATATTCAAGATGTGAGCTAAATTCTAATTCCATCACAATTTTTTTTTGTAGTATAAATTCTTCAGATAGTCTAGCTGGCTCAGGAATTTTGCAGAAGTGAAGCACGGATGAGATGCACCGATAATTTCCTTGCTATTTCACTACTTTTTTTTTCTCTTTCCTACTATCAGATTTGAAAAGGATCTTCAGTTGATGATTGGACATAAACCAAGCTGGTATTGGAAAATTATGTGGGCTTGTATTAGCCCCCTGTTAATCATAAGCCTATTTATATTTTATATAACCGACTACATCATCACAGGAACACTACAGTATCAAGCATGGGATGCAAGTGAGGTATGTCTAACACTGGCTTGCACTGAAATAAGTTGAAAAGATGTATGCATAGGAAGTATACAGCATTCTTAGCTTGCTCAACTATAGATGTGCCTGCAACAAATATCTCCATTAAGAGGTAGGTTGACTATGGTTCATGGGCCCAACCTGGCCTACCAAATTGTTTTTCCTGGGACACTAGATAAATTTGCATTACCTCTGGATTAGGGACACTGGATATAAATTTGCATTACTTCTGGATTAACTCCTTAACTGCTACGCAACATCATCATTAAAAGCCCAAAGTGTCAATCTATAGGACTAAATTCTATAAATGGTGACTAAAAAAAAACAACACTGGAAAAATGGCACTTTAGAAGAAAGCTTAAACAGAAAGAAAGGACTATTGGAAAAATTATATTAGCCAAAACACCTTATTAGTGATGGGTACATTTGGCTAGACTACCGTATTTTCGTGGATATAACGCGCGCGTTATACGCGTTTTTACGTACCGCGCATACCCTTCGCGCGTTATATGCCTGAGCGCGGTATACAAATTTTTTTTTACATATTTCACACCCCGCCCGATTCATCATCCGGAAGGACGCTCGCATCCCCACCGCTCGCACCCCCACCCCGAAGGACCGCAGACTCCCCGACAATATCGGGCCAGGAGGGAGCCCAAACCCTCCTGGCCACGGCGACCCCCTACCCCCACCTCGCACTACATTACGGGCAGGAGGGATCCTAGGCCCTCCTGCCCTCGACGCAAACCCCCCTCCCAACGACCGCCCCCCCAGCCGACCCACGATCCCCCTAGCGACCCCCACACCCCCCTTCCCCGTACCTTTGGTAGTTGGCCGGACAGACGGGAGCCAAACCCGCCTGTCCGGCAGGCAGCCAACGAAGGAATGAGGCCGGATTGGCCCATCCATCCTAAAGCTCTGCCTACTGGTGGGGCCTAAGGCGCATGGGCCAATCAGAATAGGCTCTGGAGCCTTAGGTCCCACCTGGGGGCGCGGCCTGAGGCACATGGGCCCAACCCGACATGTTTTGCATGTCAGATATTGAATCTGCCCCCCTATATAAGCACACTCAGTTTTACTGTCATCTTTTCTTATGGGAAGCATTATGCACATTTTGAGTAGAAGCTACTGTTGTCTAACTACAGACTGAAAAATATGTAGGCATATACTTCAATAAAGCAGACCTGGGCCAAAAAATGCTTTATAATCTTGCTCCTATAATATTCTGTTAACCATATACAAGTGATCCCTTGAAATTTGCCACATGAATAAGTCCTTTATTATAAATGAGCATTCATCTTTCATGGGGAGCTGACTAGAAGGGTTTTGTAATTTTTTAATAGCTAAATAAAGTTTCACAGCCATGTTTGAAACTACTAATATATTTTGTAAGCTGTTGACCCTTAATTTCTAGAATATCAGCTTTCCTCTGAAAGCCGGGTCCTTAAGCATCTAAGCTACGACTCCAACCTTCCCCTTCTGCTTTGACTAGGTGGAAATATATCCTAGAGAGCTCTGTGGCTTATTGCTCACATACATACCACTCTCTTGTTTTCATTTGGAAAGAAAACCTCCATGTCCCAAGCCAATTCACAGATACTAAAAAAAAAGTTACTCAGATGATAAAAGGCTGAGTAAGTAGTTACTTACCGTAACAGGTGTTATCCAGGGACAGCAGGCAGATATTCTTGACTGATGGGTGACGGCACCGACGGAGCCCCGGTACGGACAATTTTAGAGTGATTGCACTCTAAGAACTTGGAAAGTTCTAGTAGGCCGCACCGCGCACGCGCGAGTGCCTTCCCGCCCGACAGAGGCACGCGGTCCCCAGTTAGGATAAGCCAGCTAAGAAGCCAACCCGGGGAGGTGGGAGGGACGCAAGAATATCTGCCTGCTGTCCCTGGATAACACCTGTTACGGTAAGTAACTGTGCTTTATCCCAGGACAAGCAGGCAGCATATTCTTGACTGATGGGTGACCTCCAAGCTAACAAAAAGAGGGATGGAGGGAAGGTTGGCCATTAGGAAAACAAATTTTGCAAAACAGATTGGCCGAAGTGTCCATCCCGTCTGGAGAATGCATCCAGACAATAATGAGATGTAAAAGTATGAACTGAGGACCAAGTGGCAGCCTTGCAGATTTCCTCAATAGGAGTGGAACGGAGGAAAGCTACAGATGCTGCCATAGCCCGGACTCTATGGGCCGTGACAGAACCTTCCAGTGTCAGTCCGGTCCGAGCATAACAGAATGAAATGCACGCTGCCAGCCAATTAGACAACGTACGTTTAGAAACAGGACGCCCCAATTTATTCAGATCAAAGGACAGAAAGAGTTGGGGAGACGATCTGTGGGGCTTAGTTCGGTCTAAATAGTAAGCCAGAGCCCGCTTACAGTCCAAAGTATGCAGAGCCTGTTCTCCAGAATGCGAGTGAGGTTTCGGAAAGAAGACAGGCAGAACAATGGATTGGTTGAGATGGAATTCAGAGACAACCTTAGGGAGAAACTTTGGATGTGTACGCAGAACCACCTTGTCATGATGGAAGACTGTAAAAGGTGGATCCGCAACTAGTGCATGTAGCTCACTGACCCTCCTGGCAGAGCTAAGAGCAATAAGGAAAAGTATCTTCCAAGTGAGAAACTTGAAAGAAGCGGTAGCCAAAGGTTCAAATGGAGGCTTCATTAAGGCGGAAAGAACTACATTGAGATCCCAGATAACAGGAGGGGCTTTAAGAGGTGGTTTCACATTAAAAAGACCCCGCATGAACCTGGACACCAAGGGATGAGCTGAGAGGAGTTTTCCATGGACTGGCTCATGAAAAGCCGCAATAGCACTGAGGTGGACTCTGATTGAAGTAGACTTGAGGCCAGAGTCAGACAAAGAAAGAAGATAATACAACAAGGTCTCCACTGCAAGGGAAGTGGGATCATGATGAAGAAGACACCAGGAAGAAAAACGTGTCCACTTCTGATGGTAACATTGCAGAGTGGCCGGTTTCCTGGAGGCATCCAGAATTGAACGAACAGGCTGAGACAAAAGAGTATCATGAGAAGTCAGCCCGAGAGAAACCAAGCTGTCAGGTGCAGAGACTGAAGGTTGGGATGCAGAAGGGTCTCCTGATGTTGTGTAAGTAGCGAAGGAAACAAAGGAAGAAGAAAAGGCTCCCTGGAACTGAGTTGAAGTAGAAGGGAGAACCAATGTTGCCTGGGCCACCTTGGAGCAATCAGAATCATGGTGGCTCGTTCCCTCTTGAGCTTGAACAAAGTTCTTAACATGAGAGGTAGAGGAGGGAAAGCGTACAGGAACCGATTGGACCAATCGAGGAGAAATGCATCCGCTGCCAGACGGTGAGGAGAGTAGAGTCTGGAGCAAAATAGGGGCAGCTGGTGATTGTGAGGAGCTGCAAAGAGGTCTATCTGAGGAGTGCCCCACTGAGCGAAGATGGACTGCAGAGTTAAAGGATCGAGTGTCCACTCGTGAGGCTGGAGAATTCTGCTGAGCTTGTCCGCCAAGGAATTCTGTTCTCCCTGAATGTAGATAGCTTTCAGGAATAGATTGTGATCTGTGGCCCAAGCCCAAATCTTCTGGGCTTCTTGGCACAAGAGGCGAGAGCCCGTCCCACCCTGCTTGTTGATGTAGTACATCGCAACTTGATTGTCTGTGCACAGCAGGAGGACTTGAGGAAAGAGAAGATGTTGGAAGGCCTTGAGGGCATAAAACATTGCTCTGAGTTCCAGGAAATTGATGTGATGCTTCATTTCCTGAACTGTCCAAAGTCCTTGAGTTTGGAACTCGTTCAAATGAGCCCCCCAGGCATAAGGGGAGGCGTCGGTGGTAATGACAAGTTGATGAGGAGGTAGATGGAACAGAAGACCTCTGGAGAGATTTGAGGATATCAACCACCATTGTAGAGACTGACGAAGAGATGATGTTACAGATATGTGACGTGAGCAAGGATCCATCGCTTGGGACCACTGGGTAGCTAGGGTCCATTGAGGAGTGCGCAGGTGAAGACGTGCAAGTGGTGTGACATGAACTGTAGAGGCCATGTGACCCAAGAGTATCATCATTTGCTTGGCAGAGATGGAAATTTGTGGAAGCACCTGCTGACATAGAGATTGAAGCATTTGAAGACGGTTGGACGGCAGGAACGCTCTCATGAAGACTGTGTCCAAGACTGCTCCAATGAATTGAAGTCTCTGCGTGGGGATGAGATGAGATTTGGGTAGATTGATCTCGAACCCCAGCAAACGTAGAAATAGGATGGTCTGGTTGGTGGCCTGAAGTACTGTTTGAGATGAATTGGCTTTTATCAACCAATCATCCAGATAAGGAAACACCTGAAGGTGGTGGGAACGCAGAAAAGCAGCCACCACAATCAGACATTTGGTGAACACTCTTGGAGAGGAGGCAAGACCGAAGGGTAGTACCTTGTACTGGTAATGACAACGATTGATCATGAAGCGTAGGTACTGTCTGGAGGCCAGATTGATGGGTATGTGAGTGTATGCCTCTTTGAGATCGAGGGAACATAGCCAGTCGCCTTGATTGAGAAGAGGGTAAAGAGTGGCTAAAGAGAGCATTCTGAATTTCTCTTTGACTAAGCATTTGTTGAGATCACGAAGATCTAGGATGGGTCTGAGATCTCCTGTTTTTTTGGGAACTAGGAAATAACGGGAGTAGAATCCCTGCCCCTTTTGATCTAGAGGAACTTCCTTTATGGCGTTCAGAAGGAGGAGGGATTGAACCTCCTGAAGCAGGAGTGAAACCTGAGGAGTGTTCGAAGCAGACTCTCTTGGCAGACTTTGGGCAGGAAGTGTCTGAAAGTTGAGAGAGTAGCCGTGGCGGATGATGTTGAGGACCCACTGATCCGAGGTGATGGTTTCCCAACGGCTTATGAAAAGAGTAAGGCGTCCTCCTATGGGCTGCGGAAGGTGGGTAGCAGGATGGTGACTGGCTATGTCCTAGAGAACCAAGTCAAAAGGGTTGAGTGGATTTTTGTGAAGGGGGAGGCTTCACTTGTTGTTGCTGCTGTGCTGGTCTAGCAGCTTGTCTCTGTTGTTGCCTCTGACGCCTGGGTTGTTGCGGGGCCTGTGGTAAAGGACGAGCCACAAATCTACGCTGGTAGGCCGCCTGCTGGTGAAAAGGCCTGGTAGGGGGGGGTCTTCTTTTTAGTTTTGAGAAGAGTATCCCACCTGGTCTCATGAGCTGAGAGCTTTTGTGTAGTGGAGTCCATGGATTCTCCAACAGCTCATCCCCCAGGCAAGGTGCATTAGCCAGTCGATCTTGATGATTGACATCAAGTTCTGAAACTCTGAGCCGAGCCAGGCCAGGCGACGCATGGCCACCGACATAGCCGTGGCCCGAGAGGTCAGTTCAAAGGTGTCATAGATCGATCTGACCATGAACTTACAGAGTTGTAAGAGCGATGAAGAGGTTTGGCGAAAAGCAGATCTTTTACGGCCAGGGAGGTATTTTTCAAAAGATGACAAATTCTGAATGAGATGCTTAAGGTAGAACGAAAAATGAAAAGCATAGTTCCCAGATCTATTAGCCAGCATCGCATTCTGATACAACCTCTTGCCAAACTTATCCATGGCCTTACCTTCTCTGCCAGGAGGGACAGAGGCGTATACACTAGCCCCCGTGGATTTCTTTAAAGTAGATTCCACTAGTAAAGATTCATGGGGGAGTTGCAGTTTGTCAAAGCCAGGAATAGCTATGACCTTATACAAGGAGTCCAGTTTGAGAGGAGCTCCTGGAATGGTCAAAGGTGTCTCTAGATTTTTATAGAAAGTCTCTCGCAAAATATCATGGAGAGGCAATTTCAAGAATTCCCTTGGAGGCTGGTCAAAGTCCAGTGCATCGAGGAATGCCTTGGATTTTTTGGATTCAGCCTCCAAGGGAATAGAGAGTCGCACATTTCTTTGAGAAAAGAGGTAAAAGAAGATGCATCAGGCTTAGAGGACGGATCTAATACAGAAGGGTCCTCGTCCCCTGACGAACACTCTCCCTCAGAGAGAAGCGGCTCCTCTGAATCACCCCACAGATCAGGGTCCCTCACCTGAAAACTACGGTCCCGAGACTCCGGTGTGGAGGGTTCTAGGTGTCGAGTTTTGTGAGTCGACTTACCAGACCTCTGTGAACCGGTACCGGGAGATGTTATCGGGCGTGCCGGTGCCGAGGTTTGCACCGCCTGGTGTAAAGATCTCGGTTCCGGCGCTAAAACTGGCATGGATACCGAGGAAGCTGTTTGTACCGGTACCGACAAAGTGGATGCCGATAAAAGAGGCTGCTCCACTGCCGGTACCGGTAGCTCAGACCGGACCGGGACTGGAAGGCTTGGTGACAGAAGAGCAGGCAGGAGCTGCTGCAATTGCTCTTTAAGCTGAACTTGCAGGACGGCAGCAATTCGCTCGTCCAGCGAAGGCACCGGTACCGCTTTTTTCTTCTGCGGTACCTTTGGTGCCACTCTACACTCCGAAGAGGAACCCGAGGTCGAAGGGCTAACCTCAATCGGAGCAGAGCGCTTCCTTGGGCGCCTCGAGGTCGGCAGGATTGGGCTCGCTGCCACTGAGACCGGAGGGCGCTCCAGCGGGGAAGGCTTCTTAGCCGGCTTACCTGGGTGCGACGCCGGTGTGGTATTGCGCGGCGTCGAAGAAGTAGGTGCCGACTGTGAAGGTGCCAATGCCGGTGTCGATGGTACGGGATCGGACATATCAGCACCGAAAAGTAATCGCTGTTGTATCTTGCGATTTTTCAAAGTACCGTTTTTTCAACGTGGCACAGCGGGTGCAGGTGGAGGCCTGATGCTCAGGACCCAAACACTGTAGGCACCAGTTGTGCGGGTCCGTGAGAGATATAGGCCGAGCACACCGCTGGCACTTTTTAAAACCTGGCTGAGGGGGCATGAAAGTAAAAACGGCTTCAGCCAAATCGAAGGCCGAGGCCTCGATTGTGGCAGTAGGCCCCGCCGGGGAAAAACCAAATTGAAGAAAAAATTAAGGTTTTTTTTTTTTTTTTAACAAAAATAAAAGAAAAGAAAAAAAGGCAATAGAGCCAAAAGGGTTTAAGCGAGCAGGAAGGCGTAGAGAAAATTTTTTCAATGGCTGTTGAAAAACGCGTCTTCTTAGCTCTGCGGAAACTAAGAAACTGGGGACCGCGCGCCTCTGTCGGGCGGGAAGGCACTCGCGCGTGCGCGGTGCGGCCTACTAGAACTTTCCAAGTTCTTAGAGTGCAATCACTCTAAAATTGTCCGTACCGGGGCTCCGTCGGTGCCGTCACCCATCAGTCAAGAATATGCTGCCTGCTTGTCCTGGGATAATATATGTTAACAGAACGTTTCTTGTTTGCAGGGTCGACTGGTCCCAAAAGATTATCCTACATATGCCCTGGTGGTTATTGGGCTACTCGTTGCAGCATCCTTAATGTGTATACCGCTGGCTGCTCTCATCACCTTCATCAGAAGGAAGTCACAGAAGAACAGCATCTCAATTGTTGCATGATATTTTATTTTTACTATGACAGACCAATGAAAGCTTCTTGTTGCTTTACCAAGACCAGAGTAACCATTGCCATTGTAACTGCTGTATTTATGCACATATCTTGGTTGCTGCAGTATATTACTTACAATAATAATTTTTAAAAAACGACACACAAGTTGGAAACTGCACATTTAGTGTGGCATGCTAGAGACTTTTTAAACATTTGTTCATTTTCATTAAAGACTTATTTTGGTTGATTTTAGACATCCAGCTTGTCTTCTTTTTGTTGTTGCTTCTTTATCTCAAGACAAGGGGGTTCTTCTTTTTTGCCTACGCATGCTAGAGTTGGGAATATCTGGGTAGGGAACTTTGTGGAGAGAGGCATGGTGATGTACATTTAGTACCACTACAGAAAAAGTAAACAATATCAATCTCTGCAGACTGTTGGGTATATGTGAGACACTTTTTATCTATGGATTGGGTTTAGGTAGGGGCTGATATTGGAGAAAACATTCTCCCTCCTCCTCTTCCCCTTTCTACCCACATATCAAGTATCTCTTCAGACTACAGCCAAGAACAACATTCCTCTGCATCTTCTGATTTTCCTCCATCCAGGTAACAGGAGAAACTTACGTCCCACAGATGCAGAGCTAATCCACATGCAAGATCACATGGCTCTTATATGACTGACTGTCTAGCCTGCTGCTAGCTTAGATGGGTATCATGTTACCACCCATAGAATCTGTCCCTGTTTAGCTCTTCAAAAATGTATTGGTTTAGTATGCACACATACTGTATATGCTAATAGATTCCCTGCTCTCCTAAAAAACAATGGTTCCCATAAGCATCTTTATCAACCTTTTATTTGGCATTATTGCTCAGAAGCAACATATTTTTTATGGCTTATATGGGAGATCTGCATCTCCAAATGCCTGTTACTTGGCACTGCTGCTCTTGTTCAACGTCTGCCAATTAAAGGGTTAAACTAAGGAACACAAACTACAAAATTAATTACAACACAATTTCCACTCTGGCAGAAATCTACAAAATATTTTTATGCAGCTCTATTTGAGCTCAAAGCAAAGACCTAATTGTTCAGGCCGCAGAACTAGCCTAAGACCCGCAGCCAGCAGATAAGATAGAAAGAGCTCTGATCTAACCTGTTGATCATTCTTCTATCTAGGGGATGCTACCACCTTCTGGTCTTCAGTATATCTCCATCTCCAGCAGGACTACTAGGGTGTTATGCAGTTGTCTCTGGGCCATCTTTCCCCGATGCCCAAAAACATTAATGGCTTGCCTTTTTTTTTTTTTTTGGTCCGCGTGTTCCAAGTCTTCAGTATGGGCACCAGACCAGTTTAAGAATGTTAAATCAAACTGAAAAATCATCAGTGTTTATTTAATCCAATAAGTTATGTATTTTTTTGCAAGTGAGAACTGTACGAATGTATTGTATATACTACCTCATACTTTATGGGCGTTAATCTTAAAGAACTGTTTCTTCCATCAATTTTGCAGGGTGTTACACATACAAAAGTAATCCTTGAAAATTCAACATGAGCTTTAATAAGTTCAGCCTTGAAGATGTTGCTGCCATGTTCATATTAAAAAAAAAACTTTTTTAAAGAAATATGCCATTAAATTGCAGAAAAATGTCTTCCTTTTATGAAATTTATCACTAGTTCAAAGCAATACATACCAAATATTTAATTCAAGTAGTAGAATGCTTTGAACAAAATGCACCTTATTTTCATTAGTTATTTCATAACAAGAGTTTTCATTATACAGCACAAGGTTGTTTAAAAAAAAAGATTCTGTAAAAAGACTGAATTTCTGTGTTATTGTCTCTGTAAGCAACTTTGATCTTATCTAAAGTGCAAATGGTATAGCAATTTTTTTTAAACACAAAAACAAAACTCGGTATTAAATTCACAATGAAATTTCATCTCTTAAGACTACAGATTACCTGAATTGCCTACTGTGTATGAATATGAAACTACAAATGTGGGCTGATGAACTGAAGAGAGAAATTTTGTTCATACTTATTTATTAAAAACTGAAACAAAACCTGTACAAAAAAATATTCCATATCTTCTGGTCTTGGCATCTGTGCTGTTGAAGGAAAAATTATCGCCGGGGACCTCCTCTTCCTCTGCCACGGCCTCTACCTCTTCCCCGACCTCTTCCTCTCCCTCTCCCTGCAACTGTGCACAGTAAACAAAACAATTAAAACTGGAGCCGATTTCAAAAGGAAAATCTACAATTTATATCATTATATCCTACTACCACACTACAAGAAAGCTTAGGATCTTTAAGGAAAAGAAGAGATACTAAATGGCGTGGATTAACAGAATGCTTGGATCATATGGTCTGTCTGCCTTCATTTTCAGTTTCTAAAGGGATAGGGGTAGCTACCAACATGCATTAAGAGAATAATGCACAATATCTGTCCCTTAACAGCAATATTATGAGAGGTAAAGCATACAAATGCTACAAACAGGTTTGTATGTAACATCAAATAATGCAGCTTGTAGTGAACTTTACAATATGTTCTTATGAAAAACAATGGCAGCTCCAAAAAGCATGGGGCCATTAACACATAGCCTGGTGTTCCCAGGCACTTTCTTAGGAAGGGCCAGAGCAGCCCCCTCTCCACATACAATAATAATATCCCATCCCCATAGCACCCCTACTACTGCTCCTTTAAGGTTTCCTGAGAGTACCAGGCCGTATACTAGCAGCCTAATATTCCCAGAGAACACAGCTTGTGAGGTTGATTACACGTTGTTAATAATTTACTACAAGACTCACTAATCAGGGGTACTAAATTACCAAACTAAGCTAAAAGGCACATTTTTACTACAGTTTAGCAAATTCCCCCCTAAAATAGAGGTAGTGAGAAGAAATAGTACACAGCTAATTTGGGTACACAATGATTAGTCACAGGGGTTAGAACTAGAGATTATCCTCTTTTTATATGTTTTCTACCTAAGAATCTTAAACAGAAGGAGAAAATGTTTATTTCTCTCTTCTTGTTAGTAATGTGGGTGCAGGATTAGTGGTGCCAATAGCAAACAACTTTTTTTTTTTAAAAAAAGAGTCTGGATCCAGTTTATGAGCACCTGAGGTTCCTTTTCTCTTTAGAAAAAAATAAACGAGTTAACAACTTACAAATGGCTTATGTTTTAGCTGTAGATAAATAAAACTAACACCAGTTTATTACAGTTTTGAGAGCCAAGGTTCTTTAGAGAAAGGACAGAGGAATGGACTGTAGAGATTAGTAGTTGGTATGGATGGGCAGCCTGGATAGGCCATATGGTTTTTATCTTCCATCCTAATTCTATGCTTCTATGGATATAACTCATTAGCAATTCCTCATACAGTAGTAAAGGATAGTATTCTTACACAAAACTTCTATGTGCGTGCTACAATGGTTGAGGCAGCCCATCTTGGATTAAAAAGCTGCAACACAAACCTAGACACATTTTTCCAATTGCAATAGGTGGTCTTGGATAAGTTCAAGTTTCAAGTTCAAGTTTATTAATATTTGATTAATCCAGGGGTGTCCAATGTCGGTCCTCGAGGGCCGCAATCCAGTCGGGTTTTCAGGATTTCCCCAATGAATATGCATTGAAAGCAGTGCATGCACATAGATCTCATGCATATTCATTGAGGAAATCCTGAAAACCCGACTGGATTGCGGCCCTCGAGGACCGACATTGGACACCCCTGGATTAATCGCTTAATCTATATGCTAAGCGATGTACAGGATCATAAATTAACAATAGAAGTATAGAATTGCATATATATATTGCATATTTTTAAATGATTAATATACATATGAATTTTATTATTTGTGTATGGTTATGGGTGGAATATAAAGCTTTTAGATACACATTGTGATGGAATTTTCAAGTGACAATGTATTATGATAGTTTGTATTTAATGTACACTTGATGTATGTATTAAAATGAATAAAAGATTTAGAAAAAAAAAACAAAACAATAGAAGTACAAGGAAGAACAAACTAATTGACAAATATTTAACAAAAAACCAAATGGTAAATATTTAACGACAAGACAAACTTGAAATGGGAGGAGAGGGGGGGAAGTTACAAGCTTTTCATTGAGAAGAAAGAACAAAAAAGAAGAACAAAAGGGGACGGGGGAATATAAAATCTAAGTATAAAAAGCAAATTTAAATTTTAGATATTAAAAGCGTCTTTAAAAAGATGAGTCTTTAGACTTTTTTTTAAAGGAGGTGGGGCTCTTTTTCATTTTTAATATATTGTGGTAGAGAGTTCCACCATTGAGGGTCCATTACTGAAAACATATAAGATCTTCTTGTACCGATTATTTTGAAGGATGGTATATTTAAAAGATTCTAGGAGGAAGATCTAAGAGGTCACGTGGAGTTATGGGGTATTAACATACTGGCTATAAATTGAGGTTCTTTATAGATTAGAGTTTTAAATGTTAAGAACATGACCTTAAAGAAGATGCGATGGCTAACGGGAAGCCAGTGTGATTCAATCAAGAGTGGCGTAACATGATCATATTTTTTGGCGTTATGGATTAGTTTTATGGCAGCATTCTGAATAATTTGGAGTCTTCTTTTTTCTTTTAGGGAAATGTTAAGGAGTAGAGAATTACAGTAGTCCATTCTAGTTAAAATCAGCGAGTGAACTAAGATGTTAGTTGATTTAGGCTCAAGGAATTTGCTGATTGATCTTATTAAGCGTAGTTTGTAGAAACAGGATTTAACTATGTAGTTGATATGATCATGGAACATTAATTTGTCATCAATTGTTACCCCTAAAATTTTTAGGGATGAGACGGACTCTATTGGAATATTATTAAGAACAAATGGGGTCATCAAACTAATGTCTTTTTTCCAAGAAAAGAACATAGATTTTGTTTTTTTAATATTTAAGGCTAATTTTTTTTAATATTTAAGGCTAATTTATTTGAATTGAGCCAGTTTTGTATTGTTTCGAGTTTTTTGTTTATAGATTGAATATCATTATTATTTTCTGGACCCAAAGAGCGAATGAGTTGAACGTCGTCTGCATAAGAGAAGGAAGTAAAACCGATTGACTGACAAAGGCTCAGAAAAGGAGAAAGGAATATGTTAAAGAGAAGGGGAGACAGAATAGATGTAATGTAATGTAATGTAATTTATTTCTTATATACCGCTAATCCGTTAGGTTCTAAGCGGTTTACAGAAAATATACATTAGGGAGCATTAAAATTATAAGTAAGATAGGTACTTAGAAATTCCCTTACTGATCCCATAAGATGTTGAATAAGTGTTAGAATATTCATTATTAAACTTAACTGAAGAAGTGCGGTTAGAGAGATACGAAATAAACCAGTTAAGTATCTGGTCGCTGATGCCTATCGATTCTATTCTGTTAATGAGTAAGTCATGATCTATAGTATCAAAAGCTGCAGATATGTCCAAAGAGAACAATACAACAGATTTGTGGTGATCTAGAAAATAATGAATCTTAGTTGTTAAACCTATCAGAGAATATTCAGTGTTGTGATATTTACGAAAGCCTGTTTGGTTGGGATGTAAAGCATTAGTTGATTCAATGAAGTCAGAAACCTGGTTGAATATCAGTTTTTCTGTAAGTTTGGCCAGAAAGGGTATATTAGCAATTGGACGACAGTTTGTTGAGTCGTCTATGCTAGATTTATAGTCTTTAAGTATCGGGGTGATGATCGAAGTTTTCCAGAGGGAAGGGACTGATGCAGTAAGTATACTTTTTAGGATAATGGAGTGAATGGAGGGTCCAAAACAATGAAATAATTTTTTTTAGATAAAAAGGAGGGATAATTTCTGAACTAGAATTTTTTTAATTGATTTGTTGGAAGAGAGCTTCGATATCATTTAAAGAGGGAAGTTTTAAATTAGAGCACCGATTTGGTCTACAGCACAGTTTGCCATTCCTGCTTCTAATCTAATCTTCAATTTCTGGGTTGCTCTATGCCTATCTAAATTCAAGGCGACTTACAAATCAATAAATTTACATTCCATTTAGGAGTTATAATAATGAAATATAAAGTAAGCAGTATACTATGAGGTAGATACCAGATATAGGAGATGCAGTAATTATTTAATTGAGGGGGAACACTGAGTCATCATAAGAATTACAGTACAGTAGTTTGAAGTACAATACAGTTGAGTTAGTTACAAGTACATTGGTGCGATTATGTTATGCAGAATTTGGAAAAGCTCTTGTAGTTTTTGGAAGGGTGAAATGTTGTGTAGGTTGCTGTGGAAGAGCATACGTTCTCAAAAAGGAGCCTTCAGTTTCTTTCGAAATCTGTAGTTAGGTTCTGTCTTGATAATTGTTGGAAGATTGTTCCAAGTCTTGGTGCTGAGGTATGTGAGTTAAATATGCACTTGTATTTTACACCTTTGGGAGAGGGAAGGATCAACTGAAATGTTTTAAGTTTTCTGGCTGATACTGACCAGGAGTTAACAAAGGTTTATAAGTGGCTCTGTGGAGTTCACATATAGGATGTGGAACATTACACATGATAGTTTGAAGGTGATGTGAGCTTGCAGTCTACTGTAGTAAGGCAAGATGAAGTCATTTTTTTCAGTTTGAATATTAGTTTTATAGCTGTATTTTGTATCAACTGTAGTTTGGGCATGAGAGTAGAGTTAATGCCAGCATACAATTTTGAGTATCAAAACCCTTCCTCCAATTCCCTACAATCAGTGCTGATGCTGTACTTCATATTAGACTTGAGAACATTTGTGAAGCGTTAGAACCATTTTATAGGGTCCAATGTCATTAATGTTGTGCACTTACCAGCTTCCCTCTTTTTGGATTTCACTTTGGGCTCAACATCAACCAGCAGGGTATCAAGAGGCAAGCTGTCTGGTAGAATGAAGTATCGAATGTTATTTCCTCGAATGCTCAAGGTTTCCAGCTGCACAGGTTCTCTATTCTTTAGGGTCATTTTCACAGCTTTAAGATGGGTATTCATGCTGACATCCACACCTAATGAGAAAAAGGAAAAAAAAAACCCCCATCAAAACACACAATTTATTTTTGTATTTAAGTTTTATTGAACAGAATTATGAATGGATTTGTACAAAGCAGTATAGAACATGGTAAAATGCATCTATCCAGAGCAGCGATTTTCTAAAAAGCTAGATTTTTCAAGATTCTCAGGTAACTATAGCACATTTGCATATTAAAATTGAATGTGTACTATGGTTTATTTAATTTTGTTATAATGTATGTCAAGCATATCCAGATTATTTTTGAAAAAGTTAGGGTAAAGTATGGGGTGGGGTTAAAATTTAGACTCATATTTATACTTTAAAACAAAATGGAAAATTAGATTCTTACTTTGTTAATCTTTTTTTTTTTTTATTTTGTTTATAATTTTACAAATTGTTAAACAACAATGTAATAGAAATAAACATTTAAGAAGAAACATAACATAAATTATAAATCAAAGATTTCACAAATTTAACTAAGTTCATAGTCCACAAGCTAGGGAGAGAGAATCCTACACCTCCAAGGGAAGTTGGTTTTTCAAGAAATGTTCATTCAAATTAAATTAGGAGATCAAACAGTTGGATTAAATTAAATTATCATCCTGGTTAATTGAAAAGGCATGGAGGGAATTGGAGCTTAACCAGCTGCCTTACCCTCAAGAAAAAATTTCAACTGATCAGGTTCATAAAATATATATCTATTATTCTGATAGGTAATACAGCATTTACAGGGACAACGTAACTGAAAAGTTGCTCCTATACTCAAAATTGACTGACGATAAATTAAAAATTTCTTTCGTCTATCTTGAGTCCATTTTGATACATCAGGAAAAATTGAGACTTTTGAACCATGAAATTCTGAATTGTCAGTCTTATAGAATAGACGAAGAACTGCTTCCTTATCTTGTTGAAAAACAAAGGTTACCAATAAGGTTGCTCTTCCCATAATTTCTTCTTGTTGAGATGTTTCCAGGATAGCTGTGAGATCTAAATCTCCTGCTACGGTTCCTTTTCCTTTATCCTCTTTAGGAATATTTAAATAATAAAGTTTATGTACCGGTGGTAAATTATTTTCAGGAAATTTAAGTACTAGTCTCAAGAAGGAATGAAACAGTTCTCTTGCCAATTGGAATTTGGAAACAGGAAAATTTAAAAGTCTAAGGTTCAAACTCCTGTTAGCATTTTCCAAATTTTCCAATGTTCTAACAAGTAAATTTTTATCCTTCAGTTGTAAATTAATTGAAGCTTTCGCTTCAGTCATAGATTTTTCCAATTTGTCTATTCTATCGGATTGCTTTAGAAGTTTCTCATCAAAAGTCTTAAACTGTATGTTGGTACTCTGGGCTGAAGTGACGAATTGAGAGCATATCTTATACAGTGATTCCAAGCCACTCCAAATAGCCTCCATGTCTATAACATCAGGTCTTATCAAAGGAGGAAGCAAAGTTGTACCGGGAATCACTCCACTGGACTCCACCTTCTCCTTCTCTGTAGCATTACAGGTTTCTGTTCCTCCATTCTCCACTGTCGGCTGCACAGGAGCCGACAAGCTGTGCAACTCATCCGGGGTCAGAGGGGAAATCGGCAGCACCACCGGAGGAGTCAACTCCGGAGCTTCCTGTGCTGCAAATAACGCTCCCAACACCGTTCCGGGACGAGGAGGAACTCCAGGTCCCATCGGGCTGAGCGAAGTCTCGCCCTCCAAGATCAAGGTCTGCCCCCCTCGATCAGCGGACACGCCCGCTCCAACTGGGACGGCAAAGCTGGTAATCGCCGTCTGCGTCGACGGCGAAGAGGCAGAGAAAGTAGGAAGAACGCCCCTCTGTCTTCCCCTGCGCTTCGGCATTGTAAAGCCAGGAAAAGGAAAGCAAGTGAGTAAATATTTTGCCGATTGTGCAGGAGCCTCTCGCCGACACAACTTACTCCGTCGCCATCTTGGATCTCTCCTACTTTGTTAATCTTTCCTGTAAACAGGAATATCAGTCTTGAGCAGCAGGTATTTACCCCTCTTTTACTGTGAAGTCTGTAGAAAGCCTAATTTATATATTCTTTTGCTCTTCTTCCTCTCATTCTGGGCTGGATTTCCTCAGTCTGTATCAAAGCAGTTAGTCAAGAGTGGGAATAGAAAGAGGGAACAAGGGGATTCTTTTCCAAGACAACACAAGTCTATTCTGCTCAACAAAAACATTAAAACATTTTTGTAAGCATAACGAGGCGAAATTAAACTTGTGTGCATCCTGCATCAACAATTAGAAAGATACCCAATTTGCACATTTGGGGCTTTTTTTCACACTATTGTAACAAATTTATTTTTCTCCCTGACCGTAAGGGAGAGCAGAAGTAATCAAAATGTCTGACCCTCCAGACATGTCCGAGACAGAAAGCAAGCTAATGAACTGACAGGGTGGGTGTCAAGAGCGATATTCCTGTTTACAAAGATCTGTGAAGATTAACAAAAGTAAGAACCTAATCTTCCATTCTACTGCAATAGGAATATCAGGTCTTGACCAGCAGGACATACCAAAGTAGTCCTTAGTGCCTAGGGAGAAACAAGTGAGCCTGCTGCCAGCACCGCAGAACTAAACTCTGCATAACATAACAAATTAACTTACCTCAATTGGTGGCTGTGTGCCCCAGGTGATGTAAGTCATGGAAATCTCCCTTCGTATCCATCAAGCGATCGAGGACTTGGACGCTGGCCTACCATGGTGAGGCACAGTAGTGAGAACAAAAAAGTGATCAGACAGCCCAGAACTCAATTCGGTCTTTCCAAATAAAGGAACAAGATCCTACGGACATTTTAGGGGGTGAAGAACAGGACATGGGTGTGATTGTATGTGATGATCTTAAGGTGGCCAAACAGGTTGAAAAGGTGACGGCCACGATAGTGGCCCATCAGATTGTACTGCCAACATTTGAGAATCTTCCCCGTGATGAATTACAGATCTAAAAAGAAATCTGTTTTGTGCTAGTCTAGTAAGGTCCTCCAGCGTCATCTCCATGGTTGTTTTCAACATGTCCAGCCATCAGTCACCCTCTTCAACTGGTTCCTTTAATCTTCCCAAACATGATGTCCTTCAATGATCTTTCATGACCAAAATAAGACAAGTTGTAACTTCATCATTTGGGTTTCCAATGACATAACCAACTTAATCTCTTCCAGAATAGATTTGTTAGTTCTTCTGGCTGTCCACAGCACACAAAATCCTTCTCCAACACCAAAGCTCCAATGAGTCATTTTTTTATATCCATAGTATCCAACTTTCATATTCATAATTGACTAATGAGTGCATGAACAAGTCTGATCTTCGTTTGGAGTGTTATTTCCTTGCCACCGAATACTTTGTCAAGAGCCTTCATTTTGTCAAGAGCAACCAAGTGCTAATCTGCGGAGTATTTCTTCTCTGTTAGTTGTTTTTTTGTTTACAAAAAAGCCCAGGAGATAGAAGTTGTAAAGGATTTCAATCGCCTTCAAGCTCAAAATCTTTATCATTTTCCGTGTTCATGATCTTTGCCTTGATTATGTTCAGTTCTAATCCCAGTTCTAATTTTCAGCTTTGACTTCCTAGCCCATTCCTGGAGAACTTACTTGTCACTTCTAAATGCCACTGAAGAGCTCTCTGCATATCAAAAAGTATTTTAATGTTGTTGTTTTGATGTTTGTACACTTGATGAAAGTTTGAAAATGAATAAAGATATTTTTTTTTTAAAAAGAGATCTTCCCAATCTTCCTGAGAGAAGGCAAGTAATATAACCAACTAGTTAACACAGAATACTATCACAAAGTTGAGGAGAAAGGAGGGGGTCTGTCTTAAGGGAAACTTCTGTTTCAATAAAATACAAGGGCATCTAATAGCATGAGTTTGCTAACTGAACAGATCACCATCAAAACCAGATCAAATCCTTAAATGCCCTCTTGAAAGGATTAAATGGCACTGCCAACAGAGCTTCAGCACTAAAGTGAGATTCCACATTAGCATCAGCAGATTCTGTCAGTCCTCTGCAAATCCCTTGGCCTGAGTTCTGCACTGCCCTACACCTGCTTTAACACAAATTTGTAGAGCATAACACAAACTCTTAAAAAAAAAAAGTTCTGTTCTAAGAAAGGTTTGGACAATTTCCTGGAAGAAAAGTCCATAGTCTGTTATTAAGACTGACATTGGGGAAGCCACTGCTTGCCCTGGATCGGTAGCATGAAATGTTGTTACTTTTGGGTTTTTGCCAGATACTAGATACCTGAACTGGCCACTGTGAAGACGGGCTACTGGGCTAGATGAACCATTGGTCTGACCCTGTAAGGCTGTTCTTATGTGTATGGTATTCCCTCCCACATAAGCTCCCTCCAGGGCTAGGAAAGATGGAAGGGCAGTTAAGCTTTCATCTGGGCCACAAAACAAAATAGTAGCTACGTACATGCTTTGTCATCCTCATTTGGAATTAGGAGCCAGCCTCAGCTAACTGGCACACCCCATCAGTAACCATTGAGCTGACTGAAGCAGAGCTTGTTAAGGAAGCCCCAGCCATACAACTTCACTGTTGCTGTTATTGTGCTACAACCACCATCAAAGCACTGTTTAGCATATTCCTAGGGTTCTTCCAACAGTTATGGTGGGGAAAACTTTATACATCACACTGACTTTCACTTTTGCCTTGCATTGCCATCCTTGACCCTTAAGGCCCCACTGCTTAAAGCAGGGGTGTCCAACCTGCGGCCCCGTGAAGTATTTTGTGCAGCCCCGGTCGAGGGCAATGCAGTGTTTTCCTCTGCTCCCCCTGGGTGTTTGCCGTCTTGTCGGCTCCCTCCTCTGTCTGTCTGCAGCGTTTATGCAGCCCCAGAAACATTTTTTTCGGCCAATGCGGCCCAGGGAAGCCAAAAGGTTGGACACCTCTGGCTTAAAGAGAGCCCACACAACTTGTATCACTTCCTGGGCAGAAAACAGAACTCCAATGTCCAACAAGGCACTATCTGTGGCCTTAACCCATAGTTTAAGGAACACCCAGAGACAGTGGTATACCAAAGGTGGGGGCAGTGTGCTCCAAGTGCAGCCAGTAAAGGGCTGCAGGGAGAAGCCTGTGGCTACAGACTGGTGTGCATGACTGTTGACCCTGCCAATCCCTCCAACGTCAACTTCCTGTTCTAGAGCAGGGTACAAGCAGAGCAGCCGCATTCATCAGACTGCGCCACTGTGATGCTAACCACCCTGAAATAAGGGGAGGAACACAGTAACTCAGCAGCCACAGGAGTTCCATCCTGCTGCTTAGCAGCACTGATCTCGCTCCTTGAATCCTCCCCACATTAAATGTCCTGGTCCACTCAGTTATCAGCAATTTATACTATTGCAATTCACTTTACAAAAGAATCACAATTAAAAAAACACCAAACTGCAAATGACTCTAGATCAGTGTTTTTCAACCTTTTTACACCTATGGACCGGCAGAAATGAAAGAATTATTCTGTGGACCGGCTGTTGAAGAACACTGGATTAAGTCGTGGGCCAGACTCTGCCCATCTCTACCTAATCTCCACCCCAGACCCTGCCCCCATAATAGTACTAATTGCACTTTGCACATCCCGTGCCTCATCTGGAAGCCTTCCCTCTGACGTTGCAACGTCAGCGAGAAGGCTTCCGGTTCAGACGCAGGATGCCCGTAGGAGCCACTGCCCGTGGTTTTGTGCACCGATTCAGTTAGGAAGAGGGAGCTGGCTCGAAGATAATGCTGCATCGATCGCACCGTGGACCGGCGGTTGAAGAACACTGTTTTGGGCCTGATGCACGTGCTGGCCCTGTGGACCGGCAGGAAATTTCTATGGACCGGCACTGGTCCATGGACCGGTGGTTGAAGAACACTGCTCTAGATCATCCAAAACACTGCCATAGCAGCCATTTTAGTCAGGGGCAGAAACGTAGGAAGATCACGTCTGCCCCAGTTCACCACTGGACCACCAGGGCTTTCAAGGTAGGTTTTCTAGAGGTTTGGGAGGCAGGAGAGAGGTATGATGTTTCAGAATTGACCAGGATAGAAGGCGGTAGAGATCACTCCTATCCCGACCCACTGCTGGACCACCAGGGCTTATGGCAGTCCTGGGGGAGGCCTGCAATATATCTTGTGTGTGTTTACTCGAATATAAACAAAGACCCTAATTTTTGGGCCCATAAATCTGTTTATAATCATGTAACATAGATGACGGCAGATAAAGACCCGAATGGTCCATCCAGTCTGCCCAACCTGATTCAATTAAAAAAAATTTTCTTCTTCTTACCTATTTCTGGGAAAGAATCCAAAACTCTGCCCGGTACTCTGCTTAGGTTCCAACTACTGAAGTCTCCATCAAAGCTCACTCCAGCCCATCTACACCATCCCAGCCATTGATGCCCTCCCCAGCCCATCCTCAACCAAACGGCCATATACAGACACAGACCGTGCAGCAAGTCTGCCCAGTACTGGCCTTAGTTCTTCACTATTTACTATTATTTTCTGATTCTAGATCCTCTGTTTTTATCCCATACTTATTTGAACTCTTGTCACCGTTTTCCTCTCCACCATCTCTCTCGGGAGCACATTCCTGGCATCCACCACCTTCTCTGTAAAGAAGAATTGCCTTACATTGCTCTTGAGTCAACCACCCCTCAACCTCAAATTATGTCCTTTGGTTTTACCATTGTCCTTTCTCTGGAAAAGATTTTGTTCTACATTAATACCTTTCAAGTATCTGAACGTCTGAATCATATCTCCCCTGTCCCTCCTTTCCTCTAAAAGTATACATATTCAGTCTCTCCTCATACGTCTTTTGGCGCAAACCTCCTACCATTTTCATCACCCTCCTCTACACCAATTCATTCAAGTCTTCTTATGTCTTTTGCCAGATACGGTCTCCAAAACTGAACACAATACTCTAAGCAGGACCTCAACACCTTCTTTCTTCTACTGATTACACCTCTCTCTATTCAGCCCAGCATCCTTCTGGCAGCAGCCACCACCATGATGCACTGTTTTTTCACCTTTAGATCTTTGGATACTAGCTCCCCAAGGTCCCTCTCCCCATCTGTGCATATCAGCCTCTCACCTCCCAGCATATACAGTTCCTTATGATTATTAATCTCCAAATGCATTACTCTGCATTTCTTTGCATTGAATTTTAGTTGCCAGATATTAGACCATTCCTCTAACTTTTGTTGATCCTTTTTCATGTTTTCCACTCCCTCCTCGGTGTCTACTCTGTTACAAATCTTGGTATCATCCGCAAAAAGACAAACCTTTCCTTCTAACCCTTCAGTAATGTCACTCACAAACATATTGAACAGGATCGGCCCCAGCACCGAACCCTGAGAGACTCCACTACTCACTTTTCCTTCCTTCAAGTGACTTTCATTAATCACCACCTTCTAGCATCTGTCCGACAGAGAGTTTCTAATCCAGTTCACCACTTTGGGTTCTAACTTCAGCCCTTCAAGTTTGTTCAAGAGCCTCCAATAAGGCGGTAATTGTGGTTTTTGATGTGCCACTTGCAATGTGTTTTCTAACCACTATTTCCTGTGTTCATGCATGTTTGTTTTCTTTACTTCTGGACCTTTCCATGTTACAGCTGAGAAAGCACCTGGCACAGTAATATTACACTATGCAGAGTTTAGATGTAACTAGTAGCAAGTTACAAAAAATAAAAAAATCAATACCAGTAAACAGAAAAAAATCAGAGATTTGCAAAACAACTTACGTACAGTGCCTATTTGGTAAATAAGTCTCAGCACAATCTTGTGCAGAAACATGAAGGTTGGCAACTGAACTACCATATATACTTGAATATAAACTGAGATTTGGAGGCCAAATAAAATGGCCCAAGGTCTGTTTATAAACAGGTCAGCACTGACCTGCCCCCTCCCCCTCCTGGTGGTCCAGCAACGGCCAAACAGGAAGGATCCCTCATGCCTCCTGTCCCAGCTGATTCTAAGAATTTTTACCTCTCTCCCGCCTTCCCCTGCGTACCTTTAGGATCCTTGGTAGTCCTGCGGTGAATCATGGCAGGAGTGACCTTCCTTTGCTCATGCCTGTGCAGAACCGCTAAGAACAGGAGGCGCAAGGGATCCCTCTTGTCCCAGCCACTGCTAGACCACCAGGTCTTATGGCAGGCCCAGTAAAGGCATGCAAGTCATCGGGAGGGAGGGAGTGGAGCTGGGGCAGAAAACTGGCAGGGGAGGGAGTTGGGGGGGGGGCTGGATGCAGAGCCTGGTGAGGGGGGGGAACAAGGCACTGCACTTGAATATTAACCCCCAAATTTATATTCGAGTCAGCCTTTTCTCCTCCTTTTTTTACGGGAAAAATGGGTTGCCTCTGTTTATATTTAGGTCAGTTTATATTTGAGTATATACGGTAACTGTATATTATGAGATTCAAATTACATACCTGTGATTGTTCCATGGACCTGTGTTCCATTCTTCAGCTCAACAGTCACAGTCTCATGACTCAATTTCATTAGAAATCTGCAAACAGTCAATACTGCTTTCAGTTAAACATGAACAACCTGATCATTAATAAATACTTTAACCACATACATATTATAAAAACTACCAAGGATAAACTCAGAGTAGAGAGGTCTGTCATGTTATACATAACTAGTATTTTAGCCCGTTACATTAACGGGTGCTAGAATATATGTCTGCCTGTCTTTATTTGTCTCTCTCTTTCCCTCCCACTGTCTTTCTTTCTCCCTGGCCCCCCTTTGTCTGTCTTGTCTTTCTGTGTCTCTCCCTGCCCCTGTGTCTTTCTTCTTTTCTTTCTGACTCCCTTCCTCCCACTGTTTGTCTTTCTTTCTATCTATCTCTCTCCCTGCCTCCTATGCAGCAGCATTTCTCTCCCCCCACTTCCCTGTGCAGCAGCCACAGCAGTATTCCCTTCCCCTCCATTTCCCTGTGCAGCAGCCACAGCAGCAGCATTCCCTACCCCTCCATTTCCCTCCTCCCACACCACTTCCCTGTGCAGCAGCGTTTCTCCTACCTCCCCTTTCTCTTCCCGCGGTCTGGCCGGCTCCCTTACTGCCCCCCCTTCCCGCGGTCCAGACAAACCTACCGATTCCAGCAGCATGTGCAGCACTCTACACACGCTGCTTCAGGGCCTTCTACTGCCTTGATTTACTGTGGCACATCCCTGATGACATCATCAGAGACCCGGCAGAGCAAATCAGGGCAGTAGAAGGCCCCAAAGCAGCGTGTGTAGAGTGCTGCAAACGCTGCTGGAATCGGCAGGTTTGTAGTTGGGACCGCGGGAAGGGAAGGGGGGCAGTAAGTGAGCCATGTCTCTGTCTCGCAGCGGGCTTGCCGGCTCCGGCCAGCCAAAGTTCATTTTTTAGTTCAAAGCTGACGCTGCGTCTCCTCTCTTGATCCCTGCCGCCAGAGTCGGAAGTCTTCTCCGACTCTGGTGAGGTTCGATAGAGGAGCTGTGGTGGGGGTTTTGAACAAAAAAAAATGAACTTTGTCTGGCTGGAACCACAAGCCTGCTGTGAGACAGAGAGATGCGTGGTAAGTGCGCATGTGCACTCTGCCGGCCACGGAACTACAGATCAGGCAACATGGCGTTAAGAGTGCGCATGCGCGCTTAGCGTTTTATTATTATAGATTTAGTAAGACTGGCGCTAGATGGCTGATCAAAAAGTACCAATTTAGGATGTATGAATAGGGTCCTAAACTAGAACTTCTACAGCAAAGGCACTAAGGTTTGAGGAAGAGATTCAGTATCAATCTGGTACCACTCAGTTTTGCACACAAGTTTTTCATGCCTAAACGCAACAGAACAAAAATATATATAGAGAAACATATATAGAAAAATATATATAGAAAAACAAAGAATCAGATTACCACTTAGTTCAAGTCAACAGTAGAGCTGTGCACAAGAATGGGGATAAAGGGAAATCTGCATGAATCTACAGGAATGGAGAGAGAGAAAAAAAGCCTCTGTATTACTATGGGAGCTGATTAAAATTGAGTGGAGGGTATGGGGACTAAATTAACCTCACCACATGGAACCTCCCTACTTGTAGTACCTGTCCTGATTTAACTTGGCTACTCTCCACCACCTACTTTTAAATTCAGTCTTCAGCCCTGCAGAAGTGTGTTTAATTTTGTATGTATTTTTGGGACCAGCTTAGTACCCTAGTGGTAGAGCTGCTGCCTCAGCTTGTGGGATCAAACCCCTGCACTGGTCCTTGTGACCTTGGGCAAGTCACTTAATCCTCTATTGCCCCAGATACAAGTTCCATTCCCTTCCCACCCTTTAGGTTTAGACAGGTCAAAGAGTGAATTTAAAGGTAGGAGGTAAGTGGCAGAGAGCAGCCGCATTGTGTCAGAGGGGAGGGAAATAATGCCAAACTGGATGGGTATGAATTTAAAAAAAGGAGCAGGACAGAGTCAAGACAGGAGAAAGGGAGGAAATAAGAAGAGATTCCCTTCTCAATCAGGGGCCAGATGGACCTGGGAGTAAAAAGAAAGAGAGAGAGTTGGACCTGAAGCTGGGGGCAGGGAGGGAGACCTGGGGGTGGGAGAAAGGAAGACATTATTAAACTTGTTAAATGCAGGTTGACAATGAGAAAAACTATGGGGTTGGTGCATGATAGTATCAATAAGTCAGGGACAGAAAAGGATTGACTAGGCCGGGATAGGTGGGGGTAGTGACCAGAATAAGTCCCCGCACACACCCCTAGCCACCCCCCCATCACCTACCTATCCCAGTTAAAAACTAAATAACTCGAATTTGCTGTTAGAACCTGCCATTGCACAAAATCGAACTTTTGATCTGATGCTGTATAGCAGATCTAACAAGTCACAACTGTTGAACTTCACTTCTGCCCTTACACACACAAAAAAGGAGTGGAGCAGAAACGGATTTTTACCCTTTGACTTTATGCTAGTTCCGTTGTTTTTATTTCAAATATTCAGAGGAAGGAAAGGCCTCCAGAAATCCATATTTGAGGGGGGGGGGGGGAGCGGGTACAACGATAACACACATTGCCTCCATTATGCAACATATAAAAAGTTAAAGCACAATCTCAACAACATGCAGCAATACAAGAATCCAGCTGGTCACAAAAAGGACAACCCTTCACTACTGATCCTGTCAAACATCTCATCACCTTAACACCAGCTCAGAGAAAGGTTAAACCTATCTATCCAAGGGTGGGTCCACCGAAACTAAACGCACACCATAGCAGATCTTCGAAGATGGGAAGCCTGAGCAACAGCCGCTCAAGTCCCCCATTGTGGCCGCTACTGCTCACTCGAAGTCTCGAGCCTCTAACAATTAAACCCTTTTGGCGCGCGTGCGAGGATTCGCAGATGTTCATTATGACCAGTTAATCGCGCACTCGTTCCCGCTCTACCAGGCCTAAAGCCGCTCACAGAGGCCGCCAAAATCGGGGAAACTGCCTGAGCGGCTCACCGCGCGAACGGCCATGCACAATAAGGCATTATCAGCCCCGCGCCAAGCAATACCGCCCTACTCTTTCCTTCGCTCGACTACCGTGCCCCTCCCCCACCTCCTTAATCCTCGGCGCACCAACGCGCAACAAAAACAACAAGACATTCCTCAGAGCACAATTAGCCAAGCGGCTGCATCCACCGCCATCCTCCCTTCCCCCGGCACCCAAGCGGCTCCACACCTGACAAGCTTCATGCTGGCTGCGGACAAAGAGGAGAAGTCGGAAAACCGCGGTCTCCAAAGAAGATTTACAGCGAAAAATATTGAGCTGACGAGAGCCAAAAAGCTCTATCGCTCGATCAACGTTTGCTTTGAATGAGTGGCGTCGGGAGACCCGGATGTGAAACGTAAAGGTTGTGACGTCATTTTTTTTTCTTTCTTTTAAATAACTTTATTTCTAAAACAACCAGACAAGAGGACGGAGGATCAGTTCTGGACTCAGCCATTAATTTGTTTTTTGCTTGTTTGTTTTGTTGAGGGGGGAAAAGAGTGTAGAAACTGTACACATATAAAGTTATCACAATTTTATAAACATCTCTAATTACTTACACAAGAACATCCTGCATGTTCTCTTTGATCATTAAGAATAAGTTGGAGTAGCTACTTTGTTCTATTGTACCTTAGTTAGGTAAACTAAAGTCAACATTATCCATGCTTTAAATCCAGTAAAATGAGTCCAAACACACAACTGGAAAATTGTTCTATTATCTTCTTTCTTGGTCTAATTGACAGTAATGGAAAACTTTTATTTTCCTCTTCCCTGTGTTAATTGAGTTTCTAGTGCAAAAGGCATACGAGTCTTGAAACTGGGTTATTCACCTCTAATTGTGAGTTGTGTAAGACCTCTTGTATCTCTGAGCTGTGCTCCAGCTTCTCAGCTGTACCTTCTACATGCCAGGTGAAGGTGTCTGTCTCTCATTTGCTCTGATGTCAGGTTGTTATTTTGGGATTATTTATCCAGAATTTGAGGGTTCTTGGTGCTTCAGGAGTTCCTGGTTTTACTGGGGTAGCTCTGCCAGGGAAAGACACAGACTTTCCTATCAAAAGACTGTAACTAGGAGATTAACCCTTTTACAGGGCACCAACCTACTAGCCAGCCTGCACTATGACTTTTCAAAGGCTTGGGGACCGTTTCCTTAGTATAGGGTTACCAGATGTCCCCCTTTACGGAGACATGTCCTCTTTTTAGAGGATTGTCCAGGCATCTGTACAGCTTTTAAAAACCCAGCACTTTGTCCGGGTTTTGAAAAGCTTTGAGCTGCCTCTGGAGGGCAACTGCACATGCGCAGCTGCAACACGGTGATATCAGACTGGCACACAGTCAGGAGTCTGTGGCAACCCTGGACCAAGGAGAGGACCTGACCGTGTGTTGCCTTGTTAATTCATGAGCTTTGGGGGGTCATTACGAAGGGCTATCAGCGTGGGAGGCTTTTTTTTCTTTTATGGGGCAGATAGAATGTGTGTAACACATGCACATCTGTGCCATTAAAACAAAAAAAAAAAAAAGCACAGTCTGGCTGCAAAGCACATTCTGTTCCATTGAAATGATTCTCGTGGGCCCAATGAGTGCAGCCACCCCACCCCCTTTCATTTTGACCTCAAGCCTGTGCAGAGAGCAGGCGCATGTGCGGATCATATCTACAGGCAAAGAGGATGGCCTGCGCCTGGATTGCTCTGCAGTGATCCGTGGGGGGGGGGGGGGGGGGGTCGCTAAGGGGCATGCATCCAATCACTTCATTTACATGAGGACACTGTAATGAATTGGTCGCCCGGCAAGACTCGGCTATGGACCGCCCAGATCGGTGAGTTTTCGTGAATCTAGACCTTAGTGCATTGTTTGGTTAGTATTTGAAGGTATCCCTTATCAGAAATAAGCAAATGTTGACAAATACCAGTATAGACAAATAAAACAAACCATTCCAATGATAGACTTACAGGAGAAGGGAGGAACGGGTAAGGTGGAAGACAAAAGCCAGGATTCACTAACCTGCCAGATCGGGCCCGATCCAGGCAGGTCCGACCAATTCAGAAAACAAAAATATGCAGATATGGGCGATCAGAGGAACACCCCCCCATCTGCCTGCACGGCTTGCGCATGCACAGACCCAGCACTGCGGCGTGCAGCCCCACTTTAAACCCACAGGCTCGCACTGGAGGGAAGGCGGCAAAGCCAGGGGAAGCAGAGAGAACATGTCAGGCAGGCATTCAGTGCATGCAAGCCCAGGGATGCAGGACTGTGAGAGTTGGGGCAGGCAGATCAGGGCTACAGGAGGTGTTCAGGGCTGCAGAAGATCGGGCTTGACAGGGCAGAGAGAAGGGCAATAGAACAGGAATCGGAAGGACGTTTTCGACCGCTCCCCAACAGTCACTTCTTCCATTGATCGGCCAGCTCTGTCAGCCGTGAAATTTTGTGTAGTGAATCAGGTCGCTGTCCAATTTGCATGCGTTTCTCCTCATTTGCATGCATGGATTTGAAGCGGATCGCAGGAGAGGTAAGTGAATCAGGCAGGGGGGAAATTTGCTCATTAAGGGGTTGCAAACTGATCGGTACACAATTGGTTTGCTTAGTGAATTTATCCCAAAAGGGAGCTGGGTGTGTGAGAGACAGAGATATGGGTAGGGATAAGAACTAAGGTGACAAAGCAGTACAATTTCATGGTTTGTAATGTAATAAAAAAACAAGGTCATTGTTGAGGCCCATCTTTGGACTAGATTCACAAAGCAAACCAACTGTGTACCTCTCCTGCGATCTGCTTCCGATCCGTGCATGCAAAGTAGGCAGAGAACCGATTCACAAAACAAATTTGGGACACCGATTGAGCTGGCCCATCAAGAGAAGAAGCAACTCCTGGGGACCAGTCGCACACATCTGTGTTGACTCTCCTGCGCCATTGCCATCCCGATCTTCCAGCCATGCCTGATCTTAGCTGTCAGTCTTGGGAAGGGGGGTTTCTGCAAGCAACAAAATGGAAGCTTGTCCAGTCCTGATCTTCCAGCCCTGCTTTCTCCCCCATGTCTTCTCTTCTTCAAGCCCTGGATCTCTGCCGTCTTCCCTGCAGCGCGAGCCCGCGGGTTTAAAGAACTGCAGGGAAGGTGGTAGAGATCCAGGGCATGACCAGCTGACAGTGTTGGTGAAAGGGAAGAGGCTGCTATTGCCACCAGGGATAGCCCTTCCCTGGGAGAGGAGAGGCCTGAACCCCCCCCCCCCCTAAAAAAAAAATAAAGACATAAAACGCATGTGCAGACCATCTGCAGGGAAAGCAGATCTGCACATGCGTCAGGATTGCACATTAGTGATTCATGTGGGCAGCGGGGGGGGGGGGGGGGGCGTTCCTCCTCATTTCAATATTTGGCTTTTGTGAATTGGTCGGACCTGCGGAATCGGCCACGGATCAGACCTGGAAGTCAGGTTAGTGAATCTAGCCCTTTATCATTTTAATTTCAAAGGTCTTACGTTCCTGTATTGTCTTAAAATTTCCTTTTAATATTCTCAGGAGACTGAAAAGGAGAAATAATATCCCATCTAACAAACAACAAGAAGCAAAAACAAGTGGGACATGAAAGAATCCAGGATTATAATGATTTTTAATGCACAATAACAAATCACTCCTCATAAAAAACACAAAATATGTATCACATCAAGCTCTCAACACAGCCATGTTTCGGCAGATTCAAATTCATCAGAAGGAACAATACCTTACAAATAAACACACAAAGTATAAAAATCAAAACATCAATAATATTGTATGCATCATACATAATAAAAAGCAATCAATATTATATACAATGAAAAAATAAATAAAAATTTACATTAATAAGAAAAATTGTACATAATATTGAATTGTAAAAAAAAACCCATTAATGATGAATAAAACCAAATAAGACCACAACTCTAATAAAATAATTGTCATAAGATAATAAAAAAATACAAATACATATTTAAATGCAGGAAAACAACATAATGAATAAAACAATAATGAACTGATAAGCAAGTACATAAAAATCAAACAGATAAACAATTACATAAAAAACTGATGAGCATTTGCAAGCCAAAAGTAAATAGTGTTATAACTTCAGCAGGGACTAGATTGCTAAGAGTCAGAAAAAGCACTGAACTATAAGAAAAAACAGACTGACTCAACAATATTATTGAGTCAGTCTGTTTTTTCTTATAAAAGTAAATAGTGAACATATCTTGTTTATCAAGTTGTTTATATGATAAAGTACAATTAGAAACACTCAAATGGGTATGTACCAATACAATTTTTTAAAAATTATATATTACACTTTACATTGTATAAAAAGTGTAAGAAATGCAGCTGTCCCTCATTGAAAAACAGTGGATCGTCAGTCATTTAAAATGAAGTATGATCTTAGACAAGTTTGAAACGGTACATTGTCCTTAGTATTCTCACCATAAAATCATTGATGCAGTGTTCTGGTTTCTTGACATGTTGTCTTATAGAGGTGATACTCTGGTTGGCTTTACAATTAATATATTTCTATAAATTAATCCTAGTTTTTAGTATTTGGCTTGTTTCTCCAATGTAGCACGCTTCTTTACACTTTACACTTGGAAGATGAGGACACGAAGCATTCCTTTATGCTGAATGATTTTCCCATGTGAGCGACTGTAGTTCTTTGAAATGGCAGTTTGCAGCTTGGAATATTATGAGTTTTGTGGGAGTGTGTTTTTCACCAGTTTTGTTTTAGACTATGAGCCGGATTCACTAAGGACACCGATTGTGTCCTGACCAGTTTGCGATCACTTTGCAACCCGATTTACTAACCTCAAGGCCAATCCACACATGCAAATGAGGGGAAATGGCATGTAAAGTAGGCAGGCAGCGATTCACTAACAAAAAACTGGAACATCGACTGAGCTGGACGATCAAGAAACAAGCTATTGCTGGGGACCAGTCGCTCATGGTCCTTTCCGACTGCATCTCCTGCTCTCTGCCCCGATCGCTGCTCTGCTTCTGCCCCGACTCCTTGCCTTCTCCGCAGGGTTTAAAGCAGATTAAAACCACGGGCTCAAAGTATAAGTTTTTAAAAAAGTTTTAATAAAAAGGTCGCTGCTCTGTAAGCATGCGCAGACCATCTACAGATGGTCTGCACATGCGTCGGGATCGCTAGTCAGTGATCTGTGCAGTCAGTTGGGGGTATGATTCTGATCATCCCCACTTGCATGAGGATGCATCGTGAATCAGTCCCCTGGCCATGGATCGGATCGGTAGGGGAGTTTAGTGAATCTGGCCTTTAGTGACTGTCAGAAGGCCAGCATGGGTGAAGCTGGGAATATTTCTTTCAGTAATTTATCATTCTGGAATAGTGGTTGTACGTCTTTTGTAGGTCTTTTTGTTTCACCTTACCCACCCCTTCCTTCTCCTGTTAAGACTATCATGGGAATGCTTTGATGTTTCACTTATATATATATATGTATGTATGTGTCAACATTTGCTCATTTCTGATCTGAAGGATTACCTTCAAAAGCTAATCAAACAATGAACAGGCTGCTTCGGGGCCTTCCCTCTGCCACGTCATTGAAGCAGCCCGTTCAGAGTGCTGCCACCAGTACTGTTTTGGAGGCTTCAGCGTAGAGGTATATCAGGCTCATTGTGGAAGGGTCATTGGGGTTCCGCTACACAGAGGGATGGGAGGGAGGGATAGAAAGACGCTGCAGCAGGAAGGACACGAAGCAACCCGTTCAGAGCACTGCTGCTGTTTTTGGAGGCCTTGGAGCTACTGCACAAGGGGATAGGTGAGAGGCGAGGAAAGATGCAGCCTTCTCGCACTGCGGCTTTCTTTTTCTTTTCTTTATTTCTTACTTAGCCGCTGTGCAGCGCATCTCTTTAAAAAAAAAAAACAACCTTATTTTTTTCTCCTTCGGTTCTCATCCGGCAGGACTTGGGCTTAGGCCATGCCACCGGCCCTCATTCGGCTGCGGCTGTATTTTTCTTCTATGTCCTGGCCTCTTACCAGGTTTAAAAAGTGTAGCCAGTGTGGCCGGGCTATCTCTTTAACCAACCCCCACCATTGGTGTATAAAGTGCTTGGGACCTGAACATTGTCCCGAGTCCTGCCCGCGCTGTACTACCCTTCAGAAACGAGCCCTTCACAGACGTTGTGCCAAAATTCTGGAGCTCTTTTGCTTTATGGAGCAGTCTGCTGAAAAGGCCTCGACCTCGGCCTCGACACCAGTGGCAGCCTCATCATCCAAGTCCTCGACCTCAAGCAAGTTACCCTCGACCTCGAAGGCCTTGTATGCTGTGCCTCTTAAGGTCTCCTCTTTCCTCCACAGGTACGCTACCTAAGAAGCCTCCAGCTGAGTCTCAGGCAATCCAGGTGAGTGCAGTTGTGCCAGTTGTACGAGACCTCCCTCCAAGCGTGCCTCCAAACATAGGGAATACTCATCCTCGAGGTCTATGGAGCGCACTGCTGCACCTTCCATACCAGAGTCATTGGTCTCGGTGCCTGTTTTCGAGGACATGCTGCAAGCCATCTTGACCGCGCAGCTTACCTCGGTTTTGGCCAAGCTTGCCCCTGCTTTGGCCCTTTCTGTGAGCCAGTCTGAACATACTGTCGAAACACCTCGAGCAAAACCTCTGCGGTCTCGACCTCTGCCCTCTAGTGACTCCTCGCCTCGTCCTGCCAGGTCTGGGTCTCCTGCTACTCATCCTGTTTGAGATGTGGTGGAGAAGCCTTGACCGAGGCCTCACTCGAAGCATTCCTTGTCCTCGAGGCACCTGGCTTTGAAGAAGACTATAGTATCTCCTAGGAAAAGTTCCGAGTCTCCTATGCCTCGTTCCTCGAGGCTCATCGAGATCCCTTCGAAACCCAGGCATAGCTCTCGAACCCCGAAGCTATCAATGCCTCGTACTTCTCCACCTCCAAGCCTGTCCAGGTCCTGGACTCCTCTCGAGGCCTCCTCCCAGGGATCCTTGTTCACCTATTTCTATGAGGCACGAATCGAGACCTTCAGTTCCTCATACACCTGGAACTTCTCCATCGAGGCATCTTAAATGTAAGCACTCACTGACTCCTCCAATGTCAAGAGGGGCTTCTTCTGTGATTCTTACGTTGGATATGGACATGCCTTCTCAATACTCCAGGGAGGCTTCTCCTCCTTACTCAGCAGCTCCTAGGTCTCGCTCCACTTCTCCTGAGTCATCTTCAGCTTCAAAATCCACATCTTTTTCAAGATTCATTTTTGATATGAGTAAGGCTCTTCAAATTGAACTTCAATCTGAGTCTAAGTATACTCCTGAATATTTGGCTGAAATGGAATTGCCTCATCCACCAAAAGACACCATGAGACTTCCCATGAATCCTGTTTTGAAACAAACTTTCCTCAGGAATCTCGAGACTTCTTATTCAATTCCAGCTATCCCCTCTAAAATGGAATCTCATTACCACACGGTTCCTTGTAAGGGGTTTGAGAAATCACAATTTTCACACCAATCCCTGGTGGTAGAATCATCACTTAAAAAATCTAATCCCACCAAGGTGTAAGCCGCAGTCCCTCCAGGCAGAGAGGTACGCACGATGGATAAATTTGGACGCCGTCTCTACCAAAATTCCATGTTGGCAAACAGGATCTTGAATTACAGCTTCATGTTCACATCCGACTTGAAGTACTGCATTAAAACTATGCCCTACCTTTTCCCTGATCTGGTTGAACACTGGTTGCCTATATTTAAACAACTTCAGCAGACCCTCTCCCAAATACATCTCTTCATGCTTCAAGCCACTTATGATGCCTTTGAAATGTCATCGCGGGTCAAAGCTTTTGCTGTGGCAATGCGATGTCTGGCTTGGCTACGCATTGTAGACATGGACCCTAACTTGCAGGATCGTTTAGCCAATTTACTGTGCCAAGATAATGAGCTCTTTGACGACTCCATTAAGGCTGCCGCTAAGCGTCTCTTTGAGCATGAGCAGTCTTTTGCCTCTTTGATTCGGCCTAAGGCTAAAACTTCAGCTTCCAAGCCTTTTAGACCGCCTCCACGTCGATATCCACAGAAGTCTACGCCAGCTTTCTCCAGGCCTCCACCTAGGAAACAACCATAGCAGCAGCAAAAACCTCAGACTTCTGCTGCAGCCAAGCTGACGGACTTTTTGACAATCTAAGTCTGAGCATAACGTCCACCTTTATGCATAAGACTTCTCTCCTTCCCATAGGAGGTCGGCTCCATCACTTTTACCAACAGTGGGAGCAGATTACATCAGACCTATGGGTTCTCACCATCATCCGAGAGGGTTACTCACTTCAATTTCTTCAAATTCCACCAGATCTCCCTCCAAGAGAGTTTCCTTCCAACATGTCGCAACTTCCCCTTCTTCGCCTCCGAACTGTCGAGGAGATCCCCTTGACCCAACGGGACACGGGCTTTTATTCCCGTTATTTTCTAGTCCCAAAGACGACGGGGGATATGCGACCTATTCTGGATCTCAACAAATTTCTTGTCAAAGAAAAAAGTTTTGGATGCTCTCTCTTCCAACACTTTATCCCTTGATGGATCAAGGAGATTGGTTATGTTCCCTAGATCTCAAAGAGGCTTATACTCGTATCCCAATTCATCCAGCCTCTCGCAGATTCCTAAGCTTTCAGGTGGGGAATCTACATCTTCAATACCGGGTCCTTCCTTTCGGCCTCGCCTCATCTCCCAGAGTCTTCACGAAGTGCCTGGTGGTGGTGGCTGCAGCCCTGCGGACACAGGGTCTTCAAGTCTTTCCATATCTGGACGATTGGCTCATCAAAGCATTGTCTCAACAAGAGGTTATTGTAGTGACCCAACGGACTATAGCCTTTCTCCAAAGTCTTGGGTTCAAAATCAATTTGCCAAAGTCCCAGTTACATCCCTCCCAAACTCTACAGTTTATCAGAGCCATCCTGGACACTGTTCAACTCAGAGCATTCCTTCCTCAATCACGTCAGGATACTCGCATTCACCTTTGTCAGCAGGTGTCTTCCCTCATGTGAATTTCAGCATGACAAATTATGGTTCTTCTCGGTCACATGGCCTCTACAGTTCACGTGACTCCTTTTGCCAGACTTCACCTCAGACTTCCTCCGTGGACCCTGGTGTCTCAGTGGCAGCAAGCTTGCAACCCACTCTCAACACATTACAGTGACTCCTTCATTGAGACAGTCTCTCCACTGGTGGATGCTCTCTTCCAATCTTTCCAGAGGTTTAATGTTTCACACACACCTTCATTAGAAGATTCTCAGAACAGATTCATCAACCTCATCTCGATGGTCTCCGTACTCTCAAGGCCACTGGTCCAGCACAGATCGTCAGTGTCACATCAATCTGTTGAACTCGGAGCGATCTTCAATGCTCTCAAAGCTTTTCAACACCTTCTTCACTACTGTCAGTCAACTCTGCACGAGAGCATCCATCCAGCCCCTCAGCCTGAAAATCCCTATGCTGGCTGAAGAACCATTTTGCTTTGGTGTTGAAGCACTTGGTCATGAGGTCCTTCATCAGATGACCCCATGACCGAACTATCAGATCAAAGGCCTCCAACTCCTAGTGACCACTTGCCAAGATCTAGCACATGACTGAGAAAATCCGCTTTGACATTCTGCACTCCCATTACGTGGGACGCTGATAGGTCGAGCAGGTGGGTCTCCACCCAGGCCATGAAGAGCACTGCCTCCTGAGCCACTAAATCAACTCTTGGTTCCACCACCATAGCACTGTCGGAAAGGACCCTGACTGCCTTGCCTGCCAGCAGGGACAGAAAGGTTGAAAGTGCCAGCAAAATGGCTCAGGTTTTCAGAACATTGATCAGCCAAGAAGCTTCTTCTGGAGGAGATCAACTGCCCTGAGCTGATTGAGACACTGGGCTCCCCAGCTGAGAAGAATGGCAGCATAACTGTCCATTGGGACTGATCCAGACTCACTCCCTGGACCAGATCAAGGGACTATAACCATCAACGCAGACTGCAACGAGCTAACCCACGAAAAGGTACTGGCATTTCCAAATCATGAGCCTGTAGAGACAACCTCTGAAGGAATATGTGCTGCAGGGGTTGCATACGAGCTCACGCCCACTGGACAACCTCCAACAAAGCTGCCATTGATCCCAAGACCTGAATTAATTCCTGAGTTTGAAGACAATTTGAGCCCATAAGACTGCAAATCTGCAACTTCTGCACCCACACCTTAAGAAACTCTCCCTCCAGACCAGTGTCGAAGAGAACTCCAAGATATTCCAAGCACTGGGATGGAGTCAGCCAACTCTTGGCCCAGCCCAATGACTGGAGTAACTCCACTACCCGTGCAGCAACTTTTGCGCTCTCCTGGAAGGATTTTGCCTGGATCAACCAGTTGTCTAGATATGGATGAACCAAAATTTCCTAATTCCCTCCCTGCTTAAGGCTTGTATCTTGTTCCAAGTAAACCTTGGCCTCAATAAGTGATTTAAGTTTTCTTCTTATAAAAAGTTAACACGTATTAACAGCACAGTTTTTACATAAAGCCTATGTGCTGTGATTAGAATATCAATTGCACCACTGGTAAAGGAGAATTTACCACGTTTACCCTGTGAATACATCTATGAGCACATGAAAATTATCCTAAAACATTGTGATATATTTGGACAGTTTGTGAAAATTGCTTATCTCTGGGGGATTTTTTGATGTAAGGTTACTTTTTACCTCTGGGCAAAGTCGTTGCAGGAAAGCAAAATGATTTCTTGGAGCTAAGAGTGCTGGTGTGACATCTGTGTATCTGCATCCCCCAGAACAGGATGACTCAAGTAAAACAAAATACAATGTGGAATATCAAGCTTCTCTATTTAATATTCATCCTTACAGTTAAAAGATAAAAAATAATGAGATCTTCAGCATTTAGAAAAAGTTGCAGTTTTATTATGATTTGTAGATACAGAATTATGCCTAATGCAGAAATATAAATCTATTTCAAAAGGATGTCAGAAGAACACCAGTTCTCTTATCATCAAACCAGCAGATATCCAAATTTTTACAATACAGCTACATTAGCAGTAGGCTTTGGTCTTTATTGCGATTATTTATGTCAGTCTGGATTCTTACTGGGAGAAAAAATATATATATACACCATTTGGTTATGCACTTCCAGCAGTCCAAGAGGTCTAACTGAACTTCCTTGCAGCACAGAGAAATAACTCACCAGCAGATTTCATATTTCTACCTCTCTATAAAGATATTTTAATAATTCTTAAAACAGCGGTGTACCACCATTTATTCACTGCATGCACCACTTAAATAATGCACTAATCTAGACTACACATGCCCCCCAAATTCCATATAATACGCCTAAAGTTTTAAGCTTAGCTGATGTACACTCACAACTTGAATAACCTTAATTGATACTGATAACTAGCATAGCTGGCATTGAGAGTTGCAACAACACACACGGATCAACTTCTAGATTATCCAACCCACAACAAAATATCTATTAACAAAGAAAAGGGGGGTATAAAGGATAATTTATGATATTTATTTTAAACAAGCTTCTTTTGCACATCAGTGTCTTATTTTATTTATGGTTAATATTTCACTCTTATTCACCCACTATTCTAATCCATTTAAATGATAAGTCACTTAATCCCCCCATTGCCCCAGGTACATTAGGTAGATTGTGAGCCCGCCGGGACAGACAGGGAAAAATGCCTGAATAAATTCATGTAAACCGTTCTGAACTCCCCTGGGAGAACGGTATAGAACAATTGAATAAATAAAAAAAATTAAAATAAAATTACCCTGATTTAACAATAGAACTCATCCCAAAATTTGATAGAGAGGTTGAAGTATCATAAAATATGCGTTGTTCTCAGTAAAGAGACCTCTTATAAAACTTAAGATGTTATTTCAAAGTCCTCAACCTGAAAAAAAAAATCGATTAAAAGGGTTGCACCCCCAGTTAGTTAGGTAGCTCTTTTAATAAATAAATAAATAAATAAATAAATAATCAAGGTTAAGAAGGAGGTTTTGAAGTAAATGATTACATCACATGAATTCAGGATGAGGACTTGAAATAACATCTAAGTTTTATAAGAGGTCTCTTTACTGAGAACAATGCATATTTTATGATACTTCAACCTCTCTATCAAATTTGGGGATGAGTTCTATTGTTAAATCAGGGTATCATTTAAATGGATTAGAATAGTGGGTGAATAAGAGTGAAATATTAACCATAAATAAAATAAGACACTGATGTGCAAAAGAAGCTTGTTTAAAGTAAATATAAATTATCCTTTCTACCCCCTTTTTCTTTGTTAATAGATTAATTGAAAGTTAGGCACAAAGTTAGGTGCAAAGCATGAAGTGGCTTGCGCCTTGTCCAATGTGTGTAGCTAAAAGCGGGTGTGGTTAGGAGTGGATCATGGGTATGAGAGTTATGCGCATATTTTTCTCCTAGGTGCAGGCATTTAGGCCAAGAAAATCTTGGCATAAATAGGTTGCACTAAGTTGGGCTAGCGATGCTTAGATGGCACTAAGCACAAGTCTATATAGTTCTCATAACTTTTATAGAATCACACTTAGTGCATCGCTAGTTGGCGCTGATCTTTTGGACATATACAGGATCTGGCCCTCAGTTCTTGCCTTTTTGTTTCAGCCTTGAAAGTACCGATGTTATTCTGTTCCATGCATATTTCTAAAACACGCCGGAAGAACAGCACAAGGAGCCATCCCTAAAAAACAAAACACACACTGTCCTCCAATTCACATGCCGACTGTGCTTGCAAATTTATAGAATACCAGTACTTATGTAGTTACTACTACTAATCACTTATATAGCACTGAAAGGCATACACAGCACTGTACAAGATGGTCTCTGCTCAGAAGAGCTTACAATCTAACTTGGGCAGACATGACAGAGGATAGGGAATGCAGAATCCAAGGTGAGAGTTAGGAGTCGAAAGCACTCTCAAAGAGATGGGCTTGTAAACGGGCCTTGAACACTGCCAAAGACGGAGCCTGCCGTAGGGATTCGGGCAGCTTGTTCCAAGCATATGGTGCAGCAAGGCAGAAGGGACAGAGTCTGGAGTTGGCAGCTGAAGAGAAGGGCACAGATAGGAGGGACTTAAACCCCCCCCCCCCCATGAGGTCTCAGCTGGTATCATAGGGGGAGATAAGTGAAAAGAGATAGTGAGGGGCAGCCAAGTGACCAAGTAGGTCAGTAAAGAGGAGTTTTAATTGTATTCAGAAACGTATGGGAGTCAATGTCAATGAAATGACTTTAGAAGGAGTAATGTGAGTAAAGCGGCTCTCCCCGAATACGAGTCGTACAACTGAATTCTGGAAGGATTGGAGGGGAGTGAGATGGCTGAGTGGAAGACCTGAGAGAAGCGAGTTGGAGAAGTCTAAGCGTGAATAAGTGTTTTGGTAGTGTGCTCAGAGAGGAAGGACCTTATTTTGGTAATATTATAGAGGAAACAGCAGCAGGTTTTAGCGATATGTTGTTATCTGGGCGGTGAAAGAGAGAGGAGACAAAAATGACACCGAGATTACGAGCAGACAAAACAGGAAGGATGACAGAGTGTTGGCCACAGAGACGGAGAACAAGGGAAGCAGAGAGGTGGGTTTAGGCGGGAAGATGAGCAACTCTGTTTTAGCCATATTCAATTTTAGATGACAGACATATCCAGGTGGCAAAGTCAGACAGGCAGGCTGAGACTCTGGTCTGGGTTTCAGTAGCGGTATTTGGCGCAGAGAGGTAGATCTGGGAGTTGTCAAAATAGAGGTGATACTGGAAGCCATTGAGAGGAGATCAGTGTTCCAAGTAAGCAAGTGTAGATTGAGAAAAGGAGTGGTCCCAGGACAGAGACTTGAGGTACACCAATTGATAGCAGGAAGGCTATGGAGATGGAACCACCATTGCATACACTGAAGGTGCAATGGGAGAAAGGAAGAAAACCAAGAGAGGGCAGAACCCTAGAATCCCAACTAGGACAATGTATCAAGGAGTAGGCAGACAGATCGAGAAAGATGAGGATAGAGTAGAGACCTTTGGATCTGACCAAGAACAGGTTATTGGAAATTTTAGTAAGGATAGTTTCCGTGGAATGCAGTTTCCTGACTGAAGCAGATCCAAAATAGCATGGGATGAGAGAAATCCAGGCAACAATGGTGAACAGCACGTTCAAGTAACTTGGATAAGAAAAGGAGGAGGGAGAAGGGGTGATAGTTGGAGCGACACGTGGGGTCCAGTGAGGATTTCTTGAGGAGGGGTATGACAACCATATGTTTGAGCATTGGGTAGTTCACAAACCCACCAACGTTGGTTTTGGCCAGAAAGCCATTAAGATAAGTGTTGCTGTTCTTCTCTAACATATTGAATTATATTTGATGGATTGAATGAATCAATTTGAATGTTAGATATTATAATTAAATTTATTAGTAATGTGATAAGTTGAATAAAATGACTTCAAGTTACAATATTATAATGATGATAAGTTGAATCATATGATTTAAGTTAGGATATTACAAATTAAATTAACATATATTTATTAATTAATTTAAATAAAAGATAGGGCTAGGCTTTGCACTCTTAGTTAATTAGTCTTAACTTAATTAAATACAATCAATAAAAAAATTTTTTGAGATAGGAAGGAGGTCTCAGGATTCAGGATGCATTCAGGATGAAGACATGAAATAACATCTAAGTTATAAGAGGTCTCTTTACTGAGAACCATGCATCCTTTGATACTTCAGCCTCTTAATTTACACAATGGGGTTAACATGTTAATAAAACGGTTGCTCTCTATGATAAAAAATGGGTTTCAGTGATGATAGATTATTTACAAAAAAGTAACCAGACACTGATGTGTAGTAAATAAATTTATTGAATTAGATTTTTGTATAATTATCCTTTATAACCCCCTTTTTTCTTGATAACCATATGTTTGAAAGCAGAGACGTTCAGTGTAATGGGGACATGAGCGCAGGATGTGGATACGGGGGGTGAGCCAGGGTTGGGGTTTGGCATGCCTAACAGAACTGGAGGAGCAAGGGTATCTAGAGCAGATGAGAGAATGGTATTATAAGAGAGGACGGCTTTGTTAAGTCTTGGGTGATATAGTAGTTGAGGAGAGGGACAAGAGAGCCCTGGAGGTCCTGAATGTGTTGGTAGCGATTGGTCAGATCTGGGGAGTAGGGTGATGAATAGTCAACGTTAACAGGTGATGGTCAAAGAGGGGAAGGGTGGTATTGCAGAATTTAGCAGCTGAGCAGTTGGAGGATAGAATTATGTCTAGGCAGTGTCCTTTCTGGAGTGCAGGGGTGGTGGAAAACAGGCAAGAAATTATTATGAGGATGTCAGGACAAGGAACTTAAGAGGTGAAGGAGTCGGAGGGGGGTCATCAACATGGATATTGAAGTCACTGAGGATGAGAGGTGATGAGGGCTCGAGGAAGGAGGAGAACCAGGAGTCAAAGTCAGTGAGGAAGGAAGAGTGGGATGTATCGGATGGTCAGTAGATGACTGCTACTCAGAAGGTAGGGGAGCAAAAAGATGGATGGAATGAACTTCAAAGAGCACTGGGATGGCGGTGGTGGGAAAAGGGGTTGAAATTTGAAGAGGGTGAGAGTAGTAGCCCCATGCCTCCTCTTTTACCAACCAGGGGAGGCGTGTAGGAGAAAAGGTAGCTGCTGAGGTACAGTCATCAGAGCAGATCCAGGTCTGTTAGTGCGAGCAAATGGAGAGATCGAGAGATGAAGAGGTCATGTATATAGCAAGCTTGTTGGGAATGGAGCGGGCATTCCATAAGGCACAAGAGAAGGGAGGAGAGGAATAGAAATAAGGTTGGTGGTATTGCGGGTTGGCTCATAGGAATAAGGTACGGTTGGCTCATAGAAATAAGGTAGATCCTAAGAGTAGGATGGGAGTTGGTTGGGAGGATCAGGATTGGGGTTGTGATCCCAAGCGGAAAGCAAGAGGAGGAAGTTACATGTGAGGAGGCACAACAGCTGCGACATGGGCGAGGTGCACACAGGGGGAGAGGGGATAAAGTATAGGATCTTTAGAGCAGAGTAGAGAATAAGAGGAAGAGAAAGACAGTGGGTTTAAAAGAGTGAAGGGTGAGGTGTTAAGGTTCTCAGTGGCTTAGGAAAAAGGGAAAGATTGGGGATGGTTAATATCAGCAGGAAGGGAAGTAAGGGAGTCATAACAGTGGAAGGGGGGAAGGGAATAATAATTTTAAATAAACTACTACTTAGTGTGATTTTTGTTTCTCGCTTAGATTTGTGGATAAGTGGGTTATAAATAATTTTAAATAAACTGGGAAAAAGCTTGGTTGTGGACCAGTCTAGAGAGCAGAGGAACATGCACGAAGGTAGAGTATCAGTGTTGTAAAGAGGCAGTGAGGATGAGATGAGGGGGTAAAAAATTTTCTGCTAATGCCTATTGTGCAGTCATGTGATTCAAGGAATGGAGGCAGTTGAGTATAGAGAGTTGTGCAGGGACAGAAATCCTATCCCCGCCAGTATCCCGCCCATCCCCCTGGGGAATCCCCTCCGTCCCCCCCATTAAAGTAACATGATGCTTTCTTCTTAGACATATCAAAAGGTTGTTCTTGGAAAGGTTTTTATAATTATAATATGAACGCGTAAAGAAATAGAATTTAAGACCATTTAATTTTCTCACTGCTTCAGGGGACAACCTCTGATGCAGCTATTTTCAGCACTAACTTCTTTCTTCTTTCTGTCATTTTTTATTCTTTTGTACCTGAGGATCTGAGGGGGGTTGGTGGCTGACTGTTGTATGCATGGAGGGTGGGGGGGGGGGTAAATGTTGGTAAGATGAGTGGTTGTGAGTGGTGTATTAGACATTTGAGGGTGTATCTAGGGGAGGGGTGTCAAACTCAATCACATATGGAGCCGAAATCTAAAACATAGGCTAAGTCGTGGGCCAAATTTTTTATTAAGATACTTAGGGGTCCTTTTATTAAAGTAAGCTAACCGATTTAGTGTGCACTAAATGTGCACCTTAATATAAGGACCTCTTAGTCTTAGAAGTATAGTATTACAACCTCTCCAACCCCACGCTGGCTCTGTGAGGTAAACAAAATAAGACTTTTCCCTCTCTCTTTTAGGTCCTAGTTCACGCTTGCTGTCCAAAACCAGCTCTGGGAGGATACACATTTCAAATCTGACATATTGTAATCACAATACAGAAAATAAAATTATATATCTTTTGTTGTCTGGTCATTATTCAAATCATGTTGGTCCCAGGTTCTGGTTGTCTTCTGATAACTCACTTGCCTGGTCTCCTGCCCATTTGTCATTTTCTTCTTTCTCCATCTATCTTCCATCTCTGTCCTCCCCTTCCGTTTTCCTTCCCCTCTCCCTTACCCTCAGTCTGGCATATGCATGTCTATTTGGACCCCTCCTTCCCTCCCTCCGTGTACTTCTACACAAAGGCCCCCCCATCCTGAAGGCCTGGATGTTTCCCCCTTTTTCCCACTCTCACCTTCGAGATATGGCCCACCCTTCCTCTGACGTATGGGAACGTGGCAGATGAACGTACTGCAGAGGCCGAGGCAACCTGCTAGGTTCGCTATAGCCGAATGGTGATCCTCTTGCAGGCTGTTTTGAAAATGAGACCGGGAAGCTGGAATGGAGGGCTGGAACAGTGGGCCAAATCTCTGGCCAAATTTAATTATCCCGAGAACCAAATTTGACCCATGGGCTAGATTTGGACACCCCTGATCTAGGAGGTAAAATAAAAAGGTGGAAGAATGCTAAGGTTTACAGTATGTTCATTCTGTTTCTTCAGTTCTTGACCGGACTAATGTATTTATTCTCGTTTCTCTCTTGCCTTTAGGGATGGTTCGGTTATATGTGTCAAATATATCTTTGTACACAACTGTTTCTGTGTTGTCAATGGCTCTGAAGTACATTTTTTAAAAAAATAGAATTTAGGCGGGAGTTGGGACCCAGAAGAGAGGAAGGCCTGAGTGTGACTGTGTGAAGTGAACACTGCTGCTGGCCTTCGAGGAGTTCACATTGCAGAGCATGACTGTACTATGCCAACCCCAGTCCACCCCCTGCGTTGGTAGTATGCCATTGGTACTTCAGAATTTTTTTTTTAAGTTGTTACCTGCTCCGGAGCACACTGTATGCTGCCCAGTCTCTCCCATTCTACTCTTCTACACAGCCGCAGTGACTGGTGGTGAGCTGCTTTGAGTTACGGTCCTTGAGAGGAGATATCACGTGTCGCCAAGGTTCACCACTGGGAGAGCTCTCTACCAATCTGATTGCCATACATCAGTGGTCTCAAACCCAAACCCTTTGCAGGGCCACATTTTGGATTTGTAGGTACTTGGAGGGCCTCAGAAAAAAATAGTTAAATGTCTTATTAAAGAAATGACAATTATGCATGAGGTAAAACTCTTTATAGTTTATAAATCTTTCCTTTTGGCTAAGTCTTAATAATAATATTGTAATTTATAGCTAAAAAGACTTATGATCAAGAAACTGTTATTTTACTTTTGTGATTATGGCAAACATACCGAGGGCCTCAAAATAGTACCTGGTGGGCCACATGTGGTCTCCGGGCCGCAAGTTTAAGACCACTGCTGTACATCCACCAATCTGAGAGAGAGAAAGAGCTGGAGCTCGATGGCCAATCAGGAGCACTTCTACAAGGAAGTGCTCCTGATTGGCCATCAAGCTCCAGCTCTGTCTCCCTGATTAGTGAATATATGGCAATCAGCAACTGGTTGCTTGAGGGGTTGAACTTAGAGGGAACATTAGGCAGGCCCCATGGGAGTCCTGCAGACCTGGGGGGGGATCCCTGTTGGAGTCCCACAGACATGGGGGATCCCTGTTGGTTCCCCACAGAATTCCCACAATCCCCATTCCCATGCAGACTAGTTGAGAACAGGTAGGCAAATCCAGCAGGGGTGTCTCAGCAGAAAATACAACTTTTAAAACATACAAAATATTAGCTGGAAGAGTCCCCACCTCCACCAGACTGACATGCAAACTTACATGCATATATGCTAGTTGAGTGCCGATTTGTTTTAGTTTTTTTAGCACATAAGTGCAAGGGAGGTGCATGGATGGGTCTCACATTTAGGCCCATATTTTACATGCATTAAGTGCTACATTTAGTTGCACCCATTTAAGACCATTGATATTGGTGCAAATGGGCATTGCTAAATGTAGGTGCCTAGATGCCCAACATGTTAGTAATCTTTAATGGAACCTTGGTACCAAGATGCTGTTGTAGAATCAGCATTCAGCATACTGCATATCTAGGTGCCTAACTTGTGGCACTCAAAGTTATACAGTAGAATTGCTCCTTATGTGACCCCCCAAATCATAGCTTGAGTTAACAGAACCGTCCTTGTTCTATAACATTACACAAAATCAAGGACTTCAGAAACATTCTGGGATAAAATACAGCACAGAAGAATCAATCAATAATGTTAACTATAATTGCAGGCCTTTAACAATGAAACACGAACAGGTGTGTGTGTGGTTTTTTTTGTTTTTTTTAAATAAAATACAAGATCCTTTAACTGACATTCTGAAAACTAAAAATTCTGACGTGACACACGCTGAAACCAATGCAGGTTCATGTGTTTCTCCTGTTCTCTATGCAATTCAAGTCAGAGGGGCTGGAAAAATGTCAAAGAGCCGCAGATTCCTCCCAGGGTGGCAGTGAGAAGGTGGTCTGTCTTTTTTCCCTGATTTAACATTACCATTCCAAAATTCAAAAACCAAAATATGCCCAGGTCACAAGGATTTGGATAAAGGATCTAGTACCTATACTATGACAGGCGACAGATGAGCCAGCTTCAATAATTCTACTTGGTGTCTTCTGCTGAAGATTTTGCTCATTGCCAATAGCAATATCAACATGCTCACAGGCATTAATTAACCTGTTCAGGCTTGGAAGCAGGCCTCATGTTTAAGTTTGGAAATTTAAGTCATACAAAAATAATGCATGAAAATTTAAAAAAAAAAAAAAATTTAAAATTGGTCCTTGATTGGGTTATTTATATTTATAAGACATGGAAGCACTAAATATCGTCACAAATATGTTTTACTGCTACTCATTAGAATACTACCTGGAAAGTGCAGTCAATATGAAGGAGGTTACTGCCCAGCACATGGCTTGACATTGTGAATGATCATTCTCCTAGGTTTGTGCCAATCATAAATCAAGCCCTATCATTTATAACCAAATAAAAACAGCAAAACCAAAATAGTTACCATATAATATTTCTCCCAAGTGTACAAAAATATCATGCATAAGATGCTGTTTTTGAATGTAGGCATGGAGTTTAGCACAAAACAGCTAACACAGATCTTTAAATGTTTTCCTTCTGAAGGTTACTCCTAAATAACCAACAGTATTAGGATGTAGCCGATCAGAGAATACTGTTTAGTTTTTTAAAAATATAATTTTCACACTGTGTTCTTATAATACAGTAAAGCTTTGGATCTTTTGCAGGAAGAAGATTGAAAATACAGTAATTACACAGATTACATATTTCCACTTTCATAAATCACACAGACCATTGTCTTAACTGTATTTAGCTAGAATTTCAGGACTGCAGTAGGTAAGTGTGCAAAAACATATCTGCAGATTCAGAAACATCACACTAGCTCCCTGAAAGCTAACCGGTACTAGAACTGCCCATAAATAATAAAAAAAGATTACTGTATATACTCGAATATAAACCAAGATTTTGGGGCCAAAAAATTGGCCCCAAAATGGAGGTCCCGGTTTATATTTGGGTCAATGCCCCCTCCCATAATTTTCTAAGGCCGCCGCTACCAGGCTCTGCCCCCCTCCTCCCTATCATACTAGTACCTCTGCCATCCATGTTGGAGATTCAGCAGGTTCTCTGCTGATCCGTGGTGGAGATGCAGCGGGCAGATGCAAGCTTCCCAAACTCCTGCCCTGCTGCTAACCGGCTGCACGATCCAATTTCTTCCACAGAACGGCAAGAGCAGCAGCACGATTTGGTGCTGCTTCTCGGCACTGAGCAGCTTTGTTACTGGCTCCCGCAAATCTCACGAGAGCCAGTAAGGAAGTCGCTCAGCGCCAAGAAGCAGTGCCAAATCGCGCTGCTGCTCATGCCATTCTGTGGAGGAAATTGGATTGCACAGCCGGTTAGCAGTGGGGCAGGAGTTTGGAAAGCTTGCTCCTGCCCACTGCATCTCCACTACGGATCAGCAGAGGATCCGCTGAATCTCCAACACGGATGGCAGAGGTATGAAGATAGGCTGGGGGGGGACAGAGGGCAGAGCCTGGGAGGGAGAGTGCAGAGCCTGACAAGGGAGGGGGGAAAGAAGGGTGCTGGGTGCAGAGCCTGACAGGGGAGGACACTTTTATTAAGTCGCCCGACTTATATTCGAGTCAACCATTTTTTTTATTTATTTATTTTTTTTTTCCCCTCCTTTTGGGGGGGGGAAAGGGGGTCTCGACTTATATTTGAGTATATACGGTATGTACTTACCCTGGTAAACTCTTTTCTAGTAGATGGGTGAGACATTCTAGACAGATGGTAGTGTCCCCATGGCCGCATGCCATCTGCAGAAGGAATTCACTGCTGATTTTTTTTTTCTTTTGCCTCTGTTGTACTTCAGTGGGCTCCTTTGCTCCACCTACAGTTAGTACCCAAGCACAAAGAACCACCATAGAAATGTGAAATAGAGGCACCTATCACAATCAACTTCAGCAACAACTGTTCTGCTCAAGTATCAAAACATAAACTGCAGACAGCCAACAAAGGCCTCAAAGGAGCTCAGAACCTACACTCGCAGCAAAAACATATACAGTACTCCCCCAATATTCACAGGGGTTCTGTCCAGGAACCCCCATGAATCCTGAAAAATCTAGAATACGGTTTTTCGTGGGGGAGACACGGGGATAGGCAGCAACATAGCAGCGGCAGCCACTGCCCGGCCCATCAGCGAGTCTGAAGAACGCTGAACAGAAAAACCGTGAATACACTGAACAGAAAAGCATGCGATTCGGGCACCTCACAGGAGGCACGCACTCTGGCGAGGAATCTCAGACCAGCTGTGTGTGGTTGAAGTCAATTGCGTAGGTGTTACTAGTGGGGGAGACAGGAGAAGGCAGCCGGAACACCTGCGAGTGAAGCTTTGATACACAGCTCCTGATTGGTGAGGCCCGACTTTAGTTCAGGAAGAGGCGGTCGGAGCATACCGCGAGTGATTTATTTCACTCGCAGGTGCTCCGGCTGCCCTCTCCTGCCCGGTCATTCGCGGTTGCAGCCTTTGGCGGTCCTGGTCATCACAGTCGGAAAATACCGTGAATGACCAGGACCGAGAATTGCTGACCTTGAATGACCAGGGAAGTACTGTATACAGTATTCTTCCCAGACCTCCAAGGGCTGACAGTCATCCAAGAAACATCTTGAAGAAGCAAACAGATTGAAACAGTACATAGGCGCAGGAAGGACAGGGTGGGCGTCTAGAATGTCTCACCTATCTACTTGAAAAAAAGCTTACCAGGGTAAGCACATAATCTTTTTCCAGTGCAATAGGTGAGACATTCTAGACAGATGGGATATACAAAAGCAGTCCCCAAAAAGCTAGGGCGGGCTTGCTGTGCTGGCCTGTAAGAAAGAGGATGCAAAGGCAGAGTCCTGTCTCGTCGCCACATCCACTCTGTGAAACTTGGCAAATGTGTGTAGAGAGAACCACAGTGCCACCCTGCAGATCTCCTCAGAGGAGACAAATCTAGCTTTGGCCCACGAAGAAAACATATTCCTGGTAGAATGCGCCTTACCAGAAACAGGGGACCGTGTCCCAGAAAAAATATAGGCTGACAAAATGTCCCTATAAATCCATCCGCTTAACAGAATGAATCAGCACAAATAGATGGTCAGAGATGTGAAATTCGTTAGTGACCTCCAGATAGTGAAGAAGCACCCTGCGCACATCAAGTTTCAAAAGACGATCTTGTATCCTTTGACCAGTAGGCTGAAAAGCAGGCAAATGTGCTTCCTGATTAACATGGAAATTCGAAATCACCTTCAGCAGGAAGGAAGGAACTGTATGTAGGGAAACACCAGTCTCTGAGATGTGGAGGAATGGTTCCCTACAAGAAAGAGCCTGGAGTTCAGAGACATGGCGTGCTGAGGTAATAGCAACCAGAAACACAGTCTTGAGCATCAAGTCCAAGAAGGAAGCATCCTGAAGGGGCTCAAAGGGAATCTTGGTGAGGTTAGACAGCACCAGGTTGAGGTCCCAGGAAGGGAATGATGGCTTAACCAGTGGTCTGATGCAAAGAACCCTTTCAGAAATATAGTGACATCAGGAAGAGACACCAAAGAGGAACAACGATCCTAGGCTCTAAACAAGAGAGCATGGCGACATGGACCCGAAGAGATGCCAGTGTGAGGCCCTTATCAAGACCAGTCTGAAGAAAGGCAAGAATCACCAAGATCGGAGCCAAATAAGGCTCCACCTGGTCCCAAGTGCACAAATGTTGAAAAGCCTTCCACACCTTAGCATAAGCAGAAACTGTAGACGATCTGTTAGATTTGAGATGAGTGTCAATGACCACATCAAAATAGCCTTTGTGTTCTAAGGCTCTATGCTTAAGCGCCACCCCATAAGAGCAAAGCCACCCAGATCCTCCATGCAGACTGTACCTTGCATATGAAGGTCCAGATGGGCACTCAGCTGAAGGCCACAACCCCTGCGAAGACGCATCAGATTTGTATTCCATGGTCTGTGAGGCCAGTCTGGAGCTACCAGAATGAAACGGTTTTGATGGACCGCAATCCGCCGAATGACCCAGCCTATCATGGGCCAAGAAGGAAAGACATACAGAAGAATCTCTTGAGGCCACGGCTGCACTAAAGCGTCGAGCCCCTCGTTAATGGGCTTGGATCTACAACTGAAGAAACAATCCGCTTTCTTGTTTCTTGCCGTGGCAATGAGGTCGAAACGGGGCCGGCCCTGCACCAAGGCTCGGAACACCTCTGCGGACAAGGCCCACTTGCCCAGATCCAGAGTATGTCTGCTGAGGAAGTTGTCTTGAACATTGTCAACTCCTATCACGTGCGCTGCTGACAGCACTTGAGGTGATGTTCCACCAACAGAAAAAGGTAAGCAGGCAGGCTTCCTGAGCCAGAGGGGTGCTCTTGGTCCCTCCCTGGTGACTGACGTAAGCAACTGCCGTAACATTGTCAGAGAAGACCCCGATTCTAGCCCTCCAGAATCTTCTGTAAGTGCATCAGAACTAGCAAAATGGCTCTCAGCTCCAACCGGTTGATTGACCAATTCCTCTGAGAGGGAGTCCAACACCCTTGAACAGGATGACGATTTCAGAGGGCTCCCCAGCCCTGAAGGCTGTCATCTGTCATCACCATGATCCAGGAGGCAATTTGCAGCAGAATGCCCCTGCAGAGCGACTGTGGGATAAGCCACCAATCCATGTTGGCCCGAGCCTCCAGAGTCCAGGGAAGACAGGTCTATAAAGCATCCCCTCCGCAGAGCCCAGTGAAAGAGTAATTCATGCTGGGAAGATGCATGTGCACACTCACCCAACAAACAACATCCAACATAGAATTTGGCAGCTCCAGCAAAGAAATTTAGGCACACAAGTTTCTGCCTGAAGCCTTTTGGCAGACAGACGCGATACGCAGCCATATCGAACTGGATTCCCAGATATTCCAACAACTGCGGAGCATCAGATTGCTCTGTCTGTAGTTCACAATCCAGCCCAAGTTCTCCAGCATCTGGATCACCCAATCCACCATGCGCCGACCCTTGTCTAACAAGGGAGTCCTGATCAGCCAGTCGTCCAAGTAATGGTGTATCTGCAGAACCATTTTCTGCAGGAAAGCTGCTATGATCACTATCAACTTGGTGAAGGTCCAGGGGGTCTGTTGCCAGCCCATAGGGCAGAGCCGAGAACTGGTAATGCTGTTCCAGAACATGAAACCGAAAGAATTTGTAATGGGCTGGAAATATTGGAATGTGCAAGTAAGCTTCCGTGAGATCCAGGGAGGTGAGGAACTCTCCTGGGGCCACCGCAGCAATGACCGATTGCACCATCTCCATGCGAAAGCGTGGAACCTTGAGAGCTGCATTCATGTGCTGAAGGTCCAGAATAGGACTCGAATCTGCGGAGCCTTTCTTTGACAGGATAAAGTATATAGCGTATCTCCATGAGCCCGAGAGTTCTGGTGGCACCAGTTCTATAGCTTGAATATCCAGAAAATGATGAATGGTGACCTGAACCTTGAACGCTTTGTCCAGTCAACCTGTGGGAGAGTCCACAAACCAATCTGTCAGAGGCTGGGCAAATTCCAGTTTGTAGCCTGACCGAATAATGTTCAAGACCCACTGGTTGGACAAAATGTGAATCCAGGCTGAAGAAATGCTGAAAGCCTGCCCCATATCTGTAGAGGGGCATTTTTTGGCCTAGCGTCCTTGTGCCTTTTTGGCAGAGGGTGCGGAATGGGAGGTGGAGGGCTGAGATCGCCTATAGCCAGCATACCATTGTCAGGAGCCCTGGGAAAATATCTGTAATGCGACACTTGCAGATGGGCGGGACCACCGAGAGCCATGAAAATTAAAGCGAACAGAACCTTTAGAGGTCTTGGGTCTGTATCAGGCAGAGTCTTAGGGCAACAATCCACCACAGAATTTGTGTGGTCATCCAGACCCTTGCCAAACAGTAACTGCCCCTTAAAGGGAAGTCTAGCCAAAGTGGCCTTGGAAGTGGAATCATCAACCCATTGCCCGATCCAAAGCATCCTGTGGGCAGAAATGGTCATACAATGCATCGGCAACATAATCCGACCCAGCCAAAAGAAATTGAGGAGGATTCTACAGCCTCATTCTCCAGCCTGCGCAGTCAAGAGAGAGAGATGCGTGCCGCAAAGGACACCACCGAAGCAGCCTTTATGCCTAAAGCAGCTGCATCGAAGAGTCTCCAGATGACCAACATCCACACGGCAATCTTGCATATCCTTAGAAAGAGAAGTAGAAAAGTGTGTTTAGTCACCTACACAACCAAAATCCACCCTAAGCTGACCTAGAAGCTACTGACACTCCTGTGCCAGAGGATACAAGCGTTACTTGGCTCTTGCTATCTTGCTCCAAGACCAGAACACTCATATCAGGGTGCCTGTGAACGCTAGCACACTGAATGCATATTACAAAGCCAGGAGCTGGTTCAGTGACTAAATTCAACTTCTGCAAAGACTCAGAAATAAGATCCAGCAAAGCTGCAGACTTAAAAACACAGAACCTTGGGAACAACCCCAGGTTCCAAAACCCCAGAAAGATCCATGATCCAGCACATAGCCTCTGGACCCCTGCCCAGAGAAGCACGGTGCCTGAAAATAAGGGGGTCAGCAAACTGATCAACATCAGAAGGATCTCCCAGATCAGGATCAGGCAGTGCAAAAACAGCGGCTGGCTGAGTCGAAAACGTGCCCAAAACAGCACCACTATTGAGACTGAGCAGGACTGCACAGGAGAAGAACGCCGGCTTTGAAACTCTTTCCACAAAGGTTTCATAAATTCTGACAAAGCCTCTGGTTCGTTAGATGACTTAACTAGGCTTAGTTTCTTAGGCTGCAGAGGCTCCACAACCAAGCAAATGGAACTAGCAGCCATGTCAAGCCCCGAAAGAAAAGGCTGTCTTAATGGGCTAGCCGAGCATTTTGTCTCCTGCTTAAACAGGGGAAAGGCTAAGCTTGGTGCTGCCACCTCTCACGGTTGGCCAATAGCACTAGAATGTTCTGAAGGCGCAAAATTGTGCAATCCTGGCAAGAATCCACATTAGGAGAGCCCAAGGACTCCATCCCAACAAGTTTTGAGGCACAAATTGCAGTTTTGGAGAAGCAGGGAGCTTTTAGAAAAAAAGATGTCCACCACTAAGAAATTCACACCAAAATTGTGACTTTTTTACATTAAACAAAGTGCAAAAACTGTGATTTTGGGATTATTCAGGTGGGGGAACCCAGGGAGACATGCAGAAACCCTCAACTTTAAAATTTCAAACCTTCCCCAATTCACCTCATAGGATGCGACAGCCTTTACTCACTGTGACCTGTGCTGATAATGTGCTGCAGCCTAACTCAGCTCTCTTACAGTAGCTGGAATCAGAAATTCACTTCCTCATGCTGGGAATGCCTCTGCATCGCTGATCTTCAGGCTGCTAGTCAAACCCTATGCCTTACTGCACCTCCATCCCTGCAGACTGACGGATGCACTCAAGGACAGGTGGAGGCGAGAAGAAACCCGAGAGCCTGAGAGACAATGCCGAGTCTCCAACGGATGCCAAACAGATTGTGCTCCAACCTTCGTTTGGCAGAAGAGAAAGGTAGGGACGGCCCTGAGCTCCTGTGAAGCAAAAGCAGACTAGATGACAGGTACCACCAGGGATTGGCCTATCTGCTGCAAACTGAAGTCTGTGTGATCTCAATGCAGGCACAGCTGTATAATTGCTCTGAGCACAAGAAATCCTGAAAAAGGGACAAACACACATCAAATAAAATAATAAATGTGGAGAGCAGAATACACATACTCCTGCAGGTATGCATACAGAAGGGAGAAACTGTAGGTGGAGCTATGGAACCCAGGGAAGTACAGCAGAGGCAAAAGGAAAAATCGAGTGGATTCCTTCTGCGGATGGCATGCGGCTATGGGGGCACTACCATCTGTCTAGAATGTCTCACTTATTGTACTGGAATAATAATTTTAAAGAAAAAAAGGCAGGGGAGGGCAGTAAATCATTCCTTCACCAAACATTTATGATTTACTCTCAGAGCAGGCTATCAAGGGAAAGTTACACCAACAAACATGGAAGTGGCGCATGCGATACTGGAGCCTCTACAGTGGCTGCAAGAGAACACTAGGAGTACCATGCTAGTAAGGACACACTACTCCCAGCTCTCCCACTCCACTGGCATGGTGACAAAATTGAAAAACCAACAGTAGGGGGCACTTCAATTAACCCTTACGTATTACAAAGTAAATCTTGTTGCCAGAATGAAGAAGCGATGCTTTATTTCCCAGGAAGTTTGTTAAACCTATGGCCGCAAAATGTTGGTTGGTATAATCCAGACTAATGGTAATTGTGATATATTTCAAAAAATATGTCCAGATTGTATTGGTTCAGCAAACCTGGCGCCTCAGCCCCACCACAATATTAAATTTAAAAAGCGGGAGATTTACTATGGGTGCCTCATCATTGGCTGCCGGGTTTATAGCATAATTCAAATCACTATATTTATTAGTTTTATGTTTAAATATTTTTTAATTTTTTAACCTTTAAACTTTAAGAAGTTTTTAAGAAATAAATATTCCAAGACTCTTCAATTTATGAACGCCATGATTCTAAAAGTACTTAATACTTATCTCAGCATAGACCCAGGGAGTCAGACCCGACATGTTTCACAGAATTGTGTTTTATCAAGGGTCTCCCTGCAGAATATTCTGCAGGGAGACCCTTGATAAAACACAATTCTGTGAAACATGTCGGGTCTGACTCCCTGGGTCTATGCTGAGATAAGTATTAAGTACTTTTAGAATCATGGCGTTCATAAATTGAAGAGTCTTGGAATATTTATTTCTTAAACTTCTTAAAGTTTAAAGGTTAAAAAATTAAAAAACAATTAAAAAATATTTAAACATAAAACTAATAAATATAGTGATTTGAATTATGCTATAAACCCGGCAGCCAATGATGAGGCACCCATAGTAAATCTCCCGCTTTTTAAATTTAATATTGCGGTGGAGTGGTGGGGCTGAGGCGCCAGGTTTGCTGAACCAATACAATCTGGACATATTTTTTGAAATATATCATTATTTCCCAGGAAGACATGTTTTCTAACCTCCATCTTCCTTGAGCACTATGAAAGGGGGATCTGAAACAGTTTTTAACCAGCAAAACTAAACAGATTCATAAAGAGAGACTATATGGACTTTACCAATTTTATATTTCTCTTTAAGCTTCCTTCAGAGGATAAAAGATGCACTTTGATAGCCATTATTATTTAACAGAGCTCTATTCACAAAATATATACACCAGCTGCTCATGCTGTTACTACATTCAAATTTATCATAGTTGTGCCTGTATGGGGTTCTGATGAGGAACACCATAACACCTCCATTTACATACTGTTATCTCTTGTTCCTGAATTTGATACCCTTCTGTTCAAGTTCCAGATTAACGAGGCTTTATGTGATGTCCTATTCACATTGGAAAACTTATCTAGGATTAATGAGATTCACTTGGAATACAAAATAGATAAAACTAATCCTGGGGTTGACTCCAAAGCGGCAGTCATATTTAAGCCAAAATTACTCTTGAAATAGCTGATGCTAAGCTAGGTACATCTGCGTGGTCTTAAATTGCTCCAGGATTAAATATAAAAAAACCTCACTTTGCAATATTTTTCTAGCATATTTGTCTAGAGCAGTAGGCTTAGCTATCCACCAGCAGCTTTCAAACACCCAAAATAAATATATACATGTGAAAGAGATACAAACCCAAACACAGTGAGGACTACTGTCCCAGTGGTCCAAGGTCTCTCCCCCCCAGGATGCAATCCCATGATCATTATCCAAAAGTGAACTGCAGTGGTCAGATTTAGGGTCCATTATTGCAGGGCTATAGAAGCAGCTTCAATGTCTACTTGTTGGTTGAGGACTAGCACTGGAGTGATGAAGTCAATTAAGTTGGGACAGGATATAAAACAAGGGGGAAAATATCCCTGGTTACTTAAAAGCTAGATTTGAAATCAGCTGAATACCAAATAAGGTCAAATACTCCTGTCCTTCAAAAAAAAAAAAAAAAATCCCGGTATGGCAAATGGGCTGTGTTGTATTTACTACAAAGGACTTGCAAATTGAAGCTTTATAAAAGAGGCCCTTGGTGATCTTTTGTGCTAACAAGAAAATTACCATTAAAACCATCTCCACACTCAGTTATGGTGCTTTAACAGTTGTTTCTATGTCTGCAAGCAGATCCTTCAATAATGGGCAGTGTCAAGAGCCTCCACAAAATGTCAACATGCCAGTGAGACAGGAGAGAGGAAAAGAGGTTTGTTTTGTTTTTTAATAGAGCCTTAGGAGTGGGTGATGTAGTTGAAAACATTGACCCCAGTGACCCATCTATTCATTTTATGAAAAAAAGTAGACTCTCAAAGTATGGTTAACTGTTAATAAAATTAGAAAATGTATGGAAAACATTCATTTAATACACACACAGATTAGGATATCAAGAACATGATCTGGCCAAGTATTAACAGGCAACTTAATTTTAGAACAATTTTTTTTTTTTTTTTTTTACCTTATGGGGCAGATTCTCCCATTAAAAAACCCTCAAAACTCTGGAATCAACAAAACATTTTTGCCATGCTACCACAAAGATCTCAAAAGAGAGTGAATTTTCTTAGCTCACCGGGGCCTTTGAGGGTCGTGTAATTTGCACTTTGCACTCTTTCACTTACCTACTGCAGTCAGGTAGTTTTACTCAAGCTGTAATGCCCCTCTCTTAAGTACATGTTCACCAGCTAATGCAGGACTCCTATCAGGAGTATGCCCGACAAGAGGCAGAGAACAGGCCTCTGTCACAGGCCACCACCACCACTGAACAGAAGTGTTTTTTGTTTTTAATCATTTCTAAAGATGTAGATATAAAAAGCACTGGCTGGTGTGGAAAGCAGGTCAGTACAGACTGCACATCTGGCCCAAGGAGTCATTGTTCCCAAGCCGCTTTCCACACACACAGATTCAGTCCATCTTCTCTTTCTGCACCAGCTTGGGTGCGTCAACAAAGTCCTTGCCATTGTAGAGGATGATGGCACCCGTCACAATGCTTGCACTGCCCCAGAAGAGCACATAGGCCAAGGTTTCTGTCCATGTATCACCTGCAAGCAACATCAGAGAAGTTGTTCATTTTACGGCCTTTTATCATCCTCTCTCTCTAGTTAGAACAATTAAAAAAAAAAAAAAAAAAGTCTGCCACGCTCACCACAGGCTTCCAATTCTTCTCTCCCATTAATTCCATTCATAGATCTCTGATCTAGAAATGATCTAACCCCAGATAACTTATTTGCACATGATCCTGCTTTTTGGTTCAAATTTCTACCCACCTCCCACCAATGACTTGGCAAATGAGGCCTCACAACCCCCAAAGGGGTTTCTGTTGATACCACTGTTGGTGATGACAGAAGTAATTGAGAATGGGAATGAAGTCAACTTGTGCTTGTGGATCCAACCTCTCAATGTAGGTAGGAAGGAGTAGCCTAGTGGTTAGAGGTACAGTCTCAGCAACCTGAGGTTGTGGGTTTAGACCCTACACTACTCCTTGTGACCCTGGGCAAGTCACTCAATCCTCCATTGCCCTAGGTGTGTTAGATAGATTTTGAGCCCACCAGGACAGATAGGGAAAATGCTTGAGTACCTGATTGTAAACTGCTTAAATAACCCTGATAGGTGGTATATAAATACCTAATAAAATAAAATAAATAGAAGCCTAGAGATGTATGGGACCACTGTCTTCTTTTCATGCTACCACCAAGTCCAGTTTGGAAGGACAGGGTAGAAACAAAACTATTAACGGGTCTGTTGGAATGGAGGGTGACATTATCAGTTTTGCTCCTCTAAGCAGAAGCCTAGTAGGACTCTGTGTTAAACCAGGCCTAGTGGAAGAAATGGCGATTGCTGTTGCTGCTACTGACAGATGAGCAGAATCAACAGGTATCAGTCTCAGAGGAAAAACCTTTACTGCAGTCCACAATCAATGGGTGGTACATTTTTGCATGAGGATGTGTTCCACAGACATAACAGCTATTAATTATAGATTCTAAAAAGATACTTTCCATTTACTCTATATATAGAGTTAAAAACAGTATACCCAGTTCAAAATACATACATAATTTGGTCAGTTCTGTGGTGTTTTCACAGGTTTAAGAAAAAAAGTGGAGTTTAAGTATAAGAAAACTGAGCTTTTGCCTATTTGTAAAAAAAAAAAAAAAAAAAATTAAGAAAAAAAATAAATCCCAAAACCATTTCAGTAAATTCTATAATTAAAGAAAAATTATTAAAATTTTACAGGCAAACACGTACTTGATGTTGAGATGAAAGCCCTAGATGCTTTCCACTATACAGTTTCAAACATTTAGACAGGTTTTCTTTTTGCACTATTATATACACACAAAACAGCAGCTAAGGGTTTGGACTAGAGGTCTGCATGCGAACAGGGATCATGGGAATCCCATGGGTCCCACGGGGATCCCCCCTAGGTCAACAGGACTCTCAAGGGGACCCCTCCCATGCCCAAGGGACTCCCACGGGGACCCTCCAAGGCCCCCTGGACTCCCACGGGATGGAACTGGGGTTCCTATCTTCCAGACTCGAGGCCTACCTTATTTCCAATCTGGCACTGAGCTCCGAGTCCCAAAGAATCAGCAGCAAGTCACGTAGGCATGGAGCTCATCATGTAGGCAGTAAGTTCAACACAAGCACACATTGGTTCAGCAGCAGCACAATGGGCCAATCACAAATGAACTCAGAGTTCTAAGGTCATTTGTGATTGGCCCATTGAGCTTCAGCTGAACCAATGTGTGCCTGTGCTGAGCTTACTGCCTACGTAATGAGCTCCAGAGTAGAGAATGACACAGTGGCTGTTACCTGCAGCTAGCCACGGGTAACCCACCAAAACAGTGGTGAAAAAACTGTTCACAGTGGCTACGGGGACAAGGCCATTCACCGCCTCATGGAGCGGTGAATGGCCTTGTCCCCACAGTTAAGGGAGGGAATGCGCGCGGTCACCTATCGCACTCCCTCCCACCTTACTGATAGCTGCTGCTGCTGCTGCCACCCAGTCCCAACATCTCCCTACTCCCTCCCTGCCCCTTACATTCGTGGCCAGCGATTTCTAAACTGCCTTCTTTCAGCAGCCGGAGTGTTGAAGCTTCGTGTGGCTGCCGTAAAGGTCATCTCTGATGCAACCAGAAGTTTCCTAAGTGCACCCTTGCCTTGTGACTCATGGATTACTACAAAAATATTTTTTTATAGAGAGGAGAGGAGTATTTAAAAAAAATGATTGCATTTTATTGTTGGTTTAAATAAACTAAGGCTTAAAAAAAAAAACACACACAACTTTCTGAAGTAATTGCTGCTTTTTATGGTAACAGGTAACTTTTATGGGGACTGAGGGGATTCCTCGCGGGGACGGGTGGGATTACTGTCCCCGTGCAACTCTAGTTTGGACACAATTCCAAGCATCCTTTCCATAATAGCCATTCACTCTGGCTAATATGGAAAGTGCTGCATACTTTAGCTCTCCTCAGTTTACAGTTAACTTGAGCTGCTCTTTTTAAGTTAAAAGCAATACCCACATCTTATCCCACTTGCTTGAATACTTCTTAAAAATTCTGAAGGCCACAGAGGTGGCCATAAAGTGCAGTGTACACACATTAGCCAAAGATGCCAGCAGCTCTGACTTACCTGCCATCAGCAAACAGATGATGCACATAGAGAAAGCGACCACCATGATAATAGGTAGCTGTGGAGACAGAATAAACCCCACACACAGTTAAAGCTACATACTGAAATGCCACTAGCCTAGATTTTCTTGAAAGGTTGAACAACTATTTGAACTGCAGTTTGTATTTCTGATGAGTTTTCTTTTCTGTGGACAATTTAGTTGCTCCATGCTTAACTAGAACAGCACAAGGAACAGCCTCCAAAAAGTTAGGGCACCTGCTATTCATATGGCACACTAGAGAATGACATGGGGACCAATTTGTCTCCATCCCCACAGGAGCTCAATTTCACCATCCCCGCGAGTTTTGTCACTGTCCCTGTCCCATTCCTGTAAGCTCTGCCTTAATTGAACAAGCCTTGAACACTTAAAGTGCTTGAGACTTGTGCAGACGAGGGCAGAGCTTCCAGGAATGGGGCAGGGACAGGACAAGAACTCGTGGGGACAGGAAAATTAATTCCCATGGGGACGGAGAAAAATGTGTCCCCATATGATCACGTTAGTCCCTATTACACTAAACTCCACTGGCTACCGGTGGAGGCAAGGATCATCTTTAAATTCGCCTGCCTCTGCTTCAAAACCCTAGCAGGCTCTTCACCAATCTACCTATCTGAGCACCTAGAAATTGCAGGCCCCTCTCAAAAACGAAACACTTACCTGTTTTCCTTCCCTTCCCTGAAGAGCTGCCTCTACAAGAAATTCCTAGATAAATCCCTAGCATTCCAAGCGGGCAAATGGAACAAATGCCTTACCGCCCTCATCTCCAATTCCCCCCCCTATCAAATGTTCAGGAAGTCAATCAAAACCTACCTTTTTGACAAATTCCTCTAACTCCTCCCCTGATCACGACACACCTCCAGTCTCTCCGACTCCTCCACTCTTGTTAGCCACTATCTTGTTTAGCCACTATATGACTTAACAAATGGATCACTCAATCTAACTAATTATCCTGTCTTCGTTACCCATCATACCAAATACCTCTGATCTGCCATATTGAACATCGCTGTAAATGTAACTTTGCTACTTCGCTGTAAATGTAACTTCACTGTAAATGTACAGTCTCTTCATCTGTTAACCGCATAGAACTTCCATGATTTTGCGGTATACAAGAATAAAGTTATTATTATTATTAATATCTAGTGCACACCTAACAGAAATTTCTGATGGCTACTGGTCTCACCAGTCTGAGTTTTCCAGCCTCCATATTCAGTGTCTAGGGGTGAACTACTGCCATTGCTTTCTAGGAAAATGTAGCTCTACATTTCACCAATTGTTATTTGTTGATCAAAAACTCTAGCTTTGGGTTTTGGCAGAAGATATTTTGGCCTGGATTCTCTAACCATAAAAGTGGCTGCCAATCATGTGACAGTGCTTATTACAGAATCATGGCAGGGGAATTCCATCTAAAACCAAAATCCTCTGGTTCCACACCCACCTACAAACAGCTCCCAACAGCATTGTTCAGCCTTCTGAAAATAAAATAGATATAGAAGAAACCTCCAAAGTACTGGGTGTTATACTGGACTCCACACACTCTCTCAAACCTCTGGAAAAAACCTTCTCCACGAGACAGCCGAGACTCAAAGACCCTACTTTCAAGAACGACACTCGCCATATTAGTACAAAAACTAATTTTGTCTCAGCTTGACTACTGCAACTCCTTCTACGCAGGCATCAACACAACTGACCCACAAACTACAACTAATCCAAAACACAGTGATTTAGACTCTCAAGCTAAAAATAAATAAATAGATTAAAATGACCCAATCTTCACATCTCAAACTGTTACATTGGCTGCATGTCACTACTCAAAATTTCCTGCATAAATCTTCCACATCACTACATGGAAACTCCACTTTGCCACTCAAACCTATTCACTTCCTCATGGTCCTCAACCAGAAATCTTAGTAAGCTCCTCATGAACTACCCCTGAACAAAAGGCCTCAGATACAAATGGATTTTCATCACCATGTTTACATATATTGACACAAAGACATGGAACAACCTCCCAAAAACCATCAGATCTGAACCAAACTACCTCACGTTCTGAAAGAAAATAAACCTTTCTACACCACCATATTCAACATAGAAAATGACCCCTCAGCCTACAATACACCTTACTACTTCAATGATACTAAGCACACTGTCATCCACGTGATAATGGACTATAAGTTACCTTCTCCTACCTCGCAGCATCACTCCTTCAACAATACTAGTTCATCTCTTCTTGTTTTGTACCATCTCAATCTGTATTTTATCTCCTTAAATCGTACTCTAAGTCACTTTGAACCTATTTAGGCATAGTTCAACTCAAATCCCTGAAACCGTGGATTCTGTCTGCTCAGCTATCAGGGACACCCCTGCTGTGATCAGCTGAACCAGCAAGCTGTGCACTATTTGCAGGATCCCCCAGCAAATGTAGGCCAGGGTTTTCTGGCCCTACATTCCCAGCACCTATCTTTGTGTGAATCGCACCTACGAAGGTGCTTTGCCTAATGTCACTTCTGGCATTGGCCACACCTACTTTGGCGTTCAGTGGCCTAAAACGCCTAAGTAGGCGTGATTCTGGCACCTTTTATTTAGGCACTTTATTTTTACCATTTTTTTGCTGTTTTAAACAGAGTTTCTCAATTAACTTAGGGGCTGATAGGGCGATTAATTTTCAGCGCCATTTATAGAATATCCCCTTTTGTGCATTTCTGCTTGCTTTGGTAATTAAAAGGATGTTTGGTGTGGAATGTTTCAGGTTACTTTCCCAGGCAAACAGAAGGTGCTACCATGCAATGCATTCCACCTTCCCTGAAAACATTCTCTTGGGGGAACCTAGGCTCTTTTTATTGGCTGCTTCTCTCTGGAGTTAAGAGCTTACTTTATTTTTAAGCTTCAAGGTCAAATTGCAATGAAAAACTATTAATACACGAGACTTAGAGAAAAAGGAGGTGTTTTAACCCTAAAATATTACCACAGGCCTTAAAAATAAAGGGGGGATGCTTTTTGTATCTACACAAATGTAAGTCAGATGTGATAAAATGCATAAAACTTACAGCAAGGAATCTCCAGTCTGTTTGCACATGTAGAGGACTAGCATATTCCGTTTCATCTATTGAATAATTTCCCAGAAATAAGTCAATGGCATCCTGGCATAGACAGAATTAAAAAGGAAGTAAGAATACCAACAAATCTACAACTCTCAAAAAATCCCAAAAACCCAACCCACCACACTTGTAAAGAAATAAAAAGCCAACAAACCTTAGTTCCCCCTCCTTCAACCCCCACCCAGCCCCCAAAACAAACCTTTAAACCAAAAGAAAACTAAAGGCTTACTTGTCGAAATCCATCAGAGAAGTTGTTCTTATAATATCGTATCATTGAGTTCCAGCCATCCATCACCAGGCCCCACTGAGTTCTCTTTCCAGTTCTGCAGAATATAAGGCAGACACTTGTACAGAGCCCAGGACATTTTACTGTGATATAGCCCTTGGATTAGCTCCCACCAAAATGCTACTGACCTCTTAAAGTGCCAGTTTCATCACCCTACTTATGAGCTTTTAAATCTGTAGCATGGGTTGGGAGGCTGAAGGAAGCCAATCAAGAATAAGAAGCTCCTCAAACAGCATCCAGATAGAGGGCTATGCTATTCCTCCCCCCTCTTTTTATTAAACAAAGATCCTTAAAAAAAAAAAAAAAAGCCCACAACTTCCTATATGTTGCTAGTGAGTGCAACCAACTTGTTGCATTGTTTTAAAGCGGATAGCATGGAAACAGAAAAATGAAGGCAGATAAAAACCATATGGCCCATCTAGTCTTGGTGGGGGATGGCGTTAAGACACAGGGACTTGGTAATTTGTTCCTTAAGAGATGTCCTACAACTGACAAATGCGTTCCTAGTGGCTGCATAACACAAATTAAAAAGGGAAGGTCCACCAACTGCCTCTTACCTCAGACCTCAACTCACAGGGTAGAAACACAAAGACGTAATGTTTTAGACATATGCAGTGCTATTTTTAAAACAGAGTACTGCTACCAAATGCCATAGACTGCTCCAAACACAACTGACTTTGCAGGAAGAGTTCTGAACTCTGTCTTTGGGGGGTGTTAATACTATCATGACAGATATCCTAGGCAGGGGGGTTGGTTTGTGGTTCTCAAAAGGTTACTGGTTACAAATTCCCATGGATGAAAGTAGCAAAACGCATTCAGCCATAGCACAATAACGGCAGAGTGGCATTCCAACAGCACGACCCCCCACTGACCTTGTGAAGTCTGTCTTTAAGGCACCTGTTCCAGCATACTGTTTGGCACAAGCATTTGCATTATCGGCCCAGGCTGCAAAAAAGCATCACCAAAGAAACGGTAAAGCAGGTGGAATGCTGCTCATAATTTATTTTTTTTAACCCCCCCCCTCCAAATAAACTTTCCATCTCACTAGCAAACCACCAGGCAAGTTAAAAAAAGAAATCACCATTTTTGTAAATCTTTTCAAATTCTGCTTGCTCTTCAATTCTCTGTCCAGAGTGAAGCACACCTAGTCTCTGAAATGAGAAGGCACAAAAGTGTAAATGGTAATTATACTTAGCTGACAAGTGTTTGACCATCAGGTGATCATTCTACATTAGAGCAGTCACCTGGGTCTGGGGTGGGGAAGAGTACAGCACATGCAAAAACTGCAAACCAATACTGAAAATTTAAACATCCTAAGAATGCGAATTATTCAGAACACGGCAATTAAACTTATATATAATCAAAGGAAGTATGACCATGTTTCTCCACTGTATCGACAGTTGCATTGGCTCCCAGTGGAGGCACGTATTGCATTTAAGCTGGGCTGTTTATTATAAAGTCGCTACTGGTCAAGCTCCACAATATTTGACCGATTCATTTGTCTTTTCAACTCAGAAAAAGACAAGAAAAACTCACGCTTTGTTTTCCCTTAAGTTAGTGGATGCAAGTACAAAAAAAAAAATTTCATGAGCGACAACTTTCTTTTCAAGTTGCATTGCATGATGGTGACTTTAAGAATCTATTCCTAACATCTTACTCTTATCTTCAATTTAGAAAACAGTATACTTTCAAAAAATTAATAAGACAACTAATTCTTTAACTATTTCATCCTGTACGTATTACTAATCTTTTGTAAACTGCATTGAACTACCTGGTTATATGGTCTAGAAATTGATTTATTATATTGTATTCTATTGTATGGAAGGGGGCCATCTTGCCCATGTGGTTTTAATGAGCATAAGGAAATAGTCTTGAACACTAAAGGACAAATAGAAAACAAGGTTGGGTCACTTCATGCTGACGTGGTCACCAAAATATACAGGGATATCACAGACCCTGGCATATCACAAATATTTAATGCCAAATAAGATGAGAAAATTAAAAAAAAAATTCTAGGTGATTAACATCCTCCAGTTCAGTTTACCTGATCTTTTACATTTCATGCTAGAAATCTGCTCGGTGCACAACTTCTCAAAACTTGCCCAAGACCTACCGTACTAAAATTAGTCAGGGGGGAGGGAGACAGTATCTGCCACAGCTAAGGAGGCAGAGCAGCATTAGTCATACGTTCTTCCCCTCCACCCCTACTCACAGATTACTTCAGCGCGGCAAAGGCAGAATACACACACAGATTAATAATTTTCATGCATATATGGCCACATGAACATAAATCATGTTATAACTCCTCAACTTTAGGAAAGTAATAAAAAACATCTCTCTTCACCTAACCCCTCCCCCTGCCCATGACCGATTATAAAGAAATGTATATTGACACAAGATGCTCTGTATGTGTCGCATTGGGATAAAAACTTGTACTGAAAAATCTTGCACTTTAACTATGGCAAAATGCAGACTGCAAACTGTATATTATGTATATTGGTATTAGATCCTTAATATGTGTTGAGTTAGGATAATAGAACAAAGAGTGGAAATGTCCAATAAACCTGGTGAATGTGTTCTTTAAAAAGTCCTTTATTCATTCATAAAATCAATGACCCAAACAATGACCCGACATGAACATGTTTCGACCTGCTTCAGGAGTCTCAAATTCTTCTGAATGTGGGAATCTTAAATAAAAACTTCCTGGTCATCCATTTTATATTGTGGCTGTTGGTAGAAAAAACGCTACCAACAGCCACAATATAAAACGGATGACCAGGAAATTTTTATTTAAGATTCCCACATTCAGAAGAATTTGAGACTCCTGAAGCAGGCCGAAACATGTTCATGTCGGGTCATTGTTTTGGTCATTGATTTTATGAATATAAAGGACTTTTTAAAGAACACATTCACCAGATTTATTGGACATTTCCACTCTTTGTTTTATCCTAATTCAACGAGAATAGAACATTGTACTGCAACTATGGCAAACTGTAACCTGTTAACTGTATATTATGTATGTTAGCTTGTACCCTGTTCTGAACTCTGAGCATTTTGGGGAGGACGGGATAGAAAACTAACTAACTAACTAGTGACCAGTGTTGGAGTCCACACCATAACATAATGCTGCTAGGAATGCACAGGGGCAGAATTCAGGCACCATACAGGCAAAGCTGACGAGTGTATACACAGGTTAAAATATGGTAATCTTTGCACATATGTGAATAATCTAGGTCAGTGTTTTTCAACCTTTTTACACCTATGGACTGGCAGAAATAAAATAATTATTCCGTGGACCAGCGGTTGAAGAACACTGGGCTAAGTCGTGGGCCAGACCCCGCCCTTCTCTACCCAATCTCCACCCCAGACCCTGCCCCCATAATAGTACTAATTGCACCTTGCATGTCCCGTGCCGTGCCTCATCTGGAAGCCTTCCCTCTGACGTTGCAACATCAGAGAGAAGGCTTCCGGTTCAGGCGCAGGATGCCCATAGGAGCCACTGCCCGTGGCTTTGTGCACTGAATCAGTTAGGAAGAGGGAGCTGGCTCGAAGATAATGCTGCATCGATCGCAACGTGGACCGGCGGTTGAAGAACTCTGTTTTGGGCCTGTGCTGGCCCTGTGGATCGGCAGGAAATTTCTGTGGACCGGCACTGGTCCATGGACCGGTGGTTGAAGATCTAGGTGCAGTCACTTATGCCTGTGTGAGAACAGGATGTAAATGTCCACGCTTATAAGGTTGCTGCGATTTCTGCTGCTTACACTTGCATTTTACAACAGACATCTTGCTAGTTGCCCTCTTAAACCAGCACCCCCTGTTCTAAAATTACTCTCCAGGTACCCATTTGCTGCACTACTGCTATCTCAGGAATACCACCACCTTGGACTTCAGTCCCAGTCCTTGAAGGCCATCAGAAAGTCAGGTTTTTAGGATACTTTGAATATGCTTTATACTAGTTTTTAAAAAGGAAAAAGACCTTTAGGGAAATCAGCTCATGAAAATTATTCACATAGTCGCACCTGCTAGTTGTGCGAGGTCTTTTCCTGTGTGAACTTTTAAGTGAGTATTTTAAAACTGCTAACACTATATAAAAGTTCCAACTCCAACCCTGGGAATGCCTCCCCCTAAATACACATAAACCTTCTTGTATAGTGGTACAATGGGACAACTGAAGAACACACCGACAAAAAAAAAATGGACCAAGGATAGAAACAACAGTAAGGGCGGACGACTTGGAATCACTATGGATTAAGCTACCTGGAGGAGCTGGAGCAGACATAAAATTGGGCCTGTACTATCGCCCACCTGGACAAACGGAAGCACTCGACCAGGACCTGGAGGCTGAGCTGAGGCAGATATGCAAAAGCGGAAGCGTGATGGTGATGGGAGACTTCAACTACCCTGGGATAGACTGGAGTATTGGACACTCAAACTGCACAAGGGAGACCAAATTCCTGGAAACCACGAGGGACTGTTTCATGGAACAGCTGGTCACGGAACCAACACGGGGGGATGCAACTCTCGACCTAATCCTCAATGGGCTAGGGGGACCTACAAAGGAGGTGGCGGTGCTAGAACCCCTAGGAAACAGCGATCACAACATGATCCAGTGCAAGCTGGAAATTGGACCATCAAAGGTGAAAAGATCCACAGCGACAGCACTCAACTTCAAAAAAGGGAATTATGATGGCATGAGGAAACTGGTGGGAAAGAAACTCAATGGTAGCGAAAGGAAGATGGAGTCTGTAGAAAAAGCCTGGTCCCTACTCAAGGGCACGGTGCAAGAGGCACAGAACCTGTACATCCCCAGATTCAGGAAGGGGTGCAAAAAAAACCGAACAAAAAACCCAGCGTGGATAACAACTGCAGTGAAAAAGGCGATAAGTGACAAGAAAACATCGTTCAAAAAATGGAAAAAGGACCAAACAAAGGACAACCAAATGGAACACAAAGAACACCAAAGGAAGTGTCACCGTGTGGTTAAAAAAGCTAAAAGGGAATATGAGGAGAGACTGGCGGGGGAAGCAACAAACTTCAAATCGTTCTTCAGATATGTGAAGGGGAAGCAACCGGCAAGGGAAGAAGTGGGGCCATTGGATGATGGAGACAAAAAAGGAGTGGTAAAAGAGGAAAAAGAGATAGCAGACAGGTTAAATAAGTTCTTCACGTCAGTCTTCACGAGGGAGGATACATCCAATATTCCGGAACCGGAGGACATCGTAAATGGGGATCGGGATGAAAAGCTGGTCCAACTAGAGGTAAGCCAAGAGGATGTCCTCAGGCAGATAGACAGACTAAAGAGCGACAAATCGCCAGGTCCGGACGGCATTCACCCAAGGGTACTAAAGGAACTAAGGAACGTAATAGCAGAGCCACTTCGCCAAATATGTAACCTATCCTTAAAGACTGGAGAGATCCCGGAGGATTGGAAAATTGCAAATGTCACGCCCATCTTCAAGAAGGGTTCAAGGGGGGACCCAGGGAACTACAGGCCGGTGAGCTTGACCTCGGTCCCGGGAAAAATGATGGAAGCACTGATTAAGGACAGTATCTGTGAACACATAGAAAACAATGGACAGCTAAAGTCGAGCCAGCACGGCTTCTGCAAGGGTAGGTCATGCCTCACAAACTTATTGTACTTCTTTGAGGGAGTAAATAGACAGGTGGATAAAGGAGAATCCATTGACATCATTTACCTTGACTTTCAAAAAGCCTTTGACAAGGTACCGCACGAAAGATTGCTTAAAAAACTGTGGAGACACGGGGTGCAAGGGGAGGTCCACCGATGGATCAAAAACTGGCTGGCAGACAGGAAACAGAGGGTTGGAGTGAAGGGCCATTACTCAGACTGGCATGGGGTCACGAGCGGAGTTCCGCAGGAGTCGGTGCTGGGACCGCTCCTGTTCAATATATTTATTAATGACCTGGAGGTGGGAACAAATTGCGAAGTTATTAAATTTGCGGATGACACCAAACTCTACCGCAGGGTTGAAACCATGGAAGACTGCGAAGATCTGCAAAGGGACCTAACGACGCTAGAAGAATGGGCCAAAAAATGGCAAATGAACTTTAATGTAGGGAAATGCAAGGTCATGCATGTAGGGAAAAAGAACCCGATGTTCAGCTACAAAATGGGAGGATCACTGCTAGGGGTAAGTAACCTTGAAAGAGACCTGGGAGTGATGGTGGACACGTCTTTAAAGGCGTCGGCACAGTGCGCCACAGCCTCAAGAAAAGCAAACAAAATGTTGGGTATCATTAAGAAGGGTATCACGACCAGGACAAAGGAGGTCATCCTGCCACTGTATCGTGCAATGGTGCGACCGCATCTGGAGTACTGTGTCCAATATTGGTCGCCGTACCTCAAAAAGGACATGGCGGTACTTGAGGGAGTCCAGAGAAGAGCAACTAAACTGATAAGAGGTATGGAAAACCTCTCATATACTGACAGACTGAAAAAGCTGGGGCTGTTCTCCCTGGAAAAGCGGAGACTTAGAGGAGACATGATAGAAACCTTCAAGATCCTGAAGGGTATAGAAAAAGTAGACAGGGACAGATTTTTCAGATTACGGGGAACCACAAGTACAAGGGGGCACTCGGAAAAATTAAAAGGAGACAGGTTTAAAACAAATGCCAGAAAGTTCTTTTTCACCCAGAGGGTGGTGGACACATGGAACGCGCTCCCGGAGGCTGTGATAGGCCGGAGCGCGTTACAAGGCTTCAAAGAAGGTTTGGATAGGTTCCTAGAGGATAAAGGAATTGAAGGGTACAGATAAGAGTAGCGGTAGGTTATAGGGATAGTCTGGGACCATTGCTCAGGCAATGGGCCTGATGGGCCGCCGCGGGAGCGGACCGCTGGGCGAGATGGACCTCTGGTCTGCCTCAGCGGAGGCAACTTCTTATGTTCTTATGTTCTTAAGTAAGTTTTGATCTATGTGATTTAATTTTGTTCATCAAGGCAAAATTTGCTGTAGCATATTCCTTTGCCAAAACTCACTTAAGTCCATGGTATTTTAATGGTTTTGGGTTGAATACTTTATGCAAAACTTGCACAGTCTGAAAGCCACTACCTACTTTTCTCTAAAGTGCTACTGATAAGACTAAGTTTTGGAAAAGTGCTCTTCAATTCTATAACTGTGTGCCTGTGTGTGGGTAGGAGCCTGTTCTATAAAGAAATTTAGGCCTTTAAAAAATTTCTAGCATAATCCTGAATATGGTACCAAGCACCTGCCATAGGTCTGGCATAAGCTTGTGCCCCTATGTGCACAAGACATGGCCGTTAAAATAGTATTCAGTAATATATGTTCAGGTCCTGCCTATGCTCATGTAAAATACACACTAATATACAAATATATCACAGAATAGCGCTTAGGTAGAATTTTGGTAAATAAAAACAAATCCTATACTATAAAGCGAGCAATAATTGTATGTAGGTAGGTAGGTAAATTGTATCTTGAAAATGACCAAGGGTTTTAGTGAAACAGGGGGAATCTAGGATTTTCAGGTAGGAGAAAGCTATTTAGCAAGGTCTGGAGTTTGGCAAAATCCATTTGGGGGATTTTGCTAATGTTCCCGCCTCCCCCTGCAGCCCATTGGTCAGATATTCCTAACAAAGCTTAGCCAGCCAATAGCCTGCAGGAAAAAAGTAGGACTGAAGGCTGCTAAGGTACTGTCTCTACAGCTACTGCTCCCACCTCCTCCTGCAGGCCATTGGTCACACATTCCTAAGGAACCTTAGCCAGTCAATAGGTGACAGGGAAAAGCAGTACTGAAGGTTGCTAAGGCACTGTCTCTCTGTGAGAGTCTGAGGGAAGACATATGGAATGTGAGAAGACACAACTGAAGTTAATGCAAGATGGGAGAGCCATGGAAAGTGATACAAAAATAACTGAAGCCCATTGGTCAGATATTCCGAAGAAACCTTAGCCCAGGGTCCCCAAAGTCCTTCCTTGAGGGCCGAATCCAGTCGGGTTTTCAGGATTTCCCCAATGAATATGCATGAGATCTATGTGCATGCACTGCTTTCAATGCATATTCATTGGGGAAATCCCGAAAACCCGATTGGATTCAGCCCTCAAGGAGGGACTTTGCCTTAGCCAGCCAATAGCCTCCAGAGAAAATCAGGACTGAAAGTTGATGTCTCAACCTATTGGTTCTGTTTCTTCTGCAGCTCATTGGCTAAGGAAGAAAAGCTGCAGAGTAGGTAAGGGTATGTGTAAAGCAGTGGTCTCAAACGCAAACCCTTAGTGGGGCCTTGGATACTTGGAGGGCCGCAGAAAAAATAGTTAATGTCTTATTAAAGAAAGGACAACTTTGCATGAGGTAAAATTCTTTAGTTTATAAATTTTTCCTTTAACAATTAAAGGAAAGATTTATAAACTATAAAGAGTTTTACCTTATGAAAAATTGTCATTAACTATTTTTTCTGCGGCCCTCCAAGTACCCTATTTTTTCCGCAGCCCTCACATTTAAAGTTTAATATCTTTCCTTTCTCAAAACTGACATTTCAATCACTATATTGAAAATAAAATCATTTTCCCTACCTTTGTTGTCTGGTGACTTTATTTTTCTGTGCATTTAACTATGTTTCCAGAGTCTTCTTGTCCTTTTACTGGTTTTCTCTCCGTCTTCACTTTCTGCCTTGCATCCATCTTTGGCATTAACTTAATATTCAATTTTTCTGCTTTCTTTTCAAAATCTATGTTTCCATGTCTTCCCTTCCCTTCTATCTCTCTCTTCTTCTGTCCCTATTTCCATGGTCTGACATCTTTCTTTCCTTTCTCTCCCTCCCACCTTCCCCCTGGTCTGGCATCTGTCTCCTTCCCTCCCCCAACTTTTTATTTCTTTCACCCTACCCCCTTCTTTCTTTTTTTCTCTCTCCATGCCCCCTTTCTTTCTTTCTTTCTCCATGCCTGCCCTTACTTTCTGTCTCTCTCTCTCCATGCCTCTTTCTGTCTGTGTCCCGTTTCCCTTCTTTCTTTCTGTCTCCCTGTCCCCCCTTTCTTTCTTTACTTCTCCCTGCCCTCCACCAAGCCACCACCATTGGGGAACAGGCCGCCACCGCCGCAATCAGGGAACAGGCTGCCGCTGCCACAATCGGGGAACAGGCCAGCGCCGAGGTCTTAACTCTCCCTACTTATCTTCCCCAGCGCGGGGCCGACCAATTCACGCCACCCGACGTCAATTCTAACGTCAGGGAGGAACTTCCGGGCCAGCCAGGCACTTCCTCCCCGATGTTAGAATTGACGTTGGGTGGCAGAATTGGTCGGCTCCGAGCTGCAGGGAAAAGCAGGACTGAAAGTTGATAAGGCACCGTCTCTGTAGCTACTGCTCCAGCCTCCCCTTGCAGTTCACACCCCCTACTTCTCCAAGCAAGGCTTGGTCTTCCAGATACTATGTTCTAATAAAATATATATGTAAGTTGGCATATAACAGAGCATTTTATAAAATTTCCCTCTACAAATGTGTAGGGCAGACATTTTTGAGAAAGGCTGTTTCTGCATGTAAATTGCCTCCATACATTTCATTCACTGCACAGATAACTGAATCTTCAGGTCAAGATCCCTTTTTAAAGAGGAAGAAATTAATTCTTTCATATGCAACCCACTTTTCACAAGCCTAGGGACTTACAGCTCAAGCTGTTCCATTGAAGGGAGCTGGGATTAGGGATCCTCACCTGCAGTTGGGCCTGGAGTGAGCGGCGAGCCAACAGACTCTGTACCACGTTGGTGCGATCTAGGCAGTCCATGCAGTTACTGCGGAAGATCCCATCCTGCTGCAAAAGCACCTTTCCATCCTCATCCACCAGGAAATAGCTAGTAGTACAGATATTTATGTTAGATACATGCATCCCCAACCTAATGTATAGATGACTCGTGCAAGACAGACACTTTTCCACATCTGCATAAAAGCACTTCATATTGAATTTCCACGCTCATGGAATAGGCCACAAGTCTGACTTTCAGCATATCAAGCGCAAACTGCCTCTAATCTTTCACCAAGTGTAAACAAATGCGTCAAATTCCTAAAAATCTGATCTGTCTGCAGTCCTCAAAGATCAGAACTGGCAATTCCTAGATTAGGGTGGTGGCTCACCAGATTCCACAAAACAGTTAATTCCTGGCAGGCACACATTACCTTCAAAATGTTGAAGAGAGATCACCACCTATCCTTCTCATCTTTAAGTTCAGTGCTGCTTTACTTCTCTTCGCTACAAGATATTTGCAATAAATATGCATGAGGTATACTTGCATACAATGGAGGTACTGTTTGAAAATGTATCTCAATCATATTGATTAGGGATATCCTGAAAGCCTGGCTGGCTCTATACCAAGGACTGCACAAAACCCATGACAGAGTATGAGCTCGCATTGGAGACCAGGGGACGAAACAGAACAAATTAATTGCAAAGACTTGGACTGAGAAGCTGGCCTTTGCGCCATTTTCCTGCATTTGGTATCATGTGCATCCCCTTTTTAATAAAAAATTTGTGCATGGAAGTGTGAGATAGATTGATATGCTACAATGCTCATGGCACCCACAGTGCCCTCATGGAGGTTCATGACTATGGAGAAACTGATGTGACTAATCTCTTTCATGTGTGTGTGTGGGTTTTTTTTATTGAGAATGGGAAGTAACTGTGATTGATGTGACATTTAGTGGAGGTAAATGTAAGATCAGTATATCTTTGTGCAGTATGGTTGAGTGGTCTTTGAGGGATGAGAGGGACGCTCTGTATGGGGGAGAGGAGAGGTTGTAAGGATAGTCCTTGACACTGGACTACATAAGAATTGCCATTCTGGTACAGTTCTAAGGTCCATCAAGCCCAGCATCCTGTTTAAAACAGTGGCTCACCCAGGTCCCAAGTACCTAGCTAGATCAAGCGGTAAAACTTTTATGCTGCTTATTCTAGGAATAAGCAGTGGATTTCCCCAAGTTCTCAATAATGGCCTGTGGAATTCTCTTTTAGGAAATTATCCAAACCTTTTTTTAAACCCTGGTAAGCTAACTGATTTCGCCATATTCTCCAGCAACGAATTCCAGAGTTTAATTACATATTGTGTGAAGAAATATTTTCTTCGGTTTGTTTTACATCTACTACTTAGTAGCTTCATTGCATGCCCCCTAGTCCTAGTATTTTTGGAAAGAGTGAACAAGCAATTCACATCTACCCTTTCCACTCTACTCAGTATTTTATAGACCAGAGCTTCTCAACTTCTTCAAGCCAGGTACTCTCTAATTCTAACAAATATTAACAGAGTACCCCTGCCCATGCTCCATCCCAGACCCGCCCAAGATCCATCCATGACCCCACAATAGTATTAATTGTAATGCAATTTATTCTGTTCATTTTTCATATACCCCCCCTCCCTACTGGGGTACGCCTTTACTATTTGCAGGATATTGAAGCATGAAGGGCACACTTATCAAGTTTGCTGCAGACTAGAAAATTCTCTGTGCTTCAGCTTCCCAGAATAGTCATAAAACTCCAATATCCTCAAAACTAATGCTTCCTCTAAGGATTGGTCGGGTGTGTGCAAATTTTCTCATATGAGTGACAAGTTCTGAGTGCGCATAAGGCATTGCTGCAAGGAACTGAACAGCATCACAGGCTTTCTTATCTTAAGTAGACATTGAATTTTTGAGCGTTTGGAATACCATTGGTAGATTACTACACCAAACTGTACCAAATTGTATGTTTTCTGTTATTTTTCACAATAACGTGCAGATATTGAAGGTTCATTTAATAAAATACTGCTAGATTGTTTTTGCATAAAATGTATTTGATCAGAGAATGTTTTCCTATTTTTGGGGGGGTTTATGGAATCTGACCACACTAGTTTTAATAAGAATATTGGAGATTCTGTAGTATTATTTCTATACTAATTATTCTTTTTCATAGAAACATGAAACATGATAGCAGAAAAAGGCCAAATGGCCCATCTAGTCTGCCCTTCCGCAGTAACCATTATCGCTTTCTCTCTCCGAGAGATCCCAAGTGCCTATCCCAGGTCCTTTTGAATTCAGACAGTCTGTCTCCACCACCTCTTTTGGGAGACTGTTCCATGCATCTACCACTCTTTCTGTAAAAAAGTATTTCCTTAGATTACTCCGGAGCCTATCACCTCTTAATTTCATCCTATGCCCTCTCAATGCAGAGTTTCCTTTCAAATGAAAGAGAATCAACTCATGAGCATTTACATTAGGTAGCTATTTAAATGTCTCTTATCATATCTCCCCTCTCCTGCCTTTCCTCTAAAATATACAGATTAGATCTTTAAATCTGTCCCCATATGCCTTAAGATGAAGGCCACATACCATTTTCATAGCCTTCACCTGGACTGACTCCATCCTGTTTATATCTTTTTGAAGGTGTGGCGTCCAGAACTGTACACAATATTCTAAATGAGGTCTCAAAGTCTTATACAGGGTCATCAATACTTCCTTTTTCCTACTGGCAAGACTTCTCCCTATATAACCTAGCATCCTTCTAGCTTTCGCTGCCACCTTTTCAACCTGTTGGCCATCTTTAATATCATCACCTACAATCACACCCAAGTCCCGCTCTTCTGTTGTGCACATAAGTTCTTCATCCCCCCTAAACTGTACCGTTCCCTCAGGTTTTTATAGCCCAAATGCATGACCTTGCATTTCTTAGCATTAAATTTTAGCTGCCAAATTTCAGACCATTCTTCAAGCTTTGCAAGGTCTTTCTTCATGTTAGTCACACCATCCGGCGTGTCTACTCTATTGCATATTTTGGTATGATCCGCAAAGAGGCAAATCTTACCCGACAGATTTGACATAAAATGTTTTTTTTATCAATGTATCATTGCCGAGTGTGAAAACATAAAAGTTATAGCTATAATACCAAGGAATTTGCTCCATTAAGCAGAAATAGTAGGATTTTAAGAAAAATGTTGCCTTTTGTAAATCGGTGGCTTTGAAGTACCCCAGGATGGACTTTAAAACATTAAAAAAAATATATATTTTCTGATCAAGCACAAATCAAATTCATGGCAAAAACTTCAATATGCACAATTTTTCCAACTTTAGATTTTTCTGGACAAACCTGTAGACTAGCGAGACTAATTTCAGTGCCGGGAAAATAATTGAAACAGTTATAAAATAAAGTTATGGAATATGTAGACAAATGTGGTTTAGTGGGACATGGGTTCAGCCAAGGGAGGTCTTGCCTCACCAATTTGCTGCATTTCTTTGAAGGTTTGAACAAACATGTAGTTAAAGGAGAGCCAGTTGTATCTAGATTTTAAGAAAGCATTAAACAAGTTTCCTCATGAGAGGCTCCTGAGAAAATTAAGCAGTCATGGGATAGGAGGCAATATTTTGTTGTGGATTAGGAATTATTGGACAGAAAAGAGGGGTTAAATGACTAGTTTTCTCAATGGAGAAAGGTAAATAGTGGAGTGCCACAGGGATCTGTATTGGAATTGGTGCTATTTAACATATTTATAGATAATCTGGCAATTGGCACAAGTGAGGTGATTTAAATTTGCAGATAACACTAAATTGTTAAAAAGGAATCCAAAATGCAGAATGGATGCGAGGTTTTAACTTGCTAATGCTAGGTTGTTAAAATGCACACAGACTGAAAAATTGCAAGCAGACCTTAAGAAATTTGAGGACTGGGCATTCAAATGGCAGATGACATTTAATATGGACAAATGCAAAGTGATGCTTATTGGGAAGAATAATCCAAATCATAGCTACTGGATACTAAGGTCCGCCTTAAGTGTCAGCACCCAAGAAAAAGATCTAGGTGACAAGAGGTCTAGGTGACAATACGCTGAAACCTTCTGTCCAATGAGCGATGGTGGCCAAAGAACCAATGAGATGTTAGGAATTATTAGAAAAGGGATGGTAAATAAGACTAAGAATATTATATATCCATGGTGCAACCTCATCTGTTGAATATTGCAATCAATTCTGGTCACTGTATCTCAAAGATTAGCAGAATTAGAAAAGGTTCAAAGAAGAGTGAATATGATAAAGGGGGTGAACTCCTCTCGAATGAGGAAAGGCTAAAGGAGGTTAGGGCTCTTCAGTTTGGAAGAAATGGCCGATGGGAGATATGATTGAAATTTACAAAATCCTGAGTTGTGCAGAACGAATACAAGTGAATCAATTTTTTACGCCATCAGAAATTAGAAAAACTAGTAGACACTCAATGAAGTTACAGGGAAATACTTTTAATACCAATAGGAAGAAATATTTTTCACTCGGAGAATAGTTACGCTCTGGAATGCATTGCCAGAGGATGTGGCAAGAGCAGTTAATATAGCTAGTTAAAAAAAAAAAATGGTTTGGACAAGTTTCTAGATGAAAAGTCTATACTCTACTATTGAGATAGACATGGGGGAAGCCATGATTTGCCCAGGATCAGTAGAATGAAATGCTGCTGCTATTTGGATTTTTGCAGGTACCTACGACTTGGATTGGCCTCCGTGAAGATGGGATACTGGGCTAGATGGACCACTGGTCTGATCCCATAATGCTATTATGTTCTTATCAGACATGGCTAATGTTGATTTTGTAATCTATTTGTCCATGAACACCCCCAAATAGGTATACTGCAACTGGGAGAAACCCAAGCCAATTTTCAGCAATGAGTTCAGATCCAGGAGCAACCAGTCAAACCTCCCTCCCCCCACCCCCGATTAGTAATCCATCTTCCCCCTCCCCTCCATTTTTATCCACTGCAGTACCTGCTGATTATAATATCCATATCCGATTACCCTCACTTGCCACTTACCTCCTCTTCTATTAAACTGCGCTAGCAGTTTTTAGTGCAGAGAGCCAAGCTGAATGGCCCGCGCTGCTCTCGATGTTCATAGGAACTCTGAGTGTCGGGAGCAGCGTGGGCAATTCTGCGTGGCTCCCTGCGCTAGAAACTGCTAGCGCAGTTTAACAGAAGAGGCCCCAAGCCTCACTTGCCACTTAATATATTTATAATTTGGAGCTCTTGACAACTCATTTTCTCTTGCATTAGCAAACTTGCTAATGCTAGGTTCTCTCACTTTCAAAAACTAAATTTTACAGTATACGCTCTAATTTCTTGAGTATTTTAACTGGGATATACAGTATACCGAGTTCTGCAAAACAAAGATAAAAATTATTGCTACAGTTGTCTGGATCTCACTGCATCTAGGTAGGTAAAACGAACGTTTCAGCCATCATGCAGTGGCTTTCTTCAGGGTGTGCTGCAGGTTGTGTTTACATATAGTGGGGTTTAAAACTTGATTGGATGGGGCTTGAGGTGACTGAGGCAGGAAAGTCTGCTGGTCACAAAAAGCACAGTTACTTACCGTAACAGGTGTTATCCAGGGACAGCAGGCAGATATTCTTGACTGATGGGTGACGGCACCGACGGAGCCCCGGTACGGACAATTTTAGAGTGATTGCACTCTAAGAACTTGGAAAGTTCTGGCATGCCGCACCGCGCACGCGCGAGTGCCTTCCCGCCCGACAGAGGCGCGCGGTCCCCAGTTATGATAAGCCAGCTAAGAAGCCAACCCGGGGAGGTGGGAGGGACGCAAGAATATCTGCCTGCTGTCCCTGGATAACACCTGTTACGGTAAGTAACTGTGCTTTATCCCAGGACAAGCAGGCAGCATATTCTTGACTGATGGGTGACCTCCAAGCTAACAAAAAGAGGGATGGAGGGAAGGTTGGCCATTAGGAAAACAAATTTTGTAAAACAGATTGGCCGAAGTGTCCATCCCGTCTGGAGAATGCATCCAGACAATAATGAGATGTAAAAGTATGAACTGAGGACCAAGTAGCAGCCTTGCAGATTTCCTCAATAGGAGTGGAACGGAGGAAAGCTACAGATGCTGCCATTGCTCGGACTCTATGGGCCGTGACAGAACCTTCCAGAGTCAGTCCGGTCTGAGCATAACAGAATGAAATGCACGCTGCCAGCCAATTAGACAACGTACGTTTAGAAACAGGATGTCCCAATTTATTCGGATCAAAGGACAGAAAGAGTTGGGGAACTGATCTGTGGGGTTTCGTACGCTCTAGATAGTAAGCTAGAGCCCTTTTACAATCCAAAGTATGTAGAGCTTGTTCCCCAGAATGAGAATGAGGTTTTGGAAAGAAAACAGGCAGAACAATGGATTGGTTGAGATGGAATTCAGAGACAACCTTAGGGAGAAACTTTGGATGTGTACGCAGAACCACCTTGTCATGGTGAAAGACCGTAAAAGGTGGATCTGCAACCAGTGCATGAAGCTCACTTACTCTCCTGGCAGAGGTAAGAGCAATAAGGAAAAGTACCTTCCAAGTGAGAAACTTGAAAGAAGTGGTAGCCAAAGGTTCAAATGGAGGCTTCATTAAGGCGGAAAGAACTACATTGAGATCCCAGATAACAGGAGGGGCTTTAAGAGGTGGTTTCACATTGAAAAGACCCCGCATGAACCTGGACACCTGGGGATGAGCTGAGAGAAGTTTTCCATGGACCGGCTCATGAAAAGCAGCTATGGCACTGAGGTGGACTCTGATGGAAGAAGACTTAAGGCCAGAGTCAGACAAAGAAAGCAAATAATCCAACAACGTCTCCACTGCCAGGGAAGTGGGATCAAGATGATGAAGAAGACACCAGGAAGAAAATCTCGTCCACTTCTGATGGTAACATTGCAGAGTGGCTGGTTTCCTGGGGGCATCCAGAATGGAACGAACAGGCTGAGACAAAAGAGTATTATGAGAGGTCAGCCCGAGAGATACCAAGCTGTCAGGTGCAGAGACTGGAGGTTGGGATATAGAAGGGTCTCCTGATGCTGTGTAAGCAGAGAAGGAAACAGAGGAAGAAGAAAAGGTTTCCTGGAACTGAGTTGAAGTAGAAGGGAGAACCAATGTTGCCTGGGCCACCTCGGAGCAATCAGAATCATGGTGGCTCGTTCCCTCTTGAGCTTGAACAAGGTTCTCAACATGAGAGGCAGAGGAGGGAAAGCGTACAGGAACAGATTGGACCAGTCGAGGAGAAATGCATCCGCTGCCAGACGGTGAGGAGAGTAGAGTCTGGAGCAGAATAGGGGCAGCTGGTGATTGTGAGGAGCTGCAAAGAGGTCTATCTGAGGAGTGCCCCATTGAGCGAAGATAGACTGTAGAGTTACAGGATCGAGTGTCCACTCGTGAGGCTGGAGAATTCTGCTGAGCTTGTCCGCTAAGGAATTCTTTTCTCCCTGAATGTAGATAGCTTTCAGGAAGAGATGGTGCTCTATGGCCCAAGTCCAGATCTTCTGGGCTTCCTGGCATAAGAGGCGAGAGCCTGTCCCACCTTGTTTGTTGATGTAGTACATGGCCACTTGATTGTCTGTGCACAGCAGAAGGACCTGAGGAAAGAGAAGATGTTGGAAGGCCTTGAGGGCATAAAACATCGCTCTGAGTTCCAGGAAATTGATGTGATGCTTCTTTTCCTGGGCTGTCCAAAGACCTTGAGTCTGGAACTCGTTCAAATGAGCTCCCCATGCATAAGGAGAGGCGTCGGTGGTGATGACTAGTTGATGAGGAGGTTGATGGAACAGAAGACCTCTGGATAGATTTGAGGATACCAACCACCATTGTAGAGACTGACGAAGAGATGATGTCACAGATATGTGTCGTGAGCAAGGATCCGTCGCTTGGGACCACTGAGTAGCAAGGGTCCATTGAGGAGTGCGCAGGTGAAGACGTGCGAGGGGTGTGACATGGACTGTGGATGCCATGTGACCCAAGAGTATCATCATTTGTTTGGCCGAGATGGAATGTTGTGGAAGCACCTGCTGACATAGAGACTGAAGGGTCTGAAGACGATTGGATGGTAGGAATGCTCTCATAAGGAGTGTGTCCAGCATTGCTCCAATGAATTGAAGTCTCTGAGTGGGGATGAGATGAGACTTGGGTAGATTGATCTCGAATCCCAGTATTCGTAGAAACAGAATGGTTTGGTTGGTGGCCAGGAGAACTGCTTGAGCGGATGTGGCCTTGATTAACCAGTCGTCCAGGTAAGGGAATACCTGAAGGTGGTGAGAGCGTAGAAAAGCAGCTACCACAATAAGACATTTGGTGAACACCCTTGGAGAAGAAGCAAGACCGAAGGGCAGCACCTTGTATTGGTAATGACAATGATTGATCATGAAGCGGAGATACCGTCTGGAGGTTATATTGATCGGTATGTGAGTTTATGCCTCTTTGAGATCGAAGGAGCATAGCCAGTCGTCTTGATTGAGAAGAGGATAAAGAATGGCTAAGGAAAGCATCTTGAATTTTTCCTTTACCAGATGTTTGTTGAGATCGCGAAGATCCAGAATTGGTCTGAGATCTCCTGTTTTTTTGGGTACTAGAAAATAACGGGAGTAGAATCCCTGCCCCTTTTGATCTAGAGGAACTTCTTCTATAGCGTTCAGAAGGAGGAGGGATTGGACTTCCTGAATAAGGAGGGCAGATTGAGGACTGTTCAAAGCAGACTCTTTTGGCAGGTTTTGGGGCGGAAGAGTCTGAAAGTTGAGAGAGTAGCCGTGACGGATGATGTTGAGGACCCATTGGTCCGAAGTGATAACTTCCCACCGGCTGAGGAACAGAGAAAGACGACCTCCTATAGGTTGGGGCAGGAGAGCAGATATAGGAGTACTGGCTATACTTTGGAGAATTAAGTCAAAAGGGCTGTGTCTTCTGCTGTGGAGGTGGCTTCACAGGCTGCTGTTGCTGCTGCTGTCTGGGAGGCTGACGTTGTTGCTGCCGCTGACGCCTGGGTTGCTGAGCTGTTGCTGGCAATGGGCGAGCTGTGAAGCGGCGTTGATAGGCTGACTGTTGTCTAAAAGGCCTTGTTGGGGGAGGCTTTTTTTTTTTTTTTAAGCAGGGTATCCCAGCGTGTCTCATGAGCAGAGAGCTTTTGAGTAGTCGAGTCCATGGATTCCCCAAAAAGCTCATCCCCTAGGCACGGGGCGTTGGCTAACCGATCTTGATGATTAACATCAAGTTCAGATACCCGAAGCCAGGCCAGGCGACGCATTGCCACAGACATTGCTGTCGCTCTGGATGTAAGTTCGAAGGTGTCGTAAATGGACCTAATCATGAACTTACGCAGTTGAAACAGAGACGACAAGCAATGGTGAAAGGATTGCTGTTTCCGTTGGGGAAGGTACTTCTCAAATGAAGCCATGGTGGTAAGGAGATGTTTAAGGTAGAAAGAAAAATGAAAAGCATAATTACCAGCTCTATTTGCCAACATTGCATTTTCAAGTTTCAAGTTTATTAGGATTTTATATACCGCCTATCAAGGTTATCTAAGCGGTTTTACAATCAGGTACTCAAGCATTTTCCCTTTTTGGTAGAGCCTCTTACCAAATTTATCCATGGCTTTACCCTCTCTGCCAGGAGGTACAGAAGCATATACACTGGCTCCTGAAGATTTTTTAAGGGTGGATTCGACAAGTAAAGATTCGTGTGGAAGTTGAGGTTTGTCGAACCCAGGAATGGGAATTACTTTGTATAAAGAGTCTAATTTACGTGGGGCCCCTGGAACCGTTAAGGGAGTCTCCAAATTCTTGTAGAAAGTCTCCCTCAAGATGTCGTGAAGAGGGAGCTTCAAAAATTCCTTTGGAGGTTGGTCAAAGTCAAGGGCATCCAAAAAAGCTTTAGACTTTTTAGACTCAGCCTCCAAAGGAATAGACAAAGAGTCACACATATCTTTCAAAAAACTCGAGAAAGATGAAGTGTCATGCCTAGAGGACGGGTCATGTACAGCAGAATCCTCCTCATCTGAGGAACATTCCCCTTCCTCTGAATCTCCCCACAGATCAGGATCCCTGACATGGGAAGAACGGTCCCGAGACTCTGGAGTAGATGGTTCTACATGTCGGGTTTTGCGCACCGACTTACCCGATCTCATCGATACCGAGCCAGGCGATGTAATTGGTGGCACCGGTGCCGAAGTCTGCACCGACTGATGTTGAGCTCTCGGCTCCGGTGCGAGGACTGGCATCGATACCGATGAGGTCGAGTGAAGCGGTACCGAAGGAGTGGATACCGACAGCACAGGTTGTTCCACTATCGGCACCGGCTCAGTGCGGACCGGCACCGGAAGGTTCGGTGCCAGGATAGCTGGAAGGAGCTGTTGTAATTGCTCCTTGAGCTGCACCTGGAGAATGGCCGCAATACGGTCATCAAGGGATGGCACCGGTACCGCCTTTTTCTTCTGCGGTACCTGCGGTGCCGCTCGACGCCCCGGAGATGAGGAGCCCGATGTCGAGGGACTCACCTCGATAGGAGCGGAGCGCTTCCGCTGGCGCCTCACAGTCGGCAGGATTGGACTCACTGCACTCGAGACCGGAGGACGCTCCAGCGGAGAAGGCTTCTTAGCCAGCTTACCTGAATGCTGGGACGCCGGTGCGGTGTTGCGCGGCGTCGAAGAAGAGGGTGCCGACTGAACTGGTGCCGAAGTCGGAGTCGATGGAACGGGATCGGACATCTCGGCACCGAACAGTAATCGCTGTTGTATTTGGCGATTTTTTAATGTTCGTTTTTTAAGTGTGGCACAGCGGGTGCAGGTGGAGGCCTGATGCTCAGGACCCAAACACTGTAAGCACCAGTTGTGTGGGTCCGTGAGAGATATAGGCCGAGCACACCGCTGGCACTTTTTAAACCCTGGCTGAGGGGGCATGAACGTAAAGACGGCTTCAGCCAAATCGAAGGCCGAGGCCTCGATGGTGGCAGAAGGCCCCGCAGGGGAAAAGCCAAATTTGACTAAAAAAGAAAAGTTTTGGGTTTTTTTTGACAAAAATTAAAGAAAAAGGAAACAGGCAAAAAGCCAAAAAGGTTTACGCGAGCGGGAAGGCAAGTCAAAAAATTTTCAACAGCCATTGAAAAAACGCGTCTTCTTAGCTCCGCGGAAACTAAGAAACTGGGGACCGCGCGCCTCTGTCGGGCGGGAAGGCACTCACGCGTGCGCGGTGCGGCATGCCAGAACTTTCCAAGTTCTTAGAGTGCAATCACTCTAAAATTGTCCGTACCGGGGCTCCGTCGGTGCCGTCACCCATCAGTCAAGAATATGCTGCCTGCTTGTCCTGGGATAAAGCTTCTGTTGCCTGCTAAACTGAAGCCTAGTACATGGTTCTTCACACACAAGAGTTGTTAACTCAATATGCAGTTCAAATCCATTCTCCACCTATAACCCATTCAGTCCCCCCACCATAGGATGGGTTTAGCACTCAAAAAGAACATGTACTCTTGCCAGCGCGGAAACTATGACTGCATTTGTATGCTAGTTCACATACTAACTGCTTAGCACACTTTGGTAAATAGGCCTCCTCAGTGGTAAAAATTAGGGCCCACAATTCCAGAAGCAGCCCTTGTCCAAAGTCCCTGGCAGAGGAATGCTGCTCTAGCAACTGGGCTACATGGACTAGCAGGGGGGCAGAAAACACAGGATAACACTTCCTGGGTAGATACAAAATGATGGCTTATAGTTCTGGATCCCAAATAAAAGCCAGTCATAGCACCCCAGCTTTGGAACAATTTACCAATCTATTTACGTGGAAAAACCTTATTAGAAAACTTGAAAAGCACATTAAAATGCTACCTGTACAAAAGACGCATTTAAGTCATAGATAAGATAATTTATCTATCCTAAATCCCAGACCTTATGTATAGGTCACAATCTCCCCCATCCTCTTTTTTGGCTTAGCCATATTTGTAAAACATTCTTTATTACCCTCTTGATGTTGTTTTTTTCCTTTAATGTATTTTTACTTTCCTTAAAGATTGTAGTTCACCCCTCTTCCCTTATGTATCGCTAATTACTTGTGTACATACATTGTATGTTTACTTGTACAAATTGTTTTATTTTGTCTCCCAATTTTTTATTGTCAGACGCACTGAAGTATTTGATATTGCGTGTACAACAAACTTAATAAACTTGAAACAGACGGGGCATAAGAAAAAAAATGACTTGTATAAAAAGGCAACTCATGAAAAGTACAGGGTAGAGAATGACACGGGGACCATTTACTGCAGTAAACCATGGTCACTGCAGTAAATCTGCAGGAATGGAGACATTTGCAATTGGTTTACTGCAGGAATGGGGACACGATCTGTCACCACCCCACGGAAATAGGGACAATATCCTTTACTGCCCTGTGGGAGCGGTGAAAAGTCTTGCTTCTGTGGTAAAAAAAAAATTGCGCCAATGTCAGACTTGGCATCTCCTCCCCAGCTCCTCTTAAGCCTATTTTACCTTCAGGAGCCAGCCATGCGACAATGAAGACAGAAGGAACCCAAAACCAAAGCCTGAGACCAATGTGATTTGAAGACAACAAAAAAGTAGAAATCTTTTTTCATATTTTGTGATTAGAATATTTCAGATTTCAAATATGTATCCTGCTAGAGCTGGTATTAGACATAACTGGGGACCGCAAAGCCCAGGCTGTGCTTCTTTAGCTTCCAGCTGGTTTAGGGCTCATTCTCTCAACCAGGGGGCAGTTGCCCTAGTTGCACTCCCCTAACACTATTCTTGCCATGTGTGACTGAAGTATTGTTAGCTTGATTTTTCTACATAGCAGCATTCTGTAGTAATTTGGTTTGTTCAGTTTTCACAATAGAGGAGGGGATATTTGTGAAAGGGAGGGGAGACAGGGTTTTTTTTTGTTGATCCTTGCTCTGTATTATTTATTTATAAAATGACAATTGTACAGAATATTGCCTCTTTTTATACTTTAATAAAATAAGTTTGGTATAAAATCATAACTATTCGAGGCTTGTGCGGATGGGATCTCACAGTTCGCAGGGTGGGGACGGGGACTGAGCTCGTGAGGACGGGGCAGGGACTGGGACTGAGCTCGCGGGAACGGTGATAAAAATTTTTCCCCATGTCATTCTCTAGTACAGAGCCACCCAATCTACAGACTGCTGTTCTAATGGTTTGTTTTAAAGAGTTCCCTGATCACCTTCATGTGCTCTTTCAAGTGATGTGCAAAATTACTTGCAGTTGATCATCTGACTCATGGGGAGGTAGGTTGGAGCTTCCTCTCACCTGAACTCATCTTGTAGATCAGATACGTTATCCACCAAGATCTGCAGTCGCTCCCATCGCATCCGACTGCACTCCTTATGGAAGTCAAAGGCAACGTATCTACATAAAGGAGGAAATGCCCCATTTTAAATCCACAACAGTAAGGAATCTATTTACCATCCCCGTCCATGGTATTAGTGTTAAAAGTTCTAGATATTTCCTCCTACTGTATGTTTCAACCATAGCATGCCTAACAGGAAATACCTTCCCTCAATATAGCTGCCACTCTTACCTAACCATCCCATTTCCCAAGCTGGACACCATATTTTGAAATGTCTGCTCTAAAGGTTTCTCCGAGCCCTTCTGGTTAACCTGTACAAAAAAAATAAAAAAAATCCAGGAAGGGATTTGGAGGTGAAAGAGTTCAGTCTCATATGCCTGAAATGGAAGTAACAACATTTAAATGCATGCGAGCAATTTGGCACAGCATAGCATACCAAGTTCAGAATCACTTGCTTCCCATAGCTGATGATCTGCGAGTCAAAATGCCTCTGGAAACCATCCATCTGCGAAAGGGAAGGATGAGAAGGACGTTTTATGACAAAAGCAGTAACAGAATTCCAGAAAGCCTGGATATGGTACAGAGGATCCTCAGTTGCCCATAAGTGAAAAGGAAAGTCAAAAACTAGCGATAATCTGGATGGGTTCTAGACTCCTCACATTTTACCTATATACATGATCAAAGTTTTAATTAATTCTTGAGAATCAACTACATGCTATTCATATTTTGAACTTTCCTATTTTTGTCTTTCTTCTGAGGATTTATTGCAAAGATATCGGAAGGAATTAACATGAACAGAGGATAACCTTACGAATTTGTGTGTCATATTTCAGAGCAGATCATTTGAATAAGCCCAGGAGATGGCACCCGATGATTCAGAATCTTTGGATTTAATTGCTTTTTTGAAAACCTCTCAGGTTATTTCTATAACAACTATCCTCCTGGTTACATTTTCAAAATGAGCAGGAAAAAGTTAGCACAATTAGGGGGGCCTTTTACTAAAGATTAATGCATGTTATCTGCCACAGGACCCATTTTATTCCCATGGGCCCTGTTGCATTAATTTTAAGTAAAAAAAAAAGCCCCCTAAATGTTTAAAGTGTATTTCTGTTTAAGGATGCACAGTTCTGTGGCCATCCTGTTTGGATTTTTCCACATGTGGCACCTCAACTGCACCGAAAGCAACTCCTTAAGTTAGAAGGCAGGATAACTGACTGGTGGCATTTTCTTTTTGCAGTTCCCCTGATTAAGTGTTTGGGTCAACAAGGACGTTTCTAAGAGGGGTACTTGAGTACCTTAATTTTAGTTATGGCAATTTTATAATTTGCTTTATATTATCCAAATTATGATTAACCTTGTTTTAATTCTTTCATTAACCACTTCTCCTCGCGAATGTGGATATTTCATTCCTTATTTTCTTGATGGAAATATATAAAAATTAGAATCACCAGAAAAAAACGAAAAAAGAAAAACTGAATTCTAGAAAAGCAAACAATTTGTAATAAGAATTCAAATTCAAAGGTTAGAGAAGTTCAAACATGTGACTGCTTTTAGATCCCTGATGTGAAAATCAGCTAATCTCAATATTTTGGATCTACGAGCAGGTCATTTATTTACATTTTCGTACAAACAATTCATTCTCTCTCTCTCATATGAAACATGCAAATGTTCTCTCTACATTCCATTAAAACTATTTAAAAATGTATTTTATTTCTCTTTTCTTTTCAAAAACTTACATGGTTTATTGTTTTGTTGATCTGGGGCGTTGGTTTGTACCTGAGGTTTGGTCTCTGTGACCAGAAAAATGGAATTGATCCACGAGTCTGCAAAGGAAACAAACATAGTATTTATGGGATAAATAACCAAAAGCTTACCCATGTTATTATAAATCCTGTGGGGATTCTTAACACTCCCTATACTCCTCCACGTGAACACCATTCATCGGGCAATCCCCTCTTATCTGTACCCTTCTTCTCTACTGCCAACTCCAGACTACCTTCCTTCTTTCTTGTTACACCACAAGCCTGAAACAAACTGCCTGAGTCATTATGTAAAGCTCCATCCCCGGCAGTATTCAAATCCAGGCTTAAAGCCCACTTTTTGAGGTTGCTTTTAACTTCTGACCTCACTCGCTGATAAAGCAAACATGTTTGCCAAAAAAACTCCCTAACCCCCTACTTGTCCTGTTTGTCCATTCATGTGATTATAAGCTCTACTGAGCAGGAACTGTCTCTTACATGTTTTAATGCACAGTGCTATGTACTCCAGCAGCACTATAGAAGTGATAAGTAGTAGTTTCTACCAATAATTAAAGCAAAACCACATATCAATTATCATTTTCAATTTAAAAAAAAAAAAATATATGACCACAAAAGTTATCACATGCTTTCTCTGCAGGTAAAAATTCCCCTCACTCTATAAACAGGGCACCTAAATGTAAGTGCTTAAATCAGCACTTTTGTGAGTGAAAGTACACTTGTGCACATACGTGCCAGCAGAGCACTCAGCAGTATTCTATAGTATATGCCCACAAATGCTTTAGTGTGTAAATGCAAAAGGGGAGAAGAACAGGTGGCACTCCTACTTATGCACATAAAACTTACAGAATACTGTTAAGTCACATGCTAAAATGCTGCATTTAAGTCACCTATAAACCTGGCATTAAGTGGGCATGCCTTGAAATTAATTTGTGCTAGTATTCTCTAACACCATGGCGCACAGAAGCTGTTACAGAACTGGTGCTCATCACTGGCACAGCTAACTGGGAGGCTCCCAGTTATAGAACTGCCCCCAGCGTATGTACAGTAGTATAGCACAGTTACTTACCGTAACAGGTGTTATCCAGGGACAGCAGGCAGATATTCTTGACTGATGGGTGACGGCACCGACGGAGCCCCGGTATGAACAATTTTAGAGTGATTGCACTCTAAGAACTTAGAAAGTTCTAGTTAGGCTGCACCGCGCATGCGCGAGTGCCTTCCCGCCCGACGAAGGTGTGCGGTCCCGTTAGGATAAGCCAGCTAAGAAGCCAACCCGGGGAGGTGGGAGGGACGCAAGAATATCTGCCTGCTGTCCCTGGATAACACCTGTTACGGTAAGTAACTGTGCTTTATCCCAGGACAAGCAGGCAGCATATTCTTGACTGATGGGTGACCTCCAAGCTAACAAAAAGAGGGATGGAGGGAAGGTTGGCCATTAAGAAAACAAATTTTGTAAAACAGATTGGCCGAAGTGTCCATCCCGTCTGGAGAATGCATCCAGACAATAGTGAGATGTGAAAGTATGAACTGAGGACCAAGTAGCAGCCTTGCAGATTTCCTCAATAGAAGTGGAACGGAGGAAAGCTACAGATGCTGCCATAGCTCTAACTTTATGGCCCGTGACAGAACCTTCCAGTGTCAGGCCCGACTGAGCATAACAGAATGAAACGCAAGCAGCAAGCCAATTGGATAGGGTGCGTTTAGATACAGGATGACCCAACTTGTTAGGATCAAAAGACAAAAACAGTTGAGGAGATGATCTGTGATGTTTAGTGCGTTCAAGATAGTAAACCAAAGCACGTTTACAGTCCAAGGTATGCAAAGCCTGTTCACCTGGATGAGAATGAGGCTTTGGAAAAAATACAGGTAGGACAATGGACTGATTAAGATGAAAGTCAGACACAACCTTAGGGAGAAACTTGGGGTGTGTATGTAGAACCACCTTATCATGGTGAAAAACAGTGAAAGGTGGATCGGCCACTAGTGCATGCAACTCACTGACCCTCCTGGCAGAAGTGAGAGCTATCAGGAAGACCACTTTCCAAGTGAGAAATTTGAAATGTGCTGTGGCCAAAGGTTCAAAAGGAGGCTTCATTAAAGCGGAAAGAACCACATTGAGATCCCAAACCACAGGAGGGGGCTTGAGAGGTGGTTTTACATTGAAAAGGCCCCTCATGAATCTAGAAACCAGAGGATGAGCCGAGAGGGGTTTTCCATGAACTGGCTCATGAAAGGCAGCAATGGCACTAAGGTGAACTCTGATAGAAGTAGATTTAAGGCCAGAGTCAGACAAGGAAAGAAGATAGTCCAACACCAGTCCCACTGCCAGAGACATGGGATTATGGTGATGTAAGAGGCACCAGGAAGAAAACCGAGACCACTTCTGTTGATAACACTGAAGAGTGGCCGGTTTCCTGGAAGCATCAATGATAGAACGGACAGGCTGAGAAAGGAGTGAATGAGCCGAAGTCAGCCCGAGAGAAACCAAGCTGTCAGGTGCAGAGACTGTAAGTTGGGATGCAGCAGGGACTGTTGATGCTGAGTAAGCAGAGAAGGAAACAGTGTGAGAGGTATGGGTTCCTTGCAACTGAGTTGAAATAGAAGGGAGAACCAATGTTGCCTGGGCCAACGTGGAGCGATGAGAATCATGGTGGCTCGTTCCCTCGTGAGCTTAAACAATGTCCGCAGCATGAGCGGTAGAGGGGGAAATGCATATAGGAAGAGATTGGTCCAATCCAGGAGAAATGCATCAGGTGCCAGACGGTGAGGAGAGGAGAGTCTGGAGCAAAACAGGGGCAGCTGATGATTGTGAGGAGCTGCAAAAAGGTCCACTTGAGGAGTGCCACATTGGGCGAAAATGGACTGAAAAGTCGTAGGATCGAGAGTCCATTTGTGAGGTTGGAGAATTCTGCTGAGATTGTCCGCTAAGGAATTCTGCTCCCCTTGAATGTAGACAGCCTTCAGGAATAAGTGACGAGCTGTCGCCCAAGACCAAATCCGTTGGGCTTCCTGACACAACAGGCGAGAGCCCGTCTCTCCCTGTTTGTTGATGTAGTACATTGCAACTTGATTGTCTGTGCAAATGAGTAATACTTGAGGAAAGAGAAGATGTTGGAAAGCCTTGAGGGCATAAAACATCGCTCGGAGTTCCAGGAAATTGATGTGGTGTTTCTTTTCCTGGGCAGTCCAAAACCCTTGAGTTTGGAACTCGTTCAAGTGAGCTCCCCAGGCATAGGGGGAAGAATCTGTGGTGATGACTAGTTGATGAGGAGGTAGATGGAACAGTAGACCTCTGGATAGATTTGAAGATGTCAACCACCAAAGAAGCGACTGTCGAAGAGACGAGGTCACAGATATGTGTTGTGAGCAAGGATCCGCCGCTTGTGACCACTGAATCGCTAGGGTCCATTGAGGAGTACGCAGGTGGAGACGTGCGAAGGGGGTGACATGTACTGTCGAAGCCATGTGCCCCAATAGCACCATCATGTGATTCGCAGAAATGGTAATCTGTTGAAACACCTGTCGACAGAGATGAAGGATGGTCTGAAGGCAGTTGGATGGAAGAAACGCCTGCATCAGAACAGTGTCCAGAATGGCTCCAATGAATTGAAGTCGCTGGGTTGGAATGAGGTGCGACTTGGGTAGATTGATTTCGAAACCCAACAGCCGAAGAAAGTGAATGGTCAGGTTGGTGGCAAGCAGAACCGCCTGAGGAGAGTGAGCTTTGATCAGCCAGTCGTCCAAGTAAGGGAAGACTTGAAAATTGTGAGAGCGGAGATAGGCCGCTACTACAATCAGGCACTTGGTGAATACCCTGGGAGAGGAGGCCAGACCGAAGGGTAGCACCTTGTACTGATAATGGTTTTGATTGATGAGAAAGCATAGATATTGCCTGGACGCCAGATGGATAGGAATATGTGTGTAAGCCTCTTTTAGATCGAGGGAGCAAAGCCAGTCGCCCTGAGAGATGAGAGGGTAGAGGGTGGCAAGAGAAAGCATTTTGAACTTCTCCTTGACCAAGCATTTGTTGAGATCTCTGAGATCTAATATAGGCCTGAGGTCTCCGGTCTTTTTGGGAACTAGAAAGTACCGGGAGTAAAAACCCTGACCTCTCTGATCTGGAGGAACTTCTTCGATGGCAGAAGAAGGAGGGATTGAACCTCTTGAGCTAGAAGGAGGGACTGAGACTTGTTGGAAGCAGACTCTTTTGGCAGGCCTAACGGCGGAGGAGTCTGAAAATTGAGGGAGTAGCCGTGGGCTATGATAGAGAGCACCCACTGGTCGGTGGTGATCACTTCCCATCGAATCAGAAAAATGTTTAGTCGACCTCCTATAGGTTGTGGAAGAGGACATGAGGGAGGAAGACTGGCAATGCCCTGGAGAAGCGAGTCAAAAGGGCTGAGTCGGTTTAGGCTGAGCAACATGCTTCATGGCAGGCGGCTGTTGTTGGCGAGCCTGTTGTTGCTGCCGTTGCCTCCGAGGCTGAGGAGGATGAGGCTGAATCGGTCGAGCAGAAAAACGTCTCTGATAGGACGTCTGCTGCCTGAAAGGACGAGTAGGAGGGGGTTTCTTTTTGTTTTTCAATAAAGTATCCCACCTCGTCTCATGAGCAGAAAGCTTCTGAGTGGTGCTATCCAGAGATTCTCCAAACAGCTCATCACCCAGGCAGGGAGCATTGGTAAGGCGGTCCTGGTGGTTCACATCAAGGTCTGAGACGCGAAGCCACGCCAATCGTCTCATCGCTACAGCCATAGCAGTAGCTCGGGAGGTCAGTTCAAAAGTGTCATAGATGGAACGGACCATAAACTTCCTGAATTGCAAGAGACTGGCAGTGCATTGTTGAAAAGCAGAAAGCTTGTGGTCAGGAATATAGTTCTGAAAAGTGGCCATCTGCTGGATAAGATGTTTCAGGTAAAAGGAAAAATGAAAGGCATAGTTACCTGAACGGTTGGCCAACATAGCATTTTGGTAGTCGTTTACCAAATTTATCCATGGCCTTGCCTTCTCTGCCAGGAGGGACAGAGGCATACACACTAGAGCCTGCAGATTTTTTGAGAGTTGACTCCATCAGCAGAGATTCATGTGGAAGCTGAGGTTTGTCAAACCCTGGGATAGGAATAACTTTATAAAGTGATTCCAATTTCCTTGGAGCTCCTGGAATAGTGAGAGGAGTTTCCAGATTTTTGTAAAAAGTTTCCCTTAATATATCATGAAGGGGTAACTTTAAAAATTCCTTGGGAGGTTGGTCAAAGTCCAAAGCCTCTAGGAATGCTTTTGACTTTTTAGAATCAGACTCCAAGGGGAGAGAAAGGGTGTCTGACATCTCCCTCAGAAATTTGGTGAAGGAAGAGTGCTCTGGCTTACTAGCAGGATCCTGCACCGATGGGTCAGCCTCATCCGATGAAAAATCCTCCTCGGTACTGAGGGGATCATCGGAGTCATCCCATAAATCAGGGTCCCGTACCGATGGGAAACGGCCCTGAGACAAAGGAGTAGAGGATTCGGTATGCCTGGTTTTGCGTACCGATTTGCCTGAACGCATCGACACCGTACCCGGTGACTGTAAAACGGGACGGGTGTCAGAGAGCGGTACCGGATCAGAAGCCGAGTGAGCTGTACGCCGAAGAGACTTCAGCTCCGCCGATAAAATAGGCATAGAAATGGAAGAGGCAGATTTAAGCGGTGCGGATAACGTCGATGCCGACAACATAGGCTGGTCGACCATCGGTACCGCAGGCTCAGTGGGTACTGACACCGGAAAGTTCGGAGTTAGCAGAGCCGGGAGCAGGTGTTGTAATTGCTCCTTAAGCTGGACCTGAAGGATGGATGCTATACGCTCATCCAGAGAAGGTCCCGATTGCACCGGTACTGCTTTTTTCTTGCTCGGTACCTGGGGTGCAGCTCGACGCTCAGGCGAAGTCGATGCCGATGAAGAGGCAGTGACTTCAATGGGAGCGGAGCGTTTGCGGGGCCGGCGCACAGTCTGCAGGACTTGGCTCACTGCTTGTTCGACTGGCGGGCCAAGGACAGAAGGGGATGGCTTCTTAGCCGGCTTACCTGAAGGGTGCGACACCGAAGAGACCTCTTGCGGTGTTGAAACCACCGGTGCCGATTTGGAGGAAGTTGCCGGAGTCGACGCCGGTGGAACTTCCATAGCGGCACCGAAAAGAATCCGCTGTTGAATTTGGCGATTTTTCAAAGTTCTCTTTTGAAGAGAACTACAGCGGGTGCACGTTTCTGCCCTATGGTCCGGACCCAAACACTGAAGGCACTACTTGTGCGGGTCGGATAAAGAAATAGGGCGTGCACACCGCTGACACTTTTTAAAACCCGGTGAAGGGGGCATGAAGGGAAAAACGGCAGTAGCAAAATCGAAGCCCGAGGCTTCGATGGTGCCAACAGGCCCCGCCGGGGCCGACCGAAAAAAGTCGAAAAGAAAATGGACTTTTTTTTTTTTTTTTTAAGAAAAGAATAAAACGTGAAGAATTTCACAAGAAAAATTAAGCGAGCGGGAAGGCGAAAAAAGGGAGTCCAACAGCCGTTGGAAACACATGTCTTCTTAGCTCCGCGGAAACTAAGAAACTGGTGACCGCGCGCCTCTGTCGGGCGGGAAGGCGCACGCGCGGTGCGGCCTAGCTAGAACTTTCTAAGTTCTTAGAGTGCAATCACTCTAAAATTGTCCGTACCGGGGCTCCGTCGGTGCCGTCACCCATCAGTCAAGAATATGCTGCCTGCTTGTCCTGGGATAATGATTTATATGCACAATGTTTCCTCCCCAGTCAAGAGCTCTTCAGACTGCTAAAATGTTGCATATACTTATATCTGCATGAAGGGTGGGCAACAGAGAGCCCACTTACACAGGCAAAATTCATGTAGTTTTTAAAAATGTTGTCATCACTTGCCTATCCATTGTCAAGGGGAACGGGGGGGCAGTCTGAGGATAAGAAGCATGCCAATTCCTCATAAGTTAATTCCTCACCAGTTTATATAACCATAGAAAATTGTAAAAAAAGGGGCTAGATTTTATTTACTCAAGCAACAGCTCCCCCAAGTAGCCTCTTTTGATAAATACATAAAGGCGCACAGTATAAAAAAAAAACCCAACAAAAAAAAATAACCAAAATGGCAAAGATTTAAATCTGAACATGTCTTTTTCTACCTGGGTCCCATGTGAAGATGGGAGCACAATTACTGGACATTTCAAAAGGAATATTAACTACATGAGCACAGCAGATTCATATTAGAGAATGACACGGGGAAAAAAAATCTGTCCCCGTCACTACACCGTCCCCTTCACCGCCCCTGCAAAATCCATACAAGCCTCAGTATTCCAATATTTAGCTTATTCCTTCCTTATAAAATCAAAGCTCTGGCTGCTGAACTGGAGAAAGAGATGTTCAGCTGGCACGGCTTTGTTTATAAATTTTTATCAACACAACTAATGTACTACTTTATCCTGAAGAGAAAAAAAAAGAAAAAGAAACAATTTTTTTTCTACCTTTGTTGTCTGGTTTCTGCTTTCCTCATCTTCTCATTCAATTCCTTCCATCCACTGTCTGTCTTCTCTCTGCGTCTTCCATTTGCTCTGTTACTGTGCCTCTCCCTTTCTCCCCCCCTTCCAAATTGGTCTGGCACCCATTTTCTTCCCTCCGCTCCCCCATAGTCTGGCATCTCTGTCTTCTTCCCTTCAGTGTCTTCTCCCACTCTGTCTTCCCCATATCCTTTCAGTGTCCTTCTCCCCCCCTCTGTCTTCCCCATGTGCTTTCTGCATCCTTCTCCCCCCCTCTGTCTTCCCCATGTGCTTTCTGCATCCTTCTCCCCCCCTCTGTCTTCCCCATGTGCTTTCTGCATCCTTCTCCCCCCCTTCTGTCTTCTCCATGTGCTTTCTGCATCCTTCTCCCCCTTCTGTCTTCTCCATGTGCTTTCTGCATCCTTCTCCCCCCCTTCTGTCTTCTCCATGTGCTTTCTGCATCCTTCTCCCCCCCTTCTGTCTTCTCCATGTGCTTTCTGCATCCTTCTCCCCCCCTTCTGTCTTCTCCATGTGCTTTCTGCATCCTTCTCCCCCCCTTCTGTCTTCTCCATGTGCTTTCTGCATCCTTCTCCCCCCCTTCTGTCTTCTCCATGTGCTTTCTGCATCCTTCTCCCCACTCTGTTTTACCAATTTCTCTTCAGTGTCTTTTCCTCTCCACCCCACATTTCCTCCTCCCTGCCCCTTACCTTCGTGGTGCTTTCATGCCCCCCTCCTTCCCGGACAACAGTCCCGGTCCGACAAACCTCCCTGCCCTTTACCTGTGGCCGGCGATGTCTAAACTGCCTTCTTACAGCAGCCGGAGCATTGTAGTTGCATATGGCTGCCGTAAAGGTTGCCTCTGATGCAACTTCCGGTTACGTCAGAGATGACCTTTACAGTTTACGCAGCTTCAAGGCTCTGGCTGCTGTAAGAAGGCAATTTAGACTCGCGGCCACGAAGATAAGGGGCAGGGAGGGAGAAAGGGATCTGTTTCAACTCGGCAGCGGCAGTAGGGAGAGAGCGCGATAGGTGACCGCACGCGTTCCCTCCCTTAACTGCAGGGACAAGGCCATTCACCGCTCCACGGGGCGGTGAATGGCCTTGTCCCCGTAGCCACGGTGAACACAGGTTTTTCCTCAGCGTTTTGGCGGGTTAGCAGCGGGTAACAGCCACCGTGTCATTCTCTAATTCATATACTGTCAATGCTGTAGGACATGTGGAGGGCCATTTTCGATATTACATCCAAAATCTTAGTTTGAACGTTTTGCAGAAGACACAAAAATCCAGTACCAAATGTGCCATTTTCAAAACTGTAGAACATTTTTTCAAAAATGGATATTTTTCAGATGTGTATCTTTTTGAATCATTTTTAGGGAAAACCCCCCCCAACACACATCCCAAAGAAAACCACACAAATGAAGCCATTGGGATGTAGGAGGGGCCAGCACTCTTAGTAGACTGGCAATACAGACAACCCTGCAGAGCAGAGAGGCACTGTAGTGAATGTCATAAAAAGGTCCACCAAAACTCACCCAAAACCTACTGCACTGGACCCAACTGTACATCACCACAATATTCCTTATACTTGTGCCACCTATATGTAGGCACAGTGGGTTTTGGAGGACTCACATATTCTACCATAAATGTAGTAGTTAAGAGTGGGGTATAGGCCCAAGTCCACATCTCTATGATTAACTACACCACCCACTAGGCTACTCCAGGAACCTGTATGCTGCTCTACTAGGACTGGCCATAACATCTAAAAGCTTTCATACAGGCAAGTATGTACAATTTCATTTACATCTTTGGGGGCCGCCATCGACCCCAAGACTTGGAGGAAATCTCGCGCCCGAGGACACCGGGACGCCAAAAGCAGGCGAATCTGAGATTGCAATTTGCTCACCTGGGCCTCTGGAAGGAAGACCTTCCCCAAGGAGGTGTCGAACAGAACCCCAAGGTACTCCAGACGCTGAGCCGGGACCAACCGACTCTTGGAAAGTTTGACCACCCAGCCCAGCGACCGGAGAAACTCCACCACTCGAGCCGTAACCCGGGAACTCTCCTGCAACGACTTTGCCCAAATCAACCAGTCGTCCAGATAGGGGTGTACCAGGATGCCCTCCGACCGCAAGGCTGCCGCGACGACCACCATCACCTTGGTGAACGTCCGGGGAGCCGTGGCCAGACTAAAGGGAAGCGCACAGAACTGATAGTGCCGACCCAAGATCGCAAAGCGAAGGAAGCGCTGATGAGAGGCCCGAATGGGAACATGCAAGTAGGCCTCCGTCAGATCAAGAGAAGTGAGAAACTCCCCCGGCTGAACCGCCAGAATGACCGACCGCAGAGTTTCCATGCGGAAAGATGGAATCTTGAGAGCCCTGTTGACCCCTTTCAAATCCAGGATGGGCCGAAAGGTCCCCTCCTTCTTGGGCACCACAAAGTAAATGGAGTACCTGCCTGTGCCCCACTCCGGAGGGGGCACTGGAACAACTGCCTTGAGATCTAGCAAGCGCTGAAGGGTCTGGCGAAAAGCCTGCGTCTTCCAAGGAGTCTGACATGGAGAGGCGAGGAAAAGGTCCGGCAGAGAGCAGGCGAACTCCAGGGCATAACCGTCCCGCACCACCTCCAGGACCCACTGATTGGACGTGATCTCGGCCCATTTGGGGAAAAATTCACGCAGCCGGGCCCCCACCAGAACCAAAGGGGGCGCCGGCAAGGAGTCATTGTGCAGGACGGGAAGCGGGGGAACCGGCGGAGGGATTCCCTGCCCCCTGACGGGCCCCCCGAAAGGGCTGTATGCGCTGGAAGAACCGACCCTGGGAAAACCCTGGAGCCGGGAAAGAAGCAGCCCCACGCACAGGGCGATACTTGCGAAACTCCCGCAAATGCCCCCGGGCAGCGCCACCCCGAGACGCAGGGCGGGCACGGTCCTCAGGCAGACGGGGCACCTTTGAGTCCGTCAGAGTCTGAATCAACTTATCCAATTCCTCCCCAAACAAAAAGGACCCCCGAATGGGAAATTTAGTAAGCTTAGCTTTGGACGCAGCATCCGCCACCCAAGCGCGCAGCCACAAAATACGCCGCGCGGCCACACCAAAGGCCATAGACTTAGCCGAGATCCGCACCAAGTCATATAGAGCATCTGAGAGGAACGAGGCAGCCATCTCAATCTTCGCCACCTCCTGATCCACCAGAGACCAGTCATCAGACTCCCGATCCAGGACACGCTCAGCCCACCGAAACACGGCGCGAGCGACCAGCCCCCCACAAATAGCCGCCTGGACCCCAAAAGGCAGAGACCTGAAAATTTTGCTTAAGGATGTTTTCCAACTTGCGCTCCTCAGAGTCCCGCAAGGCAGAACCGCCCTCAACAGGCACGGTATGCCGCTTAGAAATCACCGAGGCCACCGCATCTACGACTGGCGATGCTAAAGTAGCCCGATCCCCCTCTGGGATGGGATACAAACGAGCCATGCTGCGCGCCAAACGAAACGGCGCCTCCGGCGTTTTCCACTGTTCAAGTATAATATCCCGAATATCCTGATGCATAGGAAAAGAGCGGGAAACGGAACGGATTCCCCCGTAGCAGAGGGTCCCCCGGCGGCGCATCCTCAAAACGCAACACCGAAGAAACCTGTTGAATCAGGTCCGGCAGCTCATCTCTCTGAAAAAGGCGCACCACTGACGCCTCTTCGCCGGAGGACGGGAAACCCGACAACCCGCCGCCAGCGGCCGTCCCCTCGAGAGGGTCCTGGAAATCCTCAGAAAGGTCCAGGTCCTCATCCAGACCGACACGCTCCTCCGACCATAAATCCTCATCCCACGACACCCGCGGACGCTTGGACAAGGGAGGAGGAGGAGGGGACACCACAACAGACGAGAGAGGCAAAGCCGCAGGGAGCGCAGAGGAAACCCCACTCCCTGAAACCCCCTGAGCGCAACCGGGACCCCCAGCCGCCTGAAAATAGGCTCTGCACAAGGAAAAAAAGAAATCAGGAGAAAAACCCCCCGAGGGTCCCAAGGGACTCCCTGCCACAGCAGGGGACCCAGCAGAAACCTGCCCCAGGGAAGGTCACCTGAGGTGGAACACAAAATGGAGGGGCCAGACTGAGAAGATGGCGACTTTCCCGCCAAAAAAGCTCCCACCATAGCCTGTAGCGGCTGAGAAACCTGAACAATCCCAGCCGTTAAAACAGGCAAGCCGACATCAGCTGTCAAAACATCAGCTGAGAGGGAATCCCCAACAACCCGACCGTTGGCGGCTCGGGGAATCCCTCCGTGGGCGGTTGGGGAAGACCGGGCTTCCCCACTGCTCCCAGCCGACTCGCGAGGCACCATTGGCGGGGAGCTCTGGGCGCCTGCAGCCGCTGCCGACGGAGCTCCTCCACCGCACCGGCCTGAACACCGCTTGCACAGGCCGGCCGCGAGTGCCTCGCGCCTGGAGCACAATGAGCACTTTTTCCCTTTAGAAGTGCTCATTGCTCCATACGCGACCTAGCTATAAAAAAGTGCCGGTTAGATGAAAAAATACAGTAAAATACAGTTTTCTTAAAAGGGAAACAACCCTCCAGACCAGCACTACCTCAGGATTTTTTTTTTTTTTACAGAACAGACTCCACAGGCTCTCGAAGCAATATGCCTTGCTTGATTTAGGGGGCAAGGCTTACTGCTGAGGCTCCTCTAAAAAAATGTGGGGAGGTGGAGGAAGTGGGGGGAGGGACCCCGCTCGAGACCTGCCGGGTCCGCCCAAACAGGGTCCGCCCAAGCTCCGTCCGGCCAAAAACAGGGACTATAAACCCCCTAAACAAATTCCAACAGCCCTACCAAGGGAGATGGGTACAGATCACATCAACACCTGCTGGAGACTGAAAGAAAACTGAGGGAAATAGAGAAGGGAGTATAGTATATACTGTCCCACAGTTTTGTTTTCAGTCTCCACCTGCTGGTCATGATTGGATATATACCTATTCGTAAAGATTAACCTCTACTGGTCTGGAGAGTGCTAAAGAAGTACAATTTCATTTACATCTTTGGGGGCTGGGAGGGCCAAGTTTATATCCCTCCAGTGATCATCTGGTCAGGGTACTTTTTGGCACTTATTTGTTATTAAAACAGGTCTATAGAAAGGGAACTGAGCCACAGGAAGAGTGCCAGAAAATTGCAGGTAGGAACAAGAGCCCAGTCAGATCGAATTCGTACTTATAACTTCACTCAGGCCAGAATCACAGATCACAGAATGTCCTATGAAGTTCGCAATATTAAGGAGTTTCTGTGTGGGGAGAAGCTATTGGATGAGCTTATTGACCACCTGTTGCAGCTGGCAGATATCGAGATGATGCTTGAACTTATAGAAAATGCTGAAAACCAGAACTAATATACCGAAAAGATCCTAGCAACTACTGATACCTTTCAGTATTTAATGAAAAGAAGTATTTCCAGGTGTTTGCCTTTGTGCCTGTTTGAAATAAATATTGCACAACAGTAAAAACAAAACAAAACAAAAACAAAAACAGGTCTAGCCCCAAACATCCAAAAACTGTGCCCTGGACGTGTTCTTAAATGTCTGATTATGGTAGAAAAACATCCAAGTAATAAGCCCAGTCTAGCCTTGCCCACATCACGCCCCCTTGAGATTTCTAAAGGCAAACTACTGATCAACAGCATAGATATCCGTCTAAAAAAACTGCAAGGGTTTGGCAAGAAAGACATCCATCTGCCCCTTTGTGCCATTTTTGGGACATTTTTCTTTTGAAAACAAGCCCCAGAGACAGTGCCATGAGGGAAGCATCACCATTCTCTCTCATGGGGATGACCACAACCCAACCACACCCTAAGAAAGCAGCCTGGGAATTATCCAACAGACTTGATTCTTTAAAAACTATGAAAGCACTGATCTTCCAGCTGATATCTGAACGTAATTTCTTTACAGTGTGTCTTGCAGTTTTGCTAGCAGACAGTGATCGAAGAGGTACATGGGGGAGAAAGGAAGACTGATGAAGTTTAGCGAGAGACACTCTAGATTTTACCTGGACAAATGAAGCTTTGCTCCCATTGTAGTGAACAATTTGCTCAGTTTCAACAAAGTTAGCTGCATGTCCTTCAGAATCAATGCCTGGATTAAGGAAAATAAATACATTTGTTGTCTCACTCTTGGAACATTTTTATTTATGTATTTATATTCCACTTAGGGCAAGGCAGATTACAATCAAATATACATATTATCAAATTATATAAAACACAAACAAAAATAAAGCCTGACAGAAGCAATTCCCTGCCATAACACACAAAATTAAAATGTACATTTTTAAAATGAGAAAGCCATGACAGTGGGAAAAGCCAATAGTATCCAGAGCACCCAAAAAGTTTATTGCAACAATTCTTGGTTGTAGTAGCAGCTTGAAAGTACGACTCACAATCCATTTCTTTTTACAATGTTTGGTCTCCGACGTTTTCACAAATAGTGGATTAATCTGGACTCCTGAAGGCAACACTTTTGGCTGAAACATAAACCATGTCAAGTTCTCCCTATTTGATTAACTACTAACTACATTGGACATCTGTTTATAGCTACTACAGCCAAGAATTGTTCCAGATACTGTGTTGGCTTTTCCCACTATGTTATATATGTGGCTTTCTCTCTCCGAGTGAGATTCTTTTGACCCTTCCTTATTGTGTTTTCATTCTTAAAATGAGCATATGCTTTCCCCCCACCCAAAAATCTAGAGAACAATTCAATGTCAGCTAGTAGACTCATTCCAAATATGAAATGTATGACCTGCTCAGTCAAAATAATAACATACTACTCGCAACTGGAATGAGAAGGGGCAGCTATCTAGTTGGAAGGCATGTGCATGTTTTGGTTTTGGTTTTTTTTTTTACAGGCAGCACTGGGCTTTCACTCATCTAACTCGATTACAGACATAGCAAAAGGAATAACTAACCACAAGGACTAAATCTGCTTTACTCGGGAGTCAGGACCAGGGGACACTAGCTTCCGAGGGCAACAGTAGGCTCATTTCCTTACCTCGGACGTAGTAGCGCACACCTGCTCGGAAGCAGCTTCTCCTGGAAATGAGAATCCAGTCAAAAAACTTCCCGTTGATGCAACAGGAGTGAATTGCGATAACTAGGTGGAGCCTCGTGTTAAGGAAATACAAAACAACTAGGGGAGAGAGAGTAATAAGTTGCCAAAAACAAGTAGGACATGACAAGCACTAACAATTAAGACATCAAAAAGCCAACCAGTTAAGATCTACAGAGGTACAGTGGGGGAGGGATGGCGCAAGCTTGGTGTGCAGAGAGGTGCCAGCACCCCCATCGAGATGGCACTAAGGGCAGTTTGTCCCTCCCCTCCCATTTACTATGCCACTGGCTACTGTGTGCTACCCCTGTGGAAGTCAAATACAAAGAAGGAGGAGTGGCTTATTACTTCTTAATAAAGGGGAAGTGTAAAGTTCAATAATGCAATAGATAAGAAATGTGCTTCCCAAAAATTACAATTTATATCATTCAATAAACTAAGGACAGTGAAGAGATATTGTCCATATAAAATTTTTCTGACAGCTTTTTGAGAGACTGATACCCAATGTGAATGTAAGATTTACATTCTTTAAGAGCTTTATCGTTTGGCTTGCTGAAAGATCAAAACGTGGCACGTCTGAGCCAAATAAATTCAACAGGATAAGTGCTTTTCATCCACTATAAGCTTGAATACATTTTTAGGATTGTTTTGTTATTGGAAGAAATGCAATGGTTGGGTGGTAAGGTTTTGGGGGAGGAATATTATTCCCCTTTTTCCTCCATGTCTCTGAGCACAAATTCTTCCTAATAAAGTTTATTGAATGATATGAATTGTGCGCAATTTTTGGGAAGCATGTTGCTTATCTATTGCATCCCTGTGGAAGTGGCACCACGCTGAACCTGAGACTGGAACCTGCATAAATCAAGGACACTAACATGGTGCAGGAAAAGTGAAGGCAGACACTGAACCACATAAGTGCTGTCAGAGCAGTTAAAAGTTAGAACTGGCATTGTGTAGCATGGAAACTAGTCTTCAATCTTTTCTTCTATTTAGCTTGTTTATTCTCTTGTATTACCTTTCCTATTGCTAACCGAGTTGAGCTCCAATTAGTGATGACCCGGTCTAAAAATCTTAGTTAACTGGCATTGTGTAGGGTGGTAGAGAAGGCTTTCACCACTGCAGATCCTAGGAGGCTACTGAGAATACTCCGCCTACTGGCCAATACACAGCATAGCAAGGTATCGGTATCATGCAGCATAAAGAATAAGGGTGCTGAACAGACCTTGCTGGAAAAAACACTGCATATGGTTAGAAGGAATTTCATGAGCCATGATGTATTTGCTTTTCATGTTGCATTCTCATTTTCTCTACTCAAAACACCTTACTTTGTCCTTGTGCTGCTATTTTCGGTCACTACTAATGTTCTCCTCTCCTCTTTTGCCAAACCTGTCTTCCTTCCTATTTCTCTTTCTCCCCCTCCCATATCGGACTCATTTCCTTCACCATCCCATCAAAATTCTCAGTCTCCCCCCAGCAGTCTCCTTATTCCATCTCTCCTAAAAGCTTCTGTACCATCCCCTTCTTCCCTTCTCCCCCAGTGCAGCTTTGCCCTTGTTCTTCACACCTCTCATCCCCTTGTCCCTCTCGTTCTCCTGACCCATCACTCAGGCTATGGAGTTGCACTAGCATATTATTTCCCACAAACCTGATCCACTGAGCATCCTAAAAGTGGGCCGACACTACATCTGTGGTTCCCAAACCTATTCTAGCAGTCAAGTTTTCAGGATATCTGCAATGGATATTCATGAGAATAATTTGCATGCAAAGTTGAAGAGGTCTTCTAAAATCTTTATTAAAGTACTATCAAAGACTTCAAACTTTGACCGTGTCTGCCTCCATGATTTCCCTTCAGGTGTACATGTTTCAGATTTCCAGTGGCTTAGAGTTACCACTTGAAGCCACACAGCACACCAATTAACAGAGGAGATATGGCAGTGGTAACCAGCAGGAAGGATACTTGCATTGCAGAATAATGCTGGGAAAATTGTCCCTTGTTCAACAGGACCAAGAGAGTCAAAGCAATTCAAGTTTTGCCAACTTTGCAACCCAAGCACTGAACTAGTCCTACCGTGTTTTATGATGCCTCTCAGCGACTTGCTGTTTACACTGCACTCCTTAAACAACTGCTCTAAAAAATTTTGACTTGAGATCCAGCCAGTTGAAGGAAGTTAAAGCTATCAAAAGGATACATCCATGGATCACTGGAATAGCAAATCTGTGGATCTGATGGAAAAGGGAAAACATGAATTTTTAGAAATACTATTCTAGACTTTGTATAAAGCAAAAAGAAGCATTTTATCTGTACATTTAAGGGACAACTTACGGGGCAGGCACACACTTCACAGATACCTCCAAATATGTATGAACTGCACCCCCAATACACACCACTGCTCCCACATACTTAACTTGAATGATACTTTTACCATTATCTGGCACCAAGGAAACCCTTTTGTCCACCTGCTATGCAACTGCTCACTAGTTATGTAAGTTATGCATCTCAAGGGTGACAAAATAAAAGCAGATGTTCCACCACACATTAAATACATCAGCAAAAAGGAGGCCTGAAACTGGAAGCAGAGGACTTCTCCTACTTTACCATTATTTGAGGCAAAGGAATTGTAATTGCACACAAGCAAAGAAAAGGTCCTGTGCCATTATCCAGAGCATTTTTAGCTGAAAAATAAAACATTAAGACTTCTGCACCTGTGTTATGTGAGCTTTGAAGGAAGGCAAGCGTGGACACCAACCTAACCCCACCCAACCCTAGCAATTACCTCTGGCTGAGCTGCAAATTCTCGTAAGAGGTGCCCATTCCACACAAATCGTTGGTCTGCCTGAAAGTCAAGTGACAACTTTATTGCCCATCATCTCATGATGTCAGAATGCAAAGTCAAACTCCAATATTCTATGCTGACCTTTAATGTTAAGACAGCTGCAATAGAAAGGAAGATTTTGGTTCTTACCTCGGTAATCTTTTCTGTTAGAAGATATAGGATTTTGCACTGAAGCAGTTAACCTCCTATAGTCTTCCAATTCTTTTTCACCAGTGGAGAATAGCGCCCTCTTCAGATAGTACCAAAGCAATCAACTCTACTGAAACAGAAGAACGAACAAGGGGCATAGGGGTACTTCCCCGGAGACAACATACATCTCTGTTCAGCTATGTAGCTCATAATGAATAATCAACATGAACTTGCAACTTGAGAATACCTAGGAACCAACCTGCCCCGTCCCGTCCATACAAGCCTTAGTACTGCAATATTTAGCATATTCCTTCCTTATAACTCAAAGTTCTGGCTGGAGAGACACAGACAGACAAGAGAGACAGACAGAGAGATAGAGAGACAGACACAAAGACAGCAGACAGAGACAGAGAGATGTTCAGCTGGCAGGGCATTAAAAAAAAACAAACAAGAAATAGAAATTTTTTTTCTACCTTTGTTGTCTGGTTTCTGCTTCCCTCATCTTCTCATTCAATTCCTTCCATCTGTCTTCTCTCTGAGTCTTCCATTTGCTGTGTTACTGTACCTCTCCCTTCACCCCCCCTCCCAATTTGTCTGGCACTCATCTTCTTCCCTCCACTCCCCCATAGTCTGGCATCTGTCTTCTTCCCTTCCAGCGTCTTCTCCATGTCCTTTCAGCATCCTTCTCCCCACTCTGTCTACCCCATTTCCTTTCAGCGTCTTCCCCATTTCCTCCACCACCCTTCCCTCTCACCACCTCAACACCCTTCAGTACCCCTTGCACAGCTCCCTTCCTCCTTCCTACCTACCCAAATCTCCCTCCCTCCCTCCCCTTTACCATCACGGCGCATTTTGAGTAACTTTCACAAAATCATTGGAGCCTGCAAACAGTTGCGTCAGAGGAGAAGCTTCCGCCCACACACGCATGATACTGCTTGCAGGGTCCGATGGCTTTGTGAACGTTAATCAAAATGCACCGCGAAGGTAAGGGGGAAGGAGATAAGATAGATTTGGGTAGGAAGGAGGGAGGTGACCGCGCGCATTCCTTCCCTTAATTGCAGGGACAAAGCCATTCACCGCTCCATGGGGCAGTGGATGGCCTTGTCCCCGTACCCGCAGTGAGCACTTTTTCTCCCCTCACCATTTCGGTGACATGAGCACTATCCTATAAGACCCCAAAGGATAAAAAGAATAGCTGTAAATTTTTTTTAACTCATCCAAATGACAGGAAAATAAAACTTGTGACGGACACCAGCAATGTCCAAGGCAAAAAACAGGTAAATCAGAAGTCTGCACAGGGTAGGCCGTACTGAAACCTATGACTAACAAAAGAAAGATTACCAATGTAATAACCTAATCTTCTATTCTCTTACAAAGACTTAGGATAATGTACTGAAACCAATGTACCAAAGCAATGCTAGATGTCTAGGGAGAGAAAGATGAGCCTGCCCGCAGCACCAAGGATCCAATAATGGCATCCTCTCAGACCACCATATTCACTGTAAAACCTTGTAAAAAAGGTATGAAGAGTAGACCAAGTAGATGCTCTACAGACTTCATTGGATGGAACAGCCCAGGACTCCACCCAAGCGGCAACACTTCTAGTTGAATATGCTCTAATAGAGAAAGGTAGCAAGTTTTCCAGCAGGCAATATAAAGAAGAAATTGCTATGCAAATCCATCTGGCAATTGAAGCTGGCCTGCCCTGTCTTGATTGGCTGGTCAGCATAAAAAGATGGTCAGATAGACAGGAATCATTGGTCCTCTCCAGGTAGTGAAAGATTATTTCGCACATCTAGCCTCTGCAAAATCCTATCCTCTGTGGCTGAACCCGTAGGGTGAAAAAGCGAGCAAACAAATCTTTTGATTGATGTGAAAAGTTGAGACCCAAGGTCTAAAAGGGACACGTCTTGCAGAGGCTCATATGGAGCCTGAGATAGACCCTTCAAAACAACATTAAGGTCCCATAACAGGAAAGGCTGATACAATCTGAGCGTTCCCCTCAAGAACCAAGAAATGACCAGACGAGACGCTAGTGACTGCTTACCTCCAAGCCCGAAAAGTACCAGAAGCCTGTTACCTGTACTTTGAGGGACAAGACCGATAGGCCTCTATTTGATCCGGGTTACAAAAATGTCAGGATCACCAGAATTGGTGCCTAACAAGGTTCTAACTGCTCCTTGGCACACCATAACTGGAAAGCAAACGTCGAAGGCTTCTTGGCTTTAAGGAGGGTCACAACGACTACCTGCAAATAACCCTTACGGGTTAGGGCCGTGTACCGAAGAGCCATGCTGTAAGACCAAAGCACTTTGGATTCTCCATGGGAATTAGGCCCCAACAGAGGAGCCCTGGATGAACCGGCAGCTTGACACACTTATCTCTTTGTAGTCACACCAGATCCACATACCAAGGCCGGTGAGGCAAATTTGGGGCCACCTGTATCACTAGAACCTGGTGGCCTGTGACTTTGCGGATGATCCAGCCGACCATGACCTACGGTGGGAACACAGAGTAGACTCTCTGTGGGCTAGGGCATCCAAGTCTACACTTCAGCTCTACGACTGTAGAAGCAATCTCCTTTTGTGTTCTTGGCTAAGGCTATGAGATCCATTTCCGGTCTTCCCCAGCATCTCACAATGAGGCTGAACACTCTGGGAGAAGGACCATTCCCCTGGATTCAGAGTCTGACTGCTTAAGAAGTCAGCCTAGACATTCTCTACTCATGTCATATGAGCTGCTAAGAGTGCCTATTAAGTGAGCTTCCGCCCACTTGAACATCTGTGCCCCCCAGGCTTCTAGTACCTCCTTGCCTGTTCACATAAGCTACCATAGTGGCAGTCAGAAAATATTCTAACTGCCTTTCCTGTCAGGAGAGTCTCTAATGCTTTCAACGCCAAATGAATGGCTCTCAGTTCGACAATTTATAGACCATTTGCGTTCCGATGAGGTCCACTTGCCCTGGAGAGGTCGACCACAGCAGTGTGACCCCAGCCGCTCAGGCTGGAGTCGGTCACGAGTGTTTCACCCATGAGGTAATTGAGGGACATGCCCTTTGATAAAGCATTCCCCTGGAGCCACCAACGTAAGTTGCATCAAGCCTCCGATGAATAGGGGAGCTGCATCTGCAAAGAATGGATTTGGAGGAGGAGGGAATCCTGGAGTGGGTGCATATGTGCTCTTGCCCAGGAAACAACTTCCAGGGAGGGCGCCATCAAGCCCAGCAACTGAAGGTAATGCCAGGCTGTAGGGCTCAGTAACGCTAAGATCTGTGGTCTGCTTCCTGAGCTGTTTGCGTGGCATGGGGAGGAAGACATGGCCTTTTGCTGTGTCAACTGGACTTCTAGATATTCCAAGCACCAAGTCGGCTGTAATTGACTAGCTGACTCCCTGGAGGATATACACCACCTGCTGCACAGAATGTACACCTTTGTCTTGAGGGAGTTCAGATTAGCCAATCGTTCACAGGCCCATGCTACGAAGGAGGCAGTCACTACCGCTTTGACACCCAAAGCCAGTGCTTCAAACTATCTTTAAGGACCACGTCCACCTCGCGATTCTGCTCGTCCTTCAGCATCACCCCTTGCTCACTAGGAAGGGAGGTATACAATCATTTGAAGAGTGGAATCCACCTTTGACTGAGAAAACAGCTGTTTGAAGTCCAGAGCCATTGGATAAAGCCTGGACATAGCTTTTGCCACCTTTAGGGGACTCCCATTGGTCAGCGACTTGACGACATGTGTCTGGAGGAGTCGGAAAAAAAAGTCTGCGTTTTGTACCGCTCATAATGGAACACTGGGAGGTGGAGGGCTGCTGAAGGTGTGTCCAAAATGACATGCGAGATAAGTTGTGATCTTGAAAAGATGGCACACTGATAGATCGTCTCCCTGATCGATAGCAGCTACAACCTCCTGACCCAGACAGTGACCCTAATCATCTAAGGATGCAGTGGATCCCTGAGATAATAAAAGGCATGGAAAGGGACTTCCGGTCCTGCTCCGAGTAGTCACTAATGCTTGGAGCAGACTTGTTCCGAGGCAGAGGAGCCTGCTGGGGACTTTAATCTCCCTGTACCAGATCACGCATGCTCACCCCATCCCAGGCCCGTCAGATAAGCTTTCCAAAAAGGACAGTCTGAAAACTGCTGGACAGAAGGCCCAAAGGACTCCTGCAGGACCCCTGACTGGGGTAGTTGGACCTCTACTGTCTCCATGCACTTGCGTTTCGCACCCTTGTTGCATGTGGCTTCTGAATGGGATTCTCTTCCCTGAAGCCTGGAGTTTTGGGGATTCTCCCGCCCTGGAGGACTCTAAGGAGGCTGAGCCTGAAGCTCCCACCCCTTACTCCGGTGCCACATAGAACACGGCTGCTCGTCTGCTGCCAAAGCTGCACAAAAAAAAGGCATTAAACAGGGGAAGATTGGCCTGAAGGATCCATTAGAGATGATCCTTGGGGAAAATGAGAAGTTTTAGAAGCAGAAAAAAAGCTTTTGCCAAAAAAAGAAGTAAAAAAAACCCAACAAAAAAAAAAAAAAAACACACCCCACAAAGAAAACCAAAAAAACCCAATAAAAATCCCAGATGTCCGCCACCTGTAAATTGCACAAAAAATGGCCTTGGCAGCTTTACTGAAAAACAACAACAAAAAAAAAAAAGTCAATGGCATTTTGTAGGTGGGGGGAACCCAATTCTAACCCAAGAAAACCTCAGATCTACTTTTTTCAGCCCCCCTCCCACACACACACATACACAATTTTCCCCATAGGGAATAATGGGGAGTACTCACCGACTTCTGGTGCCTGTGTCAGTTTGTAGCAGCCTGCTTGCAGGGAAAGGATGAGGATGTAGATATGACATGGAGGTAAAATAGCTTTTCTTAGCAGGTTGGTGAGCGAGGAAGATTAAGTAGGAGAATGTGGTAACAATTCAGGATTATATTTGTGGTGGCATGCGAGCTTTAGTGAGCTTCAGTACAGAATCCTATGTCTTTGCAACAGAAAGGCTGTTACACTTAGGAGGCATAATGTGAATCAGTATAAAAGACAGAACAGTGCTGAAGGATGTCCAAGTAAATGAAAGAGCAAAGATTAAAATCAGTATCTTTTTTACAGCTTGATAAAAATGGTATGTCAAAGAGGTCTCATCTCCCCACAATATGTACAAACCGTGTTCCCAATCAATCACTGGATCATTTCCCACCCCTCTTAAGTTCAGTCTGACACGAAGTAGACATGAAAAGAGCTGGTATGATCAGTGCACACCAGAGCCCCTTGCCAAAGAACAGATGAGCCCATCCCACCAAGGGACTCACCCGTTCCAGCAGGCTCATCTCCTGAAATTCTGGACTGGTGTTGGCCAGTCGCTGCAAAGTGTGTGTCAGGTCATATGATGTGGAGAAGTAGAATCCGTCCACAGCCAGGACATGGTTCATCATCACTAGGAAGTATTTATTGTCCTGTATCTGGCAAGGGAAGAAATGCAAGAAATGGAACACACAAAATTAACATAATGCAAAGCAAACAGGATGTACTTTCTTACCCTCTGCAATCAAACTGGAAATAGTAACTTGTGACAGTGAAAAAGCAGCCACCCTGTGTTCAAATAAGTATAAATATTTACAGAGCCATAAATAAAACAGTGTAATATGTAGATGAGGAGAGTGTGGTGTAGTGGTTAGAGCTACAGCCTCAGCACTCTGAGGATGTGAGTTCAAACCACATGCTGCTCCTTATGACCCTGGGCAAGTCACTTAATCCTCCACTGTCCCAAGTACATTCGATAGACTGTGAGCCTGCAGGGACAGATAGGGAAAATGCTTGAGTATCTGAATATAAACCACTTAGGCTTTAAGCGGTAGGTATATAAATACTTAAATAGACTTGAAACTCCTGCTGCTCAGCCTTTGGATAACCTCTTCATGTGCCCAGCAGAAAGAGCAGTCTGACACTGATCTTTTTCCCCTGCCACTGACATGAAGAGGGGAAGAGCTGCCAGGCACAAGATGGAGACATTTAGCACCTAAGGGCATGATTTTCCATCTGGTTTACCAATTATACATCAACAATGTTTTCAAGCAACAAGAAAAACTACCTGAGAAAAAGTTGAACAATGCAATAAAAATGAGCAACTTTTGTATGAGGTCATAAGACCATAAGAATATCCTTACTGGGATCAGACCAATAGTCTATCAAGCCCAGTAGCCCGTTCTCGCGGTGGCCAATCCAGGTCACCAACACCTGGCCAAAACCCAAGGAGTAGCAATATCCACGCTACTGATCCAGGGCAAGCCGTGGCTTCCCCCATGTCTCTCTCAAGTAAAAGCAATACATGCTTAAGGAATGATGCCTTTCAGTGTGACAAGTAAACCAACTACAAACCCAGAGAACACAGTAGAAGAGCAAGGATCATTGAATGCCACAGTTCATACAACTCAATATTTCCACACAGTGCCAGGTCAGCCTGGACCAAGCAGTGAAAATATGATAGGGGGATGGGGCTAGCCACTTCTGAAAATGGCCTAAGGCAGCACAGTTTCAGAGGTGGGAGGTCACCATCTCTACAGAAGACTTAGCATGGTTGGCATGGGGCTTTGGTTATCCATATGGCTCATGGCATACCTCATCCACCCTTTCCAAAACAGGATATTCAATGGAAGAGATAATGACAGGCCTCAAGCTCACAAGTATCTTTACCAGCTGTATTGATTCTTTTTTAGAGATACTACCAGTATCTAAAAAACTCAAATTGTGCTGACCTATAGAAGTCATGGAAGAGATGGTAGGAATTAGAGGGGAAAAAAGGCCTCAATCTCCCCTGGGGAGAGGGGTGCACAAAATGGCTGAATGTTTACCTAGTGTGTCATGTACCTTGGGGAAACAGAAAGGCATGCCAGGATCCTACAATTCTGAAAGAAAAAAAATTGGATGCAACAGATATGGAACAGCCTACACTATGTACTAATGTTAACAATGTTGGAAACTGGAAAAATTGTTTAAAAAAGGTCAAGTCTTTTTCAGAGGATAATTAGGAGTAGTTGTTCCTTTTGTCCTCACCCCCACACACAAAATAATCAACAGAACAAGGGTATTCTGCCTTTGGATATCTATTTTGAAAGTCAGGCCATGATATCATTTACCACATGAAATCATTTATTGTTGCCGTTCTAGTTGTCTCATACCTGGGTATCAGTCAAGTGTAGCATAGTCTTCTTGTAGGAAAGGATATCAAAGTCTGTTGCTTTCCAGATTGCATGATTTAGCAAGTCCCCAATTTTTTTCTTCTTTGTTATTATGATAAGATAATTACCTGTCAAAAACAAAACCAGGAGGGGTCAGTGACCATTTTACCATAAAATGACTAAAGGAAAAATGATCAGTAGCAGCACACTGAGCCAGCAAGGAGCATACACAGGACCAAGGAAGTGATATAATTGAATTATCTAAAAATTAAAGTCCAAAGGAAGCTCAAATGCCTTATAGATGGAGGCGCAACTGACCATGTGGCCTAGGATGCAGCCTTGTAGTTTCAGGGAAACTTGGGCTGGCTGTACTGGCTCAGAAAGGGAAGTAAAACAGCCATTAAGGTTAGTCTACAGACGGCATTTCTCCAGCCTAAGGTTCTCTTAGCTGTTCAGGCACATCATTTGAGGAGGAGAGAAAAATGCTTTTTGTTTGATTTAGTAAACAAGAATTCACATCAGGATGGATATAGACTTTTGTTTCAAAATTTAGAGAAGCTGTTTGAATGAAGGCTGCTTTTTAATTTCCACTTTATTGAAGTTTCTTGTAATTTAATACATTTGATTGAAAAAATAAAAAGGATGCAAAAAAAAGTAAACCACAGAAACAGAAAATTTAGGCCCCAAAGTAAACTAAAAAAGGTGCATGGGGCAGGGGGAAGAGATGTCAAGAAAGTCACCTTTACAAGACAAAAAAAACAAAACCCACCACACCCAACACAGAATGTGTTGTCAAAATATACTAAATTTAGATACAGTACTACAACCCAAATCTTCAACCTCCACTCCAGTTGTCAGGTGAGGCCCTAGCCAACTTGTTGGGCAGACTGGATGGACCATGAGGATCTTTTCTGCCATCACTTACTGTGTAAACTTTTATTTTATCTCACCCCAAGAGACATTTTTTCAGATTCACAAGGTCAAAGTAAATCTTTTCCCTTTAGCTGTGGAGAATTTAAGAAACAAAAATCACATCTAGCACCAACACATGCGACTTAATCTTCCTCACTCTGACCACATCAGACACAAGAGCCACTTTCTGACCACAAATGGAGACTGTCTTATTCTTAAAGAAATACTTGAACAGGAGCCCAATGCTTATTTCTAGAGCAGCCCTAAGAGGAAATGTTATCTGACAACTCCAGGAAAGCGGAAATGCCTAATCTGCCTACCAAGACCAACTGTCTACTACCCGTCCCTGCAGGAACTCAATTTTCTTTCCCCGTCCCTGTGAGTTCTGTCACTGTCCCTGTCCCATTCATGTAAGCACTGCCTTAGCCGCACAAGCCTCGAACACTTAGGATTTTAAAATGTTTGAGACTTGTGCAGATGAGGACAGAGCTTGCAGGAATGGGACAGAGATAGGCAAAGAACTCGCCGGGACAGGAAAATGAGTTCCCGCAGGGACAAACTAGTCCCCGTGTCGTTCTCTAGTTTACATTTAGGTACTCGAGCATTCTTCCCATCTGTCTCGGCAGGCTCACAATCTAACGTACCTGGGGCAATGGAGGATTGAGCGACTTGCCCAGATCACAAGCAGCAGCATGGGACTTGAACCCAGAACTTCAAGGTTTTGAGGCTGTAGCTCTAACTACTAGGTCACTGTTGTCTCCTTGCTGATATACAGAATGTTTTAGAGATTAAGGGCTCCCTATCTGGGATCTTCAGGATATCCCCTCAAATATCATATTCCATAGTTTCTAGGGCAAGAAAAATCTGGTTTGCAATTTGAGATTTGTTAAATTTTTCCCCACTTTATTGACAGATTCTCCTAGATCTCAATTTTATTATGGAGAGCAAACTACCCCTAACCTAAACCTGTTTCATCAATACCTCCCCTGCCCCACACCCCAAGGAACCAGGTTACCTTTCCGCACCCCCTTCCAAATTTGGTAAAAGTGGCCCTAGAAAAAAAAAAGTCACTCGTCTTCATAAGAGTTTAAAAGAAGGCTCTTATTGTCTGGATAAATATGAAATCTCTAGCCTTCTTGGAAAAAAAAAAAAAAAAGCCATCTTTGGGCTATAATTTTCAAACAAACAGAATCTCAGCCTCCAAACGTTGGTCATTAATTACTTAAGAGCTCAGGGCAAAAGTGCCAGTCAGAACCCTCTGCATAAAAAACTCTCCCAGACTGCTCAACACATGCACAAAATATTTTAAAATATGCTCTAAAATAAAATCTTATGGAGACGTCTTAAAGTGACCCTCCAATGACACAAGTCATTTTGTAACAGTGATAATTTACTCACCAGTGGTTAGCCTGTGACTAAGCTGACATCCTGAGCTTTGTCTTGAACTGAATATTTTCTTTGTTGCCCTTGCAACACTTCTCCCTCCGTATTCGCTGTGATAGGGGATTAACAGACCCGCGAATACAGAAAAACCACAAATAACCTTTTCATATGTTATTCGCTGTTTTGTTTTTTTATTAAAAACTACTGCGAATATGGTGAAACCGCGAATAACATGGTGGGAGACCTGGCCTGTTCCTGAAGGAGAGGCAAAACACGGTGACGAAAGTGCTGGGAATCAGCGATTTCTCTATGCAAGCTGATGTCATTTGGGGGGAGGAGCCAGCAAGCTAAAAACTGCAAATAATCGAAACCACGAATAAGGAGGGAGAAGTGTAGTTTATTTTGCTTGTCCCAGAGCAATTGAGATCTTTTCTTGATTGAAGAAAGCCCCAATCTCACAGACAGACCCTATACCTCTTTCAGAGACTGGTAGTTTAAAAGGAAAGAACTTTTTTTTTTTTAATCTATCAAGTTTTCATCATTATCATTTATACAAATAATAATAAAGAAAGGAGTAAGGAAAGAACATTAAGCCCGTTTTTGTATTATAATTTTTCCTCCCCACTTCTCCACAGTTGTATTTTTCCACCCCTCAGATTTAGGTCAAATGTGATTGGGGGGGGGGAAATTAAGTAGTATTTTCCTATATGAGGTTAACATTTAAGTTTTTGATTTATTTTTCCCTCTCTCGTTTAGATAACCTTGATAGGCGATATATAAAAACCTAATAAAACTTGAAACTTGATGCTTGCAATCGTTTTAAATTTCAATAAATATAAAATGGAATAAAAACCCAAAACAAAACCCTAAACACATATCATGAGCATTAAAGTCAGAAACACATCACACAATTACCAAACCATCTCTGTGGCAATACTGGACACACGCATAGCCATCAATACAGGATAATGCTCATCCAGAACAGTGGAAGGACTGCTTTGTCAAAATCCAGGAGAGATGCACAACTTAGTTGTATGCAAACCTGTGCCTGATCAGATTCTTGCTTTTACCATAGACACCAGTTACGGCCACTCTCTCACTTAAATACAACTTATCTATATGAAAGAATTCCCTCTCCTAACCCATCTCTCACAGGAAACAAAGAAGAAAATAAAAAAACCTTACAAAATAGAATCTATAGTAATAGAAAAAATATACACAAATACATACATTAAAGACACGCACACAAAAAATAGATACAAACTGAATAGGGGAAACCCTTGTGTAGGGACAGGAGGCAGTGAATAAGTAGCCTTAGGCCCTGCACACACTAAGGAAAAATTACATATCATACCTGATAATTTTCTTTCCTTTAATCACAGCAGATGAATCCACGGAACTGTCATAAGCTTTGGCAGTACAGTAAAACCTTGGATTGCAAGTAACTTGGTTTGCAAGTGTTTATTAAATTTTAACTTGATATACAAGCAATGTCTTGCAATACAAGTACATACAGTATATACACACATTACAATTAAGCCGATGGTTCTTTTCTCTCCAACACTGCAGGAGTGTAGTGACTGTTCTAAACGAGCGAGGTCTTGCAATATAAGTATGTATAGTATTTTGTACTACAGTTTTGGGGTTGTGGAACGAATCGTCTTGAGTTTCCATTATTTTCTATGGGGATATTTGCTTTGATACACGAGTGCTTTGGATTACAAGCATGCTTCTGGAATGAATTATGCTCGCAAACCAAGGTTTTACTGTATATCAAATTTTAATAAACATACGAGTGAGTTGTGTCCATCCACCATCAAGTGGAGAGAGAGAGTACCAAGCAGAGTTCTGGTGTATAGGATGGTATCCTCACAGGTAAGCCAGAATTCCTCATAACAAAGCAGTAGGATCAACCCACCGAGAAAGAACTCTCTCCTCACCCTAATACTACAGTTGACAAAAACGCCAAATCCACATAGACCACAGAACAAACCCTACAAACTAAAAAGGAAATGAGACAAAGGAATAGAAAGAATCAGAAAGAGTGCGACCCTGGAACCATGTGCTGTGACTAGAGAAAAGTGACTAGCGTAAAAGAAAATCATACACACATAATTTTCCCTTCCCTGTCATCAGCAGCAGATGAATCCAGAGACGAGTGGGATGTAGCAAAGCAGTCCTCAGTACGGTGGGACAGAAAACAGCAAATGAGATCCAAAGCTAGGCTTTCCGCCAGCCCCCAAGACATGAATGATGGGTCAAGGCAGAACTGTTCTCTCTAAGAAACAACACATAGATTGCCCAACCAAAGGAGCTCTACCTTGGACAGACCTAGCAGCCCCACCGAAGGCAAGATCAGAAGCTACACACCAAGCCTCCAAGGAGCGTGATGTGTTCCACCAAATGCAAAGAACACCCCCCTCCCGATCTCTACAGGAATCCAGACCAAAATCTCAGCCTGCCTGTCCAACACTGTCCTCTCCTGCTCTGGCTGGATTGTCCCGAGTACTACTTTCCTGTTCAATCAGTTCTGTTTATAAATGTTGAGCAGGATATTATACATCAATAGAGATGTCCTCATTCATTTATATATTGAGAAAGATTGAAAAACTTCTTCCGATATATCTCAATATATCATAATAAATATTTCATCAAGAACTTCATCAAATATTTAATTCCTTATTAATTTCATTTAGGCAATATGGGATAAGACCTCAGTGGCTACATCTGTACAGAATAAGATCTGTTATAGTACAGAATTCCTAACGTAGCTAGCCTCCTCATTGGTCTTGTCCCTGCTACCTCTCTTATGTTAAATAATCTTAATCTCAGTATTTCTTTAAGTATTAAATATTTTTGTGAGGGGGGTCACGTGATGCACTCATCCTGATCAGACGTGTCTGAGTACCTCTCCCGAACTCTGGGCTGATTTTTAGCCATATCCCGCTCTATATCTGCCTCTCCAGCCTGTTTTCTTTGGCTAAAGTCTGGGGCAAGTTCTTGGCTGCTCGTCGGTACCAATTCTGGCAGGGGCGCTCCGTTATGCCGGCCAGAGTCCAGAGGTCTGCTAAAGTTGTACGAGGCCCTGCTACACCAGCTAAGATGGCGGACCATACTCCCTCTGACCGCATGCAGCTTACCCCAAACATCATGCTGCAGGCCGATGCGATCGAGGAGCTGAAAAAACATCTTACCACCTTTTTGGATGACAAACTGACTCGATTGCAATCCACGGTCGACGGTCTTAAAGATTCGGTGGAGCGGCAGACCACTCGCCTGCAACACGTGGAGGACAGGGTCTCGGCGCAGGACGATCGCACGGTGGCTCTGGAGGCGGGAGTCAGAGCCCTGGAGGAGAAATGCCGCAAATTGGAGGATCGGGCTGAGGATATTGAGAACCGGAGCCGTAGAAATAACATACGGCTTATCGGACTTCCAGAGTCACTTTCGGGTGCGGATTTGCATGCCCTGGTCTCCACGTGGCTACCCAAGGAGCTGGGGATGGATACTGGAGATTCGCCCCTCTTGGTCGAGAGAGTGCATCGGATCGGAGCCTACAGGGAGGGAGAACGGAAGCCGAGGCCGGTCATTGCCCGCATCCTTAATTTCGCTGACAAGACTAAGCTTATGATTCATTATAAAGCGAAAGGCACTGTCACGTATGAGGGCCAGCGGCTTCTCTTGTTTCAAGATTACTCTCCTCGTGTCTCCGAACAGCGCCGTGCTATGGCTCCGTATTGCACGCAGCTACACTCGAAGCAGATGCGTTTTGCCTTGCAATACCCGGCAAAGCTGCGGGTCCACCATGCCAACAAATCGCATTATTTTAACACCCCGGCGGAGATTCGAGCCTTTCTAGAGAGCTTGCCAGCCTGAGTATCCTGCACTTGCCTGTACATTACCGTTCCAGTCTGCACCGCATCGGAGGCTTGATCCTGCTCTGTGCCCTGTGAGGTTGATACCCGGCTGCAACATGGCTGATCTGGACATTGTGTGATATTTATTTTTCTGCTTTGGCTTCTTTCCTCCTTCTCCCTCTATTCTTTGCTGTTTGGGGTCCTATGGGATCCGGGTGTGCACCGTTGTTTCCAGTGGGAGGGTGAGCTGGTGATCCCTGGGCCCTAGATCGAGCGGACATGGCTTCGGGGTCCTATCTCTTATTTTTCCTCTTTTTTCCTCTTTCTATTCTCTATCTTGCACATGTGATCTGACTATGATTATTCTCCTTGCATGGAGGGGGCTCGAAGCTGTGTGCTCCTTTTTGTGCGCCTGTTTCTGCTAGTTGCTGCCTTTTTGGCTTCTGTTATCAGCCGGGCAGTGAGTGGGGCACTTGCTGTTGAGCACTTGCTGTTGAGTCCCCCACGCTTTTTTGATTTTCTCCTTATCTGGGGTTTTGCCTGCTGTCTCTACCGTCTTCTCACTTTCCTCTCCTGGACCTTGGGGGGGGGTTGGAGGGGGGATTTGGGTCCGGGGTGGATTGTTTGGATATGTGGGGGTAGTCGTTCTATGGCTCTAGTGGGTCTCCGGGAGATTGTAATGAGAAATAACTATGCTTTGCTCCTATCTTGCTGTGTATCTGCTTCTTGATCTGATTGGTTTTGCCCCCTGATGGGATGCTGTTTTTAGGACTGCTGGGCATTTCATCGGGGCATGAGGGGATTTCTTTTCATTCACTTTTGGGAGGTAGGGGTGTCCAGGTGTGTTGGGAGTATAGCTTTGTTGGGTATGAGCTAGCGGGCAGGGGTTTGGTAGCTTAACAGCGTGGGTATAGACTGGGGTGTTTTGGGGTGGGGTAGGGAGTCAAGGTTAGGTTAGCGGGAGTTTCTTTTCTGCCTGATATCGGCTGAGGGTAAGGGAGGGGGGTGGGATGGTTGAGTGCAGACAGTTTTCCTTGGGATTGGGGTATTGGAAAGTCAGGGGAGGACTTTTCGGGAGTGGGGAGTGAGGTGGTAGGGGGGGTATGATGTGTGTTGTATGGCTGTGGATGCTTGTCGGGGGGGGTGTGAGTTGGGGGGGTGGGGTGGAGATTAAGGGTCGTGCTGACTGGGGGACCGGAGGGGCTGCGGGACACCTGTTTTTCTCTGGAGCCGGGCTTGGCTGGGAGGTCCGGTTTCTGGCATGTTTTTCTTTCTTTGCTAATAGATTGCTATGGTGGCTTTTTTTGCTCAGCAGTTATGGTTAACTTAACTGTAGTTACTCTGAATGTAGATGGTATACACTCTCCGATTAAACGCAAGAAAATTCTCACTTGGCTTCGGCAACACCACGTCGACGTAGCCTTCCTGCAGGAAACCCACCTGACGGGTACTGAACATGAGAAACTACGGAGAGAATGGGTAGGAGATGTGAGTTACTCCGCTTACAATGGAAGGCAGAGAGGGGTGGCCATTTTAATGCACAAACACATACCGTTCCACACTCATAAGATTATTTCAGATAGAGATGGCCGATATGTCATTGTGCTGGGAGAGGTCTGGGGTTCTCAACTCCTCTTTTGCAACCTTTATGCCCCAAATGTTTATAGTCACAGTTTTTTTTCTGGGCTGCTGGGAATTCTAGCTCAATATCCCACTTATCACTTGATTGTGGGGGGGGATTTTAATATTGCTGCTGATTCGACCTTGGATTGCTCTCCTGCCAAGCCGCGGCCTAGACACTATGCTCGCATGGGGGTGAATTTTTTATGTGCTCAGCTGGGGGTAGTGGACGCTTGGAGAACTCTTCATCCATTTGATAGGGAATATACCTTTTACTCTAACCCTCATTCTGCGTATTCCCGTTTGGACTACATTCTGGTGTCCACTAATTTTTTCCCCTGCGTGGATAGGGTTGCCGTTGAAGATGTTCCCTTCTCTGATCATTCGGCGGTAGTGCTTACTTTAGGGATCACGGGTCTGAAGGGGGATAGAACTTGGCGGTTCCCTGCTGCTTTGTACTCGGACCGAGATTTCGGAATATATTTGAGGACCCACTGGCTGGAGTATATTGCACATAATGATACCCCTGACGTGGACTCCGAGGTGTTTTGGGACGCTTCTAAAGCAGTGATGCGGGGCCATATTATTCAATATGTGGCCACTAAACGGAAACAGCAGGGAGAGAAACTTCTTGCTCTTACGGATCGCTTGGCTGTGTTACGTGCCCGTCACCGGACGTCCTTAACGGAGTCTGATGGACAACAGATCAAATTATTACGCCAGCAGATCAATGAGATCTTGGACTATCGGGCTCGTCAGGATCTCTATTATCAGAGGTTTCGGCTTTATCGATGGGGTGGTAAGGCGGGTAAACTTCTTGCGAACCTAGTTAGACCTTATCGGAAGAAACAAATCATCCGGCAGGTGAAGAATGCTAGGGGGGATAGCTTTACGCAGGAAGCCCAAATCCAGGAACAGTTTGTGGCTTTTTATAGCGCTCTTTATGCGCGAAGGGATTTTACGGAGGCGGACCGCGATTCCTTTTTCCGGGATATTTGTCTCCCACGGATCTCCGTTCCTCAGGCTGAACACCTGAGTGCCCCTATCTCTCTAGAGGAAGTCCGTTTAGGGATCCGAAAGTTGAAGCTTACTAAGGCTCCAGGGCCGGATGGTTTCGGTCCGGAATATTACAAACTCTTACCTGATCTTCTTGCGCAGCCCTTGGGGAATTTCTTTAACTTTCTAGCCGCGTCTACATCTGGTCTCCGGAGCAACATAGCCCACATCACCCTGCTCCCTAAACCCGGAAAGGATCTTACACAGGTAGGATCATACCGACCGATTTCGTTGCTGAATCAAGATGTTAAATTGTTGGCTTCCATCCTGGCAGCACGACTGAACATGGTTCTGCCCCAGCTTGTCGCGGATGATCAGGTTGGTTTTGTTCCCCAACGGTATGCTTCTATGAATCTCCTTAAAGCTTTGACGGCGATCCATGAACACCGCGATGGAGGGGGCACCTCTGCTATCGTTGGGTTGGACATGGAGAAAGCCTTTGACAGTATTTCGTGGCAGTATCTCTTTTGGGTACTTCGGGAGTATGGCATAGAAGGGAACTTTCTTATGTGGATTCAGGGCTTATATACCTTACCGCAGGCCAGACTTATCATTAATGGAGGCCTTTCCTCCCCCTTCTCGCTCTGTAGGGGCACGCGTCAAGGGTGCCCCCTTTCCCCTCTTCTTTTCGTCTTAGCACTGGAACCGCTCGCCATTAAGATCCGTAATACTCCTCTATTGCGGGGTATCCAGATAGGGAGCGTGGAGTGCCGTATCACGTTGTTTGCGGATGATATCTTACTATTTTTGGACCAGGCGCCCCTGCATTTGCCGGTGGCGTTGCGTTTGGTAGAGGAGTTTGGTGTATTGTCGGGTCTCCAAGTAAATTGTGCTAAGTCCGAGCTTCTTCCTCTATCTGGCCTGGGCCCTGAACCGTGGCATGCTACTTTGCAGATACCGCCGGTGCGGAAGCCGATGAGATATCTAGGTATTTATCTTCATACTGATCCTCGGGTTATGTACAAAAGTAATGTGCTAGCTGCTATTGATAAAGTTCAAAACTTGTGCTCTGCCTGGCGAGATCTCCCGTTGACCCTGTTGGGGAGGGCGGCTCTGGTTAAAATGATCCTCCTACCTAAAGTGCTGTATCCTTTACAAACTGTGCCCTTTTGGGTGCTGCAGCGAGATGTTGGGCGGCTTCGGTCCATTTTTACCTCGTTTTTATGGCGCCAGAAGGCGGCGAGGATAGCTTATGTGAAATTGACTCTTGCTAAACGGGAAGGGGGCTTGAGCCTCCCGGACATCCGCGCGTATAATGTGGCGGCTCTCTTACGTTTTGTCCATGAAGGGGTGACTGGAGTTGCTCGTTTTTCTCCGTCGGGATGGCTGACTGGGTGGTGCGCACCTTACACTTTTATCAACCTCCTCCATGTGTCTTCGGGCAGGTCGGGGGGCGGAGCGTTGCTCTCTAAGTTGCGGTTCTTGCGCCCTTTCCGTTTGGCCTGGCAGTGGTGGCGTAGACTACAGGACAGGTCCCCAATTGCCTCCCCTTTTTTGCAACTTCAGGGTAATCCTGGCTTCCCCCCGGGTCTCGGCCATTCTTCATTCGACTCCTGGGCATCTAGAGGGGCCTCTAACCTATCTTTTCTGATTGAGGCTGATACGGGTGCTTTTGTCTCGTTTGCTTCTATTCGGGACCGATGGGGCATCCCAAACCAGCAATTTTTTGCTTATTTACAGGCCCGGCACTATTGCCAGACTTTGCATCAACAGTTTGGAGTGGATTGGCTGTGTGGCTCTTTGGATGGTTACCTACTCACTATCCCGGCCTCTCAGAGCTCCTTGTCGGTATGGTATAGGGTGATTCGCTCTGTGGCCTCCCAGGACCATTTAGCTGCTCTTAGAGAACGGTGGAACCATGATCTTGCTGCTCAGTATACCCATGATACTTTTCTCGATCTTTTCTACACTTTGCATACTTTTGTGAAGTCTGCGGCTTGGCAGGAAACTCAATTTAAAATCCTCCACAGGGCTTACATTACTCGAGAGCGAGGGGCGGGCATGGGATTGTGGGAAGACCCGATGTGTACTAGGTGCTCAGGGGCTCCGGGGACGCTCATCCACTCCTTTTTGGAGTGTCCTTGCTTATCTATCTGGAATTTTTCTTCTGCACAGTTGCAGTTGGTCTTGCAGCGATCAGTTGAGTGGGATTACAAGACATTGCTCCTCGGGGACCAGTCTCTGTTGGAGGAGCAGGGTTTCACGGTGCCGCAAAGGCGCTTCATTTACATGACTGTACTGACGGTTAAACGAACAATCTTACAATATTGGGTGCAGGCGGGATCTGTCCCCTTGGACAGCTGGGTGACTCAGATGATTGAGCTGGCGCGTTTCGAACTTTGTTATTTTAAATGTTCTTTTAACCCTGAGATTCTGGCTTACCTGGCTCTTTGGAGGGTGTTCCTGCAGCTACCTCTGGTTCTCCGGCGTGGGGTAGGTGGGGAGGGGGGGGCTGGTGTGACTGGATGGGAGGTATGGGGAGTATGGAAGGGGTTTGCATGTCTGGTTGACTGATCTGCGTGCTTATTCCTTTGTGGGGCCTTATGGGGGGTGGGATGGGTCTGTTTTCCAAAAACACAAACAAGTCATGAGGCTTACATAGAGGCGGGCTGTTACTATTTGGAATGAACTGTGCTGGGTGGTTTTTCGTGTTCTTCTGTCAAGGATTGTTCTGCATCTGTATTGCCAGCATGTATCTGCAATTTTGTTTTGCACTTGTGTTCTGTAGTATTGGATTTTTGCCTGTTTCTATTGTGGTCTCTTGAATAAAAATGATGTTCAAAAAAAAAATATATATTTTTGTGAAATAAATTAGTTTTTAACTTAGCTTTCTTTGCTCGGGCGTTTAAACGGGACTCCGACACGGAACCACGTTATGCTAAGGCTGTCTCAAGGAGCAGGGTATTATATACACGAGTTTGAATTCAGAGTAAATCAAAAGGCCTCATTTTTGCAATGATATCAGAAGATGGGCACCCAACCATAAGGGGTATATCTAATACTAGGTGCGACTCTTGTCCCATCACTCATTTGGAAAGGCAATTAGATACACGCTACCCAAACTCATCTTTAGCATACCCATATTACAGTGAAATGCACCAGCACACAATCCTCAGTCAGAATTGCATCCCATACTTGCTCCCCTGCATGTGCATGGTTTGGCTAATTTCTTCTAATGGATTTTTATATTATTTTTAACTTGTAAACATTATTAAATTGCAATGTGGTTGCTTGTGGAGCAGTCAAGATCATAGTGCTGAACAGTGAAAAGTGATTTAATAAAACCTAGGGTTAGTTGAGTCACACACACCCCTGCTTATCTCTCCCTCATCTCTTTTGTCTACCTAACTCCCCATACAAATACTGGGCTTCCATTCCGGCCCATATCCCTCCCTGGCCACAAGGCTTGATTATAACTCCAAGTGTGGCAGTGCCAGCAGGACCAGAAGTAGTCAGAACACAGCTCCCAGCAATAACAACTGCCCCAGTTTCTCTGCCATTATTTCCCTTTTGTGCAGACTGTCTTGCTGCACATGCATATTTCAAGTTCTCCCTTATCTACTCATATACTCATCTGTAAGTTGATCTCATGTATAGTAATGCGAGGGCAGTTTCGGACTAAAAAAGGCCAAAAATACTGCGACCTGTGTAGAAGTTGTCACGATTGCTCCCTCTCTCTTTCCCCTCCAGCATCTCCCTTGCCTTTCCCAGACCCACCCCCTACCCACAGCACACACCTTCACAGATTTCAACAGGGTCAGAATAGACTTGAAGTCAGAAGGAAACAGCTAAGTCATCAGATTTCAGTATGCGAGGATTATATAATTTATCCCTCATCGATACATAAGTCTCTCACTCTAAACTTCTTTACTAAAGCAAAAGGTATTTTCACAAATCATTCGCCCCTTCCTATCCAAGGAGGACGTTTTACTCAGGAACCAGTATTTCTCAGCAGCCACAAACTGTTATTTTACTCCCCCCCAAAAAAAAAACCCCCCCAAAAACAAAACAAACAAACAAAAAACCCCCAATCAGAATGTCACTCACCAATTCTTCCGGATTGTCTCAGCTAAACTTCCTCTTTAAACCTATGGCATAAGCCACGAGTAAAATCAAATAGCTTTTAGCTGTCAACTGATAATTGTCACGTACACTTCCCTCAATGAACACAAATTTTCAACCAGCTGCTAGAACACTTACAGATTTTAAAACAAATTACTGTTTCCAAGATTTACAACCAGCTAAAGACTATCATTTGGTTCGAGGTAAATGGGAGTTGGAATTGCAGATTAATTTGAGGCAATGGGATGTTGCCCGTACTTTGAAGGCGACGCACGGGGTGACCCCATGTGCCTGGTTTCGGGAGACGTATTACAGGGTGATCTTACATGCCTTTTATACTCATACACAGTTGTATTACAGTGGAGGTCTGCCCACACCACTGTGTCATAAATGTAGGACGGGGGGATACACTATGGGGTATGCTTTTTGGTCTTGCCCCATAATCCAGCGCTTCTGGAGACGTATCATCTCTTATATGTTGGGGTTGATTGGAAGAGCTATGCGCAGTACCCCGTCCCACTTTGTATTGGATTTGCCAGAGGCTTATGGCCATTTGCATAGGGGGAATTGGGCTCTCTGCAGGAAGATGATCTTGCTGGCCAGGAAATGTATTCTTCAATACTGGACAGTCCCAGACCCTCCGGCGTTTTGGCATTGGAGGAACCAGTTGCATCAGTTGGCTACCTGGGAGGCACGGGATGTGGGAGGGTCTAGGAAGCGGAAGACGGTGTTCTTGAATGTCTGGGAGCCATATCTGCAGTCTTTACATCCAAAGGGATAAAGTGAGATTTTACAATGGTTGTCCTGATCTGGGCGCTCAGCTTGCTGGGGTGAGAGAGCAATGGTGAGCTATGGTGGGGTGGGGTGGAGAGTACCAATGGGGGGGGGGGGGTTGGGAGGGTCATGGGGGGTTCGTGTGGTTCCAGCATTTAGTCACAGGTTTATGTATTGGGAATAAGTTGGGGGAGGGAGGTGGAGTGGCTTCTTCGGGGCTCTGAGTCCAGGGCCTTGGGGGGCCATTCTGCCGACTCTGGCCTCGCTTGCCATGAGTCAATTTGAGGGGGGGGGTTTGTTGCCGTTACTATCTCCTGCACATACTTGATATTGTGTTGAATATGATGCATCAATGTTTGTACTATGAATCTTTTGTGTTCAATTGTTTTGCATCAATAAAAATTGTTTGAACCTAAAACAAATCACTACTAATTTTAAATCACTCACCAGTCTCATTTGCACATTTCTTCTAACTTCTTGTCTTTAATTTGAACACTGTAGAAATTCACCCTGAACTAAGAATTTTTCCCACCCCAGGAGGATATATAGTACTGGCAAGCAACAGCATCACAGTCAGACCGTCTACTCCACTTCTATGAAGCTTTCAAGAGTGCTATGGCACAGATGAAAATAAAGAAGGTGACTGGTTGGTGCTCGATCTCCTTTATTAGATATGACACCGACTCGACACAATCGTGTTTCGGCCTAAAAAGGCTTGCCTCAGGAATCTGATTTTGTTAATTGAGGAGAACAAGATATTTTAGAGATTCACAAATGTGTGACACGTCTTTTAGTCTTTAAAAAGACTTATTTGTTAGTCTGTTGGCACAGGTATGGTACTTAGAGGTAAAATAAGGTTTAAAATGTCCGCCTTATAACCCCTCTGTGTGCTGACAGATGAACAAATAAAAGTCTTTTTAAATGATTAAAAGAGACATGTCACACGTTTGTGAATCCCTAAAATATCTTGTTCTCCTCAGTTAACAAAATCTCCTGAGACAAGCCTTTTTAGGCCTAAATATGATCGTGTCGAGTCAGTGTCATATCTAATAAAGGATATCGAGCACCAGCCAGTCACCTTCTTTGTTTGGTTCTTCGCCTTCCACGATTCAGGAAGGAGGGATCTCTTGTTTTTTCTGAACAGATGAAAATAACCCATAGATAAGATGACCCTAGTTTACTAATGGGATTTTGAAGCCAAAATTTCTTGACTTTATGATTATATATAGAACTTCCCTTCCTTCTTCATTCTCTCAAAATTTACCTTTTGGGCTCTTATTTGCCTTACCTGACACCAGTCGTATTGTTCCCAGAATGCCATATATCGGTCTTGTAACTGCTGACTGAGGGACATCTTTCTTACCTGAAAAGGCAAAGCAATGAATTGGATCATGCATTTGATAAACTACCTTTAAGTATTCTGGGTTAAAAAATTTGATTCTGTGGTTCAAAGAAAAAAAAAAAGAGATGCTAAAGGTTTTTAAGAAAGTTCAGCTGGATTTCAAATCGAGAGCATACCAATGGGTGGGTCCAAGCCCACCCACTTCCATCCAAGGCTCACCCAGAAGCAGTGCACCCCAGGTAACCACCATCCAACACTTCTCCACCTTTTCCCCTGCCGTGGTGCTTGCAGTTCTGGTTTTGGGAATTAGGCCAGCCAGCAGCAATTTGCATGGACCACTCTGTGGCTTTCCCTCTGCTATGAAATGCTCTCTCTGATGCAACTTCCTGTTTTTGAGAGGGTGGATTGTGGTGGCGGGAGGCGGCCCTGGGACAGGCTTCCGTTGATTGCTGCTGGTTGACCCCACACCCCTGTTTTGAGCTGCAGGCACTACTACAGTGGAGGTGAGGAAGAGAAAAGACAGATATGTGTGTGGGCAGGAGGGAAGGGGAAGAAGTACTGCATTTATCAAGGGTGGCTGGAGGAAAGGGGAAAGAGTGTTGGACATTTAAAGGAAGGGATAGCTATGCAAATAACCCGCAATTGGAAAAATTACGAACGCCTCAACTTTCCTTTTTGGTGGGCCAGTTTATGTTTGGGTTATAAATATGAAAATATGAATGCCGATATGTTGGGGCATAGCAATTTTTTAAATTTGGTTTGGGGGCCGTTTTAACATCTTTTGTTACTTCAACATAGTTGTCTTATTTTATTTTGGTTTATTTTTAAACATATTCAGGACAGGGTGAGGGGGGGATATCTTTTTGGTTTATGTCTTGATTAAATTGTTGGATGGGAGGGATATTTTTCTTCTGCATTGTTATTGATGAAATTTAAGTGCTTACGTTGATTATTAATGTCTGTATAATTTCTGGCACTTTGTATTAGTTTTGAAAATTAATAAATTTACAAAAAAAAAAATTTGTTTGTAGTCAATTATTCTATATTTAGCATTTTTATTCTATGTATGTAACCAAAATGCTCTGTTAGTATGAATTTTCTATGTCACCTTCTGTAACAATTTGGTTTACGCATTTTCACAATAGATGCATTACTGGGGGGAGGGCGAGGGGGTTCTGCGATTGCAGAATTTTTTTTATTTGAATAATATATATGAGAAGTATGTGTTAGGGGACCAAGGCTCAATAGAAGCTGAAGAGTGAAATCTCTTGTATTTGCCATTAAACCTGTACTGCTACCCTTATTTTGCTTTGAGTTATAAAACCAGGACTATAAATACCTGCGAGGGTGACTTCTGTGGACACTCTGTCGATGGCCAGAACATCATTGGCACCAGTATCACACGCTTCAATGTAGAATTTTTCTGGTGTAGTATGCCTGGGAAAGAGAACACTGAAGGGTCAGGCTTGGGCTTAGCAAGCATGCTCTTAGCTTTCATGAACAGATTGTCAGGTTTGAGAGCGATGTCACCAACAAGTTTTCTCCAACTCATGATTCCAGCTGCAAATCTAAATTACTTCAAAAAGCTCCCCCCTCTCTCTCTCTCTCCAAGAGAAGTCTTAAATCAGTCTACTGTATTTTTGAAGACATGAATGAAGACTGTCTGATCTTCAAGGCCCTTAAAGGAAAAGGCTAGAGTACTTGGAAAAGGATCTCTCTTCTACATACCTCCAAGGTCACCAAGGTCATCCCAAGGTGTATCCCTAACCACACCCTCTCCAAATGTAATGTAATGTAATTTATTTCTTATATACCGCTAATTCCGTTAGGTTCTAAGCGGTTTACAGAGAATATACATTAGGGTGCATTAAAATTATAAGTAAGATAGGTACTTAGAAATTCCCTTACTGTCCCGAAGGCTCACAATCTAACTAAAGTGCCTGGCATCACACAATGCAATACCCACCAACAAGTCTTCTATGGAATAGCCCCAAAGCTCTGGAATGCACTTCCTGAAAGGCTTCGCTTAACGCAAGACTATCTCTGCCTCAGGAAGCAGGTGAAAGCTTTGCTCTTCAACCAGGACTTTAAATGGAAGAAACAACTAACTGGCTAGTCATAAAAAAAGAGTGACACCAGCTATACTTACTATGTAGCAGGATATGTTTACCCACTCCTACCATAGCAAAAAATAAATTTTCAAGCACCATTCTGACTTAAAGGGCAACTTTCTTTAAAATTAGTCCCCTTATCCTCTACCTACATATACCATCTTTGCTTACTCTCTATACCATCTATTAAAATGTTTTATTGCATATTGTGTTGACATAATATAGCATACTATGCCATACTTTGTATTGATATTGGAATTGTCTATTGCATATATTTGACTTATTCTTGCCGTACACCGACTGGCGTGAATTTCTTCATAATAGGTGGTAAATTCTAATAAATAAATGAACAAAAAGCCAGCCAATACAGTGACAAATGATATCTGAAAACCCAGATAAAAAGTCCCTCATAAGAGGCTTCTGAGCAAATACATCAAACTAAAAGAAAAAATCTTTATCAGGTCCACATTATTACGGGGGCCGATTGTCCTGTTGGAGTCACCAGAAAAACAAGGAAAAAAGAAAAAGCAAATATACCATAATCACCTGAGTCAGGCAAATAAACATTCTACTTTCATTCAATCTCAACCTCTGTATTAATTACAGGCAATGTGTCTAATTTAGGTTTATCTTGAAGAAAAGTTTCTAAATGAGCTGGATCAACAAAAATATATCTAGTATTCTGATAAGTCACTAAACACTTACATTGGAACTTAAGAAAAAATAAAGCTCCCACAGCCAAGACACCAGTCTTGAGTTGCAGGAACTGCCTTCTCCTGTATTGTGTCTGTTTAGGGTTCATAGTCAGTTGCGCGCAAGATAACTGGGCCAATACATAAGCACACGGACAAATGGGCACGGACAAGTGAGCGAAAGAGACATGCGAGCACAAGACATCTAAGCGCAAGACAAGTGAGTGCATGATAAGTGATCACAAGACATCTGAGCGCAGACAAGTGAATGCATGATAAGTGAGTGCATGATAAGTGAGTGCAAGACATCTGAGGAAAAGTTCCGTTTTCAGTAATAATGGCAAGGCAGAGGGAACACTATGTCAGTGCGCGTTTGACCCATGCGTTTTGTCCCATCACCAGACGGTTCATAGTTTGATCCGCGCGCTTTTGTCTCATTACCAGACAATAGCGCGCAGGATGTTGGAATGTAGGGTAAATAGGCGTAGTAGGTCCTTATTGTGTTTTCAGTGGGTTCATCGTTCTCAAAGGCGAGTGAAATACGAATTTGGAAATAGAGTCGCTCTCACCAAAGGCGAGTGAAATCCGCGCAAGAGAAATACCTGTTATAGAGCAAGTTCTAGACCAGACCTATAACAGACATAGTCAGGCAGCGAAAGGAAAGTGGACTGTTCTGAGCAAGTATAAATGGAGCAAACATAACAAATCACAAAGATGCTAGCAAAAGGAGGGCGGGCTGTTCCGAGTACGTAAAAAAGGAGCTAACGTAACCAATCACAAAGATGCTAGCGAAAGGAGAGCGAGCTGTTCCGAGCACGTAAAAATGGAGCTAACGTAACCAATCACAAAGAGGCTAGCAAAATGAAGGAAGGCTGTTTCGAGCATCATAGTAACGTGAACGTGCGCGTGATTGTCATGGCGCTGATTTGTCCTTCCGCGCTCTTGTCTTGTCACTGTTTAGAGATGTCTGGAAAAATATTTTATCTGTTGATCACTGTTTACTCTCCTCCATTGAGAAAAATGAGCATTTAACTCTAACCCGTTTTCTATCCAATTCCTAATTCACAACTGAACTATGCCACCTATCATAGAATGACACAATGGCAGTTACCCGTGGGCAGCCGCGGGTAACCCGCTGAAACGGTGTGGGGGGGAAATGCTCACTGCGGGCACGGGGACAAGGCCATCCACCACCCCGTGGAGCGGTGAATGGCCTTGTCCCCGCAGTTGAGGGAAGGCACGCGGCCCCCTACCTACCTACGTCCAAATCTATCTTCCTCCCTTACTGAAGCCTTCGAAGCCTGCCTGCAGTCACGCGTGTGTGGGCTGAAGCTTTTCCTCTGACGCAACGTCCGCCCATACACAAGCGACTGCAGGCAGGCTTCAGTAAGTTTCTTTACTAAAGTGCCACAAAGGTTAAGGGAAAGGGAGGGAGATTCTCAGGCCGCTGAAGGGCGGTGAGGTGGCGAGAGGGAAGGGTGGATGCTGCGGGGACAGGGTGGTGAAGGGGGCTGCGGGGACAGGGGCAGTGAACGGGAACTTCGGGGGCAATGGTCCGGGGACAGATTTTTTTCCCGTGTCATTCTCTACCACTTATCCCACGACTCTAATTTTCTCAGAAGCCTCTCATGAGGAACTTTATCAAAAGCTTTCTGAAAATCTAGATACACTACATCAGTGTTTCTCAACCTTTTCAAGCCAAGTACCCCCTAACCCTAACAAATACCAACCGAGTACCCCTGTCCAAATCTGCCCCAGACCTACCCAAACTCCTCCCCCAACTCTGCCCCATAATAGTACTAATTGTAATGCAATCTCTTTCATCCATTTTTCAAATACACAAAATATAATCTTAATACATAATAGCAACCACAAAATTAAAAAAAAAAAAAACAACCCAAAACAAACCCCACCACACAAAGCACACTGGCCTGTCAAGTGCCCCCATACACACAAATACGCTCCCCCCCTCCCGGAAAAAAAAAAAAAGCAAGAGGGATGCCATCTTCTTAAAAAAAAAAAAACAACAAACCAAAAACCCACATTCCCAATGCTGCCCCCCCATCCCGTGCAAATAAGGCAGGAGGGATGCCAACTCTCCCTCCTGCCACCAACCGACACCCCCCCCGACCAGCAGGGCACTCATCCCCCCACCCGACCGGCACGGCCCTCGCCCTTCCTCTCCGCAGCCTGGACAGCCCTTGCCCTCACTCCCCTGCCCCCCGACCGGCACGGCCTACCGCCTGAACCAAAAAGTTGGGAGCATCCAGGATGGTCAGTCCTTCCTGCTCCTCCGACTCCAGTGACACATCTGGCTGGGCCTTAGGCCTTACCCCGGTGCTTCATGTGATGCACAGGGAGGAACCTAAGGCCCTGATTGGCTTAGGTGCTTCAGGCCCCTCCCAAGGGAGGAGAAGCCCGAGGCACCTGAGCCAATCAGGGCTATAGGCTACTCTATATGCATCACATGATGTACTGGGGCAAGGCTTAAGGCCCAGCCAGACGCGTCGCTGGAGTCTGAGAAGCAGAAGGGACTGAGCACCCCTCCTGCTCCCAACTTTTTGGTGCTGGGGGTGGGCCGTGCCAGTCGCGGGGAGTGAGGCCGAGGGCTGTGCCGGTTGTGGGAAGGGAGGCCTAAGGAGGAGAAACCGAGTACCTCTCTTGCTCCCAACTTTAATTCGGGGGTGTCGGTTCGAGCCGAGCTGTGCCGGTCAGGGGTGTGTGCCGTTGTCGGGGGGGGGGGGGGGTGCCGTGCCAGTCGGGGGGCTCTTTAAAAAAAAATAATAATAATAAAAATAGGCCTCATATTTTGCGGCCTATTAAAAAAAAGCTGGCAGAAGCACTGACAGCAGTGACAGGAGGCTGCTTTTCCTGTCACTGCTGTCAGGGTCTGCGTATACTCCAGGATCGCTCTCTAGCGATCTTGGCCGTAGGTAGGGGGGGGAGGGAGTATCAACGATCGTCCCCATTTGCATTCAGGCCTTTTGAGAATTCGTTGGCCTGCAAGCAATTGGTAATGGATCGGAGATAGACTCAGGGGTTAATGAATCTAGCCCATTGTTACTTACAACGGAACTGAAGCAGAAAAACTGGAGGCTGCGCTGGGTCCACCTCAGCCACAAAAGGCCAGTTATGGCACAAACCATATGAGAGTGTTAGAAATAATCAGTATTATTTCATCTCCTAGAAGCACAGGAAGGCGAAACAACACAAATCAATGAGAATGAAGGAAGAGATGGAAAGAGATACGATTCTGCACATACCAGGCTATTCTGCAGCAAGTGCCACCCTTGCTACAGAATAGCCTCGAGTGTTATGTCACAGGATCATAACACTCATGGGAGCTGGATGTAAACCACGAAAGAATGCAAAAAAATCATCCACAGCTTGACTAAACATCAGGTTTTTGGATTTTTGTCAAGTTAAAATCCAAGCGTCTATCTTCTGCTACTTCAAAACATACTACACTCTGCATAGAATATCCTCGTTTCACAAAAATTGCTGTGTTAATGGAGTTTTGTTCCGATGATCTCATCCTTTGCTTAAAAAAAAAAAAAAAAAGACAGCAGTAATAGGTCTGGTGCCACTTAAGATATAATTTTTAATTGATGTATCTAAGAGAACAAACATCCTACATCCTCATGGGGCTGCAAACCACCTCAAAATTCTTGCCCAAGTATAAGATCATTAAAAGAAGAAGAAAAAAAAAGAGTCAATGCCCTGAACTGGTTGGTGGCGGAGAAAGATTGTGCATGATACAGCCAAGCACATGACCAGTAGTGCTGCCCGATTCAGGAAAAAAAATTTTTTTTTGATTCGATTCAGCCTATTGGTTTTTCGATTCGATTTACCTGCAAACAACTTGGTGGGTTTATTTTATAGCCTCTTCACCTCCTTTGCCTTCTCCTAACCACAATAGCGCTGTGGTGTAAACAAAATAAACAAATAAAAAAAGACTTTTCCTCTCTCTGTTAAATCCTAGCTCACGTTTGCAGTCTAACACCAGCTCTGGCAGGATATACGTTTCAAATCTGACTTATTGTAATCACAAAACAGAAAATAAAATTATTTTTTCTACCTTTTGTTGTCTGGTCATTATTCAAATCTTGTTGGTCCCAGGCTCTGTTTGGCTTCTGATCAGGGTCTCCTTTTTTCTTCTTTCTCCGTGCTAACCATCCATCTTACTCTTTCCTCCCCTGGAGGTCTGGCATCTTTCCTTTTTTTCATCTCCATCCACAGATCCACCTTTTCTCAATTACCCTTCCATCCAGCATCTCTCCCTCCTTCCCCACCACCCCAGGGTCCATCTCTCCCTTTCTTTTCCCAACCCTCCTATCCAGTATCTCTATCACCCCTCCACACCATCCCTTGTGTCCAACTTCTCTCCCTTTCTGTTCCTTCCCTCCCTAAATCCCATTGTCCATCATCTCTTTCCCTCCCCTCTATTTTTAGACCAATTATTTCTTCTCCCCCAAAGTCCGACATATGCACATCTTTTTGAACCTCCCCTTCCCTCCATCCCTCCGTGTACTTCTACACCAGGACCCCTCCCCTGAAAGCCTGCACCCCACCCCGAAGGATTGCACCCCCCTCCCCCAGGAAGGCCTGCCCCCTGGCCTCCCGCGTATCTAATAGGAGCAGCCTGCAGAGAAGATCGCGGTGCTAGCAATCTTTGCAAACTGCTTCAGAGCTGTTTCCTCTGCCACGGTCCCGCCCTTCCTCTGACGTCAGAGGCAGGATCGTGGCGGAGGAAACGGCTCTGAAGCAGTTTGCAAAGATCGCTAGCACCGCGATCTTCTCTGCAGGCTGCTCATATTAGGTAAATAGTATGCGGGAGGCCAGGGGAGAAGCCAGACACCAGCGGGAGGCTAGTGGGGAAGCCGGACGCCGGGTGGGATGCCGGACACCAGCACTTCCCGACTGACCCTCCCCCCTCGCCCTCTAAAGCAGGTGCAGCACTGGCCGGCCAACAAGAGCAGCACTGCCACTTCTGCTTTAGGGGGACGGTCAGCCGAATCGGGAAGACGATTTTTTTTTTATTCGAATCGGGCAGCACTAATATCCAGTACTGGTCAGACCAGCAATATTCACACCTCTCTCAGCTAGTAAGAACTTACTGATAGCAAGTAGGAGCACCAAGTAGCGGTCTTTTCACTCACACAGACAGGGAACAAGATCACTATTGTCGCTCAAAAGCCAAAATACTATAAGGGACCTTGAACCGTAGCCTCTATGACAGAGTGATACGACTTGGACAATAATGATGGAGGCTGTCCAGCACCAAACAGATTTCACCTACTTATTGCTCAAAAATGCAGTGAAGGTTTTATTGTAAAATTTAATAAATATATTATTTTTTTTTAAATGCAGCGAAGGATATTACTGATTTTCAACAGATTTGCTGATGTGGGAACTGAACAGATAGATCTATTCATCTTTCTGCAGGCACATTAACTTCCCTCCGGATGGAGCCAGTCAGAATCAGATTTGGAAAGAAGCCCAGCCTTACCGAAACTAATCAGAATTACCGTATATACTCAAATATAGGCCAAGGTAGCCCTTTCCCCCCAAAAAGGAAGAAAAAGGGTCAACTCGAATATAAGCTGGGGAGGTTGTTAATATTCAAGTGCCCTCCCAGGCTGTGCACCCAGCGTCTCTCCCTCACTCCCAGGCTCTGCACCCTGTTCCCCTCCCTCCCTTGCACCTTCGCAGGCCTCCACCAGGCCTGACGTAAGACCTGGTGGTCCAGAGGTGGGCCGGGCAGGAAGGATCCTTCCCACCTCCTGTCCTGGGTGACTGACAGTTTTTACCTCCCTTCAGCCTCCCCCATGTGCCTTTCAATTCCTTGGTGGACTCGCAGCAGTCATTCAGCTAGGGCTCTGCAGTCTGCACCGAGCAGGAGGGTGGGAAGATCGCTCCTGCTCATTTTATTACTGGACCACTAGGGAATTGAAAAGTTACGCAGGGGAGGCGGAAGGGAGGTAAAAATTGTCACAGTCAGCCATGACAAAATTAACACACACATAGGGAGAGAAACTTAATTATATTCTTTTTTTTCCAAAAAGGTCAAGGCAGATGACGTTAAAATATGCAATGTCACCTCGGTAACAACTATAGAAAAATAGACAAATATAGTGCAAGACAGCAGATATAAATTCTCAAAACTGACACATTTTGGTTACTAAACTGAAAATAAAATAATTTTTCCTATCTTTGTTGTCTGGTGATTTCATGAGTTTCTGGTTGCACTTCCTTCTGACTGTACGGCTGAAGGCAGGAAGGACTGTTGAGGTAACTGGGATCTGGATCCCCAGCTGACCTGGAAGACTTCCCTCTGACCTCAGCCAATATCAGAGGAAAGCCTTCTGGGTCGGCTTCAGAAATGCAGCTGGGAAGGCAGGAAGGAGGGCAAGGGATCCCTAGCGGCAGCAGTGATTGTGGAGAAAGGGGGGGGGGTGTGCGGGAGACCTGTGCAGTTCCATGTACCCCCTTATAAACGGCTCACATACCCCTAGGGGTAATCATACTGTGTGTTGAGAATATAGGAACTGATTTTTTTTTTTTTATTGTGGATTTAGTCCCGGTATACTCCTGTGTTTAAGAAGTTTTGACTGCATATATGAATGAACATTGCATCTGGTGGAGTTGTTTTGAGAGACTTGTGACTATGACTAGCCCTATTTTGCATAATTTTGTTGTGCTGAATTTTGTGGGTGTATCTATTCTGAGGTATTTTTCTCACACATTTCGGTGTTGCAATTGTTTTCTCATAGGGATCCATACTGTTTTAAGTATTTTTTTTTTTTAATTACGTTTCATATGTACTCCATGACAGGGCAGTCAAATTACCTAAATTAAAACAATGTTTTAATACACCCTGTTTGTTGGACCTGGCACCAACTTAGGAAATATGATTTATCATGCTCATTGCTCTCATTACCTTCTTATACTTGGTAATAAACAATCTTGCTTGCTTTCTTGGCTGCAGATTGGGTGAAAGTTTTGGTGTATTGTCCACAAAGACACCCAGATCTTTTTCTTGCGCACTGACCCCCAAGGTGGACCTTAGCATCTGGTAACTGATTTGGATTATTCTTCCCAATGTGCATCACTTTGCATTTGTCCACATTCAATTTCATCTGACACTTCGATGCCCAGTCTTTCAATTTCCTAAGGTTTTCCACACTTAAACCAATACTAATGCAGTTAATTCAACAGCTTTTATATATTATTCAGCTATTCAAACCCTTTCTTTTTAGTCTCTTGAATATTAAACTGTTTAAATCCAGCATTTCCAAAACCTTTTGAGCCCCTTTCAATTCTGACTGTCAGCACTGTAGCTGTAGGCTCCTCCCAAGCTTCTTAGCTTGGTCAGGGGTAGGTAATTCCGGTCCTTGAGAGCCAGAGCCAGGTCAGGTTTTCAGGATAGCCACAATGAATATGTATGAGATGGATTTGCATGCACTGCCTCCTTGAGATGCAAATCTATCTCATGCATATTTATTGTGGATATCCTGAAAACCTGACCTGACTCCGGCTTTCGAGGACCGGAATTGCCTACCCCTGTCTTAGTCACAAGTTAAGTGTGGCTTTGTACCTAGATCCCTTCTTCCCTTTCCAATCCACCCTCGCCCAGTCCCCAAGTTCTCACCCATTCCTTGGAAGTTCTTAGGGGAAGTAAGTCTGTCCTTCTTAGCGGGTGGGCTTGCCTCTATGGCAGCTTCTTAATGGCTAGCTCTGAGGTCCTTGGCCCTCCCAAGAGCACTCCACCTCCACCTCTAGTCTCCAGGGAGCCTTCTCCCTTGTTGAACCAGTGGTGCCGATCACACCCCAGCAGCCTAGTGCTTATGTTGGACTAAAATCAAACGATCTTAAATCAGAACCATGGTCTAACCCCTGTGGAGTTTCACAAGGGTCACCACTGTAACCTATGCTCTTCAACTTCTTAATATCCTCCCTTGGGACCATTCTAGATAACCTAAATGTAACATCTTTCAGCTACGCAGACGACATCACCACACTCCTCCCTTTTGATTCTCCAGATCCCACCTCAACAGAAAAACTGAAAAAAAACACCAGAAGCAGTGGAAAAATGGATGATAGACCACAAACTGAAACTAAACTCAGACAATACAAAATTTATTTTGCTCGAAAAGGCCAAAACCCCTTCCATTTCAGAATTAGAAATTAATGCCACTAAATACCCTATACAGTCCGATCTTAAACTCCTAGGAGTGATGATAGATAGATGCTGCACAATGCAAATCCAAATCAACAAGACTACCCAGAAAGCATTTTTAACCATGAGAAATCTACTAAAAATAAGAAAATTCTTCGACAGAGCAATATAGGCTCATAGTCCAATCCCTAATCCTAGATCTAGTGGACTATTGCAACATCCTCTATGTACCATGCCCTGCAAACATGATAAAACAACTACAGACTGTACAAAACACAGCTCTCAGATTGATCTACTCGCTAAGTAAATATGATCACATCACCACTGCCTACCTAGGCTCACACTGGTTACCAATACAAGCACAAATTAAATTCAAACTATACTGTCTATTATTCAAAGCATTAAATGGCACTGCCCTCACTTACCTAAACAACCACCTAAATCAGAACCTTACTACTAGACAAAGAAGAACTCGGACCCCATTTACAAAGGTACTTGGCGCAAAAAGATGTTTGACAACCTACTAGCGAAGCAAGCAGCGAAACTTGACCACTCCATCTCCAACTTGCCGACAACGAGCGATTTCAAATCATTTCGAAAAGGAATCAAAACCCTGCTATTCAAAAAATTTATCCAGATATCTTAACTCTTCCCCTTGTCCTTTCCCCTCCCTTGTAAATTCCCCCTCAAAGTCTCACCCTCTCTTTTTTTTTAAATTCTTTATTCATTTTCAAACTTACAATAAGTGTGACAAATGTTCAAACAAATTAACAATAAATACATCACTTAATAATCATGATACAAATCATAAATTCTTATCACCCCCTTCCCATCCCTTTCTAACATATAATCTTGTAGAATATGTAATAATAAAAATAACCCCCCTCCCCCCTCACTACTAAACTTGTAAATTTAAGGGAAACAAACTCATCTAATCAGTACAATACTCACCCTCTCTTGTAATTTTTTCTCTCCAAAGTATCAACCATGTATACAGCTCCCTAAATTGCAAATCTCCTGGAAATGTCCAGTTAGCTTCTTTTGTAATCCGCCTAGAACTGCTAGGTACGAGCGGAATAGAAGTCACTTATGTAATGTACTAGTGCTGATCTGAACTCCAGTAGCCTTCCCCTCCTTCAAGACAGCTAGGACTCTACAGCTTGGAGAAAAAAAGATGGCTGAGGGGCAGATACATTTATCCATTCTTTGGTAATTTCTTATATATATTACTGTAATGCCCTCTATAAGGGCATTACCAAAAAGGAAATAAGATGCCTACAGATAGTACAAAATACTGCTATTAAGATCTTTTATGGCGCAAAGAAATACGACCATGTCTCTCCCCTTTTAATCGTTGCTCATTGGCTGCCTGTCGAACACAGAATTAGTTATAAAATTCTACAATTAACTTTTACAACTCGTTCACACAGTCAACGAGAGTTTATTGATAGACTTCTTACTCCCTATTATCCCGCTAAATCTCTTCGCTCTGTATCACAAAATCTCCTAGTTGTACCATCTTTAAAACTAATACATACATTGAGATCTAATAATTTTGCCGTCACTGCACCCTCCCTTTGGAATTCATTGCCTAATCATTTACGAATGGAATCTTCGACAAAGCAATTTAGAGCAAAACTCAAAACATTTTTATTTGAGGATGCTTTTGGATAAAACTGTCCTTCTTAGGACAAAATCAACTACAGTCCCTTTTCCTACCTATTGTTTTACCCCTAAGTGTGCTTTATTCAAATATTGTAGTTCAGTCCCTCTTTCCCAATTGTGTGTTAGTATATGTGTTTTTTGTAAATGTCTACTAACCTAACATTGTTTTGTATAATATTTTAACTCTAATTTGTTTTGTTTCTTTCAAAAATATTTCTTTTATTATTGCTGTACACCTCCTAGAAAATTGAATAAGCGGTATAAAATTTTTTTTTAAATAAACTTGAAGGTCTATAAAATACTAATCAGAGTGGAACGGGTAGACACAAATCGCATGTTTTACTCTTTCCTAGCACTAGGGGCATGCAATGAAGCTATTAAGTAGTAAATTTACTGTATTTTTTGCTCCATAAGTTGCACTTTTTTCCCCAAAAAGTGGGTGGAAATAAGGTGCGTCTTATAGAGTGAATGTAACCTTTCCTGCCTGCCCCTACACCTTCCAAACTGTATGGAGAGTCTACCAATGTTTTCGGCAGGGAATGCAGCAGCAGCAGCATGCTGGCCTTCTTTGTGGGCCGAGGCTCCGTTGTGGTGTTAATGAGCGTGCAGAGAGAAGCATGTTAAAGGGCAGGCAGAGACAGGCAGCTACAAACCGGCCAGGAGACGCATGCAGCTGGGAAGTGACATCAGTGCGCCACGAGCCTGGGTCCTGCTACGACCGAGAACGGCGTCTACCGCCTTCCTACAGCGACCAGTTGAGGACACGCTGAGCTGTGAAGAGCATTGGGGGCAGCCCTGTTGGTCTCCATCCTGGAAGGTGATCACTTTGTCCAGGAAGCTTTCATGTTCTTTTCTGTCGGGCCCTGCATCTTCCAGCAGCAGTAAGTCACTGCTTGGGCTGACCCCAATTCAACTATGCTGCATCCTATCTGGCTGACACAACTTCCCAGGCTGTGAGTTGTTACCACCTTTGGAAGAATACAGAGGTTTGAAGGACAGAATTCTGAGAAGGTAATGAACTCGGAGTGGGAGGGGGTGGCACCAAAGGGCTGAAAGAACTGGAGTCTTGGGGAGGGGAGGATGATGCTACTATTAAAGATCTGGCAGATTCCAGGGATTCCAGCAAACCATCTTTTACACCGTACCTACACACCATGCCTGCATACCACTGGAGCAGCTGCTCCTCTGCTGGTATGCTGGCTCTGTGCAACACACTTTCGGGGTGTTCACACACCAGTTGAGAACCACTGCAGTAAAGTTACCTGAATCTGTCTGCACAGGGGTACAGAGCAGGGCGGGGGGACAGAGTGCAGAGCCAGGCAGGGAAAGGGGCTGGGAGTGAAGGGGGTGGATGTAGAACCTTGCAGGGAGTGAGGGGAGCTGGCTGCAGAGCCTGGTATATATTAGTATACAATTTGGTTCAGAATGGTTTTTCTTCTTGTTTTCTCCTCTAAATCTAGGGTGCATCTTATAGTGCGAAAAATACGGTACAGTGTTCCCCTGGTCATTCGTGGTTCACTGTTCGCAGTCCCAGTCATTTGCAGATTTTCCATCCGCGAATGACCAGGCAGGAAAGAGCAGCTAGAGTGTCGGTGAGTGAAGGAAATCACTCGCAGTATGCTCCGCCCACCTCTTCCTGCACTAAAGTTGGGCCTCAATCAGAAGCTGCATGTCAAATCAGCTTCTGATTGGTGAGGCCTGACTTTAGTGCAGGAAGAAGCGGGCAGAGCATATCGCGAGTGATTTCCTTCACTCGTCGACACTCCGGCTGCTCTCTCTTATCTCCCCTGTTAAAAACCATATTCGTGGTTTTTCAGCATTCGCGGGGGTTCCTGAAACGGAACTACTGCGAATATTGGGGGATTACTGTATATCTTTTATTGTCTTTGTATTGTGCATGAACATACAGATAACAGTTTCATGTACAGTTAAAACAGTTTTCATATAATCGTATATGCAAAAATTAAAAAGAAATCTAATCATGTGAACTTCCCTGGTTCAAATCTCTCTTATCCCACAATTCTCTCTTCTACAAACCAATTACTGCAGGCAGAAATAGCAGTTATGAGATACTAGTTTTAGTCAAAATTTAAAGTTACAAGTTCAATGTGTTTATGAATGTTGAACGTACCCTCTCAGGTAGTATGTGTAAGTACAGGAGATACAAATTAAAAAAAAATTCTTATCCTGTCTCCTCCATTCTTCTACAGATATACAGTAATCTTTCCATAGTCAATAAGTTATAATTCTGATTAAGCCATAATGTGATATTAGGTGGAGAATACCCAACCCAGCAGAATAAAACTTTTTTCCATGAACGTTGCTTTACTTAAGAAAAGACAGGATACTCTAGTTCCTTCCATAATATCAATAAACCGTTTTGCAGCAGGGCCTGCAACCTCCTCTTATAAACATTTCCAAGATAAGTCCAAATTTGGGTCCAATAATTTCATATAGATCGACTGTCCCAGGTTCAATGTTTGTATGTTGACTCCTTATGGCCATGTTTTTGACAGGTTCCAGCTGTAGGGAAACACATCTTTTTGGTGAGGGTAGGATGAATGTACAGTACAACTTTATTAATAGATTTCCTAGAGTTGAATACTTTTTAGCGATTTTATATGGGCCTTCCTTCAGACTTTCAAGAAGGCTTTCCAAAGTATAGTCTCCAAAATCAGCCATCCATTGAGCCACAATAGAAGTTATGGTATTCTTTGATATGATCTCTTTAATGCCATCATAATAGTGGCCTGATAGACCCTTGGGCCTGCAGGTAAAGGCCAATGTTTGTTGCACTCAAAATTCTTCAAAATCTAGCCGATTAATTGTGAAATAAAGATCTCACATAATGTTGTAATTTTAAATACAAGTATCAATCTCCCCTCTTGTAATTTATACTCTTGATTTAAAAGTCATAAGAAAGTGTCTGAGTTTCATCCTGCCCTACCACATGTTGTATAAGAGTTATATCTTTTATTAGCCCATCAATTTCAGCCTGTGCATATTAAGCCTGGCATGAAAGCTAAGAATTATTAGAAAAGGGATGGTAAACAAGACTAAGAATGTTATAATGCCTCTGTATTATTCCATGGTACAATCTCACCGCAAGTATCGAGTTCAGTTCTGGTCTCCTTATCTCAAAAAAGATATAGCGGCACCGACTTCACACGCATGGGAGATTTCGTCCATCAGACGCTGCAGGACCAAGCAGAGACCGGCAATGCGGAAACTATGTGGTCGTACCTGAAATCATCCATACACGAAGCAACTAATCGCTACATAAAATCAGTAGATAAACGACAAAGAAACAACAAACCCCAATGGTTCACTGAAGAGATCTCGCACCTCATTAAGGAAAAGAAAAAAGCATTTCTTTCCTACAAACGTACGCAGAGAAAAGAAACTAAAGTAGAATATAAGACCAGATCTGCAGCGGTCAAAACAGCAGTTAGGGAGGCCAAACTTCGAGTGGAAGAAACTCTGGCAAAAAACATTAAAAAAGGGGACAAATCCTTCTTTAGGTATATCAGTGATAGGAAAAGGAACACAGACGGTATATTACGCCTTAGACAACCGGACGGAAACTACGCAGTGGCAGACTCCAAGAAAGCAGAACTACTAAATGAATATTTCTGCTCAGTCTTCACCTGCGAGGCACCAGGACACGGGCCACAGTTGAAAGTAAAACAAGGCGTGGATGACCCATTTCAGAACTTTGAGTTCACACCTGGGGACGTCTACAACGAACTGGCAAGGCTCAAGGTAAGCAAAGGGTTGCAAGGCTGAGGCTGCGAACTATAGACCGGTAAGCCTCACCTCAATAGTGTGTAAACTCATGGAAACACTAATTAAGTATAAATTAGATACGATCCTGAACGAGGAAAATCTCCGGGATCCCAGTCAACATGGATTCACCAAAGGTAGGTCATGCCAGTCCAATCTTATCAGCTTCTTTGACTGGGTAACAAAAAGACTGGACTCAGGCGAGTCCTTGGACGTCGTGTACCTGGACTTCAGCAAAGCGTTTGACAGCGTCCCACACCGCAGGCTGCTGAACAGGATGAAATCGATGGGATTAGGAGAGACTCTAACTACATGGGTCAAAGATTGGCTTTGTGGCAGACTTCAGAGGGTGGTGGTTAATGGTACCCTTTCTAAAATGTCGGAAGTGACTAGCGGAGTGCCACAGGGTTCAGTCCTGGGCCCTCTCCTCTTCAACATATTCATTGGGGATCTGACTAAAGGGCTTCAAGGCAAGGTAACCTTATTCGCTGATGACGCCAAACTATGCAATATAGTAAACGACTATAATCTAAAGGATGCTATGGAGCAAGACCTGCGTACTCTAGAAAGTTGGTCCTCGATCTGGCAGCTGGGCTTCAACGCCAATAAATGTAAGGTCATGCATCTCGGTAACAGAAATCCTTGCAGAACTTACACCCTGAATGGAGAAACTTTAACCAGAACTACAGCGGAACGAGATTTAGGAGTAATCATCAGTGCTGATATGAAGGCTGTCACTCAAGTGGAGAAGGCTTCATCTAAAGCACGGCAGATGATAGGTTGTATCAGGAGAAGCTTCGTCAACAGGAAGCCTGAAGTCATGATGCCATTGTACAGAGCCATGGTGAGACCTCATCTGGAGTACTGTGTGCAATTTTGGAGGCCACATTACCGTAAAGATGTGCTCAGAGTTGAATCAGTTCAGCGGACGGCCACCAGGATGGTCTCGGGGCTAAAGGGTCTCCCGTACGAGGAAAGACTGAGCAAATTGCAGCTCTACTCTCTCGAGGAGCGTAGGGAAAGGGGAGACATGATTGAGACATTCAAGTACATCACGGGACGGGTTGAGGTGGAAGATGATATCTTTCTCCTGAAGGGACCCTCGACCACAAGAGGTCATCCGCTCAAACTCAGGGGAGGGAGGTTTCGTGGAGACACCAGGAAACACTTCTTCACGGAGAGAGTGATTGAGCACTGGAACAAGCTTCCAATGCAGGTGATAGAGGCACGCAGCGTCCCAGACTTCAAGAATAAATGGGATACCTATGTGGGATCCCTAAGAGGGTCAGCCAAAGGATAGGATCACTAGGGTATAGAATTGAAAGAGCGGGTCAGTAGAATGGCAGTATTACAATTAGACTTAAAAGGGAGGGTCGATGGTGTGGGCAGACTTGATGGGCTGTGGCCCTTATCTGCCGTCATCTTTCTATGTTTCTAGAAAAAGTTCAAAGAAGAGCAACCAAGTTGATAAAGGGGATGAACTCCTCTTGTATGAGGAAAGACTAAAGAGGTTAGGGCTCTTCAGTTGGAAAAGAGACAGCTGAGAGGAGATATGGTCTTAGTCCACAAAATCCGGAGTGGTGTAGAATGGGTACAAGTGGATCGATTTTTTACTGCATCAAAGATTTGCAAAAACTAGGGGACTCTCGAAGTTACATTGTTATATTTTAAAACCCAAATAGGAGGAAATATTTTTCACTCCAAGAATAGTTAAGCTCTGGAATGCATTGCCAGAGGATGTGGAAAGAGCTGGTTTTAAAAAAGGTTTGGCCAAATTCCTGGATGAAAAGTCCATAAACTGCTATTGAAACATGGGAGAAGTCACTGCTTGCCCTGGATCGGTGGCATAGAATGCTGCTATTTGGAGTTTTTTGCCCTATACTTGCGACTTGAATCGGCCACCATTAAGATGGGATACTGGGCTAGATGAACCATTGGTCTGATCCAGTAAGGCTAGTCTTATATTATTTATTGAAAGCTATTCTTGACAATTTGTTTTATAATTATATCAATTTACATAGTTCAAATACGTCAGTTTAATTTATTAGTCCACCTTGTTCACAGAAGTTTTTGGGTTTTTTTTCCAGGGGGGGGGGGGGGCAAACACAACTGCTAACACTTCTTATCCCCAGGTGACAGCACTGAGCACTAACCAAGTGAGGAACAAGCAGAGACTGCCTTCAGAGGACTTCAGCCAGGTCATGCCCCAGGGACCCAGAGCCACCCTGAAAGGGGTGGTACATGTGATAGACATTATACTGTAACTGCTTCATCCTTGGCAGTCAGCACACTAGAGTTAATCTCTACCCGGATGCTGTTATAGAGGAAAGCACCCTTCAGGGATTCAAGAAAAGGCAGGATAAGTTCCTACTGAAACAGAACATTCGAAGGTAAGGCTAGATTCAAATAGAGCACTGGTGTTTGACCTAAGGGCCGCTGCGTGAGCAGACTGCTAGGCACAATGGACCACTGGTCTGACCCAGCAGCGGCAAATCTTATGTTCTACCCAAAACCAGGCCAGCAGCTGTCTCTATGATCCAGCTTGGGTACAAGAGATCAGATTTGCCCTTCCATTTCCCACCAGCAACTCCATCTTTCTAGAGGCCAGAAAACCCATGCCATTAGAAGCAAGCAAAAGTTACCCTGACCCCCATTAAAAGTCATTAACGTATCAGAAGGGTTTTCAAATATGGGAATTAAGAGGAAGGAGGGAAGGGACGATTACTACTACCACTACTAATATAGCCCTACTAGTCACTGGACATCAAAACACAAAAGAGAGATAGTCCCTGCTCAAAACAGCTTACAATCTAGTCAAGACAAACTGGACAAGAAGGTGCATCAAAATACACTGGGGGGGGGGGCGGGAATTACAGATACTGGAAGTTTGGAATTGAAAGCATCTTCAAAGTGGACTGCAAAAACCTGAACAATAAACGTACAACTATATGACAGCATTATAGCCCTAGTCCTTCCGAAACAAAGAACTTGAACGACTAAGCTAAATACGTCAAACAAAATGGGGCTACTCGTACTCCCTTCATTAGGCAGGTGGAAAAAGAGACAATGAACCTAATGCACGGCACAATTTACTGAGCTCCTTCCTTGCCGCAAAGGGACAAAGCCAACCCATTGTGACCAAACAAGCTACACGTTCTAGTGTAACTAACGCCGGCCCGCGTGCTGACCTCCCCTTCAGCAGGACGCGGGCAGCCCTGAACCCGAGGGGGGATCAAGGAACGCATCCGTGACGTCACGATTCGCCTCATACTCACAGCTTCAGCTCCTCGTAGGCTAGCGCCATCCCCCCACTCGCTCTCTCACCCGCAGACCGCGGCGCACAGGTCCCAGTCACCGGTCGGAAGCAAACAAACGAGGGGGGCGAAGAGCTGAGGACGGAGCACCGCACGGGACAAACTGAGTAGCAGCCTTCGCTCTGCCCCTCCTTTCGCTCTTCTTCTTCCTCCTCCTCCTTCTTTTTCACGGTCACCCATGCCCGCCCTTCCCTCCGCCCACAGTGACATGTTAGTTTGCGCATGCTCTTTCCAGGAGGAGGCGCCTGAGTGATCGCGCTGCTTTTGTTAGTTTACGTCTCTCGACGCGAAGGAAGCAGGAGGCGGAGAGAAGGGCAGCTGCTTGAATGGAGAGCGTCGGACCCCTCATAGCTGTGACGTGGTCGTTCTAGAATCCCCGCCTTGGACTAGTGTACGATTCAGTCGCGCGCCCTCTGTTGGGAAGTGGTTTGCTGATCCCCTCCAGTAGCAGGTTACGTTCGCTGCTTCGACTACTAGAGGAAAGGTGGCGCGCAAGAGTGTTATTTTAAACTTTGCTTTAGAAGGATATTGAAGAGTCTAAGTTTTTGTGTCCCATGGCGACGGTGTCAATTTAGAAACAGCTCTTATTACTAAGAAAAAGAATGCGTGTTGTAGTTTCACGATGCTAGTCAGTAAAATATAAAGAGGGCAATGATGTTTTCGCAGCGGGCCAGTGGCGCAATGGATAACGCGTCTGACTACGGATCAGAAGATTCTAGGTTCGACTCCTGGCTGGCTCGTTCCCCTTTTGTTATACTGTTGTTGTTTTTTTTGGGGTTTTTTTTCTAGACATGAGTTGGTGGTGTTTGGCTGTAGCAAGTTTTCTCAGTTTCATTTAATTTTGTAAAGTTTTTCATCGTACTATTGATAAACATGTAAACTTGTAAAGTGACATTTAAAGTTGCCTGGTTCTTCTGTTAAACTGTTACTTTGATCATTTGGAAACGTTTCAATTGGGATATGTGTAAAAGAACTCAGACAACTTGACAAAAAAAAAGAGGAAGGACCAATGGGTTTGGCTTGTAACCTTTTGTTCTTAATATTTCATGACTAACCAGTAGAGTTCTCAGTCTCACCTGATTCAAAAATCGAGAGGAAGGCTGCAAAGTGGTAGAAGGATGTTGGTCATCTGCACAAGCCTTGAACACTTAACATTATATTTAAATCTTTTTATTAAAAAGGGGCAATATTCTGTTCAACTGTTATTTGTAATTCATAAATACAGCCTTCTTTTGGTACAACTTTCCAAAAATTCAGTTACCTGTTTGTTTGTTTGTTTTTTACATCATCTGGGAATACATGGGTATAGAAGAGAACCAGCTTAGTGTTATGGAATGGATAAACAGAAAAATAATTGACTATTAAATGATGGAAATGCTCCTTGATGCCAGCAGCAATGGATGAATCTGTTGTGACAGTAAGATGCTTGAGCATTTGGGCACCTGATGGAAGGATATTGCAGATGGTATTAATTTGATCAGCAGACAAGACTCTTATTGCTATATCAAAGGCAAAAATATGTAATTTAACAGTAGTTCATTTAAATCCAAAAGCACTTTCTGCAATTTTTTTAGTCATTGAATTCAGTTGCTAGTTGTTTAGGATTTTACATATTGATATTAGCATTTTATAGATGCTGTTCCATTTAGATCAGACATGTCAAACTCTGGCCCGCAGGCCAAATTTGGCCCACAGGGTGATTAAATTTGACCTGCGATCTGGCCAGAGATTTGGCCCGCCGTTCCTTCCTGCGGCAGACAGAATGCATGGGGACGCGTGAATGGCTGGGGTCGGCACTCTTCCTCATTGGCCCTTCTGCTTGTCCGTCACCACTGAAACAGACGTCCAATTGGTGAGAGTGAGCATGCTCCATTTTCCTCCCTCCAGCATCGAAATTGGAGCCCTGCTGCCGTCTCAGCACGTTCCCCACCGAGCCGCAGCATGTTCCCCAGGCACCAACAGTTGGGGAGCTGAAGGAGACGATGAAGGGCGCATCCAGTCAAAAGCATCCAGCTGTACAACATCCAGGCAGGCCCCGTCAACCAAAAGCGATCCTTCAACGACACCTGTGGGCCACGACACTTCAACCAGGCCCCGGTAGACAGGAGCGTGATCCCAAGAACACGAGATAGCAGCAGGGGAAAAGTGGCCGAAATTAAGAGGCGCTCCCGGTACTTCGCACCACACAGGTCTATAACAGGCAGAGCCCAAAAACATCAATGCAGACCAGTAAATAAGATTGAATTATTCTGCCATTAATGGCCATGCTCGGGTTGTTTAATGAGAGAGGATAAAAAAGACAAAATAAGGATCGATCAAAACAAAATCAAATAGTAAAAATAGGACAAAAACAATAAAAGAGAGTAAAATAAAACAAAAATGATAAAAGGATGGCAGGAGGCACCACAACACAGATCAATATGGGATTACAATATGTCAGATTTGAAAGGTGGATCCTGCCAGAGTTGGTGTTAGACAGCAGGCGTGAACTAGGACCTAAAAGAGAGAGGAAAAGTCTTTTTTATTTATTTTGTTTACATCACAGAGCCGGCATGGGATTGGAGAGGTTGTAATCCTATACTTCTACAAAGATTAAGGGGTCCTTTTATTAAGGCAAGTATTTAGCGCGCGCTAAGTCAGTGTACCTTAATAAAAGGACCCTTTAAGTATCTTACTAAAAAATTTGGCCCGCGACTTAGCCTATGTTTTTGATTTCGGCCCCTTATGCAATTGAATTTGACACCCCTGATTTAGATGGAAAAGCCTGTTTAAGGCTAGTCTCAAACTTAATAGAATGAGATAGGGACACAGTTTCTCCCTGTGGCCACAGATTCTTCCCATCCCTGCCCCATGGTTAACTGCAGGTACCTGTCCTTATGTCATTTAAGGAGAGCTAGCTTGGTGTTTATTTTCAGGGGGAGGGGAGGGCACAAGGGAGAATGACTTGTGATGTGAACGGGGCAAAAGCACTTAAACACAAAGTACCATAGTAACTCTCAAGTTTCCTCAACTATTTGGCCTTCATCTACTGCTAGCTCACACTCTATGCTGACTTAATAAGGAAAGAGAGAAGCATAAATGGTGAAGTACATTGATTTTGTGTTTCTTCTTCTTTAAAACTAGGTCTTTTTTTTGCCTCCAATATACAGCAACCCTTCTAGGTTGAGTAACCTCCAAAAATGTGTAACTGATAATTCTAAACTTTACTGCTACATTCCAAGTCTTCCACTATGCCAGGAGGCTCAAGAAGGAAGAGGGAGGAATTTTGGGCAGTTAGGGCCAGTGGGACAATGGATAACATGTCTCACTACAGAACAGGCTAGGTTCAATTCCTGTCTGTCTGGCTCATGTGCTCCCCTTCTTTTCCTATTAGACGGTAAGGGCCTGTGATTCCACAGTTCTAGAAGCTTAAAACCTCAAACATGGTGGTGGCAGAATATCCACACATGGCCAAACACAACCAACATACATCAAAAATGTTACTGTTTGTGCACTTGAGTAATGACCCTCTTCTTTTCAAGAATGGGGTTTTCAGGCTTCTTGGACTCCTTATGAAGCATCACATAAAATCTAATCCAAAACCAAGAAAGTACCCCAAAGAAGTCAGGCATCAACTCCTTCTTCCGTTTTGACTCTCAGGTTCCCTCTAAACTACTTGGCCTTCATCTGCTGGTAGCTCGCACTCCTTGCTGACTTAATAAGCAAAGAGAGAACCATATACAGTGCAATGCACTGACTATGTGAGTTTCTTCTTCTTTAAAACTAGGTCTTGCTTTCTCCAATGTACAGCAACACTTCTAGGTTGAGTACTGTGACCTCCAAAAATGTGTAACTTAACTCAAAGCTTTACTGCTACTTTCCAAGTTTTCCACTATGCCAGGAGGCAGGGAAAGAAGAAAGAGGGAGGTGGGGCAGGAAGTTAGGACCAGTGGCATAATGGATAACACATCTGACTAAGATCAAACGAGTCTAGGGTCAACTCCTAGTTGGCTCAAGCACTCCCTTTTTTTCCTATTAGATAGTGAAGGTCTTTGGCCCCATAGCTCTAGATGAAGTCAAACGTGGTGGCAGAACATCTACACGTGGCCAAACACAAGTAAGATACATTAAAAAATGGTCCTATTAAGCATACTGGAAAAGGTAGTTCAGGCTTCCTGGACTCCTGAAAAAAGCATCACATCCAGAACCACAGAAGTACCTGAAAAAAGTCAGGCATCCACTCCTTTGGCTTTGACTTTCATTTCCTCTAAAGTACTTGGCCTTCATCTGCTGCTGGCTCGTACTCCTTAATTCTAGGTATCACACTTCATTAATCACGCATTTTATTATATCTCTATATAGTTTTTTTCCTTATGGTCTTGCAGTTTCTCTTTCTTATACTAAGGCTTCTTAATGTTATTCTCTATCTTAAACCATTAACACCCCCCCCCCTCCTTTTATCAATTATCAAGCTGCGCTAGAGGTTTTTAGCAAGGGCCGACGAAGTAAGTTCTCTGACGCTTATAGGACGTCTAAGAGTATCGGAGCATTTACCGCAATGGCCCTTGCTAGAAACCTCTAGTCCACTCTAAATTTTGTATTTTTATTTTTTCTCAAGTAATTTCATTTTCTATGTTTTCCTTTGCTCTTAATTTGTTCCTATGATTCTATCATAAAAATTGTAACAGCCCAGGTTAAACAATAAGCTAAGATAATTTTTTAAAGAGGAAATATCTTATTTGTTTCAACCTGATTTTACATTTTGGTCTCACTTCTGTTCTTCCATTGTTGCCCACTCCATTTAGTTATTTTCTCTACTACTTCTCCAGGTAGCTGTCTTTTATTGATTCCCTCATAAGTCCCTCTTTACTTTTCTTATTGACTTTGAGGACATGTGCCCCTCTGCCTGTTCCACTCACAGCCCTGTCTCGTTTCACCCTCGGCCCCACACAAACCTCGTCTCTTCCGGGCCGCATCTGGAGGGCATCTGTGTATGGGTGAATATGATGCAATGATGTGTGATGTCACCATGTCACATCTGCGTATGCACAGATGCCCTCCAGACACAATCCCAATTTCAACACTTTTCAAAACCCAGACAAAGTGCAGGGTTTTGAAAAGCCGTCCGGACTAAAAAGAGGACATGTCCAGGTAAATGTTAATGATCCCTCTAACTCATATGCCTTTATGTCTCTTATTTTAACCTCATTCAATCTCCTGCTGTGCTCTACTTCCCCTACTCAGCAACATGCCCACTGCCTTTTTCTTGTCTTCTCCAATTGCTAATTTTTTTTATTTTTTCATCTCGGTTCTTCCCCTCTCCATCTTCTGATAACTTTTGCACTTAATTACCTTCCTTTTCAATCTGGTACAGTCTCCACCAACACATTTAAGAATCTACAGACCATTGAGATTTGTACTTTTCCCATCTCTCATCCACCTATTAACCTCTGTCAATGAAGCCATCTCTTCCTATAATACTATTCTTTCATCTCCTCTGGATACTATCACTCTTCCCATTCTTCATTCTGTAAGGTGTACCAAAGCCTGCGTTTGGCTGGCCTTCAAAATTCACTACCCACATTCCTGTGGTGGTGCTGAAATTTTATTCCCTGCTGATTTCATACATTTAAAATTCTTGGTGAGCCCATTCCAGTCTGGTATTCCAATTATAAAGAATATCCATTTAACAATCACTCTTTTCTCTAACCTTCATTGTTCCTTTGGCACAGTGAGCTCCTTCCTCAAAATGCCTCCACTTCTAACCCCTATTCCCTTCACTTTTTGTCTAGAGTCTAGACTATGGCCAAAAATGTCCATGACAAGGTTCTCAAGGTTAATCTTGAATTCTCTACCAAGTCACCTCCACCTTCTCCTTCCCCATTTATTCTTACTGCCTTCCTTCTGCCCCTGCTAACTTTGTTTCCATTTCTAAAATCAGAGAAAATAAAACTGTACATCTTCTCCTGCTCCTCCAAATTTTAATGGTATTATGTTTCTGGTATTTAAAGGGGTGACTGAAGAGTAGACAACATTGAATATCATGCAATTTTACGTTGATTGTATCATGAACAGATGGAAACACCACCCCTGAGGAAACCTTCAGTATGAAACGTTTGAATTAGCATTGAGTGAAAGTTAAGCATTCCCATTTTTTCTTTATGGACTGAAAGTAAATTTGCAAGAGTAATTATCTCAGGTATTGAAATTATTCTTCACAATTGATGGTTAAAAAAGAAACTGCAAGGTTTTTCTTTTAAGACCAATGATATTAATCATACTCCAGTAAAGACTGATTGAATTATCATGTCTGGGTATTTGAGGTCCCTTTTCCTTGCTTGATGACATATCTCAAGCTAATATCTAAGGGCTCATTTTATCAAACAGTGGTAGAGAGTTTTACCGCGGGCTGGCAAGGTAAATGCTCCAACACTGAAAGGAATTGAACGAGTGTCAGAGCATTTACCTCTCCAGCCTGTGGTAAGAAGTTCTTCCACGGTTAGTAAAAGGATCCCTTAATGTGGGATGCTACTACTACTTATCATTTTTATAGCACTGTACATTAGAACAGAGGTTCTTAAACCAGTCCTGGGGGACCCCCAGTCAGTCGGGTTTTCAAGATATCTCTAATGAATATGCATGAGGCATATTTGCATGCCTGTAACCTCTATTGTAGGCAAACCTGCCTGTTTAGGAATATCTTGAAAACCCGCTTGGCTGGGGGTCCCTCAGGACAGGTTTAAGAACCACTACATTAGAACATGGTCCCTGCATGATCCACTGCATTATAACCACTGAATTCAAGACATGGTCCCTACTCAGGGAGCTTACAATCTAATCAGATTCCTCGTGCATCCCACAGTAAGCCCTTGTAAGCTGTGGTAAGCACATGTTAGTGCATACCTCCAGTGGCGCCTGGGGCAGTGACGCCCCCTCCCTTGCCCTCTTCTCCACCCCACCCCCCTTCCCTTTCCCTGTGCCTCTGTAATTTTTCCAGCACGAGCAGCATCATGAACTTGCTGCCCACGTTGTGTTGGCTCTCCCTCGGATGTCACTTCTTAGGCGCGGGACCCGGAAGTGACATCAGCGAGAGCTGACACTGAGGCGGGCAGCAAGTTCATAATACTGCTCACACCTTGAAAATGAAAGAAACATGAGGAAGGAGGAAGGGAGGGACGCACACATGCAGCAGAGAGGGGGTCAGGAAGGAGCTGGGGGGCTGAGAGGAGGACGGGTACTGGCCGCCGGCACCCCACCAAAACGGTGCCTGGGGCAGACCGCCCCCCCCCTTCATACTACAGCACTGCATACCACTGCTTAGTAAAAGGATCACTAAGTGTCATATCTGATTTGCACTGACTCTTTGTATTTAACAATCCGCTATAATAAAACCCTTAGCGCACATGCACACTTCAATCTCTGTGATCCGTGGGGCAATGCCACCGCATGTGCAGTAGAAGAAGCCTGTGGCGATTTGCGATGCGTGCAGAAATTTCCCCAGCGGTGGTGGCTGTTTGTGACGCGTGTGGCGGTTTCCCCAGCTGAATAAGGAGCCTGCGGCGGGTCCTGGCAGAGCTGCTTCAGAAAACATGGGAGACATCAGAAAAGAGCAGGGAAGGGGTACTGCTGGACAGGGGGAAGAGACAGAAAGAAAGAAAGACAGACAGGGGGCCAGGGAGAGAGACAGAAAGAAAGACAGATGGGGCAGGGAGAGAGAAAGAAAGACAGACATACAGAAAGAAAGAAATGCACATCTATTCTAACACTCGTTAATGTAACGGGCTAAAAAACTAGTTTATTAATAATACCACAGAGCTGCTCAGGCACCAAAGGTTAACAGATCAAGTGAAACCAGGTTGGGAATGACCTGGCCAACACAAATGCAAACAATCAACAAGCAGTAATAATTTACTGATAAAAGATTCACAAACTAGATCATGCCTAAAATCCAGCACATTCCAGCAACTGCCTGCATCAGCGATGTCACAAATGATCTTGGATTATTTAAAACTTATGCAGTGAGCAACAGAGGAACAGTTCATAGGTCTGACAGGCATTCAGAGACCAATCCTATCTCAAAAAATGATGTGCACCGATATCAAAATGCGCAGTGATAGTATCGTAGTCAATGAGGTTAATCCAAGGCTTGATTATTTCTAATTGAAAATGCATACCCAAAAAGCAGATCAATCCAAATAAAAGAAGTAAATCAGTCCAAATAACAAGAAGTCTGATTTTTAATATCAATGCCCCAGCATGGCTTCTTGTGTTCACCTTTGAAGGAAGAACTGCTGCCATTTTAAACAAGAAGTTTTGATTTACTGTGTGATACAGAAGTGCTGATTAGCAGGTGTTTATTTCTTGTTCCTTTCCTCTACAGCAGGGGAGTCAAAGTCCCTCATTGAGGGCTGCAATCTAGTCGGGTTTTCAGGATTTCCCCAATGAATATGCATGAGATCTATTTGCATACACTGCTTTCATTGTATGCTAATAGATCTCATGCATATTCAATGGGGAAATCCTGAAAACCCAAATGGATTGCGGCCCTCGAGGAGGGATTACCCTTGAACATAGCCTTTGGGAGAAACGTAGCCACACCGGATCATTGATATTTATAAATTGGATTTCTCGTTATTTGGACTGATTTAATTTTTGGTTTTGCATTTGATTTGTGGCAGATCATTGCCCCATATTTGTGTTGTTGCCAATATCAAAATGGCAACTACAAATCAAGCAATATCTTGCACTGAAACTCGATAAGGCTGTTATTTGGTTTTACTTTTAAAATATGCCATACTGCCTACTGAGTAGGCACAGTAACTACCCTTGACAGAGCCTTTGGGAGAAACGTAGCCACACCGGATCATTGATATTTATAAATTGGATTTCTCGTTATTTGGACTGATTTAATTTTTGGTTTTGCATTTGATTTGTGGCAGATCATTGCCCCATATTTGTGTTGTTGCCAATATCAAAATGGCAACTACAAATCAAGCAATATCTTGCACTGAAACTCGATAAGGCTGTTATTTGGTTTTACTTTTAAAATTTGCCATACTGCCTACTGAGACTGCCTCTTGGGTAACTTATACCACGAGGCCAATTTAAAAAACAAACAAACCAAAAAAAAAACCATAAGAATAGTCTTACTGGGTCAGGTTTTGAGTGGGTTTTGGAGAGATCACATGTTTCACCAGTTCTAGTTAGAGTGGGATATTGGTCTGAGTCTCCTTCTCTATAGTCCACTATAGTTTCTGCTCTCCTCTGTCTTCTCTTTATTCTCTTATCAGGATTTTTTGTCTATTTGTCATTTTTCTCTCTCCTCTTGTCTTCTTCACTCCCTCCATTATATCTGTCTCCAGAATCAATTTTTCCTTTTAATTTCTTCCATTTATTTTCTGCCTCTCTGTTCAGTTTTCATTATTACTACCCAGTCTTCAATTTCTATCTTTTTACTGCAGTCTCTTTCTCTCATTCTGGCCCTCCCCTGCTTCATATTCCCCAGATTTTCACTAACTCTGTCCTCTCATTTTTCCATCTTTTCTCTCTCCCATTCCATCCCATATCTGCTTCCAACCCCCTCTCTCCCCCTTCCATCCAGCATCTTTAATCTTTCTCCCCCTTTCATCTAGCATCTTCCATCTCTTTTCCCCTTCCATTCAGTGTTTCTGCCTTTCACCTTCCATCTAGCATCTATCCCTCTAGCTCCCCTTCCATTTTCTCTCCCTTCTATCAACTGTTTTACCTCTCTCTCCTTTTCCATTCAGTATCTCCCAGTTCCCCCTTTCCGTCTGGTTTCTCCTCCTTCCACCCAGGATCTCCTCTTTATCGCTTCCCCTGTTATGCCCTGCCTCGCCCCAGCCATCCAAGATATCTTACTCTTTCTTATGTTCATGCTGTCCAACATCACCCTTGTCTCTCTCGGCCCCCACCATCCTACATCACCTCTTTCTTCCCTGTCTAATATCACTTTCATCCCTTAGCATCCATCATTACCCTCTCTCTCCTCCCTCTACATTCACCATTGACTGTTTCTCCTCTAATATTTCTCTCTTTTTTCCTTCCCCCATCATGCAGCATCATCCTATCTCTCTTCTTCTTACTCCACTATTGTCCCATATCTCTCACTTTCCACTCCACCCACTCCTGGTCACTCATTGAAACCTCCTCCTGGCCACTTTCATCTGGAGTCTTCAACAGCCTACATAACCATAGGCTTCCCTTTCCTCTCACTCACTTGTTCCCCTTCCCCACTTGCTGCTGACCTGTGACCTCAAACAGAAAGAAACTCTGCATGGGGTTGTAATCTTTTGATTGCTGCTGCTGGCTTCCCCCCCTTCTCCTCTCCCCAAAACAGCGAGTGAGAGGCAGGGAAGTAAAAGCTTGCAGCAACTCCAGGCTGTCGCAAAGTAGAGAATGACATGGGGATGGGTGCCTACGGTTAACCGTGGGGTGGGGATGGGAAGAGAGCCCATGGGGAGGGAACAGAGACAGAGCCTGTGGAAATGGGGCGGGGTCAGGGACAAACTTTGTCCTCCATGTCAATCTCTAAAAACTTGAGACTATTATCAATATGTAAAAATGTTCTCAACTTAGACAATTGGCAACTGAATTAAATGATTTAAAAAACTGCAGAAGCTTCTTTTGAATTTAAATGAACTACACTTCTCCCTCCAAATTTGCAGGTTTAGGACTCACGGCTTTGGTTATTCGTGAGTTTCTAAACCATGACCCACCACCGCCTCCCGAATATCTCCACACTGTACCTCGTGGCCTAGCGGTGAAGCGGGGCAGGTGCGATCTTCCTACATTACTGCCCTTTGCAGAGCCGTCAACAAAAATGGCTGCCGTGAATTCCCGTGGTCTCATGAGACTACAGCGGAAACTCATGGCAGTAATTTTTGCTGACAGCTCTACACAGGGCAGGAGCATAGGAAGATCGCTCCTGCCCCACTTCATCGCTAGGACACCAGGTACAGTGTGGAGAGGTCCGGGAGGCAGGGGTGGGTCAGAGTTGGCCCTAAAAGTTATTCGCGATTTTTCCATATTTGTGGGCCGGCTCTGCCTCTAACCCCCGCGAATATGGAGGGAGAAGTATACTGTTAAATGACATCAAATGACTTATCTGCCTTTGATGTTGCAACAAGAGTCTTGTCTGCTGATCAGATTCCTTCCATCTGCAGTGTCCTTCCATCATGTGCCCAGCTGCTCAAGCATCTTACTGTTACTGCAACAGATTCATCCATCGTTACTGGCATCAAGAAGCATTTCCAACTTTTAACAGACATTTTCTGTTCATCCACTGCACTGTTTATGTTCAGAACTAATGGAGCTGTGGAGAGGAGCTCAGTAAATAAGAAGTTATAATATATGTTCTCCTGTCCCCATGTTTGTTTAGGGTTGTATTTTTTTTTTCCTTTTAATCAACCCTTTAGTAGTAATATTCAGATGTGCTGTTTGACTTTAGTCTGGAGTATTTGAAGTATTCATATGTTCAATACTTTGCATGTGCCATCAAATGTCACTGTTTCAATGAGAAAGATACCATATAAGTCACCAGACCATGCTCTTCCTCAGTACTGGGCTATATTGTTACTATAAACACCTCAAACAAAAGGTTGACCCTTAATGCTCCACAGAAATAAAAATCTGATAAAAACAAAAACACTGGAGAAGATGATGCTCAAGATGCAGGCTTTATTAAAAGTTCAATCCAATAATCCACAAAAAGAAATGCCTAGGACCCAAATCGTTGGGGACTATGGACCCAACACGGTCTGTGTTTCGACAAAACTGTCTTCCTCAGGGATCCCTGAAGGCCCTGATACAGAAACTCGTGGATCAGAGGCTAAAAATGACTGGGCAAAACTCTGCATGGTAAGATACGTTCAGTACCATAGAAGTGCATTCACTCGTTTATGTTATTCCAGTAAACCAAGGAATCGTTATGTGAGAATAAAGGAACTAGTTCTTTTTCTCTGTGTCTGTACCATGAGTAATGTGTTCCTGGTTCCAGAAGATTCTTACTTTTAAGCCAGGAGCCAAGTAGTTCTGCAGATTCCTTAGGCAAATTCAAATCATGTACTAGATCATTAAGTGTACTCTGAGAGGACTGTTGTGGAGTAAAGTCGTATTCAGGCTGGTACACATCATTAGTATCGTCTTTGGTGATTGCGTCAAGTTCACTTTCAACATCGTCTTCTGCCAGGCTCTCTAAAACAGCTGGAGGAAGAGGAGCATGCAAGTCTTCTCCATGTGGAACTGGCCTAATGGCTGAAGGAATGCTTGGATACACAATTTGGTTCGTATTTTTGGAATTGCACCCCTGAACGTTAACTAAACAGAAGTAACAGTCATTAAGATGGTCTTTAGACTCCCTCCACACCATAGGAATTGCAAAATGGCATGCACATTTTTTTTCCTTTTGTCCACAAACTTAACCTCTTTCCTTTTATCCACAATCTTAACCTCTCAGCACAATAGCGGCAAACTTTCTTTGGTGCCCATGCCTTATCGTGGTCACCAAGTTTCACTTTAAAAATAAGCATTGTAAGCTTTTTTCACAAAGCCTGTTATATCCGTTCTTTGCTTAAGCACTGTATAATTTCCACAAATGTAACAGAAAACATTTGAATTGTTCACACACTTGCGTGTAGACATTGTATTACCTGCAATCACAATAGAGAAATAAATTGAGAACAGCACTTGTAATGCAAGCATCTGAGAAAAACAACCCCTCTTTTTTTTTTTTTAGTTCAATCTTCTGTTACTAGCCTCCTCCAGGTCTTTTTTTTGTCTGTGCAATTGTTTTGCGGTCTGCTTGGCAGCCTTGTAATCCATCCTCAATAGCAGAAAACCGCTGCTTAAGATGCTCAGTCCTCTTATTACATGTATCCATTTGTTGTGACAGGCTTGCAACTTCCGCTTATAACGCGGAGATTTTAGACACGCTTTCCTTTATCAATGTTTTAATGTCTTTCAGTTCAGACATTAGAGGTTCCAGGATATCTGAAATAGTAGTGTGGGCAGGTCAGGCTTAGGCCTCTTTGCCACTGCCCGCTGCAAAAGCAGCCTCCAACTTACTTTGCTTTCCAGATGCCATCCTGAAACATATATTATACTCACTATATATGTCAGGGGTGTCAAAGTCCCTCCTCAAGGGCTGCAATCCAGTCAGGTTTTCATGATTTCCCCAATGAATATGCATGAGATCTATTAGCATACAATGAAAGCAGTACATGCAAATAAATCTCATGCATATTCATTGGGGAAATCCCGACTGGATTGCGGCCCTCGAGGAGGGACTTTGACACCCCTGATATATGTATATAATGACTACTCCTAAATTGCCTGTGTTTTATACATGTGTAACCTGCTAGTTAGGAAAAAAAGATGGAGAAAGGAGAGAGCCGTTGATTCAAACGTCCATTCCGCATCAGCGCCAACCACACCCCTTTGATAAACACTTCCAAGGTCACACAATAACAATTAGCAGCAACAGTTGTGCCAGCCTAAAGGCTTACAGGTCTGTATTGAGAAATTTCCCTCCAACAAGACTCATCACCTACTGGCACAGCAATAAATCTTTGAAGTAAAATTGTGAAAAAACTGATAGAAGAAAACTAAGAACAGTTCTGGAATCAAAGTGAGGTAATATCACATATTAGTTTTCAGTCATCCGATATCATGCAGACTAGGGTTATGGATTAAGAACTGGTTACAAGATAAAAACAGAGAGTAGGTTAAATGGTCAATACTTTCAGTGGAGAAGAGTACTGTAAATAGTGACCCCAAGGGTCTGTACTGGGACCACCACTATTTAACATATTAATCAATGATCTAGAGAAGGGAATAACTAGTGAGAGAATTAAATTTGCTGCTGACACAAAGTTGGGATCTTGTCAGGTATGTGCGACCTGGGTTAGGCACTGTTAGAAACAGGATAATGGGTCTGATGAACTTTCGGTCTGTCCCAGTATAGCAACTCTTAGTCTTATGACAGTTGACTGGACTGTATGACGTCAATAGCTGAAGTGAGATAATGCTAAGCACAAGATAATGAAAGGATGGTGGTTAAAATACAGTATAGGCAATGAATGGTCTTAAGGAAGCCGAAGCAGATAGTAACATAGAAATACAAATTTTCTCTTAGCACTGAGCTCTCTTACGGGACCTACAGCTCCAGAAGACTTCAGATAGGGATCATGACCAGGGCTTGGCTGTGCTTCATGTCTCCCCCCTTGTGCCAAAGGTGTGCTCTTACGTTGGTGGGCCCGCTATTCAAAAAAAGTTAACCTTCTAAATTTATGCTCCTATGTTACAAGCATAAGTTTTCAGCTAAAAATTCAGTCCTGCTATTCATCATGCTTACATTTATGAGTTTAGTACTGAAAACCAGTGTTAAGATTTTTCCCACCCTAAATCAACCCTGATACCACCCATTTTTTTATGCTCCTAGATTTAGAAGTTTAGTAAGATTTTGAATATAAAGTTATTCGCTGAGTTCTAGTAAATGATTATGGGCATAACTCTAAAAGTTAAGGGCAAAATTCCTTTGAATATTAGGCCCCCTGTTCTAGCCTGCAAAGCCATGGCTTAGAGACAGATATACTTAGATATGGGGATATAAGAATATATAAGAGTTGCCTTATTGGGACAGACCGAAGGTCCATCAAGCCCAGGATCCTGTTTCCAACAGAGGCCAACCCAGGTTACAAGTACCTGGCAAGATCCCAAAAGAAGATTTTATGCTGATAATGCTGTTGTATAAGTCTCTTGTGAGGCCCCATTTAGAATACTGTGTGCAATTCTGGAGACTGCATTTTCAAAAAAATATTAGTAGGATAGAGTTGGTCCAGAGGGCTGCTACAAAACTGGTTAGTGATCTTTGTCATAAATAGTATGGGGAGAGACCTTAATATGTATATTCTGGAAGAGAGGAGAAATGATAAAATTTGCTGTGAATTCAAGATAGCGTGGGACAGGCATGTGGGATCTCCTAGGGAGAGGAGGAGATAGTGGATGCTGTGGATAGGCAGACTCGATGGGCCATGTAGCCTTTATCTTCCATCATGTTTCTTTGTTGCTTATCCTAGAAATAAGTAGGGCATTTCCCCAAGTGCATCAACAATGGTCTACTCTATTCTCACTACCTGCTTTCTCTACCCCAAGTCTTTTTTTACGCCCAAGTCAATTCACACAAGTTTCCATGGAATCTAGCTACTACAGTATATGAGATTCAGGTACTTGAGACCTGGATTAGCCACTATTGGAAATACGATACTGGGCTAGATGGACTATTCTTATGTTCTCCCCCTTCTCCTGCTAATCCCCTTTAATTTATCTCTCCTCCTGTCTTCTTCCCCCCTCAGTTCCTCCCCAAACACATTTTCATCAATTTCTCTTTGTTCCTCCCAGTCATTCTTTATCAGTCTCTACCACCAGCATCACCCTTCAATATCTCTCTCCCTTCCACAGCCAGCCCCCATCAATCTATTTCTTTATCTCTTCACTCCTAGCCCTACCATGTCACTGGCATGCCTTTCAATTAATAAGTCTTGTCACACCACAACAGGAGATTCTTTTTGCTTCTAGACTCACCCTGGCATGTTGCAGAAAGGTTTGCAGAACATTTGTTGTACAGTATCATGTTTAAAATACATGAGTTAGAAGGATACAGGGGATGGGATTTGATATACCACTTTTTTTTGCACCTGGGGCAATGAAATGTTAAGTGACTTGCACAGTCACAAGAAGCTGCAGTGGGAATAGAATTGACAACTTCAGGATGCTGAGTCAGCTGCTCTAACCACTAGGCCACGCCTCCATGCCACACTGATTCAGGTTGTTTAAAATAAACTGACACTCTGGTGGTAACCATAACACTTTGAGCTCACCCTTCCCAAAGAGCAAGTCCCAACCACAACAAGCAAGAAAACAGAGCAGAGTATGCATAAGAGATTTTTTATTATTATTATTGAGTTCCTTTTCTTGAATTTTCAATGGCCAGAAATACATGCTAATTCACAAAACAGATAAAATAAGGCAATTTTCTGACTGTTCTTTTTGGTTTCTGTTTACCATTTCTATTCAACTGCAAACCCAAAGCTGCTCAGCAAGTAAAGACTTCAGGAGGAAAAAAAAAAGCATGGCTTCCCTCACTGGCGACAGAATCTGTATTAACTGAAATAACAAAAGCCCAGTGATCGTAGTCATCTGTTGTAAAAGGAAAAAGAATATAGAGAAAAGGAGTTCTCTTCACAAGCTGGGGAGGAACCCATGTATGCTGGTGACGTCTGAGAATCTTGTCACCAAAACCAAAACATTCTTAATGGTGAGGAATTCACAGAACTCTGTACCGCCTTGTTAAAGCTGCCTGAGATATAACTGGATAATTGTCTGGATGGTGATAAAACTTTTATTCTTTTCAAAAAGACGCCTCAGCCCCACCACTCCACCGCTTATAGTGTTTCATACCGCGGGAAGCATATTGTGGTGCTTCATCATTGGCTGTCAATTTTTGAAAAAAGTTTTCATCTAAATTTTTCTTTCTTTTGAATGCTATTTTGTGATTTATTTAGAAGGTGAATGTTTCAAACTATTTTTACTTGTTTCTATCCATCTGTATCATTTAGCAAGTAGATAGTACTTATCTCAGCCAAAAAAATTCTTTTTCTCACAAACTATAGGAGTCGGATGACAGCGGCACCCTTGGGAGACCCTTGATAAAACACCAGGACGTGTGAAACATGTCGGGTCTGACTCCCTGGGTTTTTTGGCTGAGATAAGTACTATCTACTTGCTAAATGATACAGATGGATAGAAACAAGTAAAAATAGTTTGAAACATTCACCTTCTAAATAAATCACAAAATAGCATTCAAAAGAAGGAAAAATTTAGATGAAAACTTTTTTCAAAAATTGACAGCCAATGATGAAGCACCACAATATGCTTCCCGCGGTATGAAACACTATAAGCGGTGGAGTGGTGGGGCTGAGGCATCTTTTTGAAAAGAATAAAAGTTTTATCACCATCCAGACAATTATTCATTTCTATATTTATAAAGATTTGACTGGATATACCACACTTATAATTTTTTGCCGCATTTTTTAGCTTTGAGATATAACTGGGGCATAGCCAAAGTCTTAAATCACAATAGTGCTGAAGAAGAAGCTGTGAACTTGTTTCCAAAGGGAAGAGGAAGGGATTTAGTTCACAGTTTTTTTTCAGTTCTAGCTCGAGGTAAGTCACATTCAGGTACAGTAAATATTTTCTTATTGACAGAGGGTTTGCAATCTAATTCTATATTTGAGGAAATGGAGGGTTTAAGTAACCTGCCAGGATCACAGGTAGCAGCCATGCAATTTGAACCCCTAACTTCCTCAGTTCTCAGCCCTGTGCTTTAACCATTAGGATGCTCCTCCATTTCTAGTCTCACTCATATTTACTGTACCTGCGCTGCATATGAATTAAAAGGCACTGGGGTGCACAGAAGATAGAGAAGATATAAGCTACCTGTGGAGTGACTGCTGCCAAACATTAGCTGCAGTATGAGGAGGTTTTTATGTGTCTATGTGTTGGAATTTTACTCCATTAAACACTGAGCACATCGTAAGCTCTAATGAGCTCCACAGGTAGGAGTGATGTGCAGTAGACAGCTTCCCGGACTTCCACTGCCATCAAGAAATAGCACACATAACTGACTTGATGCTACTCTCCTGCTTTCCTGTAAAGCCAGCTGTTCTGGATGTCCGAGAGAAGTGGGGGAATTCTCAGCAAAATGTATAAAATGAAAGGCACTTTATTAATAAATCCATGGTGCTGTGTCTCACACCAGTGCTGCAGAGAGGTCCCAAACCAGTGGAGTTCTGGCACTGTCAATTTCAGCTAAGCAGCCATCAAGATACCTCTTGTCCATTTCTTACTAAGCATTCATCTTTCTTCATTCCCCTTCCCGATCCTTTCCAGCTCTGAGTTGAGAGGAGAAGGGAATCAAAAGAGTGAATTCTTTATGTCTCTGCCTGCATTTGGGAGCCAGTAGCCGGGTGCCAGCTCACTAGTAGGAAAGCTGGTATTCTGTGGAAGACAAGGCACGTTGTTCTATCTGCTTAACATGACAAGCGTGACAAAGCAAATGATTGTCCAGGGGATAGCATCGATGGCCATCCTCATCATTGAGTTCCATTCCACAGTCCTGAAACAAAGAAAAAGTAGGTTAACCATCTCGATCTGTGTGACCCTAGGTACACCACATGCAGAATGCACAGCAAAGTCCAACTGGACAGACAAGTAAAGTGACGTAAACATAGAAACATGACGGCAAATAAAGGCCAAATGGCCCATCTAGTCTGCCCATCCGTAGTAACCATTATCTCTTTCTCTCTCCAATAGAAAATTAGAAACATGACGGCAGATAAAAGCCAAATGGCCCATCTAGTCTGCCCATCCACAGTGATGACCAACTCTACTCTCTGAGGGATCAGAAACCAAAACAAGCTTAATCACTGAATGATTCTCTAAAATTTCTTACCCTCAGTTTGTATTTTCCTTTTATGTATCCTTTACTATACTTACTGCAGTTCTCCCTACTTCCCTTATGTATTGGTACATCATGTCCATCTGTGTTGGTTTTAGTTAATAATTAAGACCCTGTTTTAATTGTAAATTGCTTTGAATTAACGATATTGCGATACATCAAAATTTTAATAAAATTTGAAACTTGTCAACACTATTTGTGTCAATATTTTTATTTACCTTGAAAAAGAGACCTGCCTAGAGAAATAGTTGCCCAAATCTACGTTATATGGTCAAGGAAAGGATGATGATCTCTTTTCAGATTAGAACTCAGGTCTAGGAAAAGTTACCTTAAACCAAGGTACATGTGTCCAATTGTCAGTTAACATTTAAACTTTAATGGCGGACCTCACGCGTCACTTAGATAGGATTTTAGATAGTGCTAGGGAGGAGTCAGCTGTCTTGGTACACATAGGTACCAATGACTTAGGAAAATGTGGGAGGGAGGTTCTGGAAGCCAAATTTAGGCTCTTAGGTAGAAATCTGAAATCGAAATCCTCCAGGGTAGCATTTTCAGAAATGCTCCCAGTTCCACGTATAGGATCCAAGAGACAGGCAGAGCTACGAAGTCTCATTGCATGGTTGAGACGATGGTGCAGGAATGAGGGATTTAGATTTGTTAGGAAATGGGCAACCTTCTGGGAAAGGGGGAGCTTGTTCCAAAAGGATGGACTTCACCTTAACCAGGATGGAACCAGGCTGCTGGCGCTAAAAGAGATAGAGCAGCTTTTAAACTGAGATGTGGGGGAAAGCCAACATTCATCCAGGAGCGGATGGTTCGGTGTAAGGTATCCTTGAAGGATACTATTGAAATAGAATATTTAGGGAATCCCAGTAGAGAGGTTTCAATAATAGTGAAAGAAAGCCAGCAGCCTGTAGTTACAAGGAAAATCCACAATTTGAAATGTCTGTATACAAATACTAGAAGTCTAAAAAATAAAATAGGAGAGTTAAGAGTTTATAGCACTGAATGCTGAGGTAGATATAATAGGCATCTCAGAGTCCTAGTGGAAGGATGACAATCAGTGGGACACTGTATTACCTGGGTACAAATTATATCGCAAGGATAGAGTAGATCAAATTGGAGGGGGGTTGCGCTATATGTTAAAGAGGGAATGGAACCAAATAAAATAAACATTCTGCATGACATAGATAGCAGTGTGGAATCCATATGGATAGAAATTCCATGTGTGAAGAGAAGGAATATAAAGGTAGGGATAAAATGAGCAGACAGATGAAGAAATGTTTTCAGAGATTAGGAAAGCTGGAGAAAAGGGCAACAGAATTTAATGGGTGATTTCAATTACCAAAGAAAAAGCAAAAACTATGCTTGACACAGTAATGATCACTCCACTGACCACTATGTAGTACAATATAGGGTGAGAGAGAAACGCAGTATTTTGCACTAAGCTAAACACAGCATATAAATATGTGGAGAAAAAAGCTTCAGTTAATGCTTCATGGGCTCAAAAAAACTCCACAGCAGTATTTACTGCAGTTCTATCACAATGTCCATACAGTGTTTCATTCACAGGATCAATCAGCATCAAAAGCAAACGCTACAGTGTACTAACACCATGCACTGTTGAAACTAAGCAGGAAAAACATATCTGTATTTTCATTCATGCACAATGCTGCTGCTTATTTTTTCCACACACCAATACCCCGACAAGGAGTCTCCGTTTCGCCGGTCAGGGCTGCGTTGGGATAACAACACTCCAGCTGCAACGCTCACACATGCTGCAGCAAGCTTGGGCTAATCCACACCCGGTTTCATGAAGAACGACACAGTACTACTCGAAAGGGTTCAGAGAAGAGCGAATAAAATGGTTAAGGGGCTGGAGGAGTTGCCGTACAGTGAGAGATTAGATAAACTGGGCCTCTTCTCCCTTGAAAAGAGACTGAGAGGGGACATGCTAGGAAATTCTACTTTACGGAGAGGGTAGTGGATGCCTGGAATGCGCTCCCGAGAGAGGTGGTGGAGAGTAAAACTGTGACTGAGTTCAAAGAAGCGTGGGATGAACACAGAAGATTTAGAATCAGAAAATAATATTAAATATTGAACTAGGCCAGTTACTGGGCAGACTTGCACGGTCCGTGTCTGTGTATGGCCGTTTGGTGGAGGATGGGCAGGGGAGGGCTTCAATGGCTGGGAGGGTGTAGATGGGCTGGAGTAAGTCTTAACAGAGATTTTGGCAGTTGGAATCCAAGCACAGTACCGGGTAAAGCTTTGGATTCTTGCCCAGAAATAGCTAAGAAGAAAAATTAAGAAAATAAAATAAAATAAAAAATTTAAATTGAATCAGGTTGGGCAGACTGGATGGACCATTCGGGTCTTTATCTGCCGTCATCTACTATGTTACTATGAAACATTCAATATACTAAAGGGAATAGACTTAGTAGATAAAGACAGGTTGTTCACCCTCTCCAAGGTAGGGAGAACGAGAGGGCACTCTCTAAAGTTAAAAGAGGATAGATTCCGTACAAACGTAAGGAAGTTCTTCACTCAGAAGGTGGTAAAAAACTGGAACGTTTTTCCGGAGGCTGTTATAGGGGAAAACACCCTCCAGGGATTCAAGGCAAAGTTAGACAAGTTCCTGCTGAACTAGAACATATGCAGGTAAAGCTAATCTCAGTTAGGGCGTGAGCGGACTGTCGAGCACGATGGACCACTGGTCTGACCCAGCAGCGGCAATTCTTATGTTCTTATGTTCTATGAAGATGTGAATAAACATGTGGATAAAAGTGAGTAGGTTGATGTAGTGTATGTAGATTTTCCAGAAAACAAAGTTCCATAATGCCCCCAAGATAGCCAGTTTTTGTTGTTGTTATTGTTGTTTTTTTTATTATATATTTATTGAATTTTCAATATAATCAAGCATTAACTTGTACAGAAAGGAAGTTCAGCAAGAAATTAATATAAAAGTAAACAATTACAGTTATATGATATATAAAATCATAAGAAATATAAGATAAGAAATGTTATGTATAAAATACATTATAGAAATATCAAGTGTATTATTAAGATAATTGTATGAAAATTTATGACACTTGTTGTTAAATGAAAAAAAATCAATAAAAAACTTAAACAGAAAAAAAAAAAAAAAAAAAGATTTTTCCATTCAGGGAACCCCACTTGAATGGCCTGCTTCAGTTGCAACCATCTAAAACTTTGTGATTTACCAAGACCAAATTTATGTTGCATCTGTGAAAAGTCAAGCAGCTTACCATTAAATATAACATCATCTAAAATACATATACCATTTTTTAGATACAATTTTTCTTTTGAAGATATACCATGTAAGGAAGGGAGGGGGGAGGGGATGTTTGGATAAAATGTTAAAATAAAATTAATAATAGGGATGGAGGGAGGGTAGGGTAAGGATTTCTTTTAAGTTAATAGAGGATAATGATAAGTTTTTCAAGTTTTTAACTAAGTGTTGTTTCTTATAATTCTTGTACACTTTATGAGAGGGTAAAATGAATTAAGAAAAATAGTGTTGGGAGGGACAGTAGGTTATGGGTTTATATATATATATATATATATATATACACAATTGTTATTGTTTTGATGGATTTATCAAGTGTTGTTTCTGAGACTATGTATGATTTTTTTCTTGTACACTTGTTGAATGATTAAAAAGGAATAAAGAATTAAAAAAAAAAAAAAAAAAGTAAACAATATAAAAAATATCAAATATAAGCATAAATTTCAACTCAAGTCCTCAAAAAAGATCCAAGGTGGATAATAGGCGAGTAATAAGAACATTACATTTACGCAGGTTTATTATCTTCCATATAGGACCCAGGATCAACAACAACAGAAATTGGGACATGATTTAATGAATATATCTAATATTCTGGAAATACCTGACAAAGAATTAGTGACCCCAGCCACTTTACTTTTGACAGTAGCTCTCGCGCACCAGATAAAAACTGGTTGCTGAGACTTTTCTTTAAAAATAAACAAAAAAGAATTTTTAGGTTGTAAAATTCAGATGTTCCCAGATTTGGCTAGGGACACGCAGAGGAGACGTGAATTCTTGTTAAGGAAACCTGGCGTTATAGCCCTGGGGGCGACTTTTTACTTGCGACATCCATGTAAATGTGTAATTATTTGTCGTTCACATAAATTTGTTTTCTTTGAGCCATCTCAACTGACAACTTTTCTCTCAACTTCATGTCTGGAGAAAGATGAAATATGAGTGCTCAGTTTAAGAAGGGTGCTTTAACCTCATTCAACTAGTTATTACTTTCTAAATGTAATGTTCTTATTACAAGATAGCCAGTTTTATGTTTGGCACTAACCACAACATTCAGTGGCACTTAGCCTGAGAAAATTAGAGTCATGGGATTGGTGTCAAAATTCAGTTGTGGATTAGGAATTGGTTATCAGATAGAAAACAGAATGTAGGGTTAAATGGTCATTTTTCTCAATGGAGGAGAGTAAACAGTGAAGTGCCACAGGGGTCTGCACTGGGACTGGTGTTATTTAACTTATTTATAAATGATCTGGAAATTGGAATGACGAGTGAGATGATTAAATTTGCAGATGACAGTAAACTGTTCAAAGTTGTCATAACGCATACAGATTGTGAAAAATTGCAGGCAGACCTTAGGCAATTGGAAGACTGGGCGTCCAAGTGGCAGATTAAATTTAATGTCGACAAATGCAAAGTGATGCACATTGGGATAAATAACCCGAATCACAGTTGCCAGATGCTAGGGTCCACCTTGGGGGCTAGCGCCCAAAAAAAGGATCTGGGTGTCATTATAGACAATACGATGAAACCTTTCACCCAATGTGTGGCGGTGGCCAAAAAAAGCAAACAAGATGTTAGGAATTATTAAAAAAGGGATGGTTAGCATGACTAAGAATATTATAATGACTTGTGGTTTCCTTGACTCCAGTCCTTGGTCTCTTTTTTCCACTTAGATCTTACCCTAAGACATTAAGAGGTCAATATTCAGCCATTGGTGGTGAGCATTTTGCTTACCACCAAAGGTATTATTCACGGATATTCAAAGGCAATACCTATGCGGGCTTTGGCTTTGAATATCTGGTTATTTTTAAGCCGGCTAACACATAACCACTTAAGTCAATATTCGGCACTTAAGCTGCCATAGGTTACTGCATAAAAGCAGGCAGACATTTACATGGGCCCATTTAAGCGCTAACCCCGGCTGCTTAAGTCCTGAATATTAGCACTTAAGCAGCCAAGTACTGATTCCACTCCATAATGCCCCCAAGATAGCCAGTTTTGTGTTTGGCACTAACCACAACATTCTGCGGCACTTAGCCAGTTAAGTGCCACTGAATATTGGCAGCTAGACCAACCAAGTGATTTAACTGGTGAGTGGCTGGCTAAATTGTTTGGAATATCGGGCAACATGCATTCATTTCATGTCACAGCCACTCCTCCCTGTGCTAGCAGACAAGTGTTCAACAATGCAAATAACTGGCCCCAGGTTATAGGAGCCAGAATGTGTCCTTTTCTCTTACCTCACAGTGATAGCATTCCACGTGGTAATCCTTATCCATTGATACCACTCGAATAGTTTCATCTGACCCCTGCAAGAATCAAAGCAAAAGCACAAATATGAGCCCAGATTAAAAAAAAAAAAAAAAGATAATAAATTTGAAGCTGGGGATAGTATCAATGATGAATCGAGCTCCTGAAGGATACTTGGATGCAAAGGGAGGAATGGCTAATGGTATAAAAAAAGTATATAAGTCTCTGGTGAGATTTAATTTGGAGAACTGTGTGTAATTCTAAGGACTGCACTTTCAATATGAAACAATTTTTTATTGATGTTTATAGGCAACCAATACACAGAAGAATACAAAAGACACAAGAAAAAACCCATCAAATTATGTCATATAATAAAACAATAGTGCGTTAATCCCAACCCCTCCCTTGCCCAATACCCCCCTCCCAAATATGCAACAAAGCAAGAAACCCTCCCAAAGAGAGAAGAAGAGAGAGAAAAACAGACTGCATTTTCAAAAGGATAAACACAGGATAGAGTGAATTTAAAGGACAAACTATTAAATGATCAACAGCTTTCATCATAAAGCACAGGAGGGCAGATATAAAGATGTAAACATGTATACTTGAAAGACAGGTAGGATAGAAGAGATATGTGCATACAATAAGGGGCAAATTCTATAAATAGCGTTCTGATTGTAGGCGGCGGTAGGTGTCGTACCGCTATCTAGCCAGCCAATCGGGACGCACATTTTTTAAAAAAACTGCCCCAAGGAGGGTCACCTATATTGTAGGCATTTTCACGAACCTAGGGAGGCGCATGGTTTTGCCTGGAAGAACATAAGAACATAAGCATTGCCTCCAATGGGTCAGACCTGAGGTCCATCGTGCCCAGCAGTCCGCTCACGCGGCGGCCCAACAGGCCCAGGACCTGTACAGTAGCCCTCTATCTATACCCCTCTATCCCTTTTTCCAGAAGGAAACTGTCCAATCCTTTCTTGAACTCCAGTACCATACTCTGTCTTATTACGCCCTCTGGAAGCGCATTCCAGGTGTCCACCACACGCTGGGTAAAGAAAAACTTCCTAGCATTCGTTTTGAATCTGTCCCCTTCCAACTTTTCCGAATGCCCTCTTGTTCTTTTATGTTTTGAAAGTTTGAAGAATCTGTCCCTCTCTACTCTCTCTATGCCCTTCATGATCTTGTAGGTCTCTATCATGTCTCCTCTGAGTCTCCGCTTTTCCAGGGAGAAGAGCCCCAGTCTCTCCAATCTTTCAGTGTATGAAATGTTTTCCATGCCCTTAATCATTCGTGTCGCTCTCCTCTGGACCCTCTCAAGTATTGCCATATCCTTCTTAAGGTATGGTGACCAATACTGAACACAGTACTCCAGGTGCGGGCGCACCATTGCCTGATACAACGGCAGGATGACTTCTTTCGTTCTGGTCGTGGCCTTAAGTGAGCTTAGGCGTCTTCCTAGTACTGCGATAGGTGCCTGAAATGTAGGCCAGCAAAATGCTGGTCTACATTTCAGATAGGGAATTTCCCTGCCGCAAAAAGATTAGCGGCCAGGGCAGGGAACCCATGACCCCCACCCCATGCGAAGATTACCAGCAGGAGGGATGCCCATTCCTTCCTGTCGGAATCCAAGAAACCGCCCCCCACCCCCAAATGTCTGCAGCAGGAGTGCCCATTTCCTCCTGCCGCCACCACCCCAAGACATCCCCTGGTAGTGTCTAGGTAGGTCCCTCCTATGGTTTCCAATAGGGCATAATTTATTAGTTTGAGGAGTTTTATATGTGCTTCCTGACATTTTTTTTGGGATGTATGGAACCCCCTTCCAAGAGAAGTGGTAGAGTCTAAAACTATGAACGGATTTAAAAATACATGGGATAGACATAGGGGATGTGTAAAAGAGTCAGGGATTCTCCCTCAGTAATTATGTTATTCTATCACTGGGCAGCAAAAGGCGCTGGCCCAGTAGTGCAGAAACTACAGTTTTTTGGATATCAAAATCCTTGACTGTCTTCTCAAAATGTCGCTTAGGAGAGTGCCCTTGTAGGCCCATGTGCATAAACAAGCCTTAGATGGCATCCACCACCCAGTATTTAAGCTTTAGTGAGCGCAGAGTCTAAACGTCACCACCATGGATCTGGCTGAAGTCCTCAGCAAGTCACAGAGGGCTCCCAATTCCAGAAAGGCCATTTCTGATTGGAATGAGAGGGCATAGGATGAAGTTAAGAAGTGATAGGCTCATGAGTAATCTAAGGAAATACTTTGTTACAGAAAAGGTGGAAGATGCATAGAACACAAGAGGTGGTGGGGACAGAGACTGTGTCTGAATTTAAGAAAGCCTGGGATAGGCACATGGGATCTCTTAGAGAGAGGAAGAGATAATGATTACTGAGGATGGGCCATTTGGCCTTTATCTGCCATCATGTTTTTATGTTTCTATAATAGTCCAATTTTGCATAGGAAACCATGTGTCTTCCTAAATAGAGTCTTTTGAAAATTACTCTTTTAATGTCATGTACAGCGCACTATGTAAACGTCATACAAAGGAAATTTGCAGAGCTCTGCAAGCAGATGCAAAGTCTGTGGTTACCTGCAGACTCTGCACCAATTCTCAAAGGCAAAAGGCTTTCCCTTTCAATTGTCCAGAAAAAAAAAGAACTTGGCAGCAAATTGTGCCTGCTTTTACTGCAGGCATTTTCCATGATAAATAATGGTCAGAGTTTAACCCTCCCTTTTCCAAAACCGTAGCACGGTTTTTAGCGCCAGCCACAATAACAGCTCCGATGCTCATAGAATTCCTACGAGTGTCAGAGCTGTTACCGCTGCGGCCGACGTTAAAAACTGCACTAAGGTTTTGTAAAAAATGGGGGGGGGGGTTAAGTTTTTAAACAGCCTGACCTCTTTTTTCCTACAGCTAAAAGCACATGTGCTGCTGATCCCCACATGTATTTTTACCATGGAAAATACTGGTCAATTTTAAGGCAGTCTATTTATCCAGGTACAAAAATTATTTCAAAAATGCCCCTCCCCCCCCAAAAAAAAAGAAAAAGTGACTGGGGAGCTATATCACAGGGAGAGAATGCATAGATGGAATAGGCTGCAGTGTAGGGCAGGGGGGAGGAATCCTCAGGTGCGTGCCAGTACCTTCTCTGGGGCAGGTATTAAAAATAATCTTACCTCAGATGGCAGAATAGGCTGCCCACATGCGGCACATTTTGGAGCTAAAACTCTGAAACAGCAATCAGAAACAAAAAGAAAAGTTATATACAGTGAGAGTCCCAATCCATTAGCTCTTTACACAACTTAAGAAAACCCCTGTTCCGCACCTCTATTTAGACAGCTACAATTGCCAAAAGACTCATGAGCCTGGTTTCCTCTATACCCTTCCAGGAAGCTATTGAACTCTAAACCCTGGAATATATATGTATATATATGGTGCCGACATATTGGCGTGGATCCAAGATGTGCATGCAACAAAATTACTTAAGGAGCTATCAAGCATTAATGGGCCTTAATCAATAATTGCACTTAATTGGTATTAATTTGAATTTCTACACACATCTGCTTGCATACTTTTCTATAAGCCCGAGCACTTAAATCCCGTAGCTCGCAACTCAAAAGGGGCAAGGCCAGGCCAGGAGTGTTCCAAAGGTTTGTATATCCCACTCTCCCTCAAACCTATGGGGCTCATAATCGAAAGAGAAAAACGTCCAAAAACCGGCCTAAATTGGCACTTGGACGAACATTGTCAAAATACGTCCAAGTGCCGATAATAAAACCGGGTTTTGGATGTATTTCTAAACGACCTAGGCCTTCATAGTGCTGCTGAACGACCAAAGCTAAATGGGGCATTTCAAGAGGCGTGTCGAGGGCAGGAGTTGGGCGGGACATGGGCCGGTTTAGACTTAGTCGTACAGCATGTATAACCGAAAGTTATACAGCCCACGATCGACGGAACTTGGATGTTGTGACTTAAGACCATTTAAAACATGATCTAAGTCACAAAAACCCACCTAAAGTCACCAGATAAGCACTGCAAACACATAAAACAGACCCCCACACACTACCCCAGTGATCCCCGACTCCCCCACCCCCATAAAAATATTAATCACACCTTTAAAATTCAGCCTCCAGACCATCATCACCTGGCAGCCTGGCATAGGAAAGCCTAGTAATCCAGCACAGAGGCGGCTTAAGCCGTCTTGAGGGTGGGTTAGGGACTCATGAAGAAGAGGACCCATGCCCGTAAGCTCCTGTAATCACCGCATTGATACTTAAACATGTGGACTCCCCTATACACCCCAAAACTCTTTTTTACTGGAATATAAGTGGGTCTAGGGGATTCTGGAGGTGGTTTGGGGGGCTTACCATGACCTATAAGGGAGCTGTAGTGAGGAGAAGACATGGCACCCTTTTTATGAAGTTCACAGCAGTGCCCTCTAAGGTATCCCACTATTTAAGTGCCATGTCTGGGTGTTCAGTCCATCACTTTGCAGACCCCTCCCACGTCCAACAGGGCTTGTTCTAGGCGTTTTTGACTTGGATGAAAAGTTGGACGGAAATGTGGTATAAAGATAGACAATTTAGCGACTTGGACGATTAGATCGGTAGGACGTATAGTTAGTCGATTTTCGAAAGAAAAAAAATTTTGGACGTATTTTTCGAAAATGTGTCCTAGGCTGTTTTTTACTTTGGACGACTTGCAACTTAGACGAAAACGGACTTAGACGTCCCTTTCGATTATGCCCCTCTATGTCTTTAAGGCCCGTCAGTTTATTGGGAATACCCTGAAGTTGAAAAACTCTATACCAGATTGATGGTTCATGGGCTATCACTTGAATTTGAGGAATCAACTCTTTAAGCATGGTGTACTGTATACTGAGGGCTCTTTTTATCAAACTGCTGTAGAGCTTTTTATCAAGGGCTGGTGAGGCAAATGATCCAATGCTCATTCAATTCCTATTAGCGTCACAGCATTTACCTCGCCAGCCCGCAGTAAAAAGCTCTACTACAGTTTAATAAAAGTCAGTGTAAATTGCATATATTTAAGTAGTAAGTGTAACACGTGTCTAAGTTGGATGCATTTATAGCTTAGTTTTTGAGATACTGTTGCATTTGTAGCATACTGAAAAAAGGCACATCTCTTAGAGACTAAAGGAACATCAATATCCTACTAATGTCTTCAAGAAAGCAAAGAAAAGATCTTTTTTTTTTTAGCCCTCGCTCTGAGTTGTTGCAGTACAAGGAAAATCATGAAGCAGCTGAAATTATCCCTTGTGTTTTGAAGCAAACTAAAATCATTAGGAATAGTTTCAAAAAAATGTAAGAAACATTTTCCCTTACTAAAAATATTACCTTGTTTGGAATCTACACATTTTGTACTGGCATTTTCCAGAAGCAGAAATTTATGTGATATTTTATGTCCAACATCTAATGAGAATTTTGCAAAATCCACAGTAGTTCAGTCGGGTGGTCTCCAGCCTTGAGGCCACTGTTCAGTATGTGATGTTATGGTCACTGTCGTGTCTTTTCAGCATCCTCATTCTATCAAAATGTATTTGTTTTTTTAAATCTACAACTACTCATCAGTTTCAATTTTCTATACTGCTCTCCCAAGGGACCTCAGAACAGTTTATATGATTCAGGTACTCAAGCATATTTCCCTGTCTATCCTGGTGGGCTCACAATCTACCTAATGTACCTAGGACAATAGGGGGGATTAAGTGACTTGCCCAGGGTCATAAGGAGCAGCATGGGTTTAAACCCACAGCCTCAGGGAGCTGAGGCTATATAGCTTTAACCACTGCACCAGTTTGACTATTTAATTATACAAAGAATGTGAAAACCGAGTTTTTGTATTGCAGTGGAGTTTTTCTTATGACCAATGATGATAAAAGCACCATAAGATTGTGTTAAGATTTGGGAAGTCTTTTTTTCTCCACTGCCTTTTCTTTGTTATTAGAGGTTCAGTGATTGCCCCAGCAAACACTTGTAGCAGTACGTTCTTTTTGTTGTTGTTCCATTTATAGAAAGCCAAGAAAGGTAATTCATATTTTTATGCAGTTCAAGATACATACACAGTCTCGATCCTTCCATCGCATCTATATTGCACTGCCCTTATAAATTCAGTCCTTTCAGCTAGAAGGATAGCTACCAAACCTACTGGGAGATAGAGCATACTGGATGTACAGAAGGCATGCCAACCTATAAGACCACCTGTTAATCAGTTTCTCTATCTCCACCTGCTGGTCGATGTGTGCTATCCCACTGGTCTCTGGATTCATCTGCTGCTGTGCTAAGGAATGGTACTATCAATTTTAATAAGTAAATTGAACCATAGAGAATAATGCATGTTAGATAAATACTACACCGTGGACTGATTATCCACTTGTTTCAAAACCTTGCGAGTAGTGCTCAGTATGGAGCTAAAGATCTTGCAGACTTGTCATGGCCATTATGATAAGTAATTGGAGAGGGTATAGCAAGCTTCTTTCCAGTGTCAGCTAGCTAGGTTACCTGCAGTAGGTACCCTGAATGATCCAGTGCATCCTGTGATGCACAATATAAGATTTGTGATATCCCCAAAATTAGGAAAATTGACCCCTCTGTTCTCTTTACCACCTTGCAGCTCTTCAGTGCAATTCTTGGAGTTTTATCGCTCTACATGAACTGTGTATGTATTTTGTCAGTCCCCATAAAGAACTTCTTTGAAAAGAGGATCGGAATCATTCCTAGGCTTTACATGATCACCAGTGCAATGGACATTTTTACTGTTTCCATCTGTCCTCACCAATTCGTGAATTTAAGTTCCCATTTATTACAAAACTCTTGAACCGTAGTAATTCTTCTCTGGTCACACATCTCCATTCAAATGAATGCCCAAATACTTAATACCCACCAATTCCCTTTTAAAGGGATAAGGTTTCATAATCGCATTGGTACAAAACAGATATTGTCCAATTTATTTTATATCCAGAAAATTTCTCAAAAGAATCGATTAAATCTTACAAGTCTCAAATCAATCTCTGGGATAGTAATGTATAAAAGGGCATTGTTGGCACAAACTAAATATGGTCTTTCTAACTTATACCTTCAATAGCCATGTATGCCCGGATAGCCATAAGAATAGGTTCTAATACAATATCAAAGAGTAGAGGGGAGAGTGGGCATCCCTGCCAGGTACCCCTAGATAGCTGGAATGATTTTGACTTCTCATTGATAACATACAATTCTGCAGTAGAATTACCATACAACTTTACCATTTCTGCAAACCTTTCCCCAGGGCCTAAGCCAAACCACTGTAATATAAAGAACATATATGGCCACTCCACCCTATCAAATGCCTTTTCTTCATGTGAATTGGAATGGTTTTGAGGGAGGCAACGCTCATCCAAAAATACAAGATCAGCCTTGTGAGTTGTTGCATAGTAACTAGATTGTTGTATAAATAGCTCTCCTCTTGCTCAAGCACATGACAGGCCAGTAAGTGAATTTAAGTCTTCTTAGGATTTCAGGGTCCTAACATACTAGCCACTATGTAATCTCTTCTCTAAAACTTTAATTTCCTCTTTCACATTTTAAATCTTAGCCTTACTTTTTTTTTTATTCCATTAGCTGGCATAGCTAATAAAGACACCACGGATGGTAGCCTTAAATGCATCCCACTTAATTTCCCAGGACACTGGAGCATGCTCATTAAAATGAAAGTATTCCCGTATCATGTTTTACAACTTACTAAAAGTCATCCTCTTGCAGCAATACGCTATTAAATCTCCACAGGAGAATGTGGTGCAGTGGTTAAAGCTACACCCTCATCACACTGAGGTTGTGGGTTCAAACTCACACTACTCCTTGTGATCCTGGGCAAGTCACCTAATCTTCCCCCTCCCCCCCCCCCCATTACCCCAGGTACATTAGATAGATTGTGAGCCCACCAGGACAGACAGGGAAAAATGCTTGAGTACCTGAATAAATTCATGTAAAACCATCCTGAGCTTCACTGGGAGAACAGTATAGAAAATGGAATAAATAAATATAAGAATTGCTGTTGCTGGGTCAGACCAGTGGTCCATCGTGCCCAGCAGTCCGCTCCTGTGGCGGCCCCTAGGTCAAAGACTAGTGCCCTAACTGAGACCAGCCCTACCTGCGTATGTTCCGGTTCAGCAGAAACCTGTCTAACTTTGTCTTGAATCCCTGAAGGGTGTTTTCCCCTATGACAGACTCCAGAAGAGCGTTCTAGTTTTCTACCACTCTCTGGCTGAAGAAGAACTTCCTTACGATTGTATGGAATCTATCCCCTTTTAACTTTAGAGAGTGAAACCTTGTCCAGGACCACGGTGGAACGTGATTTAGGAGTGATCATTAGCGACGATATGAAGGCTGTAAATCAAGTAGAGAAGGCATCGTCCAAGGCAAGACAAATGATGGGCTGTATCCGTAGGGGTTTTGTCAGCAGAAAACCTGAAGTCATAATGCCGCTGTACAGATCCATGGTGAGACCTCATCTCGAGTATTGTGTTCAATTCTGGAGACCACACTACCGAAAAGATGTGTTGAGAATTGAGTCGGTTCAGCGAATGGCTACCAGGATGGTTTTGGGGCTCAGGGAACTCACGTATGAAGAAAGGTTAAAAAAACTGCGGATGTACTCACTGGAGGAGCGAAGAGAGAGAGGGGACATGATTGAGACCTTTAAGTATATTACTGGGCGTATAGAGGTGAAAGATGATATCTTCAGTCTTATAGGGCCCTCAGTAACCAGAGGTCACCTGCTGAAAATCAGGGGAGGGAAATTTCAGGGTGATGCGAGGAAGTACTTCTTCACTGAAAGGGTGGTAGATCATTGGAACGAGCTGCCTCAGAGGGTGATTGAGGCCAGCAGCGTGTTAGATTTCAAGAGAAAATGGGATATTCATGTGGGATCTCTGAGAGAGTAGGAGTCAGGGGGTGGGTCATTGGTATGGGCAGACTCGATGGGCTGTAGCCCTTTTCTGCCGTCAATTTCTATGTTTCTATGTTTCTATGTTTCTATGTTCTCTCTACCTTGGAGAGGGTAAACAACCTGTCTTTATCTACTAAGTCTATTCCCTTCAGTATCTTGAATGTTTCAATCATATACCCTCTCAGTTTCATAAGAACATAAGAATTGCCGCTGCTGGTCAGACCAGTGGTCCATCGTGCCGCTCACGCGGCGGCCCTCTGGTCAAAGACCAGTGCCTAACTAAGACTAGCCCTACCTGTGTACATTCCGGTCCTGCAGGAACTTGTCTAACTTTGTCTTGAATCCATGGAAGGTGTTTTCCCCTGTGACAGACTCCGGAAGTTTTCTACCACTCTCTGGGTGAAGAAGAACTTCCTTACGTTCGTACAGAATCTATCCCCTTTCAACTTTAGAGACTGCCCCCTCGTTCTACCCACCTTGGAGAGAGTGAACAACCTGTCCTTATCTACTAAGTCTATACCCTTCAGTACCTTGAATGTTTCAATCATGTCCCCTCTAAATCTCCTCGGCTCGAGGGAGAAGAGGCCCAGTTTCTCTAATCTCTCGCTGTACGACAACTCCTCCAGCCCCTTAACCATTTTAGTCGCTCTTCTCTGGATCCTTTCGAGTAGTACCGTATCCTTCTTCGTGTACGGCGACCAGAGCTGGACACAGTATTCCAGGTGAGAGCATACCATGGCCCGGTACAGCGGCATGATAACCTTCTCCGATCTGTTAGTGATCCCCTTCTTAATCATTCTTAGCATTCTGTTCGCCCTTTTTGCCACCACCGCTCATTGCGCGGACATCTTCATTGACTTGTCGACCAGTTCTCCCAAGTCTCTTTCCTAGGGGTTTCTCCAAGCACTGCACAGGACATCTTGTATTCGTGTATAAGATTTTTGCTATCGACATGCATCACCTTACACTTATCCACGTTAAACCTCATTTGCCATGTCGCAGCCCATTTCTCGAACGTGTTTATGTCACATTGCAGGTCTTCGCAATCCTCCTGTGTCTTTGCTACTCTGAATAAGTCCGTATCGTCTGCAAATTTAATCACCTCGCTCGTCGTACCAATTTCCAGATCGTTTATAAATATGTTGAAGAGCAGGTGTCCAAGCACCGAACCCTGTAGCACTCCAATGGGGATACTTTTCCAGTCCGAGTATTTTCCATTTACCCCCCCCACTCTCTGTTTCCTATCCGCCAGCCAGCTTTTAATCCATGTGAGTATTTCACCCTCGATTCCATGGCTTGCAATTTTTCGAAGTAGTCGTTCACGCGGAACCTTGTCAAATGCCTTCTGAAAATCCAGATATACAATGTCCACTGGGTCACCCTTGTCTATCCGCCTGATTACTCCCTCAAAACAGTGCAGCAAGTCAAGGACATATCCCCATGGTCTGAAACAGAAATATTACCTGAACCAAACTCTTGGGAGTAAAAAAGCAGTAAATTCTAGAAAACAATTTATGGACTTGGGAGTAAAATGTGAATTCTTGTCATTCAGATACACAAGTCTCCTTATGTCTACTACACTTTCATCCTCCATCAAACATCTTAAGTTTTTGTGTAGTGTTGTTGCATACCTATAGCTCAGAAACTTAGCCAGTATGGGATCTACTAAATGATTAAAATCAGCAGCAGCTGCTAAAAAGGGCTGCCGCCATGGTTTGTGTAGTTTGAAAGAATGCCCCCTTCTCCCACAAAGGGAGCATGTATATTCCAAACGAGTCATAAGAACATTAGAACAGCCACATTGGGTCAGACCAATGGTCCATCTTTCCCAGCAGTGGACAAACCAGGTCACAAGTACCTGGCAGAATCCCAAATAGTAGCAAGATTCCATGCAGTGGCTTTCTCCATTTCTAGACTATGGACTTATCCTCCAGGAACTTGTCCAAACCTTTTTAAACCCAAATACACTAACTGATGTCACACCCTCTGGTGATGAGTTCCAGAGCTTAACTATTTATTTTAAAAGCATTACCATTTAACTTCATTGAGTGTTCTCTAGTTTTAGTAGATTTTTGGATTTTTTTGAAAATCAGTCTTGTCCCAGGCAGGGTAGATGGATGATTGTTGTTATGATGATGACTGTTGCGAGAGACAAGAATGAATGCTGAGGGTGTTTCCTGGAGGCAGCATCTGTCTTCCCCCCCCCCAAACTTTAGGCCATCAGACGGATATCACTTGGGAGAGAGTGTGGTCAAAGATGGAGTGTAGCAATTTCAGGGAAAGAAAGCCAGGAATGTTTAGAAAAAGATATCGCATCTTGTTTATTCTTCATCCTTACTTAGGTCGACAAAATAGACTAATATCCCTGAAGGAACATTTTTTTTAAAGTGCAGAATTTGAGCAGCTCTATTGATCTTGGACACTTCTGCAGTCTAAATCATTCTCTGGAAGGGGATGGGGGGAGTAAAGGCTGTCAAGCCACATGCTGCCTTATGCTTTTATACAAAATTTTTGCTTGCCCCATTATTTACCCATTCTACCCTTTCTTTCTGTCCCTCCTTGCTCCTCCAAGATGCACACTTGTTCAAAAATTGCAAAAACTTCCTCGTCCCCCAAAACTAGGGTTGCCATATGGCTCCAGAAAAAAGAGAGGATGGATTGAGACATCCGGGTTTTACTTCCATTGAAAGCAATGGAAGTAAAACCCAGATGTCTCAATCCGTCCTCCTTTTTCTGGAGCCATCTGGTAACCCTACCCCACAATCACACCAACCCCATTCTTGTGTGAATCCCTAGATGCTTCTCCCTGGTTTTGTGCACACTCCATTTGCATCTCTGCAAGGCCTGAGCTACCAGGGCTGCAGCAGGCCCTCCCTTACTTGTGATAGTCCCTGACACAGTAGATTTTGCTATTAGTGTCCACGGTGAAAGGCACGCCATCCAAACACTCGTTGCAGACCACACACCGGAAGCAGCCTGGGTGATAAGATTTACCCAGTGCCTGCAGGATCTAAAAGGAAAGAAAGATGGTGATAGCAATGCAACCATTTCCACTGAGATGATACACGTACATGATGCATCCAAGGTCCAGACCACTCCCTCCCGCCCAAGGATAAACACATTGCCTGTGAAAAGAGGGGAGGGGGGCATGCAAAATTTGGTTAGAAAGGGAGAAACCACAAACATTTTTTTAGCCCATCTTCCCAATCAGGTATTCAAGCATTTTCTCTCACTGCCCCATTGGTCTCAAACTCGAGGCCCGGGGGCCAAATGCAGCCCACCAGGTAATATTCTGAGGTCCTCGGTATGTTTAACATAATCACAAAAGTAAAACAGAACAGTTTCTTGATCATATGTTTCTTTAGCTATAAATTACAATATTATTAAGACTTAGCCAAAATGAAAGATTTATAAACTATGAGTATAAAGAGTTTTACCTCATGCAAAATTGTCATTTCTTTAATAAGACATTAACTATTCTTTCTGAGGCCCTCCAAGTACCTACAAATTCAAAATGTGGCCCTGCGAAGGGTTTGATTTTGAGACCACTGCTCTGTCCTGATGGGCTCACAGTCTTTTCTAAAGTACCTGGAGCAGTGACTTGCCCAGGTTCACAAGGAGCAATGAGGGGTTTAAACCCACAACCTCAGGGTGAAACACAAAGGGCCTGATTCTGTACAGTGTGACCAAAGCTGCATATGCAAATCTCTGCGCTTTGCCAATTTGCGGTGCGCAACTTAATTGTATAACAAGCCAATAAGCGGTGAGAGTTGGCAATTAACAAGTAATAATTGGCACTCATTTGAATTTATGTGCACAAATTTCTAAGCATACTCTACAAAGTGGCACTTATAAATTCTAGTGCGCAGATCTCACAAGGAGGTGTGGCCAGAGGAGAGGCATGGGTGACAAGAGCAGGCGGGGGGAGGGGGGGCTAGAGCAGGACTGGGGAGCGGGATTAGGGCATTACAGGGCGGGGATGGGCGGGCCTTGGTGCGGGTCTAGGGGTCCTGATTTTCCGATTGAAAAATCTGGTAACCCTAGTCATGGGCATTTCTAAAAGTTAGATGCCTCTGTTATAGAATACACCTGATCTGCACACAACTTAGGTGCAAGTCTTTAGGCCTGGTTTTCATCGACCTAAATGGGTACGCCTAAATGTTAGTCATGGCATAGGGGTGCTACTTGTGATTCTATAAACTGCGCCTAACTTTGGAGGCATTTTATAGAATCATGCTAAGAGCTGTTCTTTTCGGTGCCAATTTTTTTTAGGCATCATGTTTATTCAAAAACTTTCTATATTGCATAACAGCCTAAAAAAGGACCTAAGTGGTGTACAACATATAATACATATTCATCAAGAAAGGAACTCCATTTTAAAATAGGATAGAGAAGAGTAAAAGCAAAAGTTAATTTGTTTTTTTCTAAAATACTAAGCAATCAACATCTCCATCATAACAATTCTAATAACAGTTCTAATAAAAACAGTCAAATATTAATAACTCATAATTAATGCATACAAATTTAAAAAATATGTTTTTCCATATCTGAAATTAATCACTACATTAATACAAATTACAGATTACAGCCCCAAACTCAATTATTCAATTTGAGAAAGCCAATTGAAAAAAGTGCGCTTTTAGATGTCTTTTAAAGTTTATATATGATTGATTCTTCTTTTCTCAAATCTATGGGCAAATTATTCCATAACCGTGGAACTAAATAAAAGAACGCACAGTCTCTAGTTGATGCAAGATGAGCCTACAAAATATGAGAAACATGGCCCAAAGGAAATGATTTTCACATAGCCCGTGCAGTTTCATGCAGGCATGTTCCCTTTGAAAATAAGGGAGGTAAAGAAGTACACAGGATGATTTCCCTCTCAGCTGCTTACAAAGTAGGTTGCTGTTGAAAATGTCTCCTGTGCACATTCATTTCCCTCAAAGGACTGCAGCTAAAAGCATCTAGGAAGAGAAATTTCCAGACTGTTCAATTCACTCCCATGAAGACTTATGAAATGTGCCCTCATAGGGGGAAATTCAGTAACAGAGGTGCTAATATAGGTTCCTATTACATGTGCAAATTTTTAGAATACTGGCATTTACATATGTAAATGCAAAAATTTGGCCTATGCACTTCGCTGAAAATGCTTGTTTGAGTTATATGGTGAAAAGGAAGCGTACAGATGGGTACATATTTTATGCATGTTCTACAGCTGGCATTAAGGCTCTGATTCTATAAACAGTGCCTAACATATAGGTGCTGAGGAGAGCATGTGTCAGTCATAAGTTAGACGCCATTTAAAGAATCGTGCCTAAAAGTGGTCTTAGGCACCAGTAGGCATTGAAACCTTAGGTGCACTCTAGGTCAGAGTTTTCTTGGCCTACATGAGTGCATCTAAGTTAGGCGCCTAAGTCAAAACACGCCCATAATCCATCCCCTAAACGCAAAACTCGACCCCGTAACCATGCCTACTTTTTGGTAGGCGCCTTGGAGTAGACCTACCACCTAATTAAGTACGATTTAATTTTCAATTAATGTCACCGATTAAGTTAACTTAATTAAGAAATGCATTTAGATCGGCTAGGCACACTGATCTTGGCACCTAACCTTAGGCATCTTTTAAAGAATCAGGACCTAAGTGCTCACAAGTAAATGGTGAGGGTGGGAGAATTCTATAATTGGTGATGGTATCACCAGCTGCCTAAGAAGCGGCCACTGACAGCATGTCAATCACAAATCAGTGCCGATTATATCATTTTGCTTTTTAATTTTCACCTTAAGGTGCTGGTGTCACGCTTATGGAAGGCTTACACCCCTGCCGGCCTTAGGCGTCCTTACACGCCCCTAAGCGCGTCTGTTTGACGCCTTCATTGTTTTAGAAAATGTGCTTCCAGACTGGTTGGTTAGCGCCCTACCACTGGCTAACCTTTGGCATGTCTTAGAGAATTTCCCCCTACGTGCATATATACTCAGTTATAAGGGAAAATAGGCAACTGCGTTCTTTCATAGATTAGGCTCCTGTATTCCACAGAAAAAAAGAAAAACACAGCTTCACGTATAATGATGCAAAGAAAAAGAAGGACAACCAATTTATTGGTAACATATAAATAGCTAACACATATACAAAGGATGATGCAAGCTTAAAGAGAGTTTTTTGATCCTTTTAGTACTGGACCCAAACACAGTCCGTGTTTCGGCTCAGAAAGCCTTCTTCAGGGGTATATAACAGAAGCCTGAGTGATTCACCAAAACAGTAGGATGGGTGACTGCATCCCTTCCCCACTCCTTCTTTTGCTTTGCATAGGTTAGGTTCCCACCAGACATTCTATCGTAGAATTATCCTCATTGTGGGTTGTTGTTTTTTTTTTAAATGTAGTTTCCACTTTATAGCAGATCATGCAATGGTTGAGGATGATGGAAGGTCTGCTTCTCATAGGGACACAAAGTTAGCCAGTTCCCGCATGGAGATTTTAGGTCAATCCTGGATTTCTAATGTCTCCACTGTGAAGCATTATAGGACCTACAAAGCTGATATAGGATGTAAATGCAAAAAGCAGGACTGGCTAAAACGTCTCCCTCCTGGAACTGACAACTTGGTGGCTCTGCCTCTAAGTTGGAAGGAGCGATGCAGTGCAGGTCTCAGCTATATTCCAGCAACAGATACAGAGCACACTATTGCTAGGATCCAGGAAACCTTGCGCCAGGCTGCTGACATCCAGCTGCAGAATGAGAAATGGCTCTAACAATCACAAAAACAACACTTGTGGGTTTTTTAAAATTAAAGTCAGATTTTTTTACATGAAATATCGCTCTAGAAAAGCAAGCAATATGCCGAGTGCTTATTTCTGTGCTATATTTTATTGTTAGAAATACAGAGTGGATATCTGGCTGCTTATAAAGACATTTTAAAACCTGAAAATGGTGATCATATTTTGCTCTTTGACGCTGCAATTCCATCTTGTTGATGTTGCCACCAGATGGAGGTTGGCCACGACAGGATGACCCTGTTTCACTGTGCTTAAAGCCTTTCCCAATAGCAGGGGTTTCAGATTCTTGCTTCTTAAGAGGATACTTTTGAAGAGCATTTTAAATCTGGAAATGGCTGTTCACTTGAGGACACAAGCTTTCTGAAGACTGTCTACCCTTTATATAGCTAACAGCATGCACCTGATACAACGCCTTTTCTTTCACCTGCATTTTTGTGGAGGAATTAATGGTAATAGAAGGCTTCCCTTCAGACCGGCACTGCCTCAGAATTTTTTTTTTTCCAATACAACTTTAATTTAAATTGAACAGACCCACTGGCTCTCAAAGCTATATGCCTTGCCTGAATATTGGTGGCAAGGCTTACAGCTGAAACACCTCTAATGTAAAATTTTGGGGAGGTGGGGGAAATGGGGGGGAGAGACTTGCCTGGTTGAGTGTGGCACCCACAAGGTCACATGGACCCCCGAAAGAGTTCCCCAAGCTCAATCTGGCACCACAAACAGGGACAAGAAAGCCATTAAATAAATCCAACAGCCCTATACTACAACAAGGAAAGACTGCACAGGCTTATCACCTCCAACTGCTGGAGACTGAGAATAGGCTGATTGTACTTGGGACTGCACAGCCCACTTATACTACAGCCACAAGTCAGTGTTTCAGTCTCCACATGCTGGCAGAGGAACGTAAACCCATCCATTTCTGTGCCGGTCTGGATGGACGATTTAAAAAAAAAGTATTTCCTTAGATTACTCCTGAGCCTATCACCTCTTAACATCATTGTATGCCCTCTCACTCCAGAGCTTCCTTTCAAATAAAAGACTTCTCAGGTGCATTTACTCCACGTAGGTAAATATCTCTATCATATCTTCCCCTCCCATCTTTTCTCCAAAGAATACATATTGAGATCTTTAAATCTGTCCCCATACGCCTTATGATGAAGACTACCAACCATTTTAGTAGCCTTCCTCTAGACTGAAGCCATCCTGTTTATATATTTTTGAAGGTGCGATCTTCCGAATTGTACACAATATTCTGAATGAGGTCTCATCAGAATCTTATACAGGAGCATCAATACCTCCTTTTCCCTACTGGCCACACCTCTTCCTATGCACCATAGCATTCTTCTAGTTTTTGCCGTCACCTTTTCAACCTGTTTGGCCACCTTAAGATCATCACATACAATCATACCCAAGTCCCGCTCTTCTGCCATACAGAAAAGTTCTTCACCCCCGACACTGTACCATTCCCTTGGGTTTTGCAGCCCAAATGCATGCCCATGCATTTCTTAGCATTAAATCTTAGCTGCCAAATTTCAGACCATTCTTCAAGGTTCTAGGTTCTTCTCATGCTATTTACACCATCTACTCTATTGCAGATTTTGGTATCATCCGAAGGAGGCAAATCTTACTTGACAGCCCTTCAGATATATCATTTTCAAAAATGTTAAACAGGACAGGCCCAAGAACAGAACCTTAAGGCACAACACTGGTAACATCCCTTTCCTTAGAGAGATCTCCAATGACCACTACCCTCTGTTGCCTTCCATTCAACCAGTTCCTAACCCAGTCATTTTGGAGCCCATCCCGAGGATACTGTTTATTTATTAGACGTCTGTGTGGAACAGTGTCAAAGGCTTTGCTAAAATCTAAATACACCATGTCTAGCGCACTCCCTCTAACCAAATCTCTGGTCACCCAGTCAAAGAAATTGATCAGATTTGTCTGACAAGACCTACCTCTAGTGAATCCATGTTGCCTCAGGTCCTGTAATCCACTGGATTCCAGAAATGTCACTATTCTCTGGAGAGGAACCACAGCCACCCTTCTCCAGTCCTCCAGTACCACTCCCATCTGGCCCCATCACTTTGTCTACCTTTAGTTTAGCTAGCTGCTTGCGAACATAATTCTCTGAAAATCAATTAGGGTCTCCTACACCTCCATCCCTATTTGCATTTGTCTTTTGCAGTCCCACTCCCAGGGCTTTTAGTTGTGAACACAGAACAGAAATATTTGTTAAGCAATTCAGCCTTATAAAGCTTCTACATATACTTTTGCATTTCTTCCTATCACTAATATACCTTAAAAAAAAGTCTTGTCCCTCTATTTTACTATGGTTTTTATTTATTAAATACCACTTATATCCTAAGTGGTTTTACATTCAGGTATTTTATCATATTTCCCTATATGTCCCAGCTCAAACTCTATCTAGTGTACCTGGGGCAATGGGGGGATTAAGTGACTTGCCCAGAGTCACAAGGAGCAGCGAGGAATTTGAACCCACAACCTCAGGGTGCTGAGGTTGTGGTTCCAACCACTGCGCCACACACTCCCAAGCTGGCTATTTTTCTTCCATTTGCAACTTTGCTTTCCTGACTACTTGACCAGAGATCTTTTGTAGTTTATATAGATGTGTGCTGACTCTTGTACTCTTTGGGCATGTGAACATTGAAATTGCCTTCACTGTAGAACATTGTGTGAATGAGTCTAGCAGGCTTCCCTGATTACTGCACAAGTTCTGCATTCTTTGAATTTGCATCTCATTATCTTAGTGCATCACTGCAGAATATTTTCTTGCTAATCTAATGGTAGAAGATGTATGCTCAGCCATCAGCACACAACTCTACAGCATGGCTTTCTGCATTGACTCCTCTGATCTCCTGCTTCTGAAATATAATAGATATATCCGCAGTACAAAACACTGGGAAAAACATGTCAGTGAACAAGGCTCTTTGTCACTCGAATGCTTCACTTACCATATCCATGATCATATGGCCACAGACGAAACATCTATCTGCCGACTGCTGGAATCCAGAATACTAGAAGCAAAGAAAAGACGATCAGCTTCCAAGAAACAGGTTGCAATGTTTCTTTTCTTTTATCTTGTTAAACATTGCGTTGTGAGATGCCTAAGATAACAACTCATTGATACAACCGAGACATTTTTGAGCAGGATTGTGAGGGTGCAATCATAGTTGATTCTGAGACTTATCTACTATAGCCATGCAGATACCATTCTGAGACTCTATATACACTACCCCTGGGCTCCTGGAGAGGACGGGCTCTAAAACTAAATAAATAAGTAAAAGATGGCTGGCCCCTTACTAAATACTGTGGTGCACAAGCTTGGCCACAAAGCATTACGAGTAATCAGGGAAATACTTGCACGTGTAGAAAGACACTCCCTCCCTCAGGCCTTGTTCAAACCAACCAAAATATATTGCAAGAGCGGTCAGACAGAGGAGAGTGGTCAGAGACGTTTTACAAATCTGTGATCCTCACTACATAGAGATGGGGAGAAATGCAGCACCTCTGACAAGCTGCAATGAGAGCCCACTGACCACTCTTCCATAACATCCACGACTGTGAAACCCCAAAACTCTGACCACAGGCCTTCTATGTTGCAGCATTCTGTAGAAGAAGCCATTTTGCTGATCAAACGAGTCTTAGCCCTTTACAAATGTTAGTCTATAACAAGCACATATCTATATATATATTCTGATAAATATTCAGAGAAGAAGGGGCTCCTGATCTGGCCGCACCCAGATTTTCAGCAGCACTTACCCTAGATAGATAATTATTATATAATCAGATTTATCCTGACCCACTTCAACACAAAAAGCCCTGTTTGTCAGGAATGAAGTGAACCAATTCAAAACAGACCCAGCAATACCCATGGCTTGTAATCTAGCCAAAAAAAATTTGGTGATTAATAGTGTCAAAAGCTGCTGAGACATCCAAGAATATCATGAAATATATCCTTGAATCAATATTAGTATTAATTGATCAATATGAGTATTAATTTTTAATGTTTAATACCAAGTCTGAACAAACAAGTCAAGGCGGTATACAAACTTGACCCCCCCCCCCTTTTATGAAGCCACATTAGGGTTTTTTAATCGCCAGCTGCGGTGGTAAAACTCCAATGCTCATAGAATTCCTATTGCGGCTTCATAATTGGGGGGGGGGGCGTTAGTATAAGTGTAAGCTTGAAATCTCTTGGTGGTCCTCAGAGCTTTCTCGTATTCATAGTGCAGTCCTTTACATGAAAAAGGTTGGATACCACTGCTGTAAAGGGTGCTCTGCGCGGAATGATCTTTACAGATTACTACCTTTGGGCACATTTCCCGCCTCACCTTAGGGTACGAGCATTTATGCCTGCTGTAAATGTTCACACCCAGCTGAGGGCAGCTAGGTTCGCAAATGCAGGTATTCTTTAATCATACTGATTTTTCACACCCCTGAGTCACTTATGCCCCTCCCAAGGCCACACCCCTTTCTGGAGTTGCATACTGTGAAATTGAAGAACACATTATAGAATAGGGCATATAGGGCAGATCTGTGTGTAACTCCTAATTAAGCTTTGTTAATGCCAATAATTGATTGCTAATTAGCTAATCAGTTTACATGTGGAACAAAGGTCTGTGTGGAAAAATTGCACACCCAACTTTAGTCAACCTATATAGAATCCAGCGGTGAATGCCTGGGACTAAAATTCAGCAGGCAGTAGTCAGATTTAAGAAAACGCTACATAAATATACATTCAGTTTGTTGATAGGAAAGCAAGATGTACTCTTCTGCCACAGAGTAACTAAGTTCAGCACTTGAGGTCCACAAACAGTTCAGGTTTCAAGGATATCCTTAATGAATAATGAATATCCATGAGAGAGATTTACATGCTATCTCATGCATATCCATATTAGGGATACCCTGTAAACATAACCTATTTGTGGTCCTCAAGCGCTGTACTTGTGCACCCTTACTCTATGAAGACAATTTGCAAATTTTAGCTCCTCCAGGAATGGACCTTAAGGCCTCAGTTACTCTTTTGTTGCTTGCATAACAATTTCTGCACGGATATTGTTCAGCAACTTAAAGCTGAATGCTAAGAGAGCTGAGGTTTTCCCGCCCACATTAGATAATGGATCTCTATCTACGCTCACTTATAAAGTGTATTTGGAGCTCTGCTTTGAAGCCCACACCTCAGAGAATGCAAAATGAATTCTCCTTAGCCTTTGGATGATTAGCCAGCTCAAAACATTTGTGGCTCCTTTCAGTTTGAATACAACAATAAATTAAAGAAGACTAAATGGTTACCTATTCATTAAATATAAAGTAAAGAACCATTGATAGAAGTCAAAATGACCCTGCAGGTGATTGTCTTTAATTATTAATTAATTAATAATTAGAGAAAATCACCTGCAGGGTCATTTTGACTTTTTTCAGCCTTTCAGTTTGAGAAATATTTTTCTGGTCCTTTTTGTCATTTTTGGATTACAGTACACTTCTCCCTCCGTATTCACTGTGATAGGGGATTAACAGACCTGCGAATACAGAAAAACCGTGAATAACTTTTTCATATGTTATTCGCTGTTTTCTATTAAAAACCATTGTAAATATGGTGAAACCGCGAATAACATAGTGGGAGACCTGGCCTGTTCCTGAAGGAGAGGCAAAACACGGTGAAGAAAGTGCTGGGAATCAACGATTTTATCTGTAAACACGTGGAGGGGCATAATCGAAAGGGATGTCTAAGTCCGTTTACGTCCATCTCGCAAGTTGTCCAAAGTTAAAAAGAGCTTAAGACACATTTTCGAAACATGCGTCTAACTTTTTTTTCATTTCGAAAATCGTCTAATTATACGTCCTTCCGATCTGATTGTCCAAGCCACTAAATCGTCCATCTTTATACCACATTTTCGTCCAACTTTCTGTCCAAGTCCAAAACGCCTAGAACAAGCCCTGTTGGACGTGGGAGGGGTCTGCAAAGTGATGGACTGCACACCCAGACATGCCACCTAAACAGTGGGGTACCTTACAGGGCATTGCTGTGAACTTTACAAAAAGGGTGCCATGGCTTCTCCTTCTTACAGCTCCCTTATAGGTTATGGTTAGCCCCCCAAATCACCTCCAGAATCCCCTAGACCCACTTATCTACCACCCCAATAGCCCTTATGGCTGCAGAAACCACTTATACGCCAGTACAAAAGGGTTTTGGGGGTGTATAGGGGAGTGCACATGTTTCAGTATCAATGCAGTGATTACAGGGGCTTATGGGCATGGGTCCTCCTCTTCATGGGTCCCTAACCCACCCCCAAGACAGTTTAAGACGCCTCTTTATAGAATGCGCCTGCCAAGTTGTGCACATAACTTCTAATTTGTGCTAATTAGCATCAATTATGAGGTGTTACTTATATAGAGAATTTGGGGGATAATGCACTCAATACATATGGAGCGCACAAAATGCATGTAAAATGCCAATGTAAAATGCCAATGTAAAAAAACTCATAACGCTCCACGTGTATAACACACACATATGTGTAAAAATTAGGCTTTTCTAAAGAAGAATGCATGGCGACATACATTTCAGCCATCCATGCCCATCCCCAATGGAATCCAACCCATACCCGCTAATATCCATTTCATCCTCACCCCTACCCAAAGGAGTTGATATTATTACTATTATTTACTTGCTTGCAGGCCTCTGTTTCCTCACATCCCCAAAATCCATACGTCTGGATTTACCCAGATGGTTTACTAAAACCTCCATGCCGTTTCTCCAGCTCCCCTCCCTCCCTCCATGCCATTTCTCCAGCTCTACCTCTATGCTTCTTCACTAGCCCTCTCTCCCTTCATGCTGTTTCTCCAGCCTCCTTCCCTCCATGCTGTTTCTCCAGCCCCTCCTCTCCGTCCGATGCTTCTTCCCCTCACAAACTCTCTAGCTCTCGACTCCTCACCTACCTCCTCCCTGGACCCAGCCATTGTAATTTAATCTTCAGTCAGCCGACAGCAGTAATAAGGTGAGCCTGCTACCTTGTCCTACCCCGGAAGATGCCTCTCTGCAGTGACTTCCTGTTCCCGTGTAGGTGGGACCTGCAGAGAGGCAGTTTCTGGGGCAGGCTGACGGCAGCAGGCTTACCTCATTACTGCTGGCACCTGCCCAAAAATTAAATTACAGCAGCTGAGCATGGGGGAGTCGGGACAGCCAGCTAAACCCGGACAGACTCCCCCATTTTTAAAAACCATCCAGTCCTGTAAAAAGAGGACATGTCTGTGTTTTCCCAGACATCTGGTAATCCTATGTCTAGGGACCTGTTCTGAATCACTGTGCACTGCTCTGAACCACTAGGCCATGCTTCCTCTCACTATATTTGTGGGTCAACAGACTCAAAATAAATGACAATTTAGATAGACATATATACAAACAGCACATACATATACAAGCATATGTTCATTTACATGTTAACATCGCTTGTGTGACTTGCAAAGTTTGCTAAAGACTCTCAATAAGAAGAAATGTGCACTCACCAAAAAGTCTTCTTCACAAAACACTTTGCCACTGACAAAATAAAAGGCTTTTCCTCTTAGCTTTCGACCTAAGAAAAGAGAGGAAAAAACCCCATATTGTTAAAAATAATATGCAGCTGAGGACACAGGAGACCATTTGAGAAAATGTAGAGCATTGTGAGCTAAGCAATATTTTGTTCTCAGGCATCTAAGAACACCCAGGACATAGAAACATAGAACATGACGGCAGAAAAGTGCCACGGCCCATCTAGTCTGCCCACACTAATGGCCCACCCCCTAACTACCTCCATGAAGAGATCCCACATGCCAATCCTATCTTTTCTTAAAATCTGGCACGCTGCTGGCCTCAATTACCTGTTGTGGAAGATTATTCCAGCGATCAACCACCCTTTCGGTGAAGAAATATTTTCTGGTGTCGTCATGAAATTTCCCACCCCTGATTTTCAACGGATGCCCTCTTGTTGCCGTGGGTCCTTTAAGGAAAAAGAGATCTTCTTCCACCTCGATAAGGCCCGTGACATATTTGAACGTCTCGATCATGTCTCCCCTCTCTCTGCGTTCCTCGAGTGAGTACAGCTGCAACTTACCCAGGACAACACTCTGCTCACTGTAAGAGTTCTCAGAAGCTACTTGTACTGCAGGAACAATGCTTACTGTGCTGTGGATGCAAATCCAGGCTCTGGCCTACATCTGGAGGACCCACCAACCTTCTGTCAGAACTGAATCACACTAAATAGCTGCAAAATTTGTAATGCCATTCTGCATCAAGTGACTTGCTAATGTTCTTTCTCAAAAACATCCAGTCCATTATGGACTGGTTTGGTGACTGTACCTGTGAAATGTCTTAGGTCAAGCTCTTAACTTGTCCTCCCTTAGCAGGCAAGAACTTATTTCCATAAATTTTACAGACATCACTTTCTCCAGAATCATATAATGCCTTTGTATTGCTCCATGTTGTGACCATACCTTGAATGCAGTATATAAATCTGGTTACTGCATCTCAAAAAAAGATGTGGTGGGGCATTTTCGATAAGACATCTAAGTCTAGCTTTGGACATTTCCAAAGTCGGAGACGGAGAAACGGCTATTTTCCAAACCGGCAACCCATAAAATGTCTTTTTTTTTTTTAATCGCCTCCTTAGATGTCTTGGCCACCAGGACATCCAACTTTGTTTGCCATTTTCAACCACAAAACCATCCAAGTTCAAAATGTCCAAATCCAGACCATTTGGACATGGGAGGGGCCAACATTGTAATGGACTGGCCCCCCCCTAGACATGCCAATAGAGCAGCGGGGCACCTTAGAGGGCACTGCTGTGAATATTACATAAAGGGTGCCAGAAGTACATCTCACATAACCCCCTTATAATGTATGATGAGCTCTCCAAAACTCCCCCAAAACCTACTATACCCACCTGTCTACCACCCCAATAGCACTTCTGTCTGCAGGTGGCACTTACAGTATATGGCAACACAGTAGGATTTTGGTGGGCTCACACTTTCCACCATAAATGTAGTGATTAGATTGGCTTATGGGCCTGGGTCTTTCTCTATATGGTTCACTAACTCACATCAGGCTATGATGCTCTACTAGATTTCTCATACTAGGTATAGCTGTTCTACAGACAGGTATGTACTGTTTCATTCTGATTTTTGGGGGGTGGGAGGAGGTCAGTGACCACTGGGGGAGTGTGGGAGGGTAATAACATAATCCATCCAGTGGTCATCTGGTCAATCTGCATACCTTTTTTGGCATTTAGACAATTGTAAAACAGATCTAACTCGTAACATTTACATTCCATCCAGGACATCTTGAGATAGGTTTGATTATTACTACAGGACGTCCAAGCCCGCCCAGAACACGCCTCCAACATGCCCCTCCCCCTTTAGTTTTAGACGCACGGTGGCTAGGACGCATCGCAAGACATCCAGAAAGAGGGTTTTGAACATTGGCACTCGGAAGATTTGTCGAGAAAAACATCCAAGTGCAAATTTATACCATTTTTGGAACATCTTTGTGTTTTGAAAACATCCCTAATAGTGGAATTAGAAAAGATATAGAGTAAGGTAACAAAAATGATAAAGGTGGGAGAGTGTGGCACAGTGGTTAAAGCTACTGCCTCAGCACCCTGAGGTTGTGGGTTCAAACCCACACTGCTCCTTGTGACCCTGAGCAAGTCACTTAATCACCCCATTGCCCCAGGTACATTAGATAGACTGTGAGACCACCAGGACAGACAAGGAATTTAGGAAGAAGTAGAACATATATGATTGGAAGCCAGTGATGAGAACCACGTAATTCTTCCCGCTATCAAGGTATATTCTAGCAGTGGAGTGGTGGGGCTGAGGCTTTCTCAACAATTCAAACAAAGATATATCATAAGGTTATTTATTCAGGAATCAAACATTTAAGTAATATTCATTTATGCCATGTAGGTATTTAAATGTCTCTACCATATCTCCCCTCTCCCATCTTTTCTCCAAAGTATACATATTGAGATCTTTAAGTCTGTCCCCATACATCTTATGATAAAGGCCACTTACCACTTTAGTAGCCTTCCTTTGGACTGTCTCCATCCTGTTTATATCTCCCTGAAGATGCAGTCTCTAGAATTGTACATAATATTCTAAATTGGGTCTTATCAGAGTCTTATACAGGGGCATCAATATCTTCTTTTTCCTACTGGCCACACCTCTCCCTATGCACAATAGTATCCTTCTAGCTTTCACCATCACCTTTTCAACCTGTTTGGCCACCTCTAGATCATCACATATTATCACACCCAAGTCCCGCTCCTCTTTAATGTACAAAAATTCTTCACCCCAAACTGTACCATTCCCTCAGGTTTTTGCAGCCCATGGCCATGCATTTCATAGAATTAAATCTTAACTGCCAAATTTCAGATCATTCTTCAAGCTTCAGGGGTATCTACTCTATTGTGGATTTTGGTATCATCCACAAAGAGGCAAATCTTACCTGATAGCCCTTCAGCAATATCGCTTACAAAAATGTTAAAAAGAACAGGCCCAAAGAACCAAACTTTGAGGCATACCACTGGTAATAACATCTCTTTCCTCAGAAACATCTCCATTGACCACTACCCTTTGTCGCCAAACAACGTTCCTACTCTTACTTCATACCAAGCCACAGGAATTGAATGCCCCCGCAGATCAGATCCCTTGAAGAACTCCTCAGCTTTAGAAAAGCAATAAAAACATACCTCTTCACCTAAACCCCTGCCCTTGACCGATGGACTACAAAGAAATATATATTGGTACCAGAATCAGTATGTGTCGCATAAGGTAAACTTGTATTGTACAATCTTGCACTGTAACTATGGTAAATCTAACTTGTAAACTAGCTATCTATGTGTGTCAAGTTAGGATAAAAACTTGTACTGAAAACCTTGCACTGTAAGGATAACTATGGCAAATTGTAACCGAGAAACTGTATATTATGTATATTAATATTAGACCCCCTAGTATGTGTCAAGTTAGGATAAAAACTTATATCGTAAACTTGTACTGAAATTATTTATGTTTAACCTATAACTCGTAATGAGCTCCTTGGGGACAAGAGGATAGAAAACAAATTCAATCAATCTCTTCCAGAGACAGAAAAACGGTAACACTAGAGGGGGAGGGGCTCAGGATAGGTAACCCTAGAGGACATAAGATGACATTGCAGCGGGAGGGGGGTAGACTCAGGAGGAACATCAGGAAATACTTTTTCACAGAGAGGAAGGTAGATGCCTGGAAGGCCCTTCTTGGAGAGGTGATAGAGGCAAAAACAGTGACAGAGTTCAAAATGGCGTAAGATAGACACAAAGGATCCCTGAATAAAAAGAGAAAAGTATTGACACAAGACTCTACAGAACAAGAACTACAACTTCATTCATGATGAGCAGGTGTGCGCAAAATGGCAGCCCCAGAAGCTTCTACAGTCTGGGTCCAGTATGTAGCATGACGCATCCAGATAGGCTGGAGTTAGTTTGGACAGCGACTCCACCAGGGGGGCAGTGTGGCCAATGCCGGGCAAACTTCTATGGCCTGTGTCCTGTATGTGTCAATATGGAACAGGAGTAAGAATGCATATTTTTACAACATTCATTTAGCCAGAGAGTCTTGCCTATCTCAGGGGAGAGGGGAAAACATCTTATAGTGGAATTTGGCAAATAAAATGGAACTTATCAAGTAAAATGAATAATTACTGGATTGGTTTAATATTGCCTCAAAAATGAATGTGACTGTTGGGCAGACTGGATGGACCACACAGATCTTTATGTCATCATTTACTATGTTCCTATGTCACAAAACCAAAAATAGTTGATTAGTTTCTATAAGTAAATGACTATTTCTCTAATGTTCTTGAGTTTTCTTGTTTATAATTGCTTCTTGCAAGATTTTCTCCATAATAGGAATGGAAAGTTCTGTCTGTGCACACTAGAGGGCACTGTGTGGCAGGCTGCAGAAGGCACTGTGCACAACTTCTGTATATCTCAGTGTTTCCATGCACAGTAACCGCAGGGTGTGTGGGGGCAGGTTGAAACTAGAGTCTGGTCAAGAAACAATTTGAGTGTCAGACATCTTTGCCCCAACTGTCTTCACACAGCCAACAAACAGGGGAGAGAACTTGTGAAAAGTGAAAAATTAGAGCTGTACAATCCCAGCTGCTTCACTTTTTCCATCACAACCAGCCCCATTCCTGTCGCACTTCACCATGAGTTTTATGTCTGCAACACTTTAAGTTACAATCTAAATGACCGTCTCGTACCAGCACTGGTGGGCAGAAAATCTATTGAAGTTAGCTGTGTACTAGTGCAGTGTATCTCTCAAAGAAGGAACTAGAGGCTAGATTCACTAAAGTCCACCTTTCCGAGTCATTCTGGCCAATCGATTCAGTAAAGCTTGTCCATGCAAATGATCAAATCATAAACACACTCCCACGTCTCACTGTAACATCGATTGACACGCGTGCGCACTGTCTCCTTGTTGGTTTTGAAGCACATAACGCATGCTCGAGCTCTTTAGGATTTCACTGCGTAGAAATGGGGCGGGGTTTACTCGCGGACGTCATTGGCGGGTTCCGAATCTGCCTACCGCAAACCATTGTTGTGAGTGAGCAGTGGAATTCTTCGAGTTCATCCTTTTTTTACAGATCGATCTCGAAGTTTATTGAGCGCTTCCAAACAGCTTAACATTTCTCTCAGGAAAAGAACTGTTATGGTGCTAGAAGGCACAATAGTTAACAGCAGTTGAATGCGCTGGGATCACGCGCTGTTTTATACAGCCTACGAATCCCAGGAGACTGTGCAGCTCTTTCTGTTGTGAAGCACGAAGCAACCAAAGGCGACCCCGTGACATCAGATGCACACGACAATCTAGCGGAAGGAAGGGAGGGGGAGGGATAGCTGGCCCTCAAAAGTTATTTTTGATTTTTTTTTAAATTTGTCATTGATATATGAAATGTACAATGCGCAAGGAGAGCACGGGGTTAATCTGGGATTTTCTCGCCATGCACATTACAAATCCGAGATTCACTCCCATGCTCACTATGCGCATTCCCAAAAAATCAAAAAAATATTTCTAACGCTTATGTATATGAAAGTTTACATATATTTAAGTTTAGATATATTTTGGATTTTTTGTGGGGTAGATATATATTTTTAATGGGGTTCTTAACATGCATGCAGCAGTTGCTAGGCAGGAATAGTTGGCGAGGATATAAAGCGACTAGTTCTCAGCAGTCAAAACTTTTTGAAACGGAAAGGCCAGTCGGCTTGGACGAAATGGTTTCATGAATCGATGCCTTAAGAAATTTACAAATAAGCTTGCTATGCACAATTATTATGTAATATTTTTTAGGTGATTTTTTCAATAATGTTCTGCTTAAACTCGACAGTGATCTTAACCATCTGAGATAATAAACACCTTTTACTATACAGTTTTTCTGGAACCTCAGGCCACCACTCAGAGCTCAAACTCGTTCATTGCTCTAAGCTTTATGTGGAAGCTCCTCATTGGATCCTTTTATATTTTTTTAAGCCTCTTTTTGCTTTTGTAATTAGTTTTTTCTTAAACAATTTTATAATCAGACTCAAAGCTTAAAACATTAAGCGATACTTAGCTTGATCTTGTGGTCTTTGGCTACGGGGGATTTCATACCAACATGTTTCGCTAAACAGCTTTATCAAGGTTTGACCCCTAAGATACAACAAAAATTTGGCTTTTGTTGTATCTTAGGGGTCAAACCTTGATAAAGCTGTTTAGCGAAACATGTTGGTATGAAATCCCCCGTAGCCAAAGACCACAAGATCAAGCTAAGTATCGCTTAATGTTTTAAGCTTTGAGTCTGATTATAAAATTGTTTAAGAAAAAACTAATTACAAAAGCAAAAAGAGGCTTAAAAAAATATAAAAGGATCCAATGAGGAGCTTCCACATAAAGCTTAGAGCAATGAACGAGTTTGAGCTCTGAGTGGAGGCCTGAGGTTCCAGAAAAACTGTATAGTAAAAGGTGTTTATTATCTCAGATGGTTAAGATCACTGTCGAGTTTAAGCAGAACATTAAGAAATTTACATGCATTTTTACTCATTTGCATGCACAGATCGGATCGGGTGCGGATGGGGTCTGGAGGAAGGTTAGTGAATCGAGCCATAGTAGGAAAGTGAGCACAAACCGAGCGGTACATGATAGGTTTGCTTAGTGAATCTAGCCCAAGGATTACTTCTTATGTGTTTGTATAGTGCCAAGTACACCCTGTAGTGCTACAGAGAAATCTAAAAAGTGATAGTAGTAGTAATAGAGATGGTCTCTGTCACACTTACTGCACACATCCTAGTGATACACCTGCTAGAGGCTGTGCTAAAATTTATGGAAGCCCTTTCACAGAATAAAGGAAATAATAGTAGAAGATGTTAAAATTTCTATGGTGATTGTGAGCAATCCAGACAGGAACTATATAACAAGAAAAGCAGAGAAAGTTCATTCACTGATAAACCACACTTAGCACCACAGGAAAGGCATCCCCCCCCCCAAAAAAAAAAAATCAAACATTTCAGCTGTGGTGCCATATGCTGCCTAGTCCAGAGGCAGTGAACAAGCAAATCTCTCATGCATATCTCTCTCATTATGGATATCCGGAAAACCACTAGACAGGCTAGGGCAGTGGTCTCAAAGTCAAACCCTTTGTAGGGCCACATTTTGGATTTGTAGGTACTTGGAGGGCCTCAGAAAAAAAATAGTTAATGTCTTATTAAATAAATTACAATTTTGCATGAGGTAAAACTCTTTATAGTTTATAAATCTTTCCTTTTGGCTAAGTCTTAATAATAATATTGTAATTTATAGCTAATGAGACATGTGATCAAGAAACTGTTTTATTTTACTTTTGTGATTATTATAAACATACCGAGGGCCTCAAAATAGTACCTGGCGGGCCGCATGTGGCTCCCCAGGCCACGAGTTTGAGACCACTGGGCTAGGGGTACTCCAAGATCAGCTTGAGAAACACAAGCCTGGACTATGGAGGCTTTCACAGAGAGGGAGAAGGGGAAGAAAACAAGAGAAAGAAACAAAGTAGAGCAATCTGGCATTTCCAATATTTACAGGTTAGAGAGGATGGTCCTATAGGATCTCATTAGACCTGAAATAGAATTGAGGGGGCAATCAGAATGTCCATTCACTTCTCACTCACCCTTACCACTAAAATCTATTTTTATTTTATTTAACATGCTGTGAAAGTAAACAGTTTAGTGTGTGTGTGTGTGTGCGCACTTGCAAAGATGCCAGGTTACTCAGTTCCAGGCTGGAGATTTTGGGACAACCCTGGTCTTCTGACCATCCCACCCTGGTGCATTATGGGACTTGCAGCACTGATTTTAATGATTAGGATCAGGCACTACAAATCCCACACTGTTTTGAGATGTAAGTTCAAAACCAGGCCTAGCCAAAAAGTCTTCAATCTGGACCCGGGTAACTGGCCATCTGCAGTGCATATTGTTGGTAAATGCTGTAAATTCAATCCTTACCACATAGCTAAAGATTCTCTATTTCCCCTCCCAAGTGCTCTACGTAGTTCTTAAATCTGCTCTATGGGATTACCAGCAAGCTTGACTTTTAGGATATATTATCATTGGTTGCCAAAAGAAGTGAGGGTTCAGTTTAAGTTGTATGTGGTACTTTTTAAGGTGATGTATGGAAATACTGCAAAGTATCTGGTGGATTTTATTCGACTTTTAGTTGGTCAGAATGATTTTTCCTTACAGAAATCGATTGTTGAGTTTTCTGTCCCTAAAGTTAATTAGATTTTTTAAAATTTCTATCCTCTTTATGCTATCAGGCAGCTTCTATATGGAATTCTCTACCTTTCACAATTAGGCTTTTACAAAACTATTTTTATTTTAAAAAAAAAAGGCTTAAAACATTTCTTTTTAAAAAGTATGTGGGTTGAATTGAGGTCTCGTGCTGTCTTAGATTACATTGTATTATTATATTATGTTTGCTGTTCTGTATTTACAGTTGTGTTTGAATACTATTACTTTATTCCCAGATTGTTTGATCTGGCTTTTATTAAGTGTGATCCGCTTAGAACTGGAGGCAGGTATGTACGTTTTTATTCTGAACTTTGTGGGGGGTGCAACGGGGTCAGTGAACACCTGGGGAGCATGTGGGGGAGGTTTTTACTTTGTCTCTGCAGTGGTTATCTGGTCTCTTTCGATAGCCTGTCTTTTTACATCGTCTAACTCACAACGTATAAGTTTTGCCTAGGCAGCCTCGTCAAACATTCGATTATCCCTGCAGGATGACTAAGTCTAGGCCGGCCCACATTCTGCCCTAACCACTCCTCCAAAAACACTCCTTTCAGCTCTGGGTGCACAGCGTGATTCAGAGGCCTAAAATGTCTCTGGATACGTCCAAAATGCCGTTTCGATTAACAGCACACGGACGACCTGTCTTTTAGATCATCCAAGTGCCGACTTGGGCGGGTTTTTAGACGTATTTAAGTTTCAATTATGAGCCCTATAGACTCCTACAATTCTCCTGCAGCAGATTCAGGAATGATGCATGGCCACATTAAGAACAGTGTGTGGTTGCGCATGCTGTACCTTAGAGGGGACACTGGTAGGGACAGTTGGCCCTTTTGTCAGCTGGGAACAGAGGTAAGCAAGTTCTGAGTTACATACAAATCCGACTTAAGAACAGCTTTAAAAATGCAACTCGTTCTTAACTCGGGGACTGCCTGTATACTGAAAGCCTAACTGATTGGGTCTGACGGAATGACTGGGTTGAAAATCTCCGGCACAGAGGGACTGTCTCTTGAATGTTTTAATGTACAGCGTTGAATACGTCTAGCAGCACTATAGAAATGATAAATAGCAATAGAGGGTTACCTCATTCTGTGGTAAATATTTGTGAGGTCAGTGATCTGAGGTGAAATTTGATATTTCACCTGCGATCACCAATCCTTAAATGAGATTGCCACATCCCATATCCCTGACCCCCAAAGCATCCCCAATCCCACAAATCACCCTTTTCCAGGACCCCCCCCCCAAAAAAACAAAAAACTTCTGGGGGTCTTGTGCTCTCTCCCCCTCCTGCAATCTTCCTCAATCCACCAATCATAAAAACAGTGTCCCTGGTGGTTTAGTAGACCCTGAATCCCCCACTTAGGATACAGGAGTGAAGTCTCTTTGCTCCTGTTTCAGCGCCACCATCTTGCAAAATAGCAGTCCCTTACCCCGCTCATTGCATCTTGGGAGCCATTAAGCAGGGTCAGTCTGCCAAATAAGGGGTCCATATGAAAGGAGAAGATTCACTAAGCAATGAAGGATTTATTTTTTTTTGGGAGGGGGATTGCTGGGAGAAAAAAGAGATGTGGAGTTAGAATTACCATATGTCCGGATTTACCCGGACGTATCCACTTTTTAGAGGACTGTCCGGGTGTCCAGGTGGTTTCCTGGACTGGTGGGAGTTTGTCCAGGTTTTGGCCTCACTCTCTCCAGCTCCCCACCCCAGAGTCTTTCTGCGTGTTAACACCCCCCAAAACAGATCACAATCTAAAGGTTAGGATGTGCTGTGCTTTAATAAACATTTGAAATCAATAGCGCTGCATTGATTTGGGGGTCAAAAATAGGCACACGCCTTTATACATTTCCAGCCCTTGAAAGAGCTTCAGTCCCGGCTCTGCTATCAAGCTTACCAGGATTCCGAGCTCCCCGCCCCCTTCAGCCGCACGAATGCATGTGGCCACTTCCGCTTCGGGAGAAGGGATTGTCCCAGCTTTCGGCATCGGGGCCCAGAGCGCCTACTCATACACCCGCACACACAGGCCCTGCTCCGACAGCCATCTGTTTTCCGGGCGCGCGTGTACATCCCTGTCCTGCCACCAGAGCTGCAGGATGCAGGCTCCTTTGAGAAATCAAATTCTTGAGAAGTTGACTCTGAAGAAAAGAAGATGCCTCCCACTAACCCCAGACCAGAAAGCAGAGAAGAGAATGGGCACAGCAACTGCTGGCAAAATAATTCTCTCCCCCCAAAAAAAGAAAGCGTTCTCTCCCAGAAAAAAAGAGCCCAGAAGTTTATTAAATTTTTACTATACCGACTATCAGCAAATATCTAGCCGGTTTACAAGTTAAAATAAGATAAAAAATAAAATTAATACAATATAGAAAATAATTGAAATGAAAAAAAGAAGGGGGATTGTGAACATTTAGACTTTAACTGGACATACTGGAAAATGATGGTAGGGAAAAGGAGTGGAAGGGGAAAAAATACATAGTTCAATTTAAAAAAAAAAAAAAAATGGAAAGGGAGGGATGAAACATAAGGAATGGGATCGCTTCCTAAAAGCGGTTGAGGTATTGAAGAATGAATTATATTTGGGAGCAGGAAAACGCGTCTTGGAATAAGAAAGTTTTTTAATTTAACCTTAAATTTATCAATTGATGTCTCGTGACGAATGTGGGATTGCAATGAGTTCCATAGGGTAGGAGCGACTACAGAAAAGTTAGTCTTTCTTGTATAGAAGAAATCTTTGATTGTGGGAACAGATAGAAGGTTTTGATCGGCTGATCTAAGGGTCCGTGATGAGCAGTAAGGGATGAGAAGTTTATCTAGAAAAGAAGGTTGGCGGAAGAATCTAATTTTGAAGACTTGCATAATTGTTTTATATGTGATACGATGGGTTATAGGTAGCCAATGAGCTTCTTTCAGGAGAGGTGTAACGTGGTCATATTTTCCTAATTTGTAAATAAGTTTTATGGCTGTATTTTGTATGAGTTGAAGTCGTCGTAGTTCTTTTTGAGGGAGTCCATTGTAAAGAGAGTTACAGTAATCAAGGTGAGAGATGACAAGTGAATGAATTAGAGTTGTGATGGCTGTAGTATCGAGGATAGATGATAGAGAACGTATAAGCCTTAGTTTGTAAAAACAAGTTTTTACAACTGTACTAATCTGGTCATGAAAGGTAAGATCCTTGTCTAGGGTAACCCCTAGTAGTTTTATTTTGGTTTCCATTTTTGCAGGATGAGTTTTGATGAGAATCTGTTCATGAATAGTTTCGTTCTTTATGGTAGGAAAAAGTAGGCTGCTTGACTTATTGATGTTTAGAGAGAGAGTTTGTTTTCATAGAGCCATTCACTTATTTCGTCTAATTTTTTTTTGTTGTTGTTGATTGTTTGAATATCTGTGGGATTAGAGGTATCTACTGGATGAAGTAATTGAATATCGTCTGCATAGGCATAGGCTGTAAATCCTATTGACTGGGCAAGAGTAAGGAGATGGGACAAAAAAATATTGAACAGCAGAGGAGATAAGATGGAGCCCTGTGGGACACCATAGGTTTGAGATATGGGAAGAAGAACTTCAGGCAGCAAGACATACAGATAAGCTGCTCTCTTTCCTGCTCCTCACCAGCTCTAGGCCTCTTGCTGCATAAGCTCTCCAAACCCAGAATAGCAGGGCTTTTTATGGTTCATAGACAAAACCGCGGAAGACAAAGGCGCGCGCCAACAACTGAGCGCAAGACGAAGGTGCGCGCCGAAGAAAATGACAGTTTTTAGGGGCTCCGATGGGGGGGTTTGTTGGGGAGCCCCCACACTTTACTTAATACAGATCGCGGCGGCGTTGTGGGTGGTTTGGGGGGACAGTTGTAACCCCCCTCATTATACTGTAAACTTAACTTTTTCCCTGTTTTTAGGGAAAAAGTGAAGTTTTCAGTAAAATGTGGGGGGTTACAGCCCCCCAAACCCCCCACAACGCCCCCACAACGCGGCACGATCTGTATAAAGTAAAGTGGGGGGTTCCCCCACACACACAACCCCCGTCGGAGCCCCTAAAAACAGTTATTTTCTTCAACGCCCTTTTTATAGTTCTCTCTACATGTCTTACAGTGATGGATCTCTTAGCCAGGGCCAGCCTTAAGCAGGGGCAGCCCCAAAAAGGGGTAACACACTGGATGAAAGTGTGGGGAGAGAGAGGGAGCACACTGGAAGGGAGAGAAAGAAAGGGGGATACTGGATGGTAGCAGGAAAAGAGACAGAAGGACCTACTGGATGGAAAGGGGTGGGCAGTGGCAGGGTCAGGTGTGGGGCCGGGTTGGGGCCATGTGTCCTCTTTTTTGTCCTCACAAATGTGGAGTACAAAGGGATTTTTTCCCCTCAAATATCTTCCTTTCTGTCAGTGAATTAGCCAAAACCCACTCACGCACTGACAGGAAGGGAGACATTGTACTTTTCCGTGCATCAAACGACTGGTATGTACTGTTTTATCTGACAATGCACATGTTTTTTAACTCTATGGTAATCTGCATATTTTCTTACTGCACTGGGGAACTAAAATTTTGCACTAGGCTTGCTATGCCCTATGTAAGGTTACCGCATCAGGCCTGAAGTTAGCAAACTCTTCAGAAAAAAAGTCATATGTCCCAATGAGGCCAGAGTCCAGCGCACAGAGCTGCGAGGGCTATTTGCTTAGCTTCTACTTCTGCCAAAGCCAACTCTATCCACAGCAACCAATTCCTCAGAGTCACTCCTCAAGCAAGAAGCCACATGAATGCCTACCTCCAATAAAAAGCCTTTCACAGTCTGAGTTCAGCTAATTCGTACATATTATCTAAACATTTTCCCATCTGCTGTGCTTATTTCCTTCCTCTCGGACATGCTTCCTCCTCTGGTCACGCCTCACGTTTCCTTCACACTTTCTTTGGTATTAACTTGTCCTATTTCCTTCCATGACCAGATGGTTCAGAGAGGAAAAGCATGAACCGTGGTGTCAGCACATTTAGAATGGAGGGGCAAAGGGATGAAGACGACTCAAATGAACTCTAAGCAAAAGCAGAGGTCCATCAGGCACAGCCAGTGCCTTTGCTATCAGCAAGAAATGCAGTACTGATAACTGAAGTCATTGGGGTACTATGGCTGAAACAGTTTTATTATTTGTATGTTTGCTTTTTTTTCTTTGAATAATTTTTTAATGGAGCAGAAACAGTCAAAGGACTAAACAGAGACATGTTGAAGCCATGGAAATAACAAGACAACATCCCTGGGCGGTCAGACTACCATCCCCGTCCTGCATCCAGTGGACCAACTCATTACCCAGGAGGCTTTTTTCTTTTAAGCTGGTAGTTTGATGAGGTGCTACAGACTGCAATAAAAGTGTCCTCCTCTCTCTACACACACACAAGCAGATTCTAAAAAGGGCGCAGATCCCAGATCGGCACTCAAAATAATTAATTAATGGGCTCCAATGATTTGATGTCAACAAACACTTAATTGGTACTAATTATGATTTGGGCGGCGTGCTATTCTGTAACAATGGGTATCTAAATTGGGTCATGCACAACTCAGAAGGGTAGGGTTACCATATGTCCAGGTTTCCTCTTTTTGAGGACTCTGTTAGGAGTCCGGGTGGCTTTTTTTTTTTTTTTTTACTACTTTAGTCTGGAGAAACTGAACATCTAGTAACTCTACAGCAGTGGTCTTCATTGCAAGGCCATCAAGCCAATGGTGGTTCACAGAGACCTTCTTGGTGGCTCACGCACCTATCCTGAGCCCCTCCCCCACACCCACCCCCAGCGAGATCTGGGCGCTTGCTCATTATTCTCGTTCCCAGTGGTGCTGCTTTTACTCTTCAGGTTGCCAGCAGCATGAGTGAAGTAAACACGCTGCATTTGGTGACCCGGAACCTTTTCCCTGTGCTACTGCTTCCTGTCCCCGCATAGGCGGGAGCAGTAGCAGACAGAAAGCTTCCGGGTCACCAAAAGAAACATGTTTACTTCACTCACTCTGCCAGCGGCCCAAAGATTTACAGCAATGCCGCTGGGACGAATGGTGAGCAAGCACCGGAGGCCGCGGGGCATGGGGGGAGGGAGGAATACCATGGGGTTGGTAAGAGATATGCTGGACCGTGGGGATGGGGAGGATAGGGAAGAAAAGATGCCAGACCTCTAGGGAAGAAAGGGAAGGGGCAGATAGAGATGCCAGACCACGGGAGGGGGTGAAGGGAAAGAGAGGGATGTCAGACCAGAGAAAGGAAGGAAGGAAAAGATTCCAGACTAAGACAGGGGGAGGGCAAGGAAAAGACAGAGACAAAGATGAAAATGTTATAATGCCCTTGTATCGTTCTATGGTACGGCCGCACCTCGCATACTGTGTCCAGTTCTGGTCGCCGTATCTCAAAAAACTATAGCGGAATTAGAAAAGGTACAGAGACGAGTGACAAAAATGATAAAAGGGATGGGACGACTTCCTAAGAGGAAAGGCTAAAAAGGCTAGGGCTCTTCAGCATGGAGAAGAGACGGTTAAGGGGTGATATGATAGCGGTCTACAAAAAAAATGAGTAGAGTGGAAAGGGTAAATGTGAATCGCTTGTTCACTCTTTCCAAAAATACTAATGACCTATGTAGACGTTTTGGTCCTTAGTACATCTATCTTTTTTGGCCATTCTCAAATATAAAGATGTCCACATGAAAAACACGCAAAACAAGTTTTTTGGACTTTCAAGCAGCTAGCATTCTTAGCAAACTGTTCACAGACAGCTGAGCATTTCTCAACACAGCAGGATTACTGCAGAGAATGTCATATTAAAGTACCAGGTACAGATGTCACTTTAACTTGCTTCTATTGTATGCTGAACCCTTCAAAACCCACCCAAAACTTACTGTACCCACCTGTATACCACAACAACAGCCCTTTTGCCTGTAGGTATCATCTTAATGTAGGTTCAGTAGGTTTTGGAGGGCTCACACTACAGCAGAAGCAAGTTAAAGTGACATCTGTACCTGGGACTTTTAATGTGAAATTCACTTCAGTACTTCTTAGAAGAGCCTCTCTGCTCTCTGGGCTCAAATATCTGTGTTAACATCTGAAGCTGCTTGGGCTGAGAACTTTTCAGCACCCCTTTGTAATACAGGCTAGAATGTACTGAGGCCAGGATTTTTAAAAACTCACATTAAAAAGCGACGATCTGCTAACGCAGCTGTTTTAATAGCGAATTGAAAAAGTGAGACATACTCAAAAAATTGCGCATACAAATGAGGTCAGCAGACAGCAGCGAAGATTCGCTACATTTGCATGTGGCCATCACTGGTGATAGTGATGGGCACATGCGCAGAAAAAATGCGTAAAGAAAAAAAACCACACAACAACATCAGGCCTCCGCGCCAATCAGAGCCTTAGGCCCCTTCCCGGTGCATCTGGTGATGGGCTTGAGGCTCTGATTGGACCAGGTTGTATAAGGCCTTAAACAACTTGGGCCAATCAGAACCTCAGGCTCCTCCCCAGGGCATTCCAAGATGCACTGGGGAGGGGAAGGCCCATTTTTGATGACGCAGGACATCTGGGAGGAGGGAGTCTGTGTCCCTTCGTGCATCAATTTGGAGTAAAGGGGAGGGGACATCGGAGGCAGGAGGGGAGGTGTTCTATGGCCCTGCCAGCGGGGGAGAATGGGCATCTCTCCCGCTGTGGGTGGGGGGGGAGGTACGCAGACGGTATTTCTTGGCAGCGGGAAAGTGTAGGCATCTCTCCCGCTGCTGGAAGGGGTATCACCGCCATTCCGGAAGGGGGTGTTCACTGCTGCTGCTGCAGGGGAGGGGTGTTGTAATGCAGTGGGAGAGAATGGGCACCTTTTTAGCATTTAGATGCTTTTAAAAATGGTCTAGTTTCAAACATCTAGAAAAATCCCAGGACCTTTTATTAAAGATTTGATTATGCCTGATGGAGCATCCAAGTCCTAAGCTCATCCAAAACACGCCTCTAACATGCCCCCTTAACATTTGGACGCAATGGAGACAAAATGACCAGGAAGACATCTAGAAAGTCTGTTTTGAGAATGCCCAAGGACTGTTTTATGCAGTCTTTTGGACGTCTATCTTTTGAGAAAGTGAGCCCCTCGGGGATTTGACCACTATGGTTTGGACACTGACAAGATTGGAGTATTGCTGGTAATGGATTCTATAAGCATCACTGGATCCAAGATAAGTACCTTCTAATTTATTTTTTTTAAATACATAATAATCAATTGCAGTGTAGAGGTTTAGGGAAAGTGAAGTGATGTTATAATGAATCCCATGCTATCTTCCATTACCAGTGTATACGGTTGATAATAGGGTTTACACTGAGCACCATTTTTTCAAAATATTTTACTATATTACAGAAAATGCAACACCATTTAAAAAAATGTATTGGATTTTTTGGTGAACTTTTGAAGGTAACCCTTCTTTTTCAATTTTTTTGGCAATTCAATAGATCTTCTATATTTTTATAATTACCGTTTGGTCTATTGAAGATCATTTTGATAGGTTGAGCTGCAGTTATTTATTAAAGTGCATCATAGAAGCCATTAAAAATTGACTGAGGCTGCTTAACTCAACACAAACAGCCCCTCTCCAGATACAATGGAATAGAACTGTCACCTATAGGAGTGTATTTGGGGGACTGCTGGGATTTCAAGTTTAATCAAATTTGATAAATCGCTTATTACATACTAAGCGAGTGACATTAAAATATATGTTGTACAGCTTTAAAAGGGGATAAAAACAAACTGACAAAACAGACAGACTCAGATACATAAGGGAAGGGAAAAGATAAGGTAAAAGTTACAAAATTACTGTTATTCAGATGAGAAGAAAGAAAAGCCAGGTAGGGGAAAAACATAAGGATTGGGATAAAATTGTTAAAAAGGATTGTTTAAAGATTAAAAGAAGCTTTAAAAAGAAAAGTTTTTAAATTGGTTTTAAATATATTGAGGTCTTTAACTTCTCTTATGTATAAAGGCAGGGCATTCCAGGTAAGAGGGGCCATTACTGAAAATATGTCATGACGTCTGGTTCCAATAATTTTCACGGAAGGAACCATAAGCAACCCTTGAGTTGTAGAACGCAGAGAACGTGTCATGTTATGTGGAATTAGTAACCGGTCTATAAATTGAGGTTCATTGGTGGATAGTGTTTTAAATACTAGAAGTAATATTTTATATGTTATTTGTTGATTAATGGGAAGCCAGTGTGAGTCTATTAAAGTGTCTGTTCCTGGGAAGGTCACTGGCATGTTCATTACTGGGTCTTACAGGCCTCTGGGTTTCTCTTTAGTCAAACCAGCGGGTATTTTTAATGTCACACTGAAGGAGTTAGGCGAAGATGACCGTGTAAATCTTCCGCAGCAGTAACAGCCTCTGCTTCTTTCTTTCTTTCTTTCTCATTCTTTCTTTTTTCCTTACTTGGTAACGTTCCTTTCTGCCTTAAGCACTGCACACCAGAGCAATGGAAGGAATTTCTGGGATGAACTCCGTGGGGGGATGAGGGAGAGCAGAGGGTGTGTGTGATTTAGGAGCAGGAGTTCTGCTCCCAGTTACAGCCTGTATTGGGCAGTATCCAGAATGAACTTTGTGCCAGGCCTCACTGTGAAAAGACAGTCATAGTTTCACTGTGTCTGCTCAAGCCAAGCCAGATGGCTGCAGATCCGCCCTGGGTAAATTTCCTCAAAAGGGTGGTAAATAAATAAAATATCAAATGTGCCAGATCACACATGAACTAGACTCAATTTGCCTAAACCCACCAGTCTAACAATGACCTGCTCTTAGATATAAAATACACAAACATAAGGATTTGTCTAAGATTGCTCTTAGCCTGGTGGATCTAAGTGAACTGAAGGACTGCAAAAATAACAAATTTAATTTTATTTCTTTTTTTCCCAGGCACTGGCTTTGTCTGTTTTCCAATCAAGCTTATTTCCCCCCCCATTTTGTCCTTTTATAAGTCTGCCAAATCCATCTGCGCCCGACACACAGATGAGTTTATACGAGGGCGAGGCCAAAAAAAGTATCCCCCTAGAGGTTTTCCCCATTTTTTTCACCATAAGGACATAAGAAATAGCTTCGCCGGATCAGACCCTAGGTCCATCCAGTCCGGCGACCTGCACCCGCGGAGGCCAAGCTAGGTGTTCCCTGCTGAGAAACCTTGTTTACTCGTATCCCCCAATGTGATTTGCAAGAAGGTGTGCATCCTTGAATCCCAGAATGTTGGTCTCCATCACGACCTCCTCAGGGAGAGCGCTCCAAGCGACCACCACTCGTTGTGCGAAACAGAATTTCCTAATATTTGTCCTGGGCCTGGTGCCCCTCAGTTTCAGTCCATGACCTCTTGTCCGAGTCACATTTGACAATGTGAATAACGATGTTTCTTGCTCTATTTCGTCAAATCCTTTTAGTATTTTAAGTCTCTATCATGTTTCCTCGCAGTCTTCTCTTCTCACTTTGAATTTCAATGAGAAATTTTACATACTTACTTATTCATCATACTTATGTCTTACTATTAAACAACATTTAGGGCTCAGAGAGAAGGCTTCCGGTTCAGGCGCAGGACGCACGTAGGAGCCTTTTCCCACAGCTTTGTGCACTGCAGCATTCAGGGAGCCGGCCCGAAGACACCGCGTTGATCGCACCATGGACCAGCGGCTGAAGAACACTGTCTTCTGCTCGATGGACATGCCGGCAGAAAATTTCTGTGGACCAGTGGTTGAAGAACACTGGTCTAAACCATTTTGAATACTGGGGCCCAAGAATATGGTGCAGCTGCAGTGCTATGTGTTGTAGTGTGGAAACCTCAGCTTGACATCCCAGACCTGGTTGGCAGAGGAGATGTTCTGGGGAACAGCACTGATGGTCTCCAAAAGTAGGGATGATTGGTCAGCGCTAGGTTGCGTCTCTGCCATGTTTGGAGAAAATGTAATGTGTGTTGGAGGATGGCAGGGCGGCAAGAGAAGAGGAAATTAATCAAGACAAGTCTATAAGATAAAAGAGAATTTGGGAATTTTATTTATTAAATAAAAAAAAAAAAGAAAATTAAAACTGACAAGGCTGTGATCAGCAGAATCAAGGGTTATGATCCAGAGCTAGCCTCAAAACAGTGTGGATCTTTAAAATGAATTTAAATAAGGCTAGAGAGGCGTCAATTCCAGGCATATGGCACCGTGAGGTAGAAAGAAGTGTGAAACTGGCAGAGGAGAAGAGCACAGAGATGAGTGATTTACATGATAAGTGGAGTTTATGAGGAGAAACAGTTAAGAAAGGAGAGGTACAAGGAAGTCAATAAGAGAAATTTGAACTGTCTGCAGAAATTGACAGGGAGTCAAAGACGTGTCTTGAGAAGAGGGGTTATAAGTGTAGCGATGCTGTTGAATAAACATTGTGCAGCAGAATTTTGAACAGATTAAAGAGAAACAATTCAGTGGGAGACCTGTGAGAAGCAAGTTAAAGTAGTTTATGCAGGAGGTGATAAAAGACTGGGAAGGGATTTTGGCAGTATATTCAGAAAAGAAAGGGCCAATTTCTGGCAGAGTTACAGAGGAATAAACAATATGTTTTAGCAGTAGTTTGGATGCCTCTGAAAAAAAAAAAGAGAGAGAGTAGATAACGCCAAGGTGATGGGCTGAAAGGAATGGGAGGATGACTGTTATTTACGGAGCTAGATAGAAGTATAAGAGGATGATTTTCAGTCCCTTTTTCCCCAATATATCCACAGCACTCTCAGACTTCCCTTAGAAAACTCCAAAAACACCACTGCCTTAGTAATTTCTCCATCTTACGCATACTTTGCAGGTCCAAGGTATGCAGTATAAGCAATGTGCAGTGATTTAGGAATGAAATCCATGCCTGTCCTTGAGCTGGCCACCCTAATCCCACCCCAACTCTGTTCCTTTTCACATAGGGAAAGTACATATGCTGTGAAGAGTGCATATTTTTCATTCTTTCTCCTGCAGGGTGGGATGGAAGAGGAAAATTTCATAATCTTTTTTTTTTTCTTTTGTATTCCTTTGGGTGAACACAGTACTCCCCCAAAATTCACAGGGGTTAGGTTCTCGGAGTGACCGCGAAAAGTGAAAAACTGCAAAAAAAAATGGATGTGGTACAAAAATGCCCTTCCCACTCTGTTTTTGGCTGCTGCCATTGGTCGCCGTCGGCTGGAAGGCTCCATTGTGCAAGCAGGTTCTACCACTGCAACTGCCACCGATCTCCTCTCTCTCTCCCCCCCTCCCCAATCTCCCTCACAGCAGCCGCGCTGGAAGAAGTAGGTGCCGTTGTAGCAGCTGACGGGCCAAACTCCATGGCGTGAAGGGTAGTGGTGTTGGAGGGGGCAAATGAGCAGCAGCAACGGGCGCTGGGAACCGTGTCCTCAGTCGCCTCCCACATGGATGCAAGCTGCTGCTTCTCCTCATGGGTCCTTCAGCTCAGCGCAAGCCCTTATCAAAAGCAGCAGGAGGAAGAAGAAAAAAAATAAATAAACGCGAATGATTGAGGCCGCGAACGCTGAACCGCAAATTCGCGGAGGAGTACTGTACCCGTTTACCATGAAAATCCTTTTGAAAACTGCCCTCTCAGAAAATGTATTCTCAAAGCTATTTACCCAGCTAAACTGGCCTGCCTGAAAAATGTTCTCAGAAGACAGTGTGAGGCCCTGAAAATGCAGAAAATTGGAGATACAGTGGTACTTCGGAATCCGAACGCCCCAGAACTCGAACGACTAGGAATCCGAACTTTTTTTGGTAGTAAATTTTGTCTTGGAATCCGAACGCCCTGCACATTGTATGTGCCCCAGAATCTGAATGCTGCTTTGGAATATTTGTTAATATTTTACCTTAAAATCCAGTGTATTTCCTGTTAAAATTTGAGTTTGTGGGACCCAGGAACGGATCAATCCAGTTTCTATTATTTTCAATGGGAAAAACTGTCTTGGAACTCGAATGGGGTTCTGGAACAGATTAAGTTCGGATTCCAAGGTATCACTGTATTTCTGGAGCTGTGTTTAGTCCAGGGGACTACATTGTGAGTACAGAATAAAATTTTCAAAGCTGCCTGCAGAAACAGGTGGCACGAACATTTAAGCAAGCAAATCTTTTTAAAAAATAAGAAAAGTTACATAGTTGGGGAAGTATGCAGAAAATCACCTATGTTATGAAGGCAACCTAGACACCTGCGCATCTTTTCTGCACAGACTCTCAGCTATTTCTATCAGCACATAAATTCTCTCACATAAATATACCCCTGCTCTGAAGAACTTGTATATATGTCTCCACATGAATTTATAAAAATGTAATAATCTCTGGAAAAAGATGGCTAAAGTCACCAGAATTTTAAAAACTGAGGGGCTCATAATCGAAAGAGAAAAACATCCAAAAACCGGCCTAAGTCGGCACTTGGACGAACATTTCTCAAAAACGTCCAAGCGCCGATAATAAAACCGGGTTTTGGACGTATTTAAAAATGACCTAGGCCTACATAGTGCCGCTCAACGTCCAAAGCTAAACGGGGCGTTTTGGGAGGCGTGGGCCGGCTTAGACTTAATCATACGGCATGTATAACCGAAAGTTTAACAATAGAGCCTAGATGGAACTTGGACGTTGTGACTTAGACCACCTAAACTCACCAGATAAGAACTGCAAACACATAACACAGACCCCCCACACACTACCCCAGTGATCACCAACCCCCCTACCCCCATAAAAATTTTATTAACAACTTTAAACTTCAGCCTCCAGATCATCATCACCTGGCTGCCTGGCATAGGAAAGCCTATTCGTCCAGCCCAGAGGCAACTGAAGTCGTCTTGGGGGTGGGTTAGGGACCCATAGAGAGGAGGTCCTATGCCCATAAGCCCCTGTAATCACTGCATTGATACTGAAACATGTGCATTGCCCTTTACATCCCCAAAACCCTTTTTTACTGGCATATAAATGGCTCCTGCAGTCTTATGGGCTATTGGGGTGGTAGATAAGTGGGTCTAGGGGATTCTGGAGGTGGTTTGGGGGGCTCACCATCACTTATAAGGGAGCTGTAGTGAGGAGAAGCCATAACACCCTTTTTGTGAAGTTCACAGCAGTGCCCTGTAAGGTACCCCACTATTTGGGTGTGCAGTCCATCACTTTGCAGACCCCTCCCACGTCCAACAGGGCTTGTTCTAGGCGTTTTGGACTTGGACAGAATGTTGGACAGAAATGTGGTATAAAGATAGATGATTTAGTGTCTTGGACGATCAGATCGGCAGGACGTATAATTAGACAATTTTCAAAAGTAAAAAAAAGTTGGACGCATCTTTCGAAAATGTGTCTTAGGTTCTTTTTAACTTTGGACGACTTGCGAGATGGATGTAAATGGACTTAGACATCCCTTTCGATTATGCCCCTCCATGGTTTTCATGAATTCTGTTAGAGTGAACAATTTGTAATACACAGTCTAAACCCCATCGTTATAGAAGTTCACACATGTAACTTTTGTAGCTGCTTATGAACCCATGACATGAACCACTGGCTATTAATATTTTGGATTTTTACTTTAGTCACTTTTATTACAGACAGTCACATGTATAAGTATCTAATCTAAATTTCTCTATCACACTTTTCCAGTACAGGTTCAAAATGATTTACAAGCGAAGAGGCCCATACAGTGATATGCGGAATTACTGTGACATAAACATGTCAAAATACAGACTTATGAGTTTACATAGGGAAATATAAAGTCAACAAAGTGGGTTTACAGAGGTGTTAGTATTCAAGGGTCAATCACTGAAAAAAGTTGCCATAACTGAAATGATTGAATGTCAGTTAGCATTGAGATTATATTGCTGATTGTAAAAATCTGTCAAATAAAAAAAAAGTTTTCATTTTTTTTCATAATCTGATGTAGTTCAACTCTGGTGATGGTAGGAAGGTCAATCTAGGTTCTAGGTAAATAGGGAGAAAAATGCTTAAGTACCTGAATAAATTAATGTAAACCGTTCTGAGCTCTCCTGAGAGAAAATTGATTGAATGAATGAATGAACAAATGTTTGTATTTGACTCCTTTGGATGACGGGATAATCAGCTGGTGTGTGTCGCAGATTCTAGGTGATCAGAAAAAAGGTTTGGAAAAGAGGTGAGTTATTAATTCTGACGTGTTGGCGTGTAGGGTATGGAACATAATGCGGGATATATGCCTGTATGTCACAACTCTATCCCATTTCCACTCAAATTATGCCCCTGAGATCACCGGTGCACAGACTGCATGAATGTGTGTGTGCTCTTCTTGGCACACCCACTTCTTCACATGCAAGCCCCTGTATAATTTTATTAAAGTCATTTTTCACGTGTATAACCCACTTAATAGGTAAAAAAAATTCTTTATAAAACAACCTCGTAACATTCTTTGAAAATTGCCTACCAGGTTTACCTTGAAATCTGCCCCCCTTGAAGTGATTCCACAACAGTGTACAACAGGTCAGTTTCTAAAGCCAGATATTTTGACCCCGAAGGTACAGAAGGCCATATACTGCTTTTTTTGCATTTTTACAATGTTCTAGATGCGAGAATAAAGACAAACTTTGTAAATTTAGATCAGTAAGAGCTGAGGCCTAAAAATGGAAACAAGGAAGCAGCCAGGTGCAGTCGGCCATTCAGAAGATGGCACATTCACACAAACAGGAAGGCGATTACTTAAATAGGGGGAGGTGGTCACAAAGAAAGGAATGCATGTCGGCAGGGCCGGATTTTCCTATAGGCTAACTAGGCTTCAGCCTAGGGCCTCAAGATCCGTGTCACATTTTTTTTATAAAGGTTAGTACCAATAACAACATGTTTCATTTAACATATTGATATATATCACAGTAATGATATATTTTATTATCTCTCATGTAATTTACAAACTTAAAAATGGGAGGTGAAAGGGCCTCATAAGTGGAATAGCCTAGGGCCTCTTTTCATCTAAATCTGGCCCTGCATGTCGGCATGGAGAGAAAGAAGGTTTCATACTCTGAATCTAGCCTGACAGGTTGGAAAAGAACCTGAGCGTTAGAAGAAAACAGAGTAGGACTATGGTCATTAATGAGCAAAAGGTGCAGTGCCACAGGGACACTTCTAATACAATACAATGCTATTGTTTATAAACCAACAAGTACCATATAGCTCGAGCCCCCTGTGAGAATGTATAGAAAATTAAATCAATAAATAAATTGTGGACCGCAAATTACAACAACTAGTTGATTGCTAGGAATTAAAGTATATAAAATTATTATACACACTGTCCATGGCGGAGTATCCTAATGGTTAGAGCAGTGGGATGAGAACCTGGGAAATGGGTTCAATTCCCAGTGCAGCTCCTTGTGACCTTGGGCAAGCCACTTAACCCTCCATTGCTCCGGCTACAAAAACTTAGGGCTCCTTTTACAAAGCCGCGTTAGCAGCTTTATCGCACGCGACTTTTTAATCACATAGAAACATAGAAACATAGAAAGATGACGGCAGAAAAGGGCCACAGCCCATCAAGTCTGCCCACTCTATTGACCCACCCCATTGAGTGCTAGTGACCCAGTTCCTTAACTTGACCCTCGTAGGGATCCCACGTGTATGTCCCATTTATTCTTAAAATCAAGCACGCTGGTGGCCTCGATCACCTGCACCGGAAGTTTGTTCCAGTGATCTACCACCCTTTCCGTGAAGAAATACTTCCTTGTGTCACCACTAAATTTCCCCCCTCTGAGTTTGAGGGGGTGCCCCCTTGTGACCGAGGGTCCCTTGGGAAAGAATATATCGTTTTCCATCTCGACGCGACCAGTGACGTACTTAAATGTCTCAATCATGTCGCCCCGTTCTCTGCGCTCCTCCAGGGTATAGAGCTGCAGTTTGCCCAGTCTTTCTTCGTATGAGAGACCCTTGAGTCCGGCGACCATCCTGGTGGCCATCCGCTGGACCGATTCAGCTCGAAGCACGTCTTTCCGGTAATGTGGCCTCCAGAATTGCACACAGTATTCCAGATGAGGTCTCACCATGGTTCTGTAGAGTGGCATTATGACTTCAGGTTTGCGGCTGACAAAGCTTCGATTGATACATCCCATCATTTGCCTTGCCTTAGATGAGGCCTTCTCTACTTGTTTAGCAGCTTTCATGTCTGCACTGATGATTACCCCCAAGTCCCGTTCCTCTGACGTCCTAGCTAGCGTTTCTCCATTCAAGGAGTATGTTCTGCATGGATTTCCGCTGCCGAGATGCATGACCTTACATTTATTAGCGTTGAAGCCCAGCTGCCATGTCGAGGACCAGTTTTCCAGCGTGATCAGATCCTGCGTCATACTGTCCTTGAGGTTGCTTTCACTTACTATGTTACACAGTTTGGCATCATCGGCAAACAGTGATACTTTACCCTGAAGCCCCCGGGTTAGGTCTCTTATGAATATGTTAAAAAGGGATGGACCCAGGACTGAGCCCTGCGGCACTCCGCTAGTCACCTCCGAAGTCTCAGAGAGGGTGCCGTTGACCACCACCCTCTGAAGTCTTCCACTCAGCCAATCATTGACCCATGCAGTTAGTTTCTCACCCAACCCCATTGATTTCATCTTGTTTAATAGTCTACGGTGTGGGACACTGTCGAAAGCTTTACTGAAATCCAAGTATACTATGTCCAGAGCCTCTCCTGAGTCTAGTTTTCCTGTCACCCAATCAAAGAAGCTTATAAGATTAGATTGGCATGACCTGCCTCTTGTGAATCCATGTTGACAGGGATCCCTTAGATTCCCTTCATCCAATATCGAGTCTAATTTACCTTTGAGTAGAGTTTCCATGAGTTTACACACTATTGATGTGAGACTCACAGGTCTGTAGTTCGCTGCCTCTGCTCGCGCTAACCCCCGCGCTAGCCAAAAAACTACCGCCTGCTCAAGAGGAGGTGGTAGCGGCTAGCGCGGGCGGCAGTTTAGTGCGCGTTACACCGCTAATGCGGCCTCGTAAAAGGAGCCCTTAAATCGTGATCTCACTAGGAACAGAGAAGGTATCTATATATAATAAATGCGAAGTGCTTTGGTTGTACCACAGAAAGGAAGTATATCAAATCCACCATTTAAAATAATAATTATAAACTCTTCTAAAAGTCAAGGAGCAAAAAGTTTTTGAAATGACAACGTATTCGATTTTCACCATTGCTCTTTGGTGAAGACTCAGGGTACTGGATGGAGGTCGCAGCTAGCCTAGAACACTCCCATCTCAACTCAAAGTGACCATTTTACATACTCTGCGGTCCTGTAAGAGGGAAGAAATACCTCTCCTGCCGCGATCGTTACCGGTGCAGGAGAGGGGGGGGAACAGGTTGCCTGGGCAGCTGAGCTGATCGCGGCAGCCACGATCAGCTCAGAGGCCCGATTAGGAACTTATACTTGTTTTGACTTGGTGGAAGTCAAAACATAAAAGTTCCATCTGGCAACCTGTCAAACCTTTTTGGTTCAGATCTACCTGAACGTAAACTGCCTTTGACAGAGGAGGCGATAGCTCCCTAGTAAACTGCAGACATTCCACCATATATCTTTTCAATAACTTCACGCTAGAAATAGACACACTGAAGGGAAAATGAATTACTCAAGCATTTTTTCCACCAAGAGCAACTCTGAAGAGATTTTGTCCTTCTGGCTCTAATCAAACTATTTCTGGCAACCACAGAATTGAATAAATCAATTTATATATTAAAAAAAAAAAAAAAATACAAATAGGAAAGGAGTCATGCAAACTCCTGAGCATCCAGTAAATCACAACTCAAAAATGAACACTGTCTTGGTCCTAAGGAAAAAAAAATTTCGGTCAACAAAAAAACTGGAGAGAAAAAAAAAAGACATTAGCATACGCTCACAAGCAGGGTTATCATATGTCTGGATTTACTTGGATATGTCCTCGTTTTAGCGGACTGTGTGGGGTGGTTTTTGAAAACCTGACAGTTTGTCTGAATTCAGGAGCTCAGGGCCGTGTCTGCCCTGTCCCACTTTTCCTCAGAAATACACATATTGAGATCTTTAAGTCAGTCCCAACATGCTTTATAATGAAGACTACCGAACATTTTAGTAGCCTTCCTCTGGACCGTCTCCATCCTGTTTATATCTTTTTAAGGTGTGATCTCCAGAACTGCACACAATATTCTAAATAGGGTCTCACCAGAGTCTTACACAAGGACATTATTATTAGAGAATGACACGGTGGTTATTACCCGCGGCTAGCCACGGGTAACCCGCCGAAACGGGGATAGAAAAAATAGTGGTCACTGTGGGACGGAGACAAGGCTATTCACCATCCCGTGGAGCAGTGAATGGTCTTGTCTACGCAGTGAGGCAATCACAGATCGTGCGGTCCAGCAGCCCCCACCCTCCCGATCGCAGCGTTCCGCCATCTCCCTCCGACGACCTCACCTTAGATGCTGAGTTTGCCGACTTTCTTTTTCGCCCAGGCGCACGCTTTCAAAAAGCCGCGCACACGCGGCTGCTCCAGTTGTTCAATCTTCTCCTCTCCTGCAACTTCCTGTTTCCGATTGCATCAGAGGAGAAGATTGAACAACTGGAGCAGCCACGTGTGCGCGGCTTTTTGAAAGCGTACAGCTGGGCAAAAAAGAAAGTCGGCAAACTCGGCATCTAAGGTGAGGTGGAGGGAGATGACGGAACGCTGCAATAGGGCAGGAGGGGGCTGCTGGACCGCGAGATCGCGCTTGTTCCCGGCTCACACTAGGAAGGAGGGAGTGAAAGGGAAAGAGATTCTGGGCCAAGGGGATGAAGAGGGAGAGAAAGAAACCCAGAGCAGGAAAGAAAGGGGAGGACAGGCAGGTGAGCCAGATGCTGGAAGCAAGGAGGGGGGGGGAGAAAGAGGGAAAGAAGCTAGATGGCGTTGCGGAGAAGAGACACATTGGTGTGGAAGAGGAAGAGAGGGGAAATCTGGACACAGGAAGGTAACAGAAACAGAGGGAAAATTATGTGCATAGGGCATAGGGACAGAGACATAAAGGGGACATACATGCCATGGGGATGGTATATGGACACGGGGGGGGGGGGGCAATGCCAGATACATAGGGGAAATATTAGAAATAGGGAAAATAAGAACACAGAAGCGAGATGGTTTGTGGTGATGGGATGGGGACCGAGCTCGCAGGCTCCAGCGGCTTGCACAAATTACATTGTAACGCACCACGAAGGTAAGAGGGAGGGAGATAGATAGTTAGTTCGCGCGAGGGGAGCTGAAGGGTGGTAGAAAGGAACAGATGGTGAAGGAGGGAGGGAAGGGTGGTGGTGGAAAGGAATAGAACAGACATTGAAGGAGGGTGGAGAGGAACAGACGCTGAAGGGAAATGTGGAAGACAGAGTGGGGAGAAGATGCTGGAAGGGAAGAAGACAGATGCCAGACTATGGGGGAGCGGAGGGAAGAAGATGGGTGCCAGACCAATTGGGGAGGGTGAAGGGAAAAGCAAAGTAACAGAGCAAATGGAAGACGCAGAGAGAAGACACACAGTGAATGGAAGGAATCGAATGAGAAGATGAGGAAAGCAGAAACCAGACAACTAAGGTAGAAAAAAAAAATTGTATTTCTTTTCTTTTTTTTTTTTTTTTGCTTTAGGATAAAATAGTATATTAGTTGTGTTGATAAAAATTTATAAACAAAGCCCTGCTAGCTGAACATCTCTTTCTCTAGTTCAGCAGCCAGAACTTTGATTTATAAGGAAAGAATAAGCTAAATATTGCAGTACTGAGGCTTGTGTGGATGCTGCGGGGATGAGGCAGTGAATGAGATGGCAGTGACGGTGACGGGGCGGTGAAGGGGACGGTGGGCTGGGGACAGGGCAATGACAGGGACAGATTTTTTTCCCCCGTGTCATTCTCTAATTATTATCTCCTTTTTCCTACTGCCCATACCTCTCACTATGCACCCTAACATCCTTCTAGCTTTCACCATTGCTTTTTAAACCTGTTTGGCCACCTTAAGATCATCACATACTATCACACCCAAGTGCCGCTCTTCTTTTGTGCACAAAATTTCTTCACCCACCTAAACTTTAAAGCTCCCCCAGGTTTTCACAGCCCCTTGCATTTCTTAGCATTAAATCTTAGCTGCCAAATTCCGGACCATTTTTCAAGCTTTGCTAGGTCCTTCCTCATGTTATTCACACCATCAGGGGTGTCTACTCTATTGCAAATTTTGGTATCATCCGTAAAGAGGCAAATCTTACCAGACAGCCTGTCAGCAATATCATTTACAAAAATGTTAAAAAGAACAGGCCCAAGAACCGAAACTTGTGGCACACCACTGGTAACATCCCTTTCTAATCTAATCTAATACAAAACTTGTTAATCGCACTATACGAAAAAGGTTTAAGGCGATTTACATTCAAAGAGGTTGTAACATCTATGGGAAAATACAAAAGCAATCAATAATTAAAGTATTATCATAACATGAATATTACAACAAGTCATATAAAAAAGTTTTCACATTTTTATGAAACCTTAATTACCGTATTTTCTCGCATATAACGCGCGCGTTATACGTGGTTTTTACGTACCGCGCATACCCTTGCACGTTATACGCGTGAGCGCTTTGTACAAAATTTTTTTTACATAGTTCCCCCCCTTCAGGGTGGGGGTGCGGGTGCGTGCGAGCGGTCCTTCGGGGTGGGGGTGCGAGCGGTCCTGCGGGGTGGGGTGAATCGGACGTCGGGGGGCATCAGGCTTTCAGGGTGGGGACAGGACTTCAAGGGGGAGAGGAGAGTCGGGGCCGGCGAAAGGAGAGTCGGGGTGGCCAGAGGAGAGTCGGGGTGGGCGAAAGGAGAATCAGGCAGCATGCGCGGTATACGGGTGTGCGCGGTATATAAAAATTTCTGTACATAAATTTGTGTTTTTCGCGTGCTATACCCGTGTGCGCGTTTTACACGGGTGCGCGTTATCTACGTGAAAATACGGTAATTTATATCAGTCCTAATAACATCATTCAGATTACTGGCGCAGTCGCTGATCCTATCTACCCTAGATTACTGCAACATCGCCTACCTGGGTATCCCAAAAGAACAGTACAAAAATTAAGATTAGTGCAAAACACTGCAGTTCGCTTGATCTTCGGACTGAGAAAAAAAGACCGCATTAGCCCCTATTACAAGAAATTACACTGGCTACCTGTGGAGGCGCAAATACTGTTCAAATTTTCTTGTATCTGCTTCAAACAAGTCTGGGGCCTAGCACCTTCCTACCTGCAAACACAGTTCACTCTACATAACCCCACACGAACAACCAAAAACAAAAACATCTTTGCATACCCAAAGATCACAGGCTGCAAATACAAATCCTTCCTAGACAGAACCTTCATGTTCCAAGCAAACAGACAGCAATCCTGGCTGGGAAACTACATAAATAAAGTCAGACAAACCTACAACACATTCCGAAAATCAATTAAAACCGTTCTATTTGGCAAATTCCTTGCTTAATCAGATCACCTCTCTCAGGTATTTTTTTTTTCTTCCCCTTATAACCCCGTTGTATTATGTAACATCTTTCTTCTCTCATGTATTCTTTCCCCATGCTTCTCCAATTCATGATGTAACTTCCTTCTTTCTTGCATTTTGTAATTCGCTGATTGTCCAACCTTCTTTCTATGTGAACCGCCTAGAAGTCAGTTTGACTATGGCGGTATAGGAATAAAGTTGTTATTATTATTATTATTATAATGTACAAAGGTACATTATTCTAAACTGTAATGGCAGCGTAAGCAAAAGAGGAGTTGAACTGTCATTTATACCGTACTCCCATCTGCGAAAAATATAGTAATAAAATACCACATAATCTGGTAGAAAAATAATGTAAGTGAGAAAAAAGTAAAATCAGATTATTTGAAGATGAACTATGCAAGAGGATATCTCTGCAGCCTAGTGCACCAACCATTAGGCAACTCCAGGAACCTAGTTGTTATTCTAACTGGACTAGCCTTAAGATCTGAAGCTGTCATACTTTTGGAAGGGGTCAGTGACCACTGGGAGAGTGTTGGGGGGGGGGGTCATGACTTCAATCCTGCAGTGGTAATCTAGTCAATCTGGGAAGGGTTACCAGATTTTTCATCTGGTACAAAAGAACACGTGGCCCTGTCCCGTTCTGACCCCAGGCTCGCCCCCATTACATTCCCAGGTCCATCCTGCTCTGCCCCCAAACCCACCCCACTCCACCACCCCAAACCCAGCCCCACACAAACTTTTTCTCTTCGGGCCAGGGCTGGAGTGCATCTGAACATGCATGCACAGATGTATCCCAGCCCTGGCCCCGATTACACCAGTTTTTCAAAACCCGGACAAAGTGCTGGGTTTTGAAAAGTCATCCGCATGCCTGGACATGTCCTCTAAAAGATGACATGTCCGGGGATATCTGGCACCTTTTCGATATTATTTGTTACTGAAACAGGTCTAGCCTCAAATGTCCAAATTTTGCTCTGCACATTTTCTATGATGTTCTATTATTGCAGAAAAACATCCAAACCATAAGCCCTCCCTAGTCCAGCCCAAATCATGCCTCCAACATGCCCCCTTGAGATTTAGACACACTGCAGATGAACAGAATAGGAAGCCATCTACGAAATGTGTATTTTACTATCCAGATGAGAAGCTCCTTCAGGACTTTCCACACTTTACATTGGTTCATAGACATAATCGCGGAAGACAAAGGCGCGCGCCGACAACTGAGCGCAAGACGGAGGCGCGCGCCGAAGAAAATTACTGTTTTGTTGGGGAGCCCCCCCACTTTACTTAATACAGATCGCGGCGGTGTTGGGGGGGGTTTGGGGGTTGTAACCCCCCATATTTTACTGGAAACTTAACTTTTTCCCTAAAAACAGGGAAAAAGTGAAGTTTTCAGTAAAATGTGGGGGGTTACAACCCCCCAAGCCCCCCACAACGCGGCCCCCCGTCGGAGCCCCTAAAAACAGTAATTTTCTTCGGCGCGCGCCTCCATGCTGCGCTCAATTGTCTGCGCGCGCCTTTGTCCTGGCGTGCTTTTGACCTGACACCCTTTACATTACTTGACTGAGGAAGACTACTGCAATTCTCTATTGAAAGGAACTTTTATCACTGACATTTGTTGTCTTCAATTACTCCAAAATACCACTATTTGACTGATTAAAGGTGCACAAAAATGGAATCATATCACCCCACTACTAAGGAAGGATCATTGACTGCCAATAGCTCACAAAATCTTTTTCAAGATTAGTATATAAACTTCTTCATTTTGGGACTCAATATATTATTCCATACACTCCACCTAGAATGCTATGATTGTTCCAACAGAATGTTTTAGTTGTACCATCCTTTTGCTAGATTCATTTGGACTCAATGCAACATCCTATCTTTAGTGTAGCAGGCCTCTTTCTATGGAACAGTTTACCAAATTATTTACGATGAGAACTCTCTTACACTCGTTTTAGGAAAATTTAATTTCAGAATGTCTTTGGTACCCAGTAAAATAGGAAGTGGACTCCAGCTCAGCAGATGCATAGACCTTTATAACACTACTTTTAATTTTCTATTGATATTTTAATTGATGTAACTGTTTTTCTTCTTTTATTCACTACTATTTTATTATGTTACATTTGTTGTAAACTGCTACGATGGATTGTCGAAACTGGTATATCAAGCAAACTAAACTAAATAGAACATTAATAAGATGTGCCATTTTTGAGATGCCCCCCTCTATCCCATAGTTTTGTTGGTGGAGATACTTACTGCATGCGCCACAGGTGAAGCAGCCATCATGGTACAGGTTCCCCATAGCCTGGCAGGCCTGATTAGCTCCATATACACCTTTGTTGCACTTCACACAAGTCCCTGAAACAGAAACAGAGAACAAGGTCAACAATGATAAGCACCGAAGACAAAACAAGCCACAACAGAGCAACCATCCACGGTGCCTAGTGCAGAATTCTGAGGAGATAGAATTGAGAGCAGCCTGGTGCAGTTGCCAGTAATTGCAGTTTGGTACCTTCTGGCTCTAATGCAATGGTCTGAGTTTCATTATATTCACAAAGAGGCAAACTAACCCATTTCTCAGAGCAAGTATAGAAACATTCACTGGACAACTGGAAAACCAGGGATGTGCCTCAATCTTCCCCTACTACCCGTACAGCTTTTGAGAGCAAGGCTAGAAAAAAATCTATACAATAAAAAAGGGCAAATAGCTCAACTGCAATAAAATACACAACATTGCCAAATACTCTAAGAAATTAAAAATGTAAATTGTTGAACAAAACACTCAGGGAAGAAGATTTAAAAAGAGGGAGAAAGAAAGCACAAACGTAATACATGATCAAAATAAGAAGGGTACAAATTTTATTCTAAACAAAATTTTAAAATATAAACAATAAAATATATTCCGTAAAAATGAAGCAACAGAGCCAAGAAAAAGTCAGGCGAGACAACTTTCTAAGGAAGCTAAATTAGCTCCAGATATTCAAGGCCAGGGCACTAGCATTGAGGTTAATTTAAATTAAGGGCTCCTTTTACGAAGGCGCGTTAGGGCCTTAACGTGCGGAATAGCGCATGCTAAAATGCCGCATGCACTAGCCGCTACCGCCTCCTCTTGAGCAAGTGGTAGTTTTTCAGCTAGCGCGCACTCTGGTGCGTGCGTTAAAAACACTAGCGCCCCTTCATAAAAGGAGCCCTAAGTGTGTGGGGTGCAGTGGTTAGAGCTACAGCCTAACTCCTTGCAGTTGTAGGTTCAAATCCCACACTGCTCCTTGTGACCCTGGGCAAGTCACTTAATCCCATTGCCCCAGGTACATTGGATAGAGTGGGAGCCCGCTGGGACAGTTAGGGAAAAATACTTGAGTGCCTGAATAATTTGTATTCCGCATGCGGAATATAAATTATTTAAATAAATAAAAATAATGATTATGCTGACCACCGGAGGTTATGTGGGTCTTGCCTGAATATTGGCTGGGACCTGCATTAGATTTATGAGCAGGTCTGGATTTCCCATCCCACTCCCTGGAAAAGCCCTCTTCCAATCTATAGGCAGGCCGAAACTGGGGGGAGGGGGGATTTCCCCAATTTCGGCTGAAACTAATAATGTGTAACCACTTTTGGCTGAAACCGAAACTTATCACTTGATTTCGGTCAAAACCAAAACTCAAAACTAAAGTTTGGCTGTGTAAATGTCACTATGAAAATGACCTTTTTGCAAAGGAGGTCACGATATGAGGCTTAAAGAAGGTAGGCAATGGAGTAGTTTTACTAAATATTTGTTCTTAGAAGTGATGGATGAATAAATAGCTTCTCAAAAATTGACACAGTTCCACACAATATGAGCACAGCAAGGTGCAGTGGATCACTGGGTAAAGAGAAGGGGAAGCTGTGAATCAACTGGGGTCAGTGGTACTGCACCAGGAAGGAAGATGGGCAGATTGGATGGGTCTTACCATCCTTGCCTGCCCAATGTTTGCATGGGACTCTCTTGATACAAAGCAAAAATGAACACGGGACAAGTAGCTGAAATGTGGACTCAAAGAAGGTGATTCGTCTCAAGGCAGGGCAGGGCCAACCACCAATGGCACTCTTACTCGAAAGAAAAAAGCACGATAATATATGCAATGAAAACAAAGTATCAGAAATCAAAATAAAACAAGTTGAAAAGTGCACACATATAAAGAGAGAAAACGGCACATTTCTCCTTCCTCTGTTTGCAAACTCATCCATGTCTGTTCAGGGATAGGCTGTGAAAGCCATGGTAAAAGTGTGTCAGGTAGTATTTGTATAGAGCCTCTGAAATAGGCACTGAGTGAAACAGGTCTAAAAAGAAAGAGACATGGAAGTCAGAACTATGAAGAAAGTAGCACACAGATGTTTTTTAAGCATCTAGCAGGAAAGGGAAAAGAAGGTACCAAGCCTCGAAAAAAACAAAAAGAAGCACTGGAGATGTTCAATCCAACCAGGTAGTCAATGTTCCTTTATTAACAGTTTGTATCAAGGTAAAAAAACAAGCAAAATGCCCAGAGGCAGAGTCCCAACTAGGATCCGAGTTTCAGCGAAAACACTGCCTTCCTCAGGGGACAATTGTAAGCATGTCGGCATCTCTTCAACCAAAAGAAGCACCAAACCATTAAAAAAGGAACATTGACCAGCTGGTTGGATTTGACATCTCCAGTGCCTCTTTTTGTTTGGGGTTTTTTTAAGCATCTAGCAACCAGGACTGTTCTGAGTTCACACAGGCCACCGCTGTCATATTGTCCAAGAAGACTCCGACTACCTTGTTTTCCAGATCCAACGTGGAACAACAGAAGATCATCAGACAACATGGAGATTAAAGTCAGATTTATTTAAGGTGCTCCCAGGAACTGTGTCCAAAGTGTTTCACCAAACAAGGATGCCTCAGGGGCATCATCCGCCACACCCCTTCCCTTCCTTGTTTAAAAGCAGACTGAAAACTGACCTTTTTGATACAGCCTTCAATCCATAACCCTACTCCACACTAGTGCTGCCTGATTCAGGAAAAAAAAAAATGATTTGAATCGATTTTTTGATTCAATTTTCCTGCCCAATTGGGTGTTGTTTTCAAACATCCTGGTGGGTTTATTTTATAGCCTCTTCACCCCCTTTTGCCCTCTCCTACCCACACTGGTACTGTGGTGTAAACAAAATAAACAAATAAATACTTTTCCTCTCTCTGTTAAATCCTAGCTCATGTTCACGGTCTAACACCAGCTCTGGAAGGATACACATTTCAAATCTGACATACAAAACAGAAAATAAAATTATTTTTTCTACATTTTGTTGTCTGGTCATTTTTCAAATCATGTTGGTCCTAGGCTCTGGTTGTCTTCTGATAACTCGCTTGCCAGTGTCTCCTTCTTTCTTTGTGCTAACCATCCATCTTCCATCTCTGTCCTCCCCTTATGTTTCCCTTCCCTCCCCCGAAGGTCTGGTATCTTTTCTTTTTTTTCATCTCCATCCCCCTACAGCTGCAGCAAAGGACCCCACCATCCTCAGATCCACCATCTCTCCTTTTCTCAACTACACTTTCATCCAGCATTTCTTCCTCCTTCCCCACCACCCCAGGGTCCACCAGCTCTCCCTTTCCCTTCTCAACTACTCTTCTATCCAGTATCTCTAGCCCCACCCCCCTCCACACCATCCCTTGTGTCCAACTTCTCTTCCTTTTTGTTCCTTCCCTCCCCAAATCCCATTGCCCATCTCTCTCCCTCTCCTCTGTTTTTAGACCCATTATTTCTTCCCCCTCCCCCCAGCCCAGTATATGCACGTCTCTTTGAACCCCCCTTCTCTCCCTCTGTGCACTTCTACATCAACCCCCCCCCCCCAGGCCTGCATGTTTCCCCAGCTTATCCTGTCCACCATCCATCCATCCTCCAGCATCTCTCTTCTGTGTCCCTGTCCCTATTCTCCTCTCCTGTAGTGACCCCTTTTTGTCCCTGTTCCTATGCTCCCTACATGCCCAACATCTTTTCTCTGTTTCATGTCTCTTTCCATATCCAGCTTCTTCCTTCTCTCTTCCTTATTTCCTGTATCCCCTTCCCAGGTATAGGCTTTCTCCTACTATCTCTCCTGCCATCCTGCACCCTGCCCACCTACTTTGGAGCAGTATCTGTCCCTCTTGTACCCTTCCCCTTGTGGTCTTGCATTTCTCTCGCTCTCTCTCTATTAGTCCTTATAGGTTAGAGTGATTCCCCCCCCCACACACACACACACCAACCCACTATACCCACCTGTCTACAACCCCAATAGTCCTTATGGCTGCACCTATATGGCAGCAGAGTAGGGTTGGGGGGGGCTTTGGTGGGCTCACATTTTCCACCATAAATGTAGTGGTTAGAGTGGCTTAAGGAACTTGCTACTCCTCTTTATGATCCACTAGCTCACCCACCAGGCTACTTAAGACACCTGTGTGCAGCTCTACTAGGCACCACACCCATCTCACGCTCTGAACGTACAGCGGCTGGAACATCTCACTAGACATACAGAAAGACGGTTTTGATTATCGGCACTTGGACGTCCTGGCGATTAGGACATCCAAGTGCTGATTAAGGATGCTTTTTGGACGTCTATGTTTTTTGATTATGGGCCCCATAGTAAATGATGGCAGATTCATGTGTCTATGTTTCATCTAACAGACATCTCCTCTGCATTCCTCCCCCTCTTTTTGTTTTGGTCTCTCTCTTCCCTTCATTTCATCCCAGATCTGGCATCTCCCCTCCCCTCTCTTACTTTTTCTTGCCCCTTCTTCTTCCTCCCTCTGCACAGGCCTAACAGGCATCTCTCAATCTTCAACATACGAGTATAGCAAATGTGTTATACTGCCCCCTGCGAAGGCCTGCCCCCCCTCCTGTTGCAAAGGCCTGCTCCCCCTGCAAGCCTGCATGTTCCTCCAGCTTCCCTGCTTTTATCTTAAGGTAATACGGCAGCCTGCAGGATCGCTGGTGCTATAGCAATCCTTGCAGCTGCCGTCGTCCTCAGTGGCACGTTAGGGGCAGGATCGTGGCAGAGAGAACGTGCCGCTGAGGACGATGGCAGCTGCAGGGATCGCTATAGCACTGACGATTCTGTAGGTTGCTGTATTAGCTTAAGGTAAGAGCGGGGAAGCTGGGGGAACATGCAGACCTTTCCGACTGATCCTCCCCCCTCAAGCAGGAGCGGCAGCGGACAGCCAACAAGAGGCAGCACTGCTTCTCCTGCTTTAGGAAGGCACGGGGGGAGAAGGGTCGGTCATCGAATTGGGAAACCAATTTTTTTTAAAATTCGAATTGATTTGATTCACCTGATTCGAATCGGTGAATCGATTTGAATTGAAAATCGGGCAGCACTATTCCCCACTGCCCACCATCCCCCCTCTGTATCTCCACCCTAGCAATCTGTTTGTCTGTCCTATCTGTTTAGATTGTAAGCTCCTTCAAGCAGGGACTGTCTCCTTCATGACTCTATAGCGTTGAGTATGTCTGGTAGCACTATAGAAATAATTAATAGTACGTAGTAGTAATAGCTCAAAGTGAGAGAATAGACCACAGTAGATTTCAGACCACCTTGGCAGCCCCCTGCACAAAACCCTTAGAGAAACATTCCCTACCCAAATAATCCAGACAAATTAATTTTCTTAGGTTCAGGCTGGGAGGATGATTTAGCACATGGAGATAGAAGTACGTGAAGTCTGTCAGAGGTCCTTGGCAACACAGGTGCCAACCTTGTGGGTGCTTGAGCATCCCAAATTATTGAGTTAATTTCTTAACTCTGCATAGGGAAGAAAGGGAGCATTTGTTTAGTTGAGCACCCCTAATAATTTTGAAAAGCTGGCTTCTCAGCTTGGCAGCAGGGGCTTGTGACAGGACTCCGTGATTTAATTAGAAACAACTCCCTTACAGAGAGGCATCACTGCTACTCATCTGGGCTTCCAGAAATCACCCCCTGGACTTCAGAAATGTTTGGCATTCCACACATAGCTCCTCTGGAATCTGCCATGTCCCTAATAGTGTTGCAAATAACCAAGCCAGAAACATAACTTGCCTCAGGGGAAAGTCAGCATGCTTTCAGGAAGAAATATGGAAGTTTCACAGGGACCCACACAGCTAACCCCACTGCAGAGGAAAAAGGCCACATGCAAGCACTAATGCTGAACTGTAGAATGCAGAGCTATAGAAAACTGTTTTCCTTCTCCTCTCTTTTTTTTCTCATTTTCATCTCTACATACTTCAAGGTATGGGATCTTAAGGATATTCTAATTTTTTTAACACCATTCTGCAAATCATAACCCCTCAGCTTGATGGCTTCAGTATCTCAGGTCCCTGTTATTTGGGGGGGTCATTGTCCTCATTGTTCTGCTATTCTGCTTCATAGATAAGTGGCTCTTATCTCATTCCTATGTCATGCATGCCTGCTACCTTGTTTCACAGGCAACTTCTCCTGAATGTCCTTCTTTCTCCACTAGTCTTTTAAATGTCTGTTTACTTCACCCTAACTCACATTAGATCACGGCTTTACTACTGGACTCTAATCCTGACCTCCTTCTTACTGAGATATGGTTGATAATTGATCATCTTTCATATCTGTATCAGACTTCCCCCCCATCAATTTAATTATGTTCCTATGTAATCTGCTATGCCTTCCATTTATCGGCCGATAGCCTTGCTTTAGCTCTTGTACAGAAAGTTCAAATGTTGAAATCTTTGCTGCCACTTATGCAAGCCTCACCCCATCAATCTGTTCCTCTTGCAGACACTAATCTAATTTTGGAGGCTGTTACCTCAGATGCTCTAGTCACGGTTTATAAATTTCTGATGCCATCTTCTTTGGAGGTCTCTCATGCAGTCACATCTCTTCTTCAGCTTTCCCTTCAGATCCTACATCTGCCTATCTTCTGAAAGTGTCTTGATTTGCTGCTGTCTTTGTTATATGCCATCAACATCTTCTTTCATATCAGGCAGCATTATGGGGTAAAGATCTGGAACAATTGCTTCTGCTTACTAACACTTTTGGGGAATTTAGGAGACACCTAAAAACATACTCTCATGGTTTAAAGCAGGGGTGTCCAATGTTGGTCCTCGAGGGCCGCAATCCAGTCGGGTTTTCAGGATTTCCCCAATGAATATGCATGAGATCTATTAGCATACAATGAAAGCAGTGCATGCAAATAGACCTCATGTATATTCATTGGGGAAATCCTGAAAATCCGACTGGACTACGGCCCTCGAGGACCGACATTGGACACCCCTGGTTTAAAGGCTTCCTACAATCCAGAACCTACAGGATTAAAACAAAGATAGAAAAATCAGAAACATGGTCCAACCCCTGCGGAGTTCCCCAGGGATCACCTTTGTCTCCCACACTATTCAACCTATACATAGTTTCCCTCAGCTCCTGCCTAGACAAACACAGCCTAACCTCATACAGCTAGGCAGATGACATCACCATTCTCCTCCCCTTCGACCATCCAGAGCCCACCATGACAGGCACAATACACAGAACACTCGAAACAGTAGCAACATGGATGACAGAACACAAACTAAAACTTAACTCTGACAAAACAAACTTCATCCTCCTAGAAAACAGCAAAACTCCAATCTTAACAAACCTAGTAATAAACTCGATCTCATACCCCATTCAACCCACGCTAAAACTTCTTGGCGTACTGATTGACAGAGGCTGTACCATGCAACCATAAATCAACAAAAAAATAAAAGCATCATTCGCAACTATGAGAAACCTAAGACAAATTCGAAAATTCTTTGACAGGAAACAATTCCAACTTTTGGTCGAATCTCTAATCCTTGGACTAATAGACTACTGCAACATATTATACCTCCCTTACCCAGCGGCCATGATAAAGCAACTACAAACAATATAAAATACAACCCTAAGACTCATCTACTCATTGAAAAAATATGACCACATCACAGAGGCATACCACAACTCACACTGGCTCCCAATACAAGCAAGAGTATACTTCAAATTCTATTGCTAACTATTCAAAGCTATTAATGGAGACAGCCCAACCTACTGGAACAACCGACTAATTCAAGCCACCTCAACCAGACACAGAAGAACCTACTCGTTATTCAAACACCCGCCAACCAAAAATGTCAAACGAAGAAAACTATTTGACAACCTAATGGCCACCAGAGCAGCAAAACTAGACAGACAAATCACTAATCTGCTGTCTTCGACCACAGACTACAAAACCTTCAAAAAAGAAACAAAAAAACTCTACTCTTCAAAAAATACATAAAACCTATTTAACACGACCAGTTCCTTCCCAAGCTCCACCTACCACACTGTCTACTCCTATCAAATCTAAAATGTTCAAATTACCCATGTATTACCTTAATTTCTCGACAATTCTGATGTAATCTGCCTATATATCTTATGTAATCCGCCTTGAACCGCAAGGTAATGGCGGAATAGAAATCACAAATGTAATGTAATATCTGTTCCTGATGTACTTAGGTAGCTGATTTGTTTAATCTTATTACACAATAATTGATCTTTAGGGCTCTCAGTTACTAGTTCTTAATCTTTGTAAATTTTACTTAATTGGTACCATTTTTTGGTGACGGGAAAAAAGTGTGGAAGACAAACACGCACCGACATTTGAGAGTGGACAATTGAGTGCAAAACTTCAGCGTGCCGCTCTAAAAGCTTATTTTAAAGGGCTCCGATGGGGGGTGTGGGGGGAGAACCACCCCCCCATTATACAGAAAACTTAACTTTTTACCTATTTTTTAGGGGCAAAGTTAAGTTTTCTGTAGAATGGGGGGTTACAACCCCCAAAACCAATCCCCAATGTCACCGCCAACACTATTAAGTAAACTGTGGGGGATTCCCCCCACACCCCCTGTCGGAGCCCTTTAAAATAAGCTTTTAGAGCGGCGCGCTGAAGTCTTGCACTCAATTGTCCGCTCTCAAATGTCGGCGCGCATTTGACTCGCACGCTTATGACTGTGAACCCATTTTTTAACTATTGTAAACCTCATAGAACTTTATGGTCCTGCGGTATATAAACTGTTATTATTATTATTATTATCATTTTAAAGGCCAGAATCAGGAATTTTTCCATAAGACTAGAAAGTTATCTATTGTTAGACCTCACTGAAGGGTATGAAATTAGATCCTTCTGCTAAATCTAAATTACAGTCAGTGGCATAGCGAGGGTGAGAGGCACCCGGGGAAATGGCACCCCTCCCCCAACCTCTTCTCTGCTCCCATCCCCATCTGCTCCTTCCTGCCCCCCTCCTGCTGTGCATGCACCCCTTCTCCCGTACCTCCTTAATGTTCCCAGTGCGAGCAGCAACCCCAACCAGCTGCATGCGCCAGCTTTTCCTCCGACATCACTTCCTAGGCACAGTACCAGGAAGTGACATCAGAGAAAGAGCCGACACTGACCTGAGCATCAGGTTGGGGTTGCTGCTTGCGCCAGGAACGTTAAAACAGCTGCGGAGGATAGGAAGGGGCACGCGCATGCAGTAGTGGGGGAGGAGAGGAATGGATGAGTTCCAGCGCTCCCTCCAAGACCACCCCCACCCCCCTTACTAAGTCACTAATTACAGTCCAATATCAAGGGTTCCTTTTACAAAGGTGCATTAGGGTCTTAACGCTTGGAATAGTGTGCGCTAAAATGCCGCACGTGCTATCCACTACCGACTCCTCTTGAGCAGGCAGAAGTTTTTCGGCTACCATGCGCTAATCTGGTGTGTGTGCTAAAAATACTAGCACACCTTTGAAAAAGGAGCCCTAAACCTCCCATTTCTTTCAAAAATCACTGAAAAGGTGGTTGAATCACTACTACTAATCAATAAATTCTATTATATAATACTTATAGATACAACCAAGTCATAACAGATTTACATTATACATAGGAACCAACAATCGTCCTATACAATAACAGTTATATATCAGAAAAAAAAGCGTTCGACAAGGTTCCACATGAAAGACTTCTCAGGAAACTACAAAGACATGGAATAGAGGGAGATATACTAAGATGGATAGGCAAATGGCTGGAGAACAGAAAGTAGAGAGTGGGCATAAATGGGAAGTTTTCAGACTGGGAGAAAGTGACTAGCGGTGTGCCCCAGGGCTCGGTACTTGGGCCCATCTTATTCAATATTTTCATCAATGACCTAGAAGAAGGAACATCCAGTGAGATCATCAAGTTTGCTGAGGACACAAAGCTATGCCGGGCAATCAGATCGCAGAAGGATAGCGAGGACCTCCAGAGTGACTTGTGTTAGTTAGAGAAATGGGCAGAGAAATGGCAGATGAAGTTTAATGTGGAAAAATGCAAAGTAATGCATTTAGGCAGAAAAAACAAGGAACACGAATATAGAATGTCAGGCGCAACTCTGGGTAAGAGTGAACAAGAAAAGGATCTGGGTGTACTGATAGATAGGACCCTGAAACTGTCAGCGGCAAAGAAAGCAAATAGAATGTTAGGCATGATAAAGAAAGGAATGACGAGTAGATCGTAGAAAGTTATAATGCCACTTTATAGGGCAATGGTCAGATCACACTTGGAATACTGTGTCCAACATTGGTCTCCCAACCTAAAGAAGGATATAAAACTGCTGGAGAGGGTGCAGAGACGAGCAACGAAGCTAATAAAAGGTATGGAGAACTTGGAATACGAGGAACGACTTAAGAGACTGGGATTGTTCTCCCTTGAGAAAAGGAGACTGCGAGGGGATCTGATCGAGACATTCAAAATACTGAAAGGAATCGACAAAATAGAGCAGGAAAAAAAAATATTTACAATGTCCAATGTGACACGGACAAGAGGACATGGACTGAAGCTAAGGGGGGACAAGTCCAGGACAAATATCAGGAAGTTCTGCTTCACGCAACAAGCGGTGAACACCTGGAATGCTCTCCCAGAGGAGGTTATTGCGGAATCCACCGTTCTAGGATTTAAAAGCAAACTAGACGCACATCTCCTTACGAGAGGCATAGAGGGATATGGGTGACTAAAATTACGCCAGGTGTACACCTGGCTGGGCCTCCGCATGTGCGGATCACCATACTTGATGGACCGAAGACCTGATCCGGAGATGGCAGTTCTTATGTTCTTAAGAGAGTGGTAGAAAGCTGGAACGCCCTTCCAGAGGCTGTTATAGGGGAAAACACCCTCCAAGGATTCAAGACAAAGTTAGACAAGTTTCTGTTGAACAAGAACGTGCGCTGGTAAGGCTAGTCTCAGTTAGGGTGCTGGTCTTAGACCAGAGGGCCGCTGCGTGAGCGGACTGCTGGGCATGATGGACCACTGGTCTGACTCAGCAGTGGCAATTCTTATGTTCTTAATTAAAACAAAGCACAAATAAAGGTAGCTCACTAGCAACTACCAATAGATAATAACAATAATTAACATATAATTAACAGCATGGATTAATTTTAGATAAATAAGATACAATGCATTGCAACTTAAACAGATTGAATTCTGTTCACATTGTTCCACAGAGCAATCTCTCTTGGGTATGGTTCAAATTCATTCATGCTGCTTTTGACCAAGGGAATGAAGTTCTACACTCCATCTCTCTGCTGCTTTTGATTTAGTGGACCATTCATTGCTTTTTTATCAGCTTTCTAGATATCAGATCACAGGTACAGTTTTTCAGTGTTTTTAGTTTGGGTCTTCATTTGGCCACTAGCTTAACTCTGCTTCAGTCTTTCATTACTATTCATGTGGGGGTCCCTCAATGCTCTGTTCTAGGGCCTATACTCTTCAATATTTTTATTTCTCCATTGGGGGTGCTCATTACATCTTTGGGATTAAATTTGTTTATCTATGCAGTTGTTGATTTCTATGGACTTTTTCTTTCTTCTTTTTCCAAGACATTTTTAGAATAAACGAATACAAATGAACATTAACAAAGATGCAAGTCAATATAACAGTATTTTTGTACACATGATGCACTGAATCAATCTGAGAACATATTTTAGGAAATCAAGTAAACCTGAATAAGTGTTGCTACAGAAGAGGACAAGAAGGGCTGGATTCTTTAAATGGCGCCTAAATTGACAGACACTTACAAAATGTGCTGGCCGTATGTCAATCGTGCGTAGGCGCCATTTAAAGAATCACAGCTAATGGCACCTATCAGAAAACTTGGGGGTCAGCAACGTAGGCCAGGGTTTTACTGGCCTACATTACAAAGCCTAAGTTCTTTTGAGAATTGTATCTCATGCCACATAAGGTCATCTCTACCCCCTAACCACGCCTACTTTGACCTTAGGCACTGTTAGGTGGCTTGTTCTAGACATGATTATGACACCTACTCTAGTAGGCACCTCCCAGCGCCTACTTTTTTTTAACAAGTTTTTAATTGGTTTAACGGTGCAGTCAATTACAATGCCGATCAAAGCCAATTAAAACAATTATGTTAGGCGGCGTTATGTCGCCTACCGCCACCTAATTTACGGAGCCGTTTACAGAATCAGGCCCAAAGGGCTCAGGTTTTGCTGAAACTGAGATTATGATTTTTTAATAGCAGTAATTTCCTCATATTTTCTGATAGAACAAAGACAGCTCCATCATTCCAATGTATTAAGGCGTGAGTTGTTTTTCCAGTTGCATATAATTAAATGGGTGGCCAATGCAAGCAGAATATTAAAATGTTTACTGTGAGCAACCGAAACATTAATATCAGGGTTTTCTTTCTGCTCTTACCCTTAAACTCAATAAGATTGTTGACTGGTTGTCCACCCATGGGATGAAACTGAATCCAACTAAAATGGAAGCAACATTTTTTATCTTGCATAACATTACCTCTAATTTGGATTCGTTCATGATACACAAGAGGCAAAATTGTGTCTTCAGGGTCACTTTAGAGAAATATCTTACATTTGATACTTAGGAGCAGGAACTGAAAGCTGGCTGAGGAGAAGCAGGGAGGCTCCCCGGGATCACTTTTCATAAGGCCGACTTGGATCAGGAGCTGAGCTACGGTAAGTCCTAGCTCACAGCAGCACTGGGAGAGCCTACTATGAAATGGAGGATCACCTCCCATCTTCAGCGTATTTATCCAGTGAGGGCACATCTTGAGCATGCTTGTCTGGCCCCAGCACACTGGAATCATTCGTCCATGCCTTTCCCCCTCCTAACAGTGCCACACGGAGATTTTCTTTGAAGACAGGGTTCAGGATTTGCCCCTGCAGCCCCCTTGGTAGCTGCTGGGCATGCCAGAGCCGTAGGCCAGATAGGACTTGGGTATTCTCCTCATGCTCCTTCTGGTTCTCTTTCTTCACCCACAAGCCCACTGTGACCTGTGGGGGAGCCATATTTCTGGCTTCTGTTAGGAGATGTTATTTTGTTCAATTTGTTCTTTTCTCTGTCAGAAGGTTACTCCTTCATTCATTAATCCTGTAAGGTTTAGATTATTGTAACTCCTTATATCTTGGCTTGCCTATTTATAATATCAGATGACCACAGCTCAAAAACACTGCTCTTAAGCTCCTGGTAGGTGCTAGAACAGATAGGATTACCCTTTTACTTTCCCACGAACACTGGCTACCAGCAGCATATCATATTCCCACTTTAAATCCTCATCATTCCTTTTCTGATATATCATACCAAATCTCTGCAATTCCTTTCCAACATGCTCATTCCTTACATTCCAATACATACAATATGTTGCATTCCTCCCAATTATCTCTTCTGGCTGTACCTTCTTGCTTAACGATTCGACTTGACCATACACGTTATTCTTGCCCCCTCACTGCGAAATGCTTTACTTATAAATCACTATGAAGAAACTTCATTTCAACGAGTTGAAAATATTACTTTATCCAGATCAGACAAACTTCACCAAACATTTGAAACAGTCACAACCTGGATGAAAAATCACAAACTTAAACTCAACCAAGACAAAACCAAATTCATCCTTCTCGAAAATGACAAGGTCCAAACCACAACCAACTTAGAAATAAACGCAATCAAATATCCAATCCAAACCACCATAAAACTACTTGGCATGACCATAGACAGATGCTGCACTATGCAACCGCAAATAAATAAAACAATTCAGAAATCATTCGCAGTCATGAGAAATCTGAGACAAGTCCGAAAATTCTTTGAAAGAACACAATTCCAACTTATAGTACAATCCCTAATACTAGGTATATTGGACTACTGCAACATCCTCTTCCTTCCTTGCCCTGTAACTACGATTAAACAACTCCAAACAATCCAAAATACAGCTTTGAGACTCATCTACTCATTGAGAAAACATGACCACATCACTGAAGCCTTCATCAACTCACATTGGCTTCCAATCCAAGAAAGAATCCAATTCAAATTCTACTGCATACTATTTAAAACCCTACACGGAGACAGCCCATCATACTTGAACAATCGCCTCATCCTAGCACCCACTACCAGACACAGAAAAACACACTCCCCATTCATACCCCCCCCCAATCAAGGAAGTAAAAAGAACAAAACTACACGACGGCCTCCTAGCCACTCAAGCCGCAAGGCTGGACAACCAGATCTCCAACCTTCTGATGACCACCCCAGACTATAGGACGTTCAGAAAAGAAATAAAAACCACACTTTTCAAGAAATTCCTGAAGCAGCAATAACATCACGACCTCTGAGTAACTCTAAAACCGACATCTGATCTACCCATTACTGCACTAACAACAACAAAAGAACCTCCACTATGACCAACTATTAATTCTCTTACAAACCACCTCACCCTCAACAACCCGTTAATGTTTATAAAATCTACAACTTACCTCTCTAGCTAATCATTGTAACTCTGTATTTTTTAAATTAACCTTTTGTAATCCGCCTTGAACCGCAAGGTAATAGCGGAATAGAAATCCCTAATGTAATGTAATGTAATGTAATGTAATCTTCCCCACTGATTGACCAGGCTGCAGGGTTGATGGCGATACTGCCAGTAATTCACTTGTCTGACTGTCTATGTAACATCTATGGCACTGTCCATCAAGTAATTATTTATATGATATGTTGATTATTAATGTAGTTAATTTTTTTTAAGCATTGTAACCAAACTTTTGTTTCCTCATATTACCTGTATCTTCCCCATTACTGTTTTTTTTAAGGCTGTCTACCATTTAGATATGCTATTGATGCACTGATGTAGTAAAGGGGGGAGGGGTAGAGAAGAGAATGGGTGCCTGCGCCTTTTACAAAGACGGTGGGTATGAGCAGGTGGGCATATGGCGCAGAGAAGTTTCTGCTTCAAAAATGGTCATGCTCGCTACCGGATTTCTGTGCGTTGTCCACAAAACGTCCAAACTCGGACTTATGGAAAATGTCGCGTCACATGTTTTTTGAGATGAGGTAACCAGATTTGCACAAAATACTCAAGCTGTGGCCTCACCATGGAGCAATACAGAGGCATTAAGATATTGTTTTATTCTATATTCCTTTCCTAATAATTTCTAACATTTTGTTTGCTTTTTTTTTTTTTTTTTAATCTGCTGCTGCACCTGCCGAGCCTTCCTTTTATGTCAAAAATGGAAGGGGGATGGCAGCTCTCACCAGAGTATGAGGACTTGCAAGATTCTGACTTGATAGGGCAGCCAAACGAGGGGTGCTGGGAGCAGCAGCAGAATGATCCGTTACTCGCTGACTCTTCCTGTGGCTCAGAGGAAATCATGCGGGAGCGGGAAGATAGAAGATATGACCTTGCAGGGGGCAACGTCCGCTCCAGTCCACACTCCCTTTCTGTTGCCAGAACTGGCTGGTAAGTACAGTCAAACCTCAGTTTGCGAGTAACGTGTTTTGCAAGACGAGCAAAACATTTGAGCAAACTTTAACTCGCAAAACGAGTGTTGACTCGATAAGCAAGCGCGGCCCATGCCCAAACCCATACATCCAGCGTACACCACCACCGAGTGCGGCCCACCCTCAAACCCTTACCTCCAGTGGACACCACCACCTTGCCCATACCGTATCCAGCTCCGCCGGAAACAGGAAGTGTGATCATAAGGGGGCGGAGCTTGGATGACGGCATGGATGCAATGGAGGACTGGGCTCTCAACGTATAACTAAGGCTGGCGGGCTGCTGGCAGCTGCCGTGGAGGCCCCGGGGTCAGCATGGGAGTCGGGGTGAGTCCGGCAGGGGTAGGCCAGTGCCTAGAGAGTACTGGTGGGGTGGCGGTGGCGTCCAGGGACTATGTACACATGAACTGGGCCAACGGTGCTATCTGGGGTTGGTGGCAGCAGCTGTGGCCATGATACAAGAAGCACAGCCAGCACCTTGGAGCCAGGGATGTGGAACGAATCGTCTGCATTTCCATTAATTCCTATGGGGACAGATGCTTTGATATGCGAGTGCTTTGGTTTACGAGCACGCTTCTGGAACGAATTATGCTCGCAAACCAAGGTTCCACTGTATTTGCTAACATATCAAGTGGGACCCACTCTATAACTTATATTGTACCTCTCAAGAAGGAAGTATGACTATTTTTGGCAATGTACTAACATTTTAATCACCCCCCTACTGTGTGTCCCCCCCCCAAAAAAAAAAAGGATGATCTTGTGGGTCAGCTCAAGTTTTTAACATGAAAGATGATGAGGATGGGATTGCAGTGGGGTGTGGAATGAAATACAGCGCTGTGTATGTCCAGGAGCGCTACAGAAATGATTAGCAGTGGTAGTAATGGTAGGGTGGAGAGAAAGGTTTTTATGCAGAAGCTGATTTGGAGGGCTAAGTACTAGGGGCTCCTTTTTCTTAAGGTGCACTAGCGGTTTTAGTGTGCAACAATGCCGCACGTGCTAAATGGTAATGCCTCCATAGAGCTGGCATTAGTTTTTTTTTTGTTTAGCGCGGGGGTTGCATGCGCTAATCTTTAGCGCACCTTAGTAAAAGGAGCCCTAGGTTTCTCTGTCACTACAAACAATCAACCCAAAATTCATCAAAATGAAATCTTGTATTTCTTTGTTTAAATCAGAGACACAGAATTTTTCAACTTTACCAAAATGGTTCCTCTTTTGAGTTTCTCTTCTATTAATGATATTACTCCGCAAGACACACGAGGATACCAACACAGGGAGTGCTTCCTGTACAGCAGCAGAGTCAAACCACAGCTGAGCCAGGTTAAATGAGGAAACATACAGCAGTACTCCCACGCGACACAGCGATTCATATCCTCCTCTTGCCCAAGCCTCCAAAAATCCAAAGGTCTGATAGGCGCTGAAGCATGTAAGGAAACAGAGAGCAGAGCTGTACAGCTCGCACTACAATAATGTGGACCTGTCAGCACTAAGATGACTGGATTTCTGGTTCGATGGAATAAAGAGGGAAGGAAATACATCATATGAAATGCAACAAGCAAAAAAAAGGATGTTACATGAGGTGCCACTATAGATATCATAAACAAACTATAAGGGAAACTGTTAAGATACTAGAGATGTGCAAAGGACAAAAATTTTCAGTTTGTTTTGGGCTTATTTCTCAATTTATGGGCTTTCTTGGTTCATTTCATACATTTGTTTTAATAAAATCATTTTAAGACACATTAGAACTTCTTCGTAAGTTGATGTGTGTTAAATCAATTTATTAACACATAATTTTTTTAAGGTATGCTAATGATGGCACATCCCTATAGCAATGTTACTTACCGTAACAGTTGTTATCCAGGGACAGCAGGCAGCTATTCTCACTAGTGGGCGATGTCACCAGACAGAGCCCCGGCACGGACGTCTCACAAGCACGCGTTGCTTGTAGAAACCCAAAAGTCTCTAGACGCCCGCACCGCGCATGCGCCGGTGCCCTCCCGCCCGGAGATCCGGGCGCGTCTCCTCAGTTCAGGTAGCTAGCCTGAGAAGCCAACCCAGGGGAGGTGGGTGGGACGTGAGAATAGCTGCCTGCTGTCCCTGGATAACAACTGTTACGGTAAGTAACATTGCTTTATCCCAGGACAAGCAGGCAGGTATTCTCACTAGTGGGTGACCTCCAAGCTAACCTCAGTGGGATGGAGGGGGAGTTGGCGACTTAAGAGAATAAATTTTTCAATACTGTTTGGCCAAACTGTCCATCCCGTCTGGAGAGAGTATCCAGACAATAATGTGAGGTGAATGTGTGAACCGAGGACCAGGTGGCAGCCTTACAAATTTCCTCGATTGGTGTTGATCTGAGGAATGCTACTGAGGCTGCCATTGCTCTGACCTTATGGGCTGTGACCTTACAAGGAAGTGATAATCCAGCCTGGGCATAGCAGAAAGAGATGCAAGCCGCCATCCAATTAGAGATGGTGCGCTTTGATACGGGTCTTCCCAACTTATTAGGATCGAAGGAGACAAAAAGTTGAGGAGTGGTTCTGTGTGGCTTGGTGCGATCCAGGTAGAAAGCCAAAGCACGTTTACAGTCTAGAGTGTGAAGGGCCGATTCTCCGTGGTGAGAATGGGGCTTAGGGAAGAATACTGGAAGTACAATGGATTGGTTGAGATGAAATTCGGAGACCACCTTAGGCAGGAATTTCGGGTGAGTGCGGAGGACCACCTTGTCATGATGGAATACTGTGAATGGTGGATCCGCCATCAATGCCTGGAGTTCGCTGACTCTGCGAGCGGACGTAAGGGCTACAAGAAAAAACACTTTCCAGGTGAGATACTTAAGAGGGGCCCTGTTGAGTGGTTCAAACGGGGGCTTCATGAGACGGGAAAGGACTACATTGAGGTCCCAAACTACTGGGGGTGGTTTGAGAGGAGGGTTAACATGGAAGAGTCCTTTCATAAATCTGGCGACCACCGGATGGGCCGAGAGGGGTTTCCCTTGTAGGGGCTGGTGGAACGCCGCAATAGCGCTCAGGTGGACTCGTATGGATGTAGACTTGAGCCCAGATTGAGATAGGTGTAGGAGATAGTCCAGCACGGAGGATAAGGAAGCTCGCTGAGGTTCCTTTGATTTAGAAACACACCATGAGGAGAATCTAGTCCATTTCTGGGAGTAGCATTGTCGAGTGGCGGGCTTCCTGGAAGCTTCCAAGACCTCCCTCACTTCTTGTGAGAATTGGTGAGGGGTTACGTTGAGAGGAACCAAGCTGTCAGGTGGAGAGACTGCAGGTTGGGATGAAGCAGTGATCCTTGATGTTGAGTAAGTAGTGAAGGAAACACTGGAAGTGGTACTGGTTCCCTGCTGCTGAGTTGAAGTAGGAGGGAGAACCAAGGTTGTCTGGGCCACCGAGGAGCTATTAGAATCATGGTGACCTGTTCGAGTTTCAGCTTGACCAGAGTCTTCTGGATCAGCGGGAATGGTGGGAACGCATATAGAAATCGTTTCCCCCAGTTCAGTAGAAAAGCATCTGCCTCGAGGCGATGAGGAGTGTAGATCCTGGAGCAAAACTGAGGCAGTTTGGAGTTGTGGGGAGCCGCAAAGAGGTCTATCTGAGGCGTCCCCCACTGTGTGAAGATTTGGTGAAGGGGGCTGGAATGGAGAGTCCATTCGTGCGGTTGTAGCAGACGACTTAGTTTGTCTGCTAAGACGTTGTTCTCCCCCTGAATGTAGACAGCTCTGAGGAAGGCGTTGTGGCGCACCGCCCAGTCCCAGACTCGTAGAGCTTCCTGGCAAAGGAGGGCCGAGCCCGTGCCTCCTTGCTTGTTGATATAATACATGGCGGCCTGATTGTCTGTGCGAATGAGGATCACCATGTCGTGAAGTAGGTGTTGGAAAGCTTGGAGCGCATTGAAGATGGCTCTGAGCTCCAGTAGATTGATTTGATGTAGTCTTTCCGCACTGGTCCAGAATCCTTGGGTGCGGAGACCATCCAGGTGGGCCCCCCATGCATAGTTCGACGAATCGGTTGTGAGAACTTTCTGATGGGGGGGAGAGTGCAACAGCAAACCTCTGGATAGATTCGAAGAGGTCATCCACCAAAGTAGAGACTGCCGAAGAGCAGGTGTGACTAAGATGTGTTTGGTTAGTGGATCGGACGTCTGATTCCACTGTGATGCCAGGGTCCACTGGGGGATCCTGAGATGGAGTCTGGCAAAGGGTGTCACATGTACTGTGGAGGCCATATGGCCCAGGAGCACCATCAGTTGTCTCGCCGGTAGGGTTTGGCGAGTAGACACCGACTGGCAGAGATGAAGAAGAGACTCCATGCGTTGCAGAGGCAGGAATGCTCGGAGTCGAGTGGTGTCCAGGACCGCTCCGATGAAGGGGAGGGACTGGGTGGGTTGTAGATGAGACTTGGAAAAGTTGATCTCGAAGCCCAAATTCTGGAGGAAGTAGGTTGTAGCCAAGACCGCCGAAGTGACCTCTGGGGCTGACGGGGCCTTGATGAGCCAGTCGTCGAGGTATGGGAACACCTGTAGACCCCTGTCTCGGAGTGCCGCGGCCACTACCACCAGGCACTTTGTGAAGACTCTGGGGGACGATGAGAGGCCGAATGGTAGCACTCGATACTGTAGGTGCAGATTTCCCACCCGAAATCTGAGGAACTTTCGGGAGGCCGGGTGAATGGGGATGTGAGTGTAGGCCTCCTTGAGATCCAGGGAGCATAACCAGTCGTTCTGCTCGAGGAGGGGGTATAGAGAAGCCAAAGTCAACATGCGAAACTTCTCTTTGACCAGAAACTTGTTGAGGGCCCGAAGGTCTAAAATGGGTCGCAGGTCGCCCGTTTTCTTCGGGACGAGGAAGTACCGGGAGTAAAACCCTCGGTTCAATTGGTCTGACGGGACCGGCTCGACAGCCCGAAGCTGAAGTAAGGTTTGGACTTCCTGAAGAAGAAGGGCGGTCTGTGTCGAGCTTGAAGGATACTCTCTTGGAGGATGGTCCGGGGGGACCCGATGGAAGTGAAGAGAGTATCCTTCTCTTATGATGGTAAGGACCCATAGGTCCGTGGTTATGGCCTCCCATCGATGGTAAAAAAGATGGAGGCGGCCCCCTATGGGAGAGGCTGAGGGGTGCAGAACGGTGTCGGTTATGCTCCCAGGAGGGGAGTCAAAAGGGCTGGGGAGCCTTAGGTGCAGCCGGTGGCTGAGGTTTTTGCTGAGACTTCTGGGGAGGTTGTCTCTTTGCAGGTTGTCTCGCAGCAGGCGTTTGTCTGGGCATGTAACGCCGCTGGTAAATCAGGGGTGGCCTGGAAGGTCGAGACTGTTGAGGTTTGGGTTTGGGCCGCAGGATGGATTGAAAAGATTTTTCGTGATCCGACAGCTTCTTGGTAACAGTTTCGATAGACTCATCGAACAGGTCAGCTCCCGCACATGGTACGTTGGCGAGTCTGTCTTGGAGGTTGGGATCCATATCGATTGTACGGAGCCATGCCAGGCGACGCATGGCTACCGCGCTTGCGGCAGCACGTGCCGAGAGTTCGAATGCATCGAAGGAGGATTGCATCAGCTGGAGGCGTAATTGGGAGAGGGAGGCTACCACTTCCTCGAACTCGAATCGAGCTTGGGTGTCTATGAACGGAGTGAACTTGCGGAGCACCGGCAAGAAGAACTCCAGATAGGAAGAGAAAAAGAAATTGTAGTTCAGCACCCGTGAAGCCATCATGGAGTTTTGATAGAATTTTCTACCAAATTTGTCCATTGTTCTCCCCTCTCGGCCCGGCGGTACAGAGGCGTAGACCTGAGAGGGATGAGAGCGTTTAAGAGAGGACTCGACCAGTAGGGATTGGTGGGAGAGTTGAGGGCCCTCAAACCCTTTATGGTGCACGATGCGGTATCGAGCATCGAGTTTGCTGGGAATCGCCGGTATGGAGTACGGTGTTTCGAAACACTGCATGAAGGTCTGATCCAGCAATTTATGCAGGGGGAGCCGAAGCGACTCCGTTGGAGGGTTAGGTAAATGCATGGTGTCCAGATACTCTTTGGAGTATCGGGAGCCCGTGTCAAGGGTCACATCCAGATCATCCGCCATTTGTCGGAGGAATGATGAGAAAGACAATTGATCCGCCAGCGTCGGTCTGTGGGACGGGCTGGAGGAGGAAGAGGCCTCCGGATCCATGGACATCGGGGAGTGGCAAGGAGAATCGGGTACGGGTGTCTCCTCGTACTCCGGTCCCTCCGGAGGGGACACCTCTGATGAGGAGTATCCCATACGTTGCAGTTTTTTCTGCGGTGACACCTCCGAATGGCGTGAAGAGTGCCAGGATGAGTGTCTTGATCGGTGCCCGTCTCGGTGGCGGGATGGGGATCGGGATCGTCTGTGCATCGCATGGTCTCCCGAGGCCCCCAAGTGGTGGATAGGGCTGGAAGCGGTGGATCGCAACTGGGGTTGCGATGCGGATTCTTGCGATGCTACCCAAGTCTGGTAAGGAGTAAGGAAGAACTCTTCCTGACTATGCCCAGGGCTTTGAGTATCGATCGGAGGTCTGGTCCCATGTTGGCGCGGAGGCGTAATGGGCTCTAATGGCGGCATATCGGTAAGCGAGGCTTGCCGCATGGGCATCGCCGCCCTCCCCCGTTCGTCCTCGTCGGTTTTCGAGGTCGAACGGCGTGGAGGAGGGGGAGGGGGCGGACCGCCCCTTTGGACCGGTACCAGGAGGTCACCCTGTATGGCAGCGATGAGCCCGGGTCCGATGGTCTGCATGAGCTCAACGAATTGAGCTTCCAGCATGGACCGTAGCGAAGCCGATAAGGAGGGATCCGCACCGAAAGGGGGTCCTCCTGCACGGTCATCGCGCTCCTTCGAGGTCGAGTGCTTCTGCTTAGTAGCTTTCGGCACTTTGATGACCACTGGTGGTACTGTGGAAGGAAGAGGTACCTGAACCGAGGAGACCGGGGCAGGCACCGACGTCGAGCTCGTGGATGTTGTCGGGATGAACGATGCCGGTTTCACCACACTCGATGCAGGAGGGGTCGATACCGGTTTCGCCCGAACCGGGGAGGTATCAGATGAAGTGGAGGCTGAAGGATCCTTAGCTGCGTCCATCTTGAACATCGATTCCCACAATAGGCAACGCCGTTTGAATGAGCGTGCCGTAAGGGTAGAGCAAGGCCTGCACGATTTCGGAATGTGGTCAGGACCCAAACACTGCAAACAGCGCCGGTGAGGGTCCGTGAGTGAAATCGCGCGTTGGCACTTGCTGCACTTTTTAAACCCGGTGATTGGCCGGGACATAGGCCGGAAAATCTCCGCCGCGAGGTCGAAGCCTGTGGGCCTGAGCCACGTGGCCGGCCCGTTCGACCCGCCGGAGGAAATAATCTTCTTTTTTTTTTTTTTTTTACTGAAAAAGAAATGTACTGTTAACTGTAATTAAAAGAAAGCGAAAACGCGGACAAGGAAGGCAAATTTAACTGAATTCAGCTAGCGCATGATGAAGTTGAACTTCTCAGCTCCGCGGAAAGAAAAGAACTGAGGAGACGCGCCCGGATCTCCGGGCGGGAGGGCACCGGCGCATGCGCGGTGCGGGCGTCTAGAGACTTTTGGGTTTCTACAAGCAACGCGTGCTTGTGAGACGTCCGTGCCGGGGCTCTGTCTGGTGACATCGCCCACTAGTGAGAATACCTGCCTGCTTGCTCTGGGATAAACATTTATTTAGCTTCATTTAACTTTATAAAATAACAACACACTCACCCCCTTCTGATTCAAAGTGCAGTAACTAATCCTGTGATATCAAAATGTTAAAACAATAATTTTCAAATCATCTACACTGTAACAAAGTCCCCTGGTACTTTTTACGCAGGGCCAGATTTAGGCATAAGGAAACTAAGGGAAAGATTCTCAAAACTAAAATCTGCCTTTAATGTGCTCGCTAAACCAGTTTAGCGTGCATGTATTTTAGCGGTGGATTATCAAAATGGCTTACCAAGGTCTTTTTCAAGTTTTCTAGTAGTCTCTGATACTGCCATGCAAATAAAGTACAACGAGGTCATTAATATTAAAATGATCACTCCAAGTGATTCTCTATAATTGCTGAGCGATTCTCAAACCTCGTTGTGCCACATTAGCCGCCAAAATTTGCCGACAGGTCTGAGCTGTCATTGCCTTACATTACTACTTCTACTACTAAGAACATAAGAATTGCCACTGCTGCGTCAGACCAGTGGTCCATTGTGCTCCCGCGGCAGCCCTTAGGTCAAAGACCTAAGGGCCCTAACTGAGACTATCCTTACCTGCGTATGTTCTGGTTCACCAGGAACTTGTCTAACTTTGTCTTGAATCCCTGGAGGGTGTTTTCCCCTATAACAGCCTCTGGAAGAGCGTTCCAGTTTTCTACCACATTTTAACATACAATAGACAGTCCCTGCTCAGAAGAGCTTACAATCTAATTTAGAAAGGATATTTCAGGGTTGGGGAGATTATAGTGGATATAGGTATCTGGCAGCAGTGAGGGGGAGTTAAGAGTTGAAAGCAGTTTCAAAAAAGTTGGCCTTTAGCTTGGATTTGAACATTCTAAGCAGTGCCTGAGCACTGATTGGCTCAGGCACTGACAGGAAAATAAGATTTGACAACTCAGACCCAGCCCCCCCCCCCCCAAATTAAAATAATAATTTAAAAAAAAATTTTGAAGATCGGCAGGAGAGATGCTCCTCTCTCCTGCCATGTCAAATAATCACCTGACACTGCTAACCCCTCCCCTCCAGCGGGAGAGATGCCCATTCCCTCCCGCTGCCAAGCAACGCCTGCCCCAACATCCTCCAGCAGCGGGAGAGATGCCCACTACCTCCCGCCGCCGTCAAATGACCCCACACCTGACACTCCCACCCCTCGGCAACGAGAGAGATGCCCACTCCCTTCTTCCACCATGCAACCTCCCCAACACTTCCCGTGCCTCCGATGACCCCCGCCCCCTTCTCCTTAACTTACTTATGATGGCTGGCCGGATGGATGCCTACTCCCTCCGGTCAGCATGCCTGCCTCTTCAAAATGGCAGACCTTCTCCTCCCTGGTGCATCCTGGGATGCACAGGGGAGGGGCCTGAGGCTCTGATTGGCAAAGGTTGTTTAACGCCCTCCTATAGGAGTGGCCTTAGGCATCTGGGCCAATCAGAGCCTTTGGCCCCTCCCCTGATGCACCAGGAAGGAGCCCAAGTCTCTGATTGGCGCAGACGCCTAAGACTCCTCCCATAGGAGGGGCTTTAAATACCTGGGCCAATCAGAGTCTAAGGCCCCTCTCCGGTGCATCCAGCAAGGGGCACATGCAAATGTAGCGAATATTCACTACTCTCCACCAATCTCATTTGCATGAGTGTTTGAGAATGACTTGCTTTTTTAAAATCGCTACAATAACGGCCCATTGGTTTTTAACTTAAATTTTTGAGAATCTAGCCCTAAGTGATAAATATGATTATGCCAGGGAGGGAGTGTTTAAGGTAGAAAATGATATGATTATGCAATGAAGAATGTAGAAATGAAGGGGTTTTAAAAAAATATTTAATGTCAGCACATTTGTCTGCCTAAGTTACACCAAAGGGTTAATTTCTGCCTATGGACTTTTGTACAAACTTTCAAAATGGAAGCATGCACACATTTTTGCTAAGTTTCAATAGCTGCATAATTCTCATGGACCTGGCATATTTTCTGTGGCAAATAATTCACACACTGTTGAAAATTCCTTCTGTGCAAATAGTATTCCTCTCCCGACAAAACAAAATATGTTCCCAGGAATGCCTCCTTTCAATGCAGCTACAAATATACTCACTCTGAAACAACCAGGGGGAAAGCTTTTGGCACTCAGTTAAGACCATTTTCAGACAGCCAATTCTTACACCCTAATGGCTTTGAAAATTGGCTTCCAGGAAACTGGGACATCATATATAGAGCTGCTGGCAAAGCTCCAACACATGCAGACTGCAAACCATCACCATAATTTCAGCATAAAATCTTAAATACACAAGCATTCTTAAAAAAAAAAGAAGAGGAAAAAATATCTAAAAACTACTTGCCTAATACCAACATTCTACAATATACATAACACCTACTTACCTTTGCAATATCCGAAGAATTCCAGCCATGGCCATGTTTCATCATAAGGAACTGTTTCAAAAAGAAGCAACTACCGTATTTTCACGCATATAACACGCGCGTTATACGCGTTTTTACCTACCGCGCATACCCCTCGCGCGTTATACGCGTGAGCGCGGTATACAAAAGTTTTTCTACATAGTTCCCACCCCGCCCGACGCCCGATTCACCCCCCCCAGCAGGACCGCTCGCACCCCCACCCCGAACGACCGCTCGCACGCGCTCCCACCCGCACCCGCATCCACGATCGGAGCAAGAGGGAGCCCAAGCCCTCTTGCCCGGCCGACTCCCCGACAATATCGGGCCAGGAGGGAGCCCAAACCCTCCTGGGGGCGCGGCCTGAGGCACATGGTCGGGTTGGGCCCATGTGCCTCAGGCCGCGCCCCCAGGTGGGACCTAAGGCTCCAGGGCCTATTCTGATTGGCCCACGCGCCTTAGGCCCCACCAGTAGGCGGAGCTTTGGGACGGATGGGCCAATCCGGCCTCATTCCGTCGTTGGCTGCCTGCCGGACATGCGGTTTTGGCTCCCGTCTGTCCCAACTACACAAAGGTACGGGGAAGGGGGGTGGGGGTGTCGTGGGGGTCGGCCAGGGGGGTCGCGGGTCGGCTGGGGGGGCGGTCGGAGGTTCTTGGGGGGGGCGGTCGTTGGAGGGAGGGGGGTTTGCGTCGAGGGCAGGAGGGCCTGGGATCCCTCCTGCCCGTAATGTAGTGCGGGGTGGGGGTAGGGGGTCGCCGTGGCCAGGAGGGTTTGGGCTCCCTCCTGGCCCGATATTGTCGGGGAGTCGGCCGGGCAAGAGGGCTTGGGCTCCCTCTTGCTCCGATCGTGGATGCGGGTGCGGGTGGGAGCGCGTGCGAGCGGTCGTTCGGGGTGGGGGTGCGAGCGGTCCTGCCGGGGGGGAGCAGGGCAGGGCAGGGCGGGTAAACGGAGAGTCGGGACAGTGCACGGAGAGTCGGGGAGGGCGAAAGGAGAGTCGGGGTGGCCAGAGGAGAGTCGGGGCGGGCGAAAGGACAGTCGGTCAGCATGCGCGTTATACAAAAGTTTTTATACATAAAATCGTGGTTTCTGCGCGCTATACCAGTGTGCGCGTTATACACGGGTGCGCGTTATCTGCGTGAAAATACGGTAATTCTCTCTCTTTATTTCAGGGTCTGAACAGGAAGTTTCTAGAAGGCTCCAAAAGCTATTATAAAATCTATCATCTCAATCTAGAAACCTACTGTTCTGCCCCTGGCAGCTTCATACTAGTTTATGACATAATACTGAAAAGACTGTGAATTATAGGGGATATAAGAAATTCCATCCAGCATAGAGTGCTTCTGAAAGGACAGTCTTCTGCAATCTTTTTCAACAGCAAAGGGCTATTTATATTTCGGCCAGTGCATATCAAATACATAACACAATAATCTCCCTCTGTTATTATGGCAGCCAACTGAGCCTGCAACTATGAAGACAGGTTGAATGAAAAGCTTGGATTTTCTGAATGACTGTGTCCAATGTATTGGACCATTTAGAACAGATATATATATACAGTAAAACCTTGGTTTGCGAGCATAATTTGTTCCAGAAGCATGCTAGTAATCCAAAGCACTCGTATATCAAAGCGAATTTCCTCATAGGAAATAATGGAAACTCAGACGATTTGTTCCACAACCCAAAAACTTGAATACAAAATGCTATACGTACTTGTATTGCAAGACTTTGCTCATTTAGAACAGTCACTACACTCCTGCAGCATCAGAGAGAGAAGAACCATCGGCTCAGTTGTGATGTGTGTATACTGTAAGTACTCGTATTGCAAGACATTGCTTGTATATCAAATCAAAATTTAACAAAATGTTTTGCTTGTCTTGCAAAACACTTAAGCAAGTTACTTGCAATCCAAGGTTTTACTGTACTGACAACTCATCCCATGAAAACCTTCCTGTCAAAGCGATTTAACATTGTGGGGGTCTCCTAGAAGTAGGGAGATCCTGGATTTTCTTTAGGGAGAACTGTTCCAGCAATTAGTAATGGAACCCATGCGAGATGGAGGTCATATTGGACTTAGGCCTAGATTCACAAAGCTTACTGATCGTGTCCCGACCAGTTTGCGACCCCGTCCTGATTCACTAACCTTCCTCCTGATCTGATCCGCACATGCAAATGAGGGGAAACGGCATGCAAAGTAGGAAGGCAACAATTCACTAAAAAGAAGGAACACCGACTGGGCTGGCTGATCCAAAAAGAAGCGACTGCTGAGGACCAGTCGCTCACGTCCTTTCTGACTGTTCTGCTCTCTGCCCCCCCTGAAATCCCAGCCCTGCAGCCCTGAAATAAAACATCTCCTTTGTTCCAAAAGTGCCATGCTCTCTGCCGCCCTTCGAGCCCATGGTTTTAACCCGCGGGTTTAATGCGTGTTCTGTAAATGTAATGTTTTGGGGGTTTTCTTACATGTGCACAAAAGATCCCAAGGTTGAAGATAGTTTTGTATTCAAAGCATCAAGAGAAGTTCACCAAAAATTGTATATTTATTGATTTCTAATCTCTACTTATGCACCCGAATGTCCCAGAAGGGAGAATTTTTTTTTTCGCAAACTGTTTATGCCACGGAGAGCAAGCGCATGCGCACATCATCTACAGGCAAAGAAGATGGTCTGCGCTTGAGTCAGGATCGCTCTGCAGGATCGCTCTGGGGTTGCTGTGGGGCGTGCCTCCGATCGCTGCAATTTAAATGAGGACGCGGTATGAATTGGTCGCCTGGGAAGGCTCGGCGACGGATCGCCTAGCAAAGGTGAGTTTAGTGAATTTAGGCCTTAATGCTTACGAATGTTTCGGATGTTATGGTGGGCGACCATCTGGCATCCATTCTTCACCGGATGGCGTGGTTTAAAGACAGACGTAGAGAGGGCTCATTCAAAAGCGAAGATTCTAGACTTAAAAAACATAAGAGTTTGCCATACTGGGACAGGCCAAAGGTCAATTGAGCCCAGGATTCTGTTTCCAACAGTGGCCAATCCAGGTCACTAGCACCTGGCAAAATCCCAAAAAAGTAAAACAGGTTTTATGCTGCTTATTCTAAAAATATGCAGTGAATTTTCCAAAGTCCATCTTAATAATGGCTTATGGACTTTTCTTTTAAGAAATTATCCAAATGTTTTTTTTAAATCCTACTAAGCTGCTTTCAACAAATTCTCTGGTATCAAATTTCAGAGTTTAATTACATGTTGAGTGAGTGAGTGAGTGAAGAAATATTTTCTTCAGTTTGTTTTAAATTTACTACTTAGTAGCTTCATTGTGTGCTCCTAGTCCTACTGTTTTTGAAAAGAATAAACAAGCGATTCATTTCTAACTGTTCCACACACTCAGGGCCGCTTTTATTAAACTGCGCTAGCAGTTTCTAGCGCAGGGAGCCACGCTGAATAGCCCGTTCCTATGAGCGTCGGGAGCAGCGCGGGCCATTCAGCGTAGCTCTCTGTGCTAAAAACTGCTAGCGCAGTTTATTAGAAGAGGGGAGGTCAGTATTTTATAGACTGGTGATCTTCGATAATTTTTATGTGAGGGCTGTTTTGGGTCCAAAAGGGCTGAAGAAGCGCAGACAAATGTCTTCCTACTTGGGGAAGTGATGCCAATAACCATTTTCGACATTCATTCCTACCAGAATACCTGGCCTTGGTCATAAAATGCAGAGCACAGACGAACCCTATTGCATATGCAGGACCAAAAACTAAAAGTACAGCACCAGAGAAATGGAACGAAATGAATTTTCTTGAACAGTGCAAAATATAGACCACAGAAGTAAATTCTCAATACTGACATATTTCAGTCATTGAATTCAAAATAAAATCATTTTCCTACATTTGGTGTCTGGTGATTTTATTTTTCTAAGCATCTTTTCCCAGGCTCTGTCCTGTTTCCAGGACTTTCTTATCCATTTGCTGTTTCTCTTTCCTTCACTTTCTGCCCTACATCCATCTTTGGAATTAACTTTTAACATTCAATTTTCTTCCATTTTTCTGCTTCCTTCTAAATCCGTCTACTTCTCCATGTCTTCCCCTCTTCTCTATCCATATGCACCATAGTTTATTAAAATTTGATTGAACGCTTATCATAACATTCGAAGCGTTGTACAATAAAAATAGTTTAAATATAGATAGGGGAACAAACAGTTAATAAACATAATCCTTACATGACAGACAAACTTGATTTGGGGAAAGGAGTGAAAACAAGAGGAGAAGAGGGAGAACTACAATTTGTAGAAAGAAAACGTAAAAGGATAAAAACAATGGCATATGAAAAGGTAGGGATTAGTTACGGGAGTAAAAAAATAAATAAAAAGATAGGATAAATCAATCGTAGGCATCTTAAAAAAGAAAGCATTTTAAACTACTCTTGAATTTATCCAAGTTTTGTTCTGCTCTAATATATAATGGGAGGGAGTTCCAAATTGAAGGAGCGGGGACCGAAAAGATAAAAGCACGACGGGTGCCAATTATTTTTAATGAAGAGACATTGAGAGTGTGTTGAGAAGCGGATCTTAAGATTCTGGGGGGGATCGTATGGTATTAGAAGTCTATGAATGCAGGGGCATTAGTCTTTTGAGTTTTGACAGTTAGAAGAGCAATTTTATATGTAATCTGATGCGGAATGGGTAACCAATGAGCATTCTTTAGCAAAGGAGTGATGTGATCAAATCTTTTTGAGTTCGTGATGATTTTAATGGCCGTATTTTGAATGAGTTGGAGATGCCTAATTTTTTTTTATACAACCCTTTATATAATGCATTACAATAATCGATTTTTGATATGAGAGTGTGAATTAGGATATTGAGAGAATTAGAGTCAAGGAGAAGGACCAGGGATCTTATCATCCAGAGTTTATAGAAGCAGTTTTTGACCAAAGCACTAATTTTGGGTCGATATGTAAGTTTATTGTTGATGATGACACCTAGGATTTTTGTTGCTAAAGTGGATTCAAGTGGGGTATTATTGATGTATACCGGCGAAAATAGCTATAAACCTTCTTTCCAAGGGAAAAGAACAGTGCTTATTTTTGTGATGCTTAGAGAAAGCATATTTGAATTTAGCCAGTCACGGATTTTAACTAATTTGAGGTTAATGGAAGCAATATCATTTAAGTTAGAAGGATTAATGACATGAAGAATCAGCGTATACGTAGACTGAAATAGATATAGAGAAAGATATTAAAAAGCAGAGGAGATAATATTGAACTTTGTGGAATGCCGAAGTTAGTATGAAAAGGCTTATAAACTGAGTTATTGAAATGTACAGTGGAAGTTCTGTCAGAGAAGTAAGATTTAAACCATTCGAGAAACTGGTTTGAGATTCCAATAGAGACAAGTCTTAGAAGTAGAAGCTGATTGTCTATAGGGTCAAAAGCTGCTGTGAAATCCAAGGAAATAAGAAGCACTGACTTATGTTGGTCGAGATAGTAGTGGATGGTTGTAGTAAGTCCTAAAATAGAATGTTCTGTTGAGTGGTTCTTATGGAATCCCATTTGATTGGGATGTAGAATTTGGGGTTTATCCACAAAGTCAGAGAGTTGGTTAAAAATGATTTTTTTTAGTTAGTTTGGCTAGAAATGGGAGGTTGGCGATAGGTTGGTAATTTGCACAACCCATAGAATTATTTTTGGGGTTTTTGATGATAGGATAGAGTGTTTCCAAGCCACTGGTAAACTGGCTGAAACAAGGCTTTTGTGAATAATTTGGTATCTTCCCCTCCTTCCCTTTCCTTCTCCCCCCTGTTGTGGTCTGGCATCTCTCTCACCTCCTTCTCTTCCCTCCACCTCCTCCCTACTGTGGTCTTCCATCTGTCTCTCATCCATCCCTTCCCTGGCAATTCTTTCCCCAACATCTTCCTCCTTCTCTTCCCCTCCTTCCTTTCCATCCCTGCTCTGCATCTCTCTCCTTCCCTTTCCTCTCCTATGATCTCGTAGCATCACTGTCCTCCCCTTCCCTTTCTTTCTTTCCACAGAGGTCTGGCATCTTCTCACTCTTTCCTCCCCATCTCCACAGTCCAGCATTTCTGTACTACTCTCTCCCTCCCCCCACCCCCGGCAGAATCCAGCACTTTTTCACCCTTGTTTCTAGCGCTGCACTCTTCAGACCACGGGCAATGCAAGTGAAGTAAACAGGATGCATGTTGTCTTCAGTGGCCCTAGAAGCTTTCCCTTTGCTATAGATTCCTGTCCCTGCAGTAGGAAGCTGTAGTAAAGGGAAAGCTTCCAGCACTGTCGAAGGCAGCGTGTTCACTCACACTGCCCACAGCCTGAAGAGTGCAGCACTGGAAACAAAAATGGTAAAAAAGTGCCAGATCCCAACGGTAGATGGGAGGATTGATATACTGCACAGGCTCCGTGGGCCACCCCAGAGGTCTCAGAGGGCCGCCAATGGCTCGCAGGCGTTGCAATGAAGACCCCCTGATCTGTCTCTTCTCCAAGCTGAAGAGGCCTAGCCACTTTAGACTTTTCTCTTTGCCAAACATGGACAAAAACACTGCAGAGTACAACTGGATCCAAACAATTAGTTGAAAGGGAAAAGCATGTTTGATTTGCAGGTGGATGCAGACCAGCAGTTGTCTTCTGCGTATCACTCTGTCCCTTTCTCTGCTCAGGTCCACAAATAGCAGTGAGGCAATCAAATGGCTCAGGCTATAACAAGGCTGAGCTATTAAGAATGCATGAAAGTCAAATAAAGCATGTCCTGAGCACAGCAGTAAAAAAAAAAAACCAACATACAGATAGCTGCTAAGTGCAAAAGGACAGATTATCTTGGCTATAAACATGCAGGATGTATGAGAAAGAAGAGAGTTCAGGACGCAGGAGAAGGAGACAGTCCTATACTCTGGTGGGGACACAGTTTACATGGAATGTAGGCTGGCCTAAAACCAACACTCACACATACAGGCTAAGGAGCCCTAATATTTTATAAGAGGAGAAAAGCAGCAAATGGCAACTTCTAGGCTGAAAGGGGCAAATGGGCTTTTGAAGCAGGTTTTCTGCTAACAGTAGGTAACCAGTACTTCTTAGGTGGAGTTTGTGCTGCACACATGAAATGGTCATCTCATTTTTTTTCAAATACACCCCTCTAAAAACAGTTTTCTACAGCTCCCAAAACCACATATTTAACATGCAGGAGCTGTGAAACTATGGATCCTGGGGTAGCAATGGGGGCATTTAAATGAAAAAAATAAAAGCATGCAAAGCAGAGTGGCAGGAGTGATACTTAGAAATGACTTAGGGCTCGTTTTCACACAAAGTACCGCAAGAAAAGAGAGTTTGTGGGTGGTATGCAGAATTTTAAAATAAAGCCCTACACCCCCCTTCCCTCCAAAATACATCAGAAACCATAGTCTGCCATCCAGATGGCTTGCTCCCCTCTTTGCCTGTGCCTTTCCTCAATGTTTCACGAGTCACACTATACTGATGTGAAGTTTCGCTGCTAACAGGGCAAGCACACACTCACAAAAAGGCGAGGTTTTTCATTGTATAGCTGACACAACACCTCCTATGCTCAGACCAAAAGCTATTGGTGCCATCACAGAAAAAAAGCTTTTACGGCCTCTATTACAAAGCCGCACTAGTGGCTGCGCTGCGCTAACGGCCCCGAAGCCCATAGAGATTTAAAGGGCTTCGGGGCTGTCGCTGCGCGGCTTTGTAAAAGAGGCCGTTAGTTTCAGAGGCTGCTCATTAAGCTATAAAGCCTGGTTGTTCCATATTAGCAATATTATTGTCAGCAAACTTTTAGGAGCCAGGGAAATTATATTTATCCCTAATTAACTTACTAACTAGGGGCTCCTTTTACTAAGCAGCGTAAGAGCATTTTATTGTGGGCCGGCAAGGTAAATGCTCCGATGCTCATTGAATTCCTATAAGTGTTGGAGCACTTACCTCGCTGGTCCGTGATTAAAAGCTGTTACGTTGCTTAGTAAAACCCAATGTATATTTGTCACAGTTTTCTTGGTGTTCTTTGCCTCTGCCCCATTCCTCTCATCTAGCTTCTTCTTTTCCCCAATTGATCCAGCTCAGGGAGCACTGGTATATCTTTTTTGGTTAGAAAGATCAAATAAATGTATCCCTCACCCTCAAGATCTCTAGTTCCTGATGTTCTATTTGGCAAAATGTTAGTCCCAGTATCCTACCTTATTCTGCTACCTATGGCCCTGCCTTCCTTTCCCCCACCAGTTTCTTCCTCTTCCTCCCTACCTTCCTCTTCCCCACTTCCAGTCTCTTTTTGGCATGATTCCACAGCAAGAGGTTTCCTTGGACCACAGTGCGAGGCATCAAAGGACAAATATGGGTTCCAATGCCCAGAATTTTTCACTAATCCCACACGGGGGGTGCGAGTTTTAGTTTTCACATGAGCATGTATTAATGTCATTAACTAATTTCCCCCTCCCCTTTTATAAAGCCACACTAGTAGTAGCTACCGCATGGTAAAGGCCCAAAGCCCTGTAAATCCCTATGGGCTTCAGGGCAGTTACTGCAGCGCAAGCTGCTAGTGTGGCTTTGAAAAAAAGGGGGAGGTTGTTAGTACATAGATCTCATTGCATAAAATAGGACCCTTCATTCTTGCAACAACCTTGATTCTGGCTGGCAGGGATGTTCAGATCCCATCTGCCAAAAAAGATTTACCGCTGGAGCTTCCGCCTGTGCTGCCTGCAAGCAGTACAACACCAGAGAAATAGAATGAAATGAGTAGTAGGAAGTCATTGGGGTGCACCAGCCACCAACCCCAGTACTTCCACGCATGATCAGCTCACGCATTAAACTGAGCACGAGTGGAAGTGCTGGCCATGAAGGTTAGAGCAGCCGCCAGTTTCCTCCCTGCTTAGCCAGCTTGGGCAGGAGCTCCAATAGCAAATCTCTTCGGCTGGCAGGGCTTTAGCATATCCCTTGCCAGCAAATGTATGATGTGGCAGTGGCTAGGGGGGAGGAGGAGAATGGAGAGAGAAAATGCTTGCCCCTCCCCCCATAGTCCACTCCCGAGCACACTTCAATATTAAGTTCTGGCTATGCCTCTGCAAAATACCAACTGAAAGGGTATCCATACATTTGCACCTGTCATATGTGACTAGTTTTATGTGAAGCTTCAGAAATAAAGAGAAAGAAATACAATGTAGGCAGGGCTTCTATTATAGCAAGCTCTTTGTGCCATGGTATCAGTAACCTACTAAATTATTTTTCTGACAAGGCAAACACATGGCAGTTTTATAACTACGCACTTAATTTGTGCAACTAATAAATACAAAAACTTTCTCTTTCAGAATGATTCCACCAAACCTACCCACACCGAGTTGCACCTGCTTTTTAATATGTACAAACATTTCTCACAGGCACACATTTGAAAATCCCAGTGTTCTTATTAAATAAGTCCAAACCATGCCCTTCTCCCCTATGTAAAAGGATGCGTGAAACAGCATGATGTGGATTTTTTTTTTTTTACCTGCTTTGGGCAATGTTATTACATGCCTTTTCTGTGCATCAATCACCTTCTTGTTCACTAATGGGTAAAGCGCTTTGAAAAATATCATTAAAATATGCAGGGCCAAAACTGCAGAGGGTTCATTTACACACAGTTAATTGCTTTATGGCAGTGAGGGATTCTCCCTCTTTGGGACTTCTGTTATGCCTCTGAGCAGCAGAGGGCACCATGTATTTGAGAAGAACTACAGGTCCCAGAGTGCCCTGCACTGCTTGGCTCAGTGCTAAGTCAGCGGGGCGGGCCTCAGGGAGCAGTATTTCTGCCCAGGCTTGACGCAGTTAGAGGGGGGTCCAAGGAGAAAGGAGAGATCTGAGGTAGACTCAGCATTTAGCTGAGGTAAGCCAAACTTCTATGAATTAAGTGTGAGGCAAACTGTACAGAAATAAAAAGTGTTTTGTTCTTAAGCCATTGTGGTGTGGTTTCTATATCTTGACCCTCCTAAAAATATAGGCTAGCCTGCCACTCCAGGTGGTGTTACACACTTCTAGAAAGTCCAATGGAACTGGCCTCTGACTGCAGATGTGCAAAAACAGCTTTTGCTAGTGCTCTTAAAATCTTGCCCAAAACAACAAAGGAAACTCTGTTCAATGCAGACCCTGCCAGGAGCGACTCTATACAAGCAAGTGTCACTGCTTTCAATGCCTCATGTGTCCTTTCTATTTCCCTTTAAATCACCCAATATACTTCAACAGGGCTGGTTTCAGTACATGGAACCCAGTCTCCCTGGTGCTCTTTGCAGTGACCCATCATTCTTCCACCTCAAATTGATTCTCCTCCCCCACCCCACCACCCTGCCTCCAGAATCTAGCAACTGGCCATAAAACCTTATATCACATAACAAATATACCTGAACCCCCAAGGTCTCAGTATATCACGTCTGCCTCTATTGATGTAGACAACAAAAACTGGACATGGCATTCTGTATAGCTGAGATACACACAGGTCTTTCTATTCATGAGTTATAAGATCCAGAGTAGAGAATGACACGGGGAAAAAATTTGTCCACGTCCCTGCGGGCTCGGCCCCATCCCCGTCAGCTCAGTCCCAGTCCCCGTCAGCTCAGTCCCCGCCCCCGCCAGCTCGGTCCTCGTCCCATCCCCACAGCTCAGTCCCTGTCCCTGTACCACCTCCCAAGCCATCTGATCCCATCCACACAAATCTGGAATAGTTATGATTTTATACTGAACTTGTTTTATTAAAGTTTAAAGAGAAACAATATTCTGTACAATTGTCATTTTATAAACACAAATAATACACAGCAAGAATCAACAAAACCCCTGTCTCCCCTCCCCTTCACAAATATCCCTTCCACTATCGAGAAAACTGAATAAGCCAAATTATTACAGAATGCTACACAGAAATATCATGCTAACAGAATACCGCAGTCACACATGACAGGAATAGTGTTAGAGGAGTGCAACTAGGGCAACTGCCCCCTGGTCAGAGATCCCTAAGCCAGCTGGAAGCTAAAGAAGCACTGCCTGGGCTTTGCAGTCCCCAGTTATGTCTATCACCAGCTCCAGCAGGATATATATTTTAAATCTGATATATTCTAATCATAAAATAGAAATGGTGACATTTAAAAAAGGAAGAAGGAAACCAAAAATAATCCATAATGACTATCATTTTAAGTACATTTTACATAGTTATCCTAAGCACAATTAACGTGAAAAGCTTCTGTCAAAGCCATCAGTTTGTTAAAGCATGCCTAACCTATGTAAGGAGTGGAGAGTGTAGTTCAGAGGTAGGCAATTCCAGTCCTCGAGAGCCAGAGCCAGGTCAGGTTTTCAGAATATCCACAATAAAAATGCATGAGATAGATTTGCATCTCAAGGAGGCAGTGCATGCAAATCCATCTCATACATATTTATTCATTGTGGATATCCTGAAAATCTGACCTGGCTCCGGCTCTCGAGGACCGGAATTGCCTACCCCTGGTGTAGCCTAACAGTGAGTGCTGCAGGCTGAGACCCAAAGGAGCTCAGTCCAAACCCCACTGCAACTCCGTGATCTTGGCCCTGCAGCCCACTCAGATGCCATGATATCCACTATTACCTCAGGTACAAGTAGAAACTCAGATTAAGAGCCCTCCAGGGACAGGGCAATAACCAGTGTAACTCACCTTGAGCTACTACTAAAAAAAAGTATGAGCTAAATCCAAATAAATTAATGAGCCCCAGTCCAGAAATACACTCAGAGGATTATTATTTAGTACCTCCAGTTGATCACTGGCTGAAACTCTTTCCAGCTTTAGAGTCTATTCTGCAGCCAGACATACTGGTATTCAGCAAAAGTCTAAACTTGTTCACATATTTCTGACAGAAACTGCCTGGTTATCATTTACGAGTATTTAACCAAGGCCACTTGTTTATTTAAGAAATTTCACTTAATTATAATCCAGACTCTCTCAGAGTTGCATCTGGTAATTAAAAATCACTGCTAAGCCTGGCTACCAGCTGCACTAACTGAAACTGAAGTCAATCAGAGACCAAAAAAAGGGTGCTTTGTGTGCTGCGTAGATCCCAACATAGGCTGCAGATCATCCCAATAATCATATCCATGTGCAGACTAGAGAATTCCAGGTCTTCACTTGAATTATGTGATTCATCTGCTGTTTTGTACTCCAGGAAAGGAAAATCTGACATACTCCAGGATAAGGCCTAGTCTGTCTGATAGACAACGTCAACCATACACAGAGCCAGTCTTTTTGTTTTAAGATAAATCAGGGCAATGAGAGAATTTAACTTTGGGTTTAAAGAACGAAGACCACAGAATAATAATAACTTTATTTTTGTATACCACCATACCCAGGGAGTTCTAGGTGGTTCACATCAATTAAAACAGAGTTACAAATGGTTCAATATCGATTGATCAGAGTTGTAGGCAACAAAGTAGTTGAGTTTGGAAGGAGAGGAAAGAGTGGGTCAAGGGAGGGATAGGGTGGTACAATAGGGGGAGGGAGGGAGGTTTTGGTTCTTTGAGGAGGGGGCATTAAGGGTCCTGGCCTTGGAATAGGTGGGTTTTGAGTAATTTTCTAAAGCTGAGGTAGGTGGGGCATCAAGGATCATTTGGGCTATCCATGGGTTTAGTTTGGCAGCCTGGAAGGCAAAGGTTTTGTTGAGGAATTTATTGGATTGACAGAAGATGACAGCAGACACCTACTGCATCCATGTCTAAACACATGACCTAGAAAATAAATATATACCAAGGATACATGTAGCACCTTACTAACCAACCTGTGAAGGAAAATTCCTGCCCAAAAAATTAATCTTCCATTTAAAAACAGCTCAAGTTAATCTTTGGAAGAGTGTGAGGAAAGTGTGACAGAAAAGCATAAGGAAGGGGGAGAAAAAGTAGTGGTGTAATAGCATTCCTTTAAAAAATCACCTCTTCCAATAAAGCCTTAACGATTTATAACCATTTGACATTCAACATTCCAGAGAGTTTTAGTTTCACATTCTGTCCTCTGTTGCCTGGTCAGTTTCTTTTCCCTGTCTATCCAGCCCTCATCAAAGACCCATACTTAGAAGCACATAATCAAAACATCCAGACATCCAAAAACCTGCCTAAATCAGCACTTGGAAGTCCAAGTGTTGATAATCAAAACCAACTTTCTGGACGTACAACAAAACTTCCAAGCCACTGTGCGTCCAGAGCTTAAAGGGGTGTGTTGGGAGGAGTGTTCTGGGAGATGCTTAGGTGGACTCTGGGCGGGCTTAGACTTAGACGTCCTGCAGCGATAATCAACACTTTTGGCAGACGTCCTGGATGGAAAATATACGTTTTAAAAGGGTATAAGTGTTAAAAAGCTACCCAAAGTCACCAGATAACCACTGCAGAGATAAAGTAAAGAACCACACACACTTCATCAGTGCTCACTGACCCCCCTCACACCCACAAAGTTCAGAATACAAATGTACATACCTGTCTCCAGAACATCAGCACCTGGTATAGGAAAGCCTAGTAGAGCTGCAAATGTCTTAAGTAGCCTGGTGGGTAGGCTAGTGAACCTAGAGAGGAGTAGCAAGTCCCATAAGCCACTCTAACCACTACATTTATGGTGGAAAATGTGAACCCACCAAAAAACCCCAAAACCCTACTCTACGGCTATATAGGTGTCACCTGCAGCCATAAGGAATATTAGGATTGTAGACAGGTGAGTATAGTGGGATGTGGTGGTGGGTTTTGTTTTGGGTTTTTTTTGGGGGGGGGGGGCTCACCATAACCTATAAGGGAATTCTGGTGAGATGTTTATCTAGCACCCTTTATGTGAAGTTCACATTAGTGCCCTCTAAGGTGCCCCACTGTTCTGTTGCCAAGTCTAGATGGCCACTGGCCAGTCCATTACAGGACTGGTCCCTCCTACATCCAAATGGTCTTGTTTTGAGCGTTTGGGACTTGGATGAAATTTTGGACAAAAATGTGGTATACAGACATCCTGGCGGTCTTGGCGTCCTCCCAAAAATTATTTCTAGATGTATGGTGGTTTCCCTTTCAAAAATAGGCATTTCAACTTTGGATGTTTAGTGCTATACATCCAAATCGGACTTAGATGTATATTTTGAAAATGCCCCTCTCATGTATACATACGATACATGCATATATAATAGTGTAATAAAGCAAATACAAACATGTTACTATAGCCAAGCAGCTAGGAGGCTAACCACAATATAGTGGAATCCATCTGAATCTGTATTTCAAATCCATTACAGATGTCTTAGAAAACCGTTCTGAGCTGACTTCCTAGTCATTAGTAGCAGTATAAATGTTTCCAATAAAGACAATGATAAAGATAACGCCTCTAAGACTTTCATCCCAAGTACCCTCTTGTAGTACAAGCAGTGCTGGCCATTCCATGAGAGCTGTCCTTGGGTTGAATCCTGACTCCACCACCCCACCTGCCCTCTATGTCCTAGGCAGGGAGAGGAGCACAGAGACTCAAATCTGTTGAAAACAATAACCACAGGGCCACAGGAACAGACCCCCTTCGATCACAACCATCAGCAAAGTAGATTGACAGCTGCTCCTCATGATCTGGCATAACGTTTACACACTTTTTCAAAACGGAACACTCCCTGACAGAAAACTAGCATGCAGGCCAAAAATATCCAGAGGAAAATGTAAGTGGAAAATCCGTGACAGAAATGCTATTTAATGGTGACTATTCAGAAAACCTGAAACAAGTCTCAGTGAACCTGTTATAATGTGACAAGCTGAAAACCTAAAGAGTAGGAAATCACCTGGACTAGGGGTCTGCAACTTTTTTAAAGCAAAGAGCCATTTTATCATAAATGTTTGATCCAAAATTAACAAAAAGCCACAATGGGTAGAGAGGATTTGAGATAAAAAAATTTTAAAATGTGATATGGGTGTACAGTATATGCATTTAGCACAAAAACAAAACTTCAAGTACTTACTTGAAGTACTTACAGAAAATAAAGAAAAAACAATTTAATGAGACTTATGACACAGTATTTCCACACAGAGTTGTTTCAAACCCCACATTTATCCTGGACCCTGTGCAGCATCTTTTGCCCCTGCCCACCAGCCCCATGCCTAACATTTTTCCTTCTATCACCCCTCTCCAACACCATGCTGCATCTCTCCCTCCATTCCCTCCACCACCATGTCCAACATTCCTCCTCTTGCATTCATTTCCTTTGCATCGCTATCTTCCCCCTGCATCGCTACCTCACTCCTCTCCCACCACCATGTCCAATATTTCTCTTTCTCCCTATGCCCAACAATTCTCCTCTCTTCTTTTCCCCATGTGCACCATCTCTCTTTCTCTCTCATTCAGACACCCATGCCCAACAATTCTCCCTTTCTATTTCCTCCCCACCTAAGCATCTTTCCCTCCCTTTCTCTGTCCTTTCGTCCTATGTCCCCAGCTCATGTCTCCTCCTTCACTTCATCCATTTTGTGTCCCATGTTTGCCCTCCCTTCTGTGCCCCAAGTTCGTGCCCCCCCTCCAACGGTGTGTACCTGTCTCCTGGAGGCAGCCTCCTCCTCCTTCCTTCCAGGCAGCCACACGTGTTTCTACACAAAGCCGCAGGAAGTTGTTCAAACTCACTGCCCGCAGCTGACCCGGAAGGCTTTCCTTTGACGTCAGAGGCCTCTGACATCAGAGGGAAGCCTTCCAGGTCAGCCGCGGGCAGCATGTTTGAACAGCTTCCTGTGGCTCTGTAAAGAAACAGGAACTGCTGTCTGAAAGGAAGGAGGAGGAGTCCAGGAGTCCAGTATACATCGTGGGAGCCGCAGTCATGTGGTCAAAGAGCCACATGTGGCTCGCAAGCAACGGGTTGCTCACCCCTGACCTGAACCAAAGAGTATACAGTGGTGGTCTCCAACCTTTTTCGCGTAAAGGGCTGCAGTCTCATCACGAGAAAGCTTCGAGGGCCACCAAAAGATTTCAAGCTTACACATACTACTAATGTCCCTCTCTTTTATCACGCTGCGCTAGAGGTTTTTAGTGTGGGCCAGTGCGGTCAATGCTCCGACACTTTAAACATTAAAAATGAATACTAATATTGATTCTGTAACACTTCAAGGATATATTTTGGATTGCTAACAGTGGCAAATTCCAGAGGCTGTTATAGGGGAAAGCACCCTTCAGGGATTCAAGGAAAGGTTGGATAAGTTCCTGTGGAACAGAACATACCCAGGTAAGGCTAGATTCAAATAAGGCACTGGTCTTTGACCCAAGGGCCGCCGCGTGAGTGGACTGCTGGGCACGATGGACCACTGGTCTGACCCAGCAGTGGCAAATCTTATGTTCTTATGTTCTTAAATGAGACTCCTGAGTAACACATTTAAGATATTGTTTGCAGTTTCTACAACAAGTGGACAAGACTGAAATTAACACATTTATAAGATTTGAAGAGCTTTTAGCCAAGTGTTTGAGAGCTGCAATGGAGGACCTTAGGGTGCCCTGGGGCTGCACATTGGAGACAATTGGCATACACCCTAGATTCTGGATAACTTGAGAAGACAGGACATTTGTCCCTGGTAGGCAGTCAAAAAAAAGCATCGTCTTATTTGTGTCTGGCTGCTCATCACAGACAAATGTCCTGTTCTCTTAATTACTGCTGCTGTCCTAACTCTGAAAAGTGGACTGAAAAATAGAAAAGCAAAGAAGCTGAAGAGATATTTCGAAGGCAGACACTGAAAGCCTATATCCAGAAGATGTTAATGACAGCCTCGAAACAGCAGTAACATTTAGGGTCTTTCATCAAAAAGGCTGCCTCTTCCAACCATGCCTGATATAATTGTTTTTCTCCACAGTGAGCAGCACCACTCCCCCTGAAGGGTTCCACTAATTGCTCCCTCCGAAAAAAAACCCCTGCAGATCCAATGAAAGCTTTCAAAAAAACCAATACAACCCAAAATAATAGGAAAAGAAAAAAATCTGGAATTCAACAACTTGTCAAACAAAGCCGTTACAGTTTATTGCAGGCCAAAGCTGGTCATTTTCTGCACATCAGCAATTCATCATGACCAGTCATGGCACGAGACTGATGGCATCTCCTTTCATGAATTTCAGATATATGTGTGTCTGAAACTTTCTCTAGTCACCAAGCAAATACAACTGGTGTAGTGATATGCTTAAAACTAATCCCTAAGCCTGAAGCTCAGGCGAGGTTTGGGTCCAGGGATTATTGCCAGGGCAATTCATCTAGTCTGGCCTGAAAGCAAAGGAACAGCTCAGTGCCAAGTCAAAAAGCAGTCCATATGATCAAGCATTTTTTGAAAACCAAAATAGTAACTTCAACCAAATACTATGGAAGCCATTTTTTTTTTGAAAATAAAATGTATCCAATTGAAGGTTAAATTAAAAACCTGCTTTCGGGGAACCATCACAAAGACCACACTTTCTAGTGGGTGAAGGCTTAATGCACTATTATGTGGCCCTGCAGCTCACTCAGATGCCATGATATCCATTCACTATGGTTTTCCCCATTAGATGGTGCCCCATATAACACCATCCCACTCCTATCCTCCTCTAAGAGTACCACAGCTTGTAAGAAAAAAAGAATAGTCATACGGGGTCAAACCAATGGTCCATCTAGTCCAGTATACCATTTTCACAGTGGCCAAGCCAGATCACAAGTACCTGCCAAAACCCAAATAGAATCATTCCATGCTACTGATCCAGGCCAAGCAGTGGCTTCCCTCCTGTCTCAATAGCAGACTATGGACTTTTCCTCCAGGAACTTGTCCAAACCTTTTATAAAACCAGCTATGCTAATCACTTTAACACACCTTCTGGCTACGCAATCCAGAGCTTAACTATTCTCAGAGTGAAAATTTTTTTTCCTCCTATTGGTTTTAAAAGTATTTCCCTGTAACTTCATCGAGTGTCCCCTAGTCTTTGTAATTTTTGATGGCATTAAAAAAAAAAAAAAAATGATCCGCTTGTACCTGTTCTATACTGCTGAGGATTTTGTAGACTTCAATCATATCTCCACTCATTCCCAAGCTGAAGAGCCCTAACCTCTTTAGACTTTCCTCATACAAGAGTAGTTCCTTCCCTTTTGTCATCTTGGTCCCTCTTCTTTCAGCCTTTTCTAGTTCTGCTATATCTTTTTTGAGATACAGCGACCAGAACTGAATGTAGTACTCAAGAAGAGGTCGCACCAAAGAGTGATACATAGGCATTATAACATTCTTAGTCTTCATTACCATCCCTTTTCTAATAATTCCTAGCATCTTGTTTGCTTATTGAGCAGATGGTTTCAGAGTATTGTTTACAATAATAACCAAAATTTTTTCTTGGGCACTGACCCCCAAAGTAGACCCTAGCATCTGGTAACTATGATATGGGTTATTTTTCCCAATGTGTATCACTTTGCATTTGTCCACATTAAATTTCATTTGCCAGTTTCCTAAAATTTGCCTGCAATTTTTCACAGTCTGCATGTGTTTTAACAACTGTGAACAGTTTACTGTCATCAGCAAATTTAATCACATCACTCATTGTTCCAATTTCTATAGATCATTTATAAATAAGTTTCATAGGACTGGTCACAGTATAGATCCCTATGACACTCCACTGTTTACCCTCCTCCATTGAGAAAAATAGCCATTTAACCCTATCCTTTGTTTTCTGTCTGATAACCAATTCCTAATCCGCAATTGAACATTGCCTCCGATCCCATGACTTTTTAATTTTCTCGGGAGCCTCTCATGAGGAACTCTGTCAAAAGCTTTCTGAAAATCTAGATATACTACATCAACTGGCTCACCTTTATCCACATATTTATTCACACCTTCAAAAAAGTCAAGCAGATTGGTGAGGCAAGACCTCTCTTGGCTGAATTCACGCTGATTCTATCCTATTAAAACATGTTTGTCTACGTGGTCCACAATTTTATTCTTAATAATTATCTCCACTATTTTGCCTGGCAGTAAAGTCAGGCTTGCCATCTGTACTTTCCAGGATCTCCCTGGAACCCTTTTTAAAAATCAGTGTAACATTGGCCACCTTCCAATCTTCAGGTACTATAGATGATTTTAGCGACAAGTTATTTCAGTACCCTGGGATGTATATCATCTGGTCCAGGTGATTTATCACCCTTTAACTTGTCAATTTGGCTTAGTACATCTTCCAGATTCACATTCATAAAATAAGCCACAGCCCAGCAGACTATCATTTGCTGTCTCTAATACCTAGCCATACTTGGTAGAAATACCTAGCCACACTGGTAGAAAAAAGAGAAAAGGGAACTTAAGAATGAGAAGACAATCTCAAGCATGCAAAGGCCATGACATCTTCTGTATTCAAAGCATTAGAGAAGCATGCAGATAAATTAGCTAGTAGGGAAAGCATAGATCCAGAAATATTTTCCAACATTGGTTACTGACTCTGGTGGAGCACTGCCATCTTTAGGATTATAATGCTTTAACCTGGCTGATGATGCAATTTTTAGACATCATGTGGTTCTACTAAACCATTGATGCAGCCCTTGCAAGGGCAAAACACAGCCTGTGTCGGGTTTTTTTATGTGTACTGTGTCTCCACTGATCCATGAGCTGGGCAGACGAGGAGAATGGCTGCTATAGGCAGGAGTGGAGCTGACCCTGGCGATTACTCTTCTGAGCAGGCGCAAGGCACAGTTCCTCCCCTCTTTTATGGGGCTACTCCAAACAAAGAGCATGCATGTGATTTGCATGCTATTTATTTGTGCATAGCCCTGTAAAAGAAAATCGCTCCTACTACGATATTTTTTACCATAGTGTCAGAGCATTGTGTATCGGGCCCTTAATGACCAGAGGGGCGTTGCAGATCTTCAAACATGCTTTGGTGATTTCCAATTTACACTGTTGTAATTCGGTGCTGAAAGGGATTTGTGAGAAAGATGTGCGTTGCTTACAACTAGTGCAAAATAGAGCAGTGAAGTTACTTTTAGATGGCCATAGGTTTGACCATGTGAGTCTCTTCCTACAAACAGAACATCGGTTGCTGGTGAAATACCGTATCCTTTTTAAGTTGATTTTGATGGTATTTTTTGCCTGTAAGGGGTGTCTTCAGATTTTTTAGTCAAAATATATAACATTATACAGTATGTGCCAAGTAGATCCTTGCCTTCATTCTAGCAACTCCTCTTGCAGGTACCATCCATCTGCAAGTGATCAAATGTTATTGAGAGGAAAAGGGTCTCAGAAACCTGCTGAAGACTAAGTAAGGTCTGAGACTTACTGGTTATTCAAATCAGTTCAACTTATCATCTTTTCATCAATGCCAACAAATAGTCTAACATGAGTAAATGATCCAAAATGAATCAAACACTTATCTCGATCCACTGTATACAGCCTAAACGGGACCAATTTCGCTGGCTAAACCAGCTGCATCAGGGGTCGCAATTATTTAGGCTGCATTCAGATCGTGCCAATCGCAGTTGTCAGCGAAACTAATTCTATAATGGTGCTAAAAGGTGCATTTCGCTGTATACTGTGGATCATGATAAGTGTTTCTTTTTGGATCATTTACAGCTCTCCCTCCGGATTCGCGGTTTTCCTATTCGCAAATTCGATTATTCGCGATTTGTTTTTCTGCTTCTTGCAGGCTGCCCGAACCTCCCCGAACCTTACCTGGTGGTCTAGCGGTGACGCGGGGCAGGATCGATCGTCCTAAGCTCCTGCCCCGTGCAGAGCCGTCATCAAAATGGCTGCCGTGAGTGCCCGTTGTAGAGATTATTCTAGTTCTTGCCCTTTTTCCCTTTTGTTCCCGTTTGTCTGTGTTTTTAATGTATTTTCTGTAATTATTATTGTGTTTAATGATGTCTTGTCATCTTAAATATATGTTTTCTTAGTCATTACATGATTTTATTACATTGTGCACCGCCTAGAAGGCTGATTAGGCGGTATAAGAAATCTTAATTGTCAGGATCACTGGCCCTGGCGGGTGGGGTCAGAATTATTCTATCTACAAATCCGTAGTTACTGTTCCTCGCTCCGGTTGCCGACAGGGCAGATGCCTACTTTCTCTCCATTAGATGAGGCTTTTCTCTCCCTCTCGCTAGAGTTTAACACGTTGTCGGCCTGGTACAAGCTAGGGAGGACCTGGAAGCCTGCGGAGGTTTTTCTGTCTAGGATGGCGGAGGCTTGGAGTTCTGAGTTGGGAGAGGAGGTCACGGTTGACGACTTGTCTTTGTGTTTTGTGGAAGGTGCCGCGGCGACCCCCAACGTAGCTTTACATGAGATTCATATTAAGATCTTGCACAAGGCTTATATAACTCGATGCGCAGGGAATGCTATGGGCCTGTGGCCTGATGCCTTTTGCACCCGGTGCCCTGCTTTCAGAGGCACGATGGTGCATCATTTTTTGGAATGCTCTTTTGTGGGACCACTGTGGGTGCGGGTGCTTCGGGAGCTGGATGATGTTCTGGGGCGCTCTTTGGAGTGGTCATACAGGACTCTGCTGCTTGGTGTCACAGGTCCCTTGGTTGAGGTTGGGATTTGCGAACCTTCGCGACACTTTGTGTTGGTGGCACTAGGGCTAACCAAGAAGCTCATTTTGCAACATTGGGTAGGAGGGGTAAGCCCTACGTTCCAGCAATGGAGAGCTAGTATGTCTCAGATGGCAATTTGGGAGAGGCAGCGCAAAAAAGACGCCACTAGTTGGCATTCAGTGGCTTATTTGGAGTGCTGGAGCTCTTTCTGACTGGGCTCGATTTCTAGGATGCAGCGGGGAGGGTGGGGGAGGGCGGTGGGAGGGAGGGGGGGTTGTTTTTTTGTAGTTTTCTTTGAAAAAACAAAATGTAGGACTTTTCACGAGAGGTCCCTGTCTGATTACTTGACTTTTTCTCTAGCTGCATTGCTCATCTGTATTACTGTTTTTATGTGACGTTTTTGATGACTTGGCTGCTGTTTGTTTCTCTTGTGATTTGTTCTTCAATAAAAATATATAAAAAAAAAAAAAAAATAAACTTGATCACTCCTGCCCCACGTCACCGCTATATCACCAGGTAAGGTCTGGGGATGCAGGAGGGGGGCGGAGTGGGTCAGAGCTGGCCCCAAAGCTTATTCACGATTTTACCCTATTTGCAGGCTGGCTCTGCACCTAACTCCCGCGAATACGGAGGGAGAGCTGTACTCATATGTTAGATTATTTGCTGATATTGAAGAAAAGATGATAATTTGAACTGAGTGAAAGTATTGCGTGAACCCATGGTTAAATTGCATAAGTAGTGATTTTTTGCACATTAAGATTCATGAGAGGTTTTTTAGGGTCGATAATTTGAATCTGTAACTAGTAAGTCTCAGATGTTTTGAATTTACTTGGTCTTGAGCAGGTTTCTGAGACCCTTTTCCTCCCAATAACATTTGATCGCTTGCTGCGATTATAACTGGATCTTTATGTGATGTGTTTAAGAATTTGAGTGACTCCAGTTCCATCTTTTAGATTGAAGTAGAACCCTATTTCATACCCCATACATTACTTCAACATATAGGACAGCAGTATGAATCTAGAAAACTGAACAAGCTAAGCATTTCTAACACTACAACAGTCAGTACATTTCAGGAGGTGGATCACAGTTACTTCTGGGCTGAATGTCGCATGATCAGCTGCTTCAGAAGATGCTGGGGGGTGGGGGGGAAAGAGGTAGAATAAAGGAATAAACAAATGGAAATTGAGAACCAGATCTTGTTAATACTATCATTGTAACTTTTTGCGCATTGCTAAACACATTAAGAACAAGATTTTAAAAAAGAGGGGTGTAATGAGAGAAATATGTACTTACCAAAATAATCAGCCTTGGGTTGGGCTTCCATCTCCTGCTCCAGACGTTTGGTAAGTGCTTCTAACTTTAATTCAGCAGCAGACAGCCCTTGATCCTGCTGTGGAAAGAGGGTCTGACAAGGCAGCTTGACTTTTGTGGGACTAGAATTATCCAGGTGTGCACCAGTGTGGCCAAAATCCATTGGACAATTACTGACACCTGCTGGTAGGGAGGTCTGCGAAACCTCAGAAATAAACTGTCCATGGGAAGGCATGCTACCAAGTGAGGTCTGCTGAGGTTCTACACCAGGTCGCCTAGAGGTGTCAGATGCTGAGTACAAAGCGCTTGACTGTGGGCCCTCTGTATTCAAGGACAATGAAGCAGGCACTGAACTAGAGAGATAAGACCTAGGACTACCACAGTACAGGGACCGGGGATCAGGGCTGGGTCTGTTCACTGTGTCAGAGGCCTCCCTCTCAAGCCCGGGGTTCATCTTCACCAGGTCATATTGACTGTGAATTCCTGGGTTAGGCAGGACTGTTGGAGATGAGACTGAAGATGATCTCTGCTGAGGAGATCCCATTTGTGAATCACTAAAAACAATCGATGAGGATGTAGGATCCATTATGCTTGAGAAAGATGATGGCCTTTTGCTCACTGGTTTCTGCTCATAGCTTCTAGCATACTTGTTGTCATTTGTACCCTCCTGACCTTCAGATGTGCTACCGGTGGGCCTGCTGGACTTTACCACATGCTGATGTTGGTATGCAGATTCAGCCTCTTTTGTTATGGGACTTTTGGGCAGCTGGACATTGTAAGACATATTTGGAAAAGCATTCCCAGCTCGTAACGCAGGGTCGGAAAATGCCTCTTTATTTCTTCCCCAACCAGTGTTGCTCACATGAATATCAGAATGGTCGCTATGAGGATAAGAAAATTGGGAAGTGTTACTGGGACTAACTAGGGCTGTTCCCAAGTACCTCTGCTCTCCAGAGACCGATGAATCCCTCAGGCCATCACTGCTGGCTCTTCTGCCATCCTGAGATAACTTGGTTTGCTGCTGAGAATCGGTCATTGCATACGGCAGCTGGTGAGAGTTCACCATGCTGGGAGATAGACCTGAGGCTGCTGCTGACAAGACCAAGGGAGGTTTGACCATGTGTTCCCCAAATGGCCATTTGCTGCTGCCTGAGGCTGCTGCTGATGAGGCCAAGGGAGGTTTGGCAGTGTGTTCCCCAAATGGCCATTTGCTGCCACCTGCAGCTACTGTTGGAAGAGGTGGGGTTGATAGCTGTTGCCACTGGCCACTAGATCCGACACTTCCATTTATAGGATCAGAGCCTGATGTCATGAGCAGCTCTTGCTCTTGCTCTTGCTGTTTTTGCAAATGGATTTTAGCCATTTTTGTGGCAAAAACCCTCCTGGTCTCCTCAAACTCTGGGTTATTATTGCCAAGCCCCTTGTCCACTCGAAATAACCCATCCTTGGAGGCTTCATACAAATTCAGGTCCTCAATAAATTTACTCGCTTCTAGGCCCAGGTCATTGTATCTGTCCATTTTTTTTGTTGTTGTTGCGTACTTCTTTTTCAACAATCAGTGCCTCACAAAGATTTAAATTCCAGGTTAGAATGATGAAAAAAAAATGTGAAGAATGCTGAATTTCTCTCCCGTGACCAAAAGCTTTTTATTTGATAGTTTAGGACAGTCTACTGAAAAGCTTCACCCTGAGGAAATTATTCTTAGTTCCAAGCATGAAAGTATCTGGAAGTTTCACCAAACCAAAATGGGGTGGTGCTTTAATTCAGCTCTGAAGCTGCTGGGATGCCATCAGTGTTCCGAATGATTCTGTTCTACCTGTTTCCCAAGGAAAGATCTTCACTCTATATTGCACTGAGGGGCAATTCCCAGTGCTGCAGAGAGGTGAGCTGGCTTCTCCAATCCCTCACACATATACTTGGCTGATCTACACCTAGAAGGGGGGCCGGAAGCTCCCTCTGGTCTTCGGACTTCTCTCCTTTTCTGCCCTCCGGCTCTGATCTGTTTTCATCACAGAGAAAGAAAAGCATTGGATCAGAAATGCAGAAGACATGCAAAGTTGTATTATCCTGATTGAGATATAACAGAAATAACTTAGCTGGCCAACCGTGTACATAATGAAACTTTCTTGCTTTCACAGTGATCAGCCTTACTTTTCATTATTTTTATTTGTATTTCAGGCAAAACTAATCAACTGAAAGCCAACTGAGCTGAACAGCATATATAGCATCTCATCATCTTATTTCTACTTCTGCTATTAAGCACAGTTACTTACCGTAACAGGTGTTATCCAGGGACAGCAGGCATATATTCTCACATGTGGGTGACATCATCTACGGAGCCCCGATGCGGAAGCATTTTCAAGCAAATTTGATTGAAGATTTAAGTTTGCTCTGCTGCTCCACGCATGCGTGCCTTCCTGCTCCACTAGGGGGCGCATCCCCTCGTGGTCTCCAGTTCACTTAACTAGCAAAGAAGCCAACCTCGGGGAGGTGGGCGGGTTGTGAGAATATATGCCTGCTGTCCCTGGATAACACCTGTTACAGTAAGTAACTGTGCTTTATCCCAGGACAAGCAGGCATGATATTCTCACATGTGGGTGACCTCCAAGCTAACTGAAAAGGGATGGAGGGAAGTTGGCAATTTAAGCAAATAGATTTCGCAATACCGATTGGCCGAACCGGCCATCGCTTCTGGACAGTGAGTCTAGACAGTAGTGGGAGGTGAAAGTATGAACCGAAGACCACGTGGCAGCCTTGCAGATTTCCTCAATAGGTGTGGACCTGAGGAACGCTACGGAGGCTGCCATCGCTCGGACCTTGTGTCCCGTTACTCGACCAAGCAGCGCGAGACCAGCCTGAGCGTAGCAAAAGGTGATACAATCGGCCAACCAGTTGGACAAGGTACGCTTGGAAACTGGGTGGCCTAACCGGTTTGGGTCGAAGGACAAAAACAATTGTGGGACTTTCCGGTGTGGTTGAGTGCATTGGAGGTAAAAGGCCAACACTCTCTTACAGTCATGAGTGTGAAGCGCCACCTCTCCGGGGTGAGAGTGGGGCTTGGGAATAAACACGGACAAGACGATGGACTGATTGAGGTGAAAATCAGACACTACTTTAGGCAAGAACTTTGGATGTGTGCGGAGTATCACCTTGTCATGGTGGAAAACAGTGAAGGGTGGGTCCACTACCAGAGCCTGTAGCTCACTAACTCACCGGGCGGAAGTGAGTGCAAGCAGGAAAATCACCTTCCACGTGAGGAATTTAGGATGGCATTTGTCTAGGGGCTCAAATGGAGGTTTCATTAGTTGAGCCAGAACCACGTTAAGGTCCCAAACCTCCGGAGGGGGTTTGAGAGGAGGGTGGACATTCAGAAGACCCTTCATGAAGCGAGAGACTAAGGGGTGGAGCGAGAGGGCTTTTCCTTCCAGGGGCTGATGAAAGGCCGCAATCGCACTGAGATGGGGAGTTGGTCTTTAGGCCGGAGTGAGATAATTGAAGTAAATAGTCAAGGACCAGAGGGACGGGGACCGACACCGGGTCCTGGCTGTGAGAGGAGCACCAGGCTGAGAATCTGGTCCACTTTTGAGAATAGCAGGTTCTCGTCGAGGTCTTTCTAGAGGCCTCCAATATCTCCTTGACTGATTGAGACACGGGGAGAGAAGTCAGGGGGAAAGAAACCAAGCATTCAGATGAAGAGATTGAAGATTGGGATGTAACAGCGAACCCTGACTCTGTGATAGTAGAGAGGGAAACCGAGGCAGAGGCAGTGGATCTCTGACACTGAGTTGAAGTAGAAGGGAAAACCAAGGCTGGCGTGGCCAGCGAGGAGCAATCAGGATCAGGGTGGCTTTCACTGTTTTCAGGTGGACCAGCGTCCGCAGGATCAGAGGAAACGGCGGAAACGCGTACAGAAATCTTCCCTCCCAGTCGAGGAGGAAGGCGTCGGCCTCGAGTCGGTCCGGGGAGTGTATCCGGGAGCAGAAGAGGGGCAGTTTGTGATTGTGGGGGGATGCGAACAGATCTATTTGAGGCGTCCCCCACTTTTCGAACACCTGTTGTAGGGTCTGAGAGTGCAGTGACCACTCGTGTGGCTGGAGGAGGCGGCTGAGTCTGTCTGCCAGACAGTTTTGTTCTCCTTGTATGTACACCGCTCGAAGGAAGGTGTTGTTGGAGATTGCCCATTTCCAGAGGCGCATGGCTTCCCGACAGAGGGACCAAGATCCTGTCCCCCCTTGTTTGTTTACGTAGTACATTGCTACCTGGTTGTCGGTTCGGATGAGGACCACCCGGTCGTGAAGCAGATGTTGAAAAGCTACAGCTGCGAGATAGATGGCCCGGAGCTCTAGCACGTTGATGTGACAGCGGCGGTCTTCTGCTGACCACATCCCCTGGGTGCGGAGGCCGTCCAGGTGGGCTCCCCAAGCGTACTCTGACGAGTCCGTGGTGAGTACCTTGCTGTGAGGAGGGGCGAGGAAGAGCAAACCTTTGGAAAGATTTGAAGAGTCGGCCCACCAGCGGAGCGATCGTTGCAAGGAAGGAGTCGCTGTCACGGGACGATCGATCGGGTCCCGGTCTTGACGCCATTGAGAGGCCAGGGTCCATTGAGGGATTCTCAGATGGAGACGGGCAAAGGGTGTGACATGGACGGTGGAGGCCATGTGGCCCAGGAGAGTCATCATCTGTCGAGCTGATACCGAGGTCAGCAGTGAGATCCTTCGGCTCAGACTTACTAACACCTCTAGACGCGGAGGGGGGAGGAAGGAACGGAGGCGAACCGTGTCCAGCGTTGCCCCGATTAATTGTAGGGACTGCGAGGGGCGTAGTTGGGATTTTGGGAAGTTTATCTCGAACCCCAGACTCTGTAGGTAGATAATAGTCTGTTGGGACGCTGAGATAACCCCTTCCCTGGACGGGGCTTTGATCAGCCAGTCGTCCAGGTAGGGGAATACCTGAAGACCTTGGGAGCGTAAGGTAGCTGCGACCACCACGAGGCACTTGGTGAAGACCCGAGGTGACGATGCTAGGCCGAAGGGGAGGACTCGGTATTGCAGGTGCAGGTCTCCCACCTGAAAACGCAAGAACTTGCGGTGAGCGGGGTGCACTGGAACATGTGTGTACGCCTCCTTCAGATCGAGGGAGCAGAGCCAGTCGCCCTCGTCGATCAGGGGGTAGAGGGTCGGTAGGGAAAGCATCCGAAATTTTTCCCGTACCAGAAATTTGTTGAGGCATCTCAAGTCTAGTATTGGGCGAAGGTCTCCCGTTTTTTTCGGTACCAGGAAGTAACGGGAGTAGAAGCCCTTCCCCCGTTGGCCGGGGGGAACCTCCTCCACTGCTCTCAGGTGAAGCAGATCTCGAGCTTCAGAGAGGAGTAGGGGTAGCTGCGTCCGGTTGGGAGGGCAATTCCTTGGGGGGTTGTCTGGAGGAATGGCCCGAAAGTTGAGAGAGTATCCTGATGAGATCACGCCAAGGACCCATGCGTCCAACGTGATTTGTTCCCAGCGAGGGTAAAAGACTTTGAGGCGACCCCCGATGGGAAGGAGGCCTGGGACTATGGCGGAGGGGGCCCGCCCCCTTCCGAGTATCCCGTCAAAAGGACGGGGATGGTTTGGTAGTCGCAGGCGGTTGGGACTTGGGCAGAGCCCGATGGTGGGCTTGCGGATGCCTGGGCGGAGGCCGCGAGAAGGCAGGAGTGGATTTTTGTGGGTAGCGGCGCGGAGGGGCCCTGAACGGCCTGGACGCGGGCGGTTTAGGCTTTTGCCGCACGAGGGAGGCAAACGAGCATTCGTTTTTGGAGAGGCGTTTTGTAGCCGCCTCGATAGTGTCATCGAACAGTTCTTTACCCACGCAGGGGAGGTTAGCCAACCGGTCCTGTAAGTTGGGGTCCATGTCGACCAGGCGCAGCCAAGCTAGTCGGCGCATGGCGATAGCAAAGGCTGCCTCTCTGGAGGAGAGTTCGAAGTCATCGTAGGCCGCGTGGAATAGATGGAGGCGTAGGTTGGAGAGGGACTCTGAAAGCAGGCTAAACGCTCCTTGGCGAGAGGCCGGTAAGTCAGTCTCAAAGGCTCTCAGTAGTCCAATGAGGTGTTTGAGGTAAGATGTGAAGGTGAAAGTGTAGCTTTGCACCCTAGAGGCCATCATCGCATTTTGATATAGTCTCCTGCCGAACTTGTCTAGGGTTCGGCCTTCTTGGCCTGGGGGGACCGCCGCTGAGACCCTGGAGGGGTGAGCCTTTTTCAAGGAGGATTCTACTAACAGCGACTGGTGGGAGAGCTGCGGTTGTTCGAATCCCGGGAAGGGTACTATACGGTACTTAGCCTCCATTTTGGAGGGTACTGCTGTGACCATATAGGGGGTCTCCAGGTTCCTGAAGAAAGCCTGTTGGAGTACCGGGTTAGGCGGTAAGCGAAGGGACTCTCTGGGCAGTGATGGCATATCCAGCTCCGCTAGGTACTCCTCAGAGTATCTGGAGTCGGACTGGAGGTCCAAGTCCAAAGCGTGGCCCATGTCCTGGACAAAGCGAGAGAAGGATAGGCGGGATGTTCCCGAGGCCCCGTGCGGGGTTGGTGAACGAGACCTCCGTCGGGTGGAGAAGGATGGGGAGGCTTCCCTCAAGTATCGAGGCTCCTGCTCTGATCCACGCTCTGAGACCGGGGAAGCACTGTGAAAGTGTTCCGGGGTCGTGAATCTCCGACGTCTCGAGGAGCCCCTCGGAGACGATGCCGGGGTTCGGGGTACCGATCGATGTCGAATCAGTGACCTCGACCCGGACTCCCTCGGTGAAAGCCTGAAACCTCGGATCGGAGCCCCGGTCCGAGGGGGAGTTCGGAGGATGCGCGGGTTGGAGAATGATAGCTCCGCCACCCTCAGCGGTCCCGTACGAGGTGTAGGTGAACGGCCTCGTAGAGTGGGGGAACCCCGGGCCTTCTTGGAGGTACGGCGGTTCGAGGTTTCTGTCGTTTTAGCACGATGTTTTGCCCCGCGGCGGTCTGTGGAGGGAGAGCGCCTCGGGTGTCTCGGCGAGGAGTCCGAGGAGGATGGGATGCGGTGAAGCTTGCGCGCTTTTCCCCGAGGTGGCTCGACACGAGGCTCAGGCTGGTCTGGCACATGCAGGGTCGAGGTCGAGGCCGGTTGTAGATGGGCCATTGCAGCGGACAGCTCCGATGAGATCATCGCTCGGAGTAGGTCCTGGAAAACGGGCACGGACAGCATCGAGGGCATGTCCACTGCCTCGGTGCGCTCCACCGGGGGCGACCTCGTATCAGAGTATTCCCGTGTGGTGGAGGCACGGCCCGAAGGCTTGGAGGGCTTCGCCAGGGCTGTGAGCATGGGACTTCCGCCATGCGTCGCCGGTGTCCCCGAGGCTGGCTTCTTCGCTGTAACGGAACCTGAAGAGGGAAGAGGGGACTTACCCAGAGCCGAGGCTTTCTGCTGTCCCGAGGACTTCGGATTCGAGTCTCGAGGCGATGCCGAGGTATTGGGGGCCGAGGTCAAGGCCGGGGCCGAGGCCGGGGCCGACCTCGAGGCAGAGGTAGAGGGTTGGTCGGCGGCGAAGAGATCCGCCATGCGGGCTTTTCTTCGGCGGAGGGCCCGGTTCTGGAAAGTTGCACACTGGGGGCAGGAGTCGGTTGGATGAGCGGCCCCCAGGCAGAGGATGCACCGGCGATGCGGGTCTGTGATGGAAAGAAGCCGCTCGCACCGGGTGCACGTTTTAAAGCCGGTCAAAGGCTGGGACATAGAATCGAAACTGGCCGCGGCTCGGGTCGGTCAAAAACGAAGCAGGAACAAGTTGAAACAAGAAAAAATTCTCGCACAGCGACTTAATTGAGAAAAATAAGAAAAAATCACGGTGCTAGAAGGCAGTTGGGGCAGAGCCTGAAGAAACACGACTTCTAGGCTCAGCGGAAAATTTTGAACTGGAGACCACGAGGGGATGCACCCCCTAGTGGAGCAGGAAGGCACGCATGCGTGGAGCAGCAGAGCAAACTTAAATCTTCAATCAAGTTTGCTTGAAAATGCTTCCGCATCGGGGCTCCGTAGATAACATCACCCACATGTGAGAATATCATGCCTGCTTGTCCTGGGATAAATTTATTTATTTTAAAAATTTCTATACCGTTTTATTCCAAAACAGTTTACTATAAAATTACATACATAAAATATTGAAACAGGTCAGAACAGATAAAAGCTAAAGCAAAGAGATTCAATCCTTACAATAGGTCAAATGCTCAAAGAAATGCATCAACAAATAATTGCATTTTCAGCAATTTTCTGAATGAACTCCTATGCCATTCCACAGTTTTACTCCTGCACATGAAACGGTCATGGCATTCGTTTCCACATACTTGGGACTGGCCTTTGTTTTCAACAATGCTAAATTATTTCTAGATTGCTACCAGACATACGCAGCGCTGTACAGAGTCACAAAGGAGACAGTCCCTGCTTGAATGAGCTTACAATCTAAATAATCAAAACAGAATGCCAGGGTAGGATGTTACAGTTAGAGGGGATGGTTAAACTGCTCTCTAGGATGGTAAGCAGAGGGCAGAGGGGATTAGTGTTATGAGCTGAAAGCTGTCTCAAAAAGATGGGTTTTCAGCCTTCTTTTGAACGAGGGAAGGGAAGGTGTGGTGGACGGGTAGTTTATTCTAGGCATATGGGGTGGCGAGATGAAAGGAACGAAGTCTGGAATTGGGAAGTGGAAGAGAAGAGTACAAATAAAAACAATTTGTCTGAGGAACAGAATTCTCGTGGTGATGTTAAAGGAGAGACAAGAGAGGAGAAAAACTGAGGAGCTACAGAATGAACACACTTGAAGGATAGTAATAGGAATTTGAACTGTATGCAAAGGCGGATAGGGAGCCAGTGAAGTGATTTGAATAGAGGGGTGAAACGAGTGTAGCGAGGCTGGCAGAAGATAAGTCATGCAGCAGAATTTTGTACAGATTGCAGGGGGGAGGTGGTTCAGCGGGAAACCTTTTAGAAGTAGATTGCAGTAGTCTAAGCATTGAGGTTACGAGAATGTGGGCGAGGGTCCAGGTAGTGTGCTCAGAGAGGAAGTGGTAAATTTTGGTGATGTTGTAGAGATAGAAGTGACAGGCTTTAGCAGTCTGTTGGATGTGGGTAGAAAATGAGAGGTTACAGTCGAAGATGACTCCAAGGTTAAGAGCAGAGGAGACAGGAACGATAACTATTGTTTACAGAGATGGAGAATGTTGGGAGAGGAGCAGAGGGTTTAGGAGGAAAGAGCAGAAGTTCAGTCTTGGACATGTTTAGTTTCAGGTGGTGGCAGGACATCCAGGCAGCAATATCACCTCAGGTTGAAACATTTTCTTGAACTTTAGGTGAAATCTTGGGTGTAGAGAAGTAGATCTGGGTTCAACATATAGGTGATACTGGAAGCCATGGGAGGCACTGAGGGAAGAGGTCCTAACCAACCACTAGTGGGATAGCAGCAGAGGAGGACCCACCTAAAGGTGTGATGGGAGAGGTAGGAAGCAAACCAGCAGAGGACAGATTTTTGGAATCCAAGCAAGGACAGCGTATCAAGGAGTAAGCAGTGATTAACAGTACCAAACACAGCAGACAGGTCAAGCAGGATGAGGATAGAGTAAAGGCTCTTAGATCTGGCCAGGAACAGGTCACTGCAGACTTTGGTAAGGGCAGTCTCTGTGGAATATGAGGGGTGAAAGCCATACTGTAGAGGATCAAGAGTCTGTCGAGATGAAAAGAAGGCAAGGCAGCACACTCAAGTAGCTTGGATAGGAAGAGAAGAAGGGAGACAGGGCGATAGTTCAAGGAGCAGGTAGGGTCCAGAGAGGGTTTTTTGAGAAGCGGTTTAACAACCGCATGTTTGAAGGCATCAGGAACAGCAGCAGTGGAAATGGATAGATTGAGAATATGACAAATTGCAGGGATAACAGTATGTGAGATAGGGTCAAGAAGAGGGTGGGAATAGGGTCTGAGGAGCATGTAGTAGGCCATGATTTCAGAGAAGGAAATAAAGTCGGCGGGAGTTGGAGGAAGGGCAAAGGGAGGTGGATCAGGAGAGGGAGGATGTGCGGGTTCTTCCTGATTTGTTTGGGTGAAGGAAGAAGGGATGATGGGAGCTGGAAGGTCAGGAGAATTGATGGTGAAAAGGGGAGAAGGATATGACCTTGCAGCAAATTCAAGGGTGATCTTGTGAATCTTGTCATGGAAAAATTCAACCATCATCTGAGTAAAGAGAGGAGGGGTCGGAGGAGGGGACACTTTGAGGAGGGAGTTCAACATGGCAAAGAGATGGCATGGGTTGGAAGAATGGGTGGAAATTTCAGTGCGTCTTATGAAGCGAATGTAACTTTTTTTTAAACACCCCCCACCCCGGTGAACCTTTTTAAAATGATACACTTGTTGGGAGTATGCGGGCTGACTGCTGCCCGCCGCTGCTCCCCGCCGCTACTGCTCCTGCTCCCTACTCACCTTTGTGCAGGAAGAGGCGGTCGGAGCATACAGCGAGTGATTTCCTTCACTCGCCAGCGCTCCGGCTGCTCTCTTCTGCCTCTCCCGCTGCCCTCTCCAGTCTCTCCTACGAAAAACCGTACTGTAACCTTATTCACTAAACTAAAATCAGCATGTTATCACAAGCTAATGCACGTTACAAGCCTCATTAATCTCAATGGGGCCTAGTTATTAAGCAACATAAATCTGGTGAACAAAGATTAGAAAATGAGAGCCTTTGACTGTAAGGGACAGGGACAGGGACAGGAAATATCTACTCTGTCCAAATGCAGCTCACCTCAGGTATTAGAATGATAAATGAACTGCTTACTGTGGCAGCTCGCTAAGCTGAAAACTCACCCTTCCTCTCCCGGCAGTCTGTTACAAGACATGCACATAGTGACCAAGGGAAAATAAAAACTGCTCATCTGTAAAGCATGTCCAGCTTTTCCTCTTGCTCCAGGAACTGAGTATATGATATATTATCTCCTATCTGCTTTTTGGGTTGCACTCACCTACATTGACCCTGAGCCTTTTGCCCACTTACTTAGGGTTACCATGTGGCTCCAGAAAAAGGAGGACGGATTGAGACATCTGGGTTTTACTTCTACTGAAAGCAATGGAAGTAAGGAGGACATCTGGGCTTTACTTCTATTGAAATCAATGGAAGTAAAACCAAGATGTCTCAATCCATCCACCTTTTTCTGGAGCCATATGGTAACCCTACGGACTTACTACCATTTAAAATTCTGGGGTGGGGGATGGTGGAAAGAAAAACCATGCAGCTGAAGTACTGCAGGCCTTCTTTCATGGCTGCCAATTTTTTTGTTTTGTTTTTTACCCAAGGCCTCATATTCCTCCTCTTATAGCCATTTTTGAAGAGGGAATTGCAGACCTGCCAAGTCTCCCACTTTCAGTGGGTCATCTCCCACACTCCCATGGGCCGAGCTGTGATCTCCCACTGAGTGGTCTCCTCGTCCAGCAGCAGGAGATGACATTTTATGAAGCATTTCCTACTGCCTCTGGTTGGGGAGGCCACTCTGTCTCTGGCCACCAATTGGTTGTGCTGGGGCAGAGCAATGGATGGGGCCAGGTGGAACAGTGGGCGGGCCAGGCAGAGTGATGTGCAATTCTGGGCAAAACCAATGGGCAGGGCTAGGGGTGGACCCTAAATCTCCCATTGAGTGGGCTGGACCCTTTGGCAGCTCTGGAACTGCCAAGGCAGGAGTGACTAGGGGACACTTTTACTCCTACTAGACCACAGGGTTGAGTAGATGTAGAATTTGAAAAAGGGATTGGGACAGGGCAGAAGGTGGATTCGTCGTTTTTATGAAGCGATCTGGGATGGAGTGGGGCTACCATACTTGCACCAACCCCTTAGGGATAGCAGGCTCCAACTCCAGCATTACTGAAGCCATCAACAACTGATGTTCCCAGCCACAACAATGCCAGCTCTGTTTCTCATTGAGCTTAGTGAATCCTGTAATAAAGTTTCCTATAAAATTACACCCAAATGTATTATACAGCAGGATAATAAAGAGGGGTCTTTACCCCTCGGGGGACAACAAACTACCTGTTGTACCTGAATATAACTTGCCTCGAGTTACCAATAAAGAGATGTGAGCTAAATGCAAATACTGTACATGAAATAATTACACACATTGTTGCAATACACACCCCCAGCCTCCAACACACACAATCCCAACCTCCGAGAACATTTCCGCTGAATGCAGATGAAAAGTACATGCTTTATCTGTAAACGTTGACCAGCAAACAATTTTTAATAGCATTTTTATCCACGCCAGCAGCCATTTACACAGATAAACTGCTTTTAAAAAAAACCAACAAAAATCCTACACTGTCATGCTTTTAGCCTAATTCAGTGTATTTCAAACTATGTGCCGGGGCACATTAGTGTGCCTTCTGAGATTCCTAGTGTGCCACGGCACACTGAGGAGGAAGAGAGGCGCCTGCCAGCTGACTTCCCTACACAGTATGGCGCCAGCACTGCCCGATTCGCTGAAGGCCTGCATGTTTCCTCTTCTCTCTAGCGTCCTCCAGCTTCCCCCCTGGCCTCCCAGTCTCACCTTTAAAGCTAATTATAGGTAAAATGATTTTATTTTCAATATAGTGATTGAAATGTGTCAGTTTTGAGAATTTATATCTGCTGTGTATATTGTGTGTATATGAAAATGAATAGAAAAAATTGCATTGCAATTAGTAAAGGGGATGGGATCTGGGTCAAAGCTTTGGGTGGGCCTAGGGAGGTCTGTGATTGGGGTACTCAGTTGATATTTGTTAGACTTAGGGGGTACTTAGCTTGAAGTAGTTGAGAAACATTGTTGTAGGCAATCAGCTGGAGCCAGTGCCTCTCCTTCTCTCTTCCCTGCTGGCACCCCCTACTGGCGTCTCAGGGCCCATCTGGAGGGCCTCTGCATGCGTGGACATCGACGTGATGATGTCATGCATACGTGTGATGTTATCACAGCGACATCCGCGCACTTCTGGGTGCCTCAAGCCCGTGGCCACTACCTTTACTGTGCCCTGGCTAGAGAAAGTTTGAGAGACACTGGCCTAACTGATCAAACTCTCAGAGGAACAGTAAATCTACACTTAGCCATGGAGAATAAGCTACCCGATTCCCAAACAGAAGTTCAGTACCCTGCTTGTATCACAGGCTTCTTTATAAGAAGCAGGGAACCATTATATAAAGAATATTTCATGGTGGGGGTGGGGGTTGCATATAAACAAATCTGGCCTCCAATGAAACTCTTTATCCAATACATTATTTTTCCCTAGTGAGAAACAAAAGAAAATTATTTGTATAATTTGTGCATGTTCTTCCCTATGTTTGACTGCATATTTCTTTTTATTTCAGTTTGTTACTTATGTTTCTGTCTAAATGCAAAATTTTCAATAAAATATTTGAATTTAAAAAGAAATACAATTTATATAAAGCAAATGTCAGTGACATCATTAACCCCCACCGTCTATAAAACTGTAAGTGCGGTTTTCAGCGCTGGCCACAGCAGTAACAGCTCCGAGTAAATAAACACATAAATACCACTAAATGCATTAGTCCCCAGGGTCCTTAGCTCTTAAGTATGAAGGCGCTTGGAAATATGGTACCATCAGTGCATTTGTATAATACAGCACAGTGTTTAAGAAGAACTGCCTTTCCTGTGCCTCCTCAGATTGTTTCTATGTTGATGGTGAGAAAGGGGAGCTTACAGCTCCTTATGACCCTGGGCAAATCACTTAATCCTACACTGCCCCAGGTATAAAACTTAGGGCTCTTTTTACGAAGCCGCGTTAGCGGCTTTAGCGCACGCACAGTTTTAGCGCGCGCTAAAACCCGCCCTAGCCGAAAAACTACCGCCTGCTCAAGAGGAGGCGGTAGCGGTTAGCACAGCTGGCAAATTAGTGTGCGCTATTATGCGTGTTAAACCACTAACGCGGCTTCAAAAAAGGAGCCTTTAGATTGTGAGCCCTCTACAGACAAAGAATGTACCTGCATATAATATATGTAAACCCAATTTGGCTGTACCACTGGAAAGTGATGTATCAAATCCATGACTCTATATGTGGAGCCATAAGACTGCAGATAAATGACCTTAGAGCACTTTCAGTAAGACTAGGAAGACTTAAGCACCTTGACTTAACTTCACATGAAAGACTGCACCCTCAGCACTTCCCCTTTACAATAGGCTGGGGTACTGGTTCCATACTACGGCACAGAGTGGAGGGCTGCCTAGTGTTCCATGGCAATCTCTCATCCAGGGGCCCGGTCCACCCTTGATCATGTCCTCTAATCCAGGAGTTTTCAACTCAGTCCCCGGACACAGCCAGCCAGTCACATCTTTATGACACCCACAAAGAATATGCATGGAATAGATCTGCATACAATGGAGGTAGTTCATGCAATTGAATCTCAGGCTCGTTCACTGTGGATAACCTGAAAACCTGATACGTTAAGTATGTCCTAAGGACTAGATTGAGAACTACTGCTCAGTCTCTCTTACATTATAGTCTGTCATGCACGCATAATTAGGGTTACCAGATTTTCTCTTTAAAAAAAAAAAGGACACCTTGCCGTGACCCACCCCCACACAAACCTTGTCTCCTTCTTCGAGATCGGGGGTCACGTCTGGAGAGCCCCTGAGCAGACATCAACACGATGACATCAACCCCATGTGTGCATGCATGTGATGTTATCATGTTGATGTCCATGAATGCGAAAAACCCTCCAGATGTGGCCCCGAGCTCAGGGCCTTCCAAGACCCAGATAAACTGTTGAGTTTTGCAAATCCATCCAGGCACCCGGACAGTACTCTAAGAAGTGGACACGTTCAGGTTTCCCGGACATCTGGTACAATTAATGCTGCATAATAGGATAAATTACCAGTAAGCATTATGCCGAATATGGGAACACAACTCAGAAAACTTCCACTTATTACATCATGGGGACAGGTCCTCTTACGCTGAGAGGTCTCACAGATCCTCTCCTGACTGTCAACTTGGAAAATACATGAATAAAGTTCTTGCTTACTAAACTACAATACAAAAGGCTTATGAGGTGGTAGCGGTGGGGATATGTTATGGATATCACAGAGATGCTGGACCCAAAAAAAATGGAGACACTCAGACTTTCCTGGAACTCACCATTACAAAAGAATTACATTTTATAAAATTAAAAATGACAAGCCAAACTCAACAGTCAGAAGGAATATACAAAACATTCTCTGAAGTGGGAAAAGAAGTAATAAAAATGCTTTCTGTCTCCAGGCGGTACTGCAGCTTTCAACGAGATCCCTCTCCTCCGTATAAAAGGACTTGCCTCAGCACAATTACTTGAATATATCTGATGCAATATGCAACTTAATGTTTCAGCAACGGCAGAGGAAATTAAGTTTAGTTCTTTGGCACACCACTGAGAAGTCACAACGTTGTGTTTTAAGCTCTCTTCACATACAGAAATGTGATCTCCTAATGTACAGAAAGGAGCAACTGCCTAGATACTTGAACTGCAGCCTTATGACTTGAGTCAACAACATCCATGGATGCAGATATCAGCACATGAGGGTGGGGACCAAGAATGCTTTCTTCTTAACTTGCTGAATATGTCTATTCTGGAAAAACAAACTCAGAACTCTCCTACTCCTAATGCAGTCATCCTTTCAGTTGAGACGACAGAATCAGTCTGCTGTCTCAAGCTCATTCCACGTAGCAGCCTGCACACATAGACTGCGTGCGATTACCAATAGTCACCATAGTAACATATAGTAACATAGTAGATGACGGCAGATAAAGACCCGAATGGTCCATCCAGTCTGCCCAACCTGATTCAATTTAAATTTTTTTTTTTTTTTTTTTTTTTCTTCTTAGCTATTTCTGGGCGAGAATCCAAAGCTTTACCCGGTACTGTGCTTGGGTTCCAACTGCCGAAATCTCTGTTAAGACTTACTCCAGCCCATCCTCCTCCAAACGGCCATGCACAGACACAGACCGTACAAGTCTGCCCAGTAACTGGCCTAGTTCAATCTTTAATATTATTTTCTGATTCTAAATCTTCTGTGTTCATCCCACGCTTCTTTGAACTCATTTGAACACCATTTGAACATCATTTGAACTCATTTGAACACCATTGCAACTAGCACAGTGCTTCTCAAACTTTTAACTGCCACGAACCCAGTTAGCACATGAGGAAATCTGTGCAACTCAGGCAGATACGGCTGGCATACTTTCCCTTTCTCTCTCTCCACCCCCCTCCCCACCCACACCCCTTCCTTTGACTATGTCAATTATGGCAAGAGGAGCAGTAGAGAAGTAGCATGTCAGGCTCTGTCCTCTTCCCTAGGGCTATAGTGCCAAAGTCAGCACCATGGAGTCAGTCAATAAAATTGTACAAACTCTGACTTCAACTTCAAAATGTAAGCTTACAATATTATAATATACTAGTCTTTAAGCCCGTTACATTAACAGGTGCTAGAATAGATGTGTCTGTCTGTCTGTGTTTCTTTATCTCTCTCTCTCCTTGGCCGCTGTCTGTGTCCTTCTGTCTCCCCCCCCCCCCCCCCGAGCAAAGCTGTCTGCCCCCAGCACACACCTCCCCCCAAAGCAGCCCCCTTTCCCTCTCCCTAACTGTCTCTCCATGGCCCTCTTCTGTCTTCCACCCCAGAGCAAAGCTGTTTGCCCTAAGCACACCCCTCCCCCCAAAGCAGCCCCCTTTTCCCTCTCCCTGTCTCTCCATGGCCCCTTCTGTCTTCCCCCCAGAGCAAATCTGTCTGTCCCCAACATACCTCCCACCCAAAGCAGCCCCCTTTCCCTCTCCCTATCTCTCCATGGCCCCTTATGTCTCCCCCCAGCACACCCCTCCCCCAAAGCAGCCCCCTTTCCCTCTTCCTGTCTCTCCATGGCCCCTTCTGTCTTCCCCCCAGAGCAAAACTGTCTGTCCCCAGCACACCTCCCCCCCAAAGCAGCCCCCTTTCCCTCTCCCTATCTCTCCATGGACCCTTCTGTCTCCCCCAGCACACCCCTCCCCCAAAGCAGCCCCCTTTCCCTCTCCCTGTCTCTCCATGGCCCCTTCTGTCTTCCCCCCAGAGCAAAACTGTCTGTCCCCAGCACACCCCTCCCCCCAAAGCAGCCCCCTTTCCCTCTCCCTCTGGCCCCCTGTATTGATCCCCCTGCTTACCCTCCCTCCATCCTGGCGTCTTCTGGCCTGCTCCTCTTCAAAGCAGGCTGCGATCATTGTGGCGGGCCCTAGTGAACCTCACAGGCCGCTCCCCAACCCGGAAGCATGCTCCCCCCCCAACGTGATCCCGTGCGTCAAAGGGAACGTGCCACTGAGGCCGGAAAGCGGCCCATGAGGGCCGCCAAAGCCGGCCACGATCACAGGCTGCCCTGAAGAGGAGGATCAGTGGCGGCAACAGCAGCGGTGAGCGAGGGCGGGAGGTGTGTTCGAACTTGCTTCGGGTTGGTGAGGTGAGGGCGGGAGGTGTGTTCGAGCTTGCTTCGGGTTGGTGAGTGAGGGCGGGAGGAAGGGAGTGGCCAGAGTGATCACTGGCCGGGTTCTAAAATGGAACACGGCCACGGATCACACACCACAGCGGCAGGGATCATGCTTTTTTAAAAGCGCATGCGCCGCTAACGTTTTATTATATAGGACTAGTTTATTAGCCCCGTTAAATTAACAGGTGCTAGAATAGATGTGTACACTTAAGCATTTCTTTCTTTCTGTATGTCTGTCTCTCTCCCTGCCCCTGCCTGTTTTTCTTTCTGTCTCTCTCCCTGGCCCCCTGTCTGTCTGTCTGTCTTTCTTTCTTTCACCCCCCTGTCCAGCAGCACCCCTTCCCTGCTCCTTCTGAACAGCAGTAGCCCTTCTCCCTTCCTTTTACCTCCCTTGTCCAGCAGCCCCCTTTCCTGCTCCCCCTGTCCAGCAGTAGCCCTTCTACCTTCCTTTTACCTCCCCCTGTCCAGCAGTAGCCCTTCTCCCTTACTTTTACCTCCCCCCTGTCCAGTAGTACTCCCTTATTCCTTCCCTGCTCCCTGTCAAGCATCCGCTAAGCCGGGCAGCCTTGAGGCTTTTGCTAGGCTGGCCCACCTCGCATTATCGAAGTGGGCCAGCCTAGCAAATGCCCTGCCGCTGCTTGATGAAATCGCGGTTGCTGCCGCTGCTGGTCCGGAGGTGACAAGAAGAGGCGTCCCAGCAGCGGTAGCATAGTCAGAAGGCAGAAAGTCAGCGGGCGTCAGAGATTGGGGGCAGGAACATTGCTGGGGAAACCACTGCATGTGTTGCAAACCACCTCAGGCTTCTACTGCGCATGCGGCGACACGGAAGCACGGATCACGAAGCACGGACGCACAGAGATTGAAGTGTGCATGCATGCTAAGGGTTTTATTATAGCAAATGATAAAATTATCATGTTATATTTATATATCTTTGTCCAGGATTTAAACAACTGGTAAATATAAGCTATATTTACCAGTATTTCAGATGCAGAATAAAAAATTTAAAGCCTAATATAAGGAGAGAAACAGGAATTAGGATCAAAAGTTTGGTGTACCGACTCCATAACCCTGCTCTCCTTCTCTGCAGTAGCACAGGACACTGTATTGCCATGCAACTCAAATCTGCAGGGGAGGAGAATGTGGACTGATATGCAGCTGCTTGTCCCCTCCTCTTGTGACAGCTCATGCTGGATTCACAAGTTGTACAGATGCCAGCAGAGCCCAAGCTCACACACTTTGTAGGAGACAACACCACCCCTGCTAACCACAAGGGCTTCCAACACTTCCTGTAGTACAGGATTATTTCAGTCTCTGTTCAAGCACTACTTACAGAAAAAGAAAACTGAAACTATGGCAGCTTGAATTTACTCCTAAATCAATAATGTTACTGTAATTGCATCCCTGAAACACTGTGGTAGTACTGTGTCATCACCCCAGACCGAGCCTATGTCACATCCCTTCCACCATCCATTGCCATTTCCTGTTCAGAGGATGGGAAAGGTGGGGTGGCATGCCTGCAGAGATGCATCCCTAGCCCTCTGCAGACTGGAGCCACATGGGCTGTTCCAGTGCCCCTACTGCCACAGCACATCCTAGAATCATACCTTCTCACCCACAAAATTGTACGAGACAGCTAATTCCATCTCTGGATCAGAAGCTAGCTCACTGGATTTAGTTAGCCTTAAACCACAAAAACAAGAGTATGTCATTTAAAAAGTAGATGCTTGCCCGCCTGTATAAACCTACTCTTATGGAGTCTGGGACTGTTCGACTGAATTGGCCCAGAGGTTGTCTTAGACAAGGCTAGTCAAAAAGGTCCCTATTTGTTAGGTCAGTTGGATAGTCATTAACTAATCATGCCAGCTTTCCAAGTTGGTTGATGATACTAGCTGAGTCCCTGCATTTGCCAGTCTTTCTAAAGTTCAGGACACCATCCGAATGAAAAAAAGATCCAGAAACCATTGGCATGAACTTCACACCTAGTAGCTGCACATTGCCAGCAGTGAAATGCAGCAGCAGACAAGGACCATATTATAAGATCTGGGGATGTTAACCTGCCTTTAAAACAAACATAGGAGATATCAATGAAAGATCAGAGGCTTTGTGTTTTTCTGTTTGAGGGATTTTTTTAATGTTCAGAAAACCTAATTTGTGGTTAGCTAATCATGTTATTTCAGAGGATTTAAAGTTTGTATTTCACTTTTGAATTTTTTTTGGGGGGGAATAGGTCTTGAACAAACCAGTATGCACAATAAAAAGGCACTCCATTAACTATGCAGTCTGTCTGGCTCGACACCCACACCATCTTTCAAATTACATGCTTGAACACCACATGTGTGATCTTGTAAAAAGCAGGCAGAAAAATCAACAGCCCATAAATAAAAATACTATAGTGCTGACATCCAGCTCCAAAACCCAGGAATGCCTTTTTTTCATGAATTTCCCTCCCTCGTGCCGCGTTTCCAGCGTCAGGACCTGTAAGAGGTCACCGACAGGACAGTGGTAGCCAGAAGTGGCTCAGGGAGATCAGAAGTCAAGGTGCAGAAAATGGTGTCACTGTTGCATGGGGCTTCCAAAAAAGGCAGGGAGGGGCAACTGGCATGGAAAGTCCATGCTTACAATCCAAACCTTTGTCAACATGCTTGGGAGACGAGAGTTCCGATAAAAGACATGGAGGGATGCCCTTCAGCCATGGCCTCGCATTTAGTTTGTGGCACACTGTTCTATACTATACTATACTGTTCTCCCTGAGGAGCTCAGAACGGTTTCCACGAATTTATTCAGGTATTCAAGCATTTTTCCTTGTCTGTCCCGGTGGGCTCACAATCTATCTACTAATCTAATCTAATCTTCTATTTCTGCGTCGCTCATACCTAGGTAGGCTCAAGGCGACTTAAAGAGGAGGGGTGAGGAAGGAGAAGAGAAGAGGAGAGTAGGAGGGGGTAGGGTGAGGGTGAGGGGTGGAGGGGGAAGAGAGGATACAGGTGTTTAAGTGTTAAACAGATGAGTTTTCAGTTTCTTCCGGAATATGGTGTAGTTAGGTTCCGTCCTGGTCATTTCAGTAAGGTCATTCCAAGTTTTTACTACTACTACTACTATTTATCACTTCTGTCTCTAATCACTAGGCTGTTCCGTCAGCCATCATGTTTCCTGCGAGCCCCATTTCAAGTTGTGAAAGGGTGTATGCTGTAGATAAACATCAGGAGTGCTTTGAGGCTAGTCTGCAATTGCTAGCCTGTTTGAATCGGAAAAAATCCTGCCTTCCCTCCCAGCATCACTCTGAAAATAGACACAGGCTAAAAGCTGGCACCTTTTGTTGAAGCATTTACACACGCTGTTAAAAGAATCTACATATTCTCTCTCTGGCCGGAAGCACCTGTTGTATCTGTATCTGACTCTCATCTGTCCCTGCAGGCAAGAAAGCAAAGTTCTTGATCATTGTACAAATGTTTCCTGAGCAGTTAAACTTTTGCGCTCCTGAGGTGTGTCTAGCTGAACCACTTAAACAGGTGCAAAAATGACTTATTGCTTAATGAAACATAAAACCAAACAATGGGGAGTAAATTATTCAAACTTCCCTGTGCTTATAAATCAGTATTCTAATTGTACACAGGCTATATCCAATATATATATAAAAAAAAATAATTTAACTAAAATCAGTTAGACTGAAACTGAATCCTGACATAACAAAATTAATCCTCCTCAAAAATAACAAAATCCCAACCATAACAAACCTAGTAATAAACTTAATCGCATACCCCATTCAACCCACTCTAAAACTTCTGGGAATGCTGATAGACAGAGGCTATCAACAAAACAATACAGAAATCATTCGCAGTCATGAGAAACCTAAGGAGAGTTTGAAAATTCTTCGACAGAAAACAATTCCAGTTCTTGGTCCAGTCCCTAGTCCTGGGTCTTCTAGGCCAGTGTTTTTCAACCTTTTTACACCTATGGACCAGCAGAAATAAAAGAATTATTTTGTGGACCGGCATCGGTCCGTGCACTGGTGGTTGAAGAACACTGGGCTAAGTCGTGGGCCAGACCCCGCCCCCATAATCTCCACCCCAGACCCCGCCCCCATAATAGTACTAATTGCACCTTGCACGTCCCGTGCCTCATCTGGAAGCCTTCCCTCTGACGTTGCAACGTCAGAGAGAAGGCTTCCAGTTCAGGCGCAGGATGCCCATAAGAGCCACTGCCCATGGCTTTGTGCACTGAATCAGTTAGGAAGAGGGAGCTGGCTCGAAGATAACTCCGCATTGATCGCACCGTGGACTGGTGGTTGAAGAACACTGTTTTGGCCTGATGCACGTGCTGGCCCTGTGGTCCGGCAGGAAATTTCTGTGGACCGGCACTGGTCCATGGACCGGTGGCTGAAGAACAATGTTCTAGACTACTGCAACATCCTCTATCTTCCCTGCCCCACAACAATGATAAAAAAAACTACAAACAGTACAAAACACAGCTCTGAGACTTATCTACTCATTGAGGAAACACGACTACATCACAGCGGCTTACCTCGATTCACACTGGCTCCCAATACAAGCAAGAATACTATTCTAATTCTACTGTCTACTATTTAAGACCATAAACGGAGACTGCCCAGCCTACTTGAACAACCGACTAATCCAAACAACCACAACCAGACATAGGAGAACCCACACTCCATTCACACACCCTCCAATCAGAAATGTCAAACGAAAAAAATGTACGACGGCCTCCTGGCCACTTAAGCAGCAAAACTAGACTACCAACACTCCAATTTACTGATCACGACCCCAGACTACAAAACCTTCAGAAAAGAAATAAAAACCCTGCTATTCAAGAAATCCTTAAAGACAAATTAACACAGCAAGAATCATCTCAATCCCCAATAGCAATCCGCTCCACTCCATAATACCACGGGAAATGTCCAGATAACACATTATGTAATCCGCCTTGAACCGTAAGGTAATGGCGGAATTGAAATCACTAATGCAATGTAATGTAATAAATTATTTTTTTATATATATTGGATACAGCCTGTGTACACTTAAGGTTCCTTTTACTAAGGTACGCTAGCATTTTTAGCGCACGCACGAAATTACCACGCGCTACACCGTGCGGTATGCTTCTAGAATAACGCCAGCTCAATGCTGGCGTTAAGGTCTACTGCGCACGGCAATTTAGTGCTCGCTATTCCGCGTGTTAAGACCCTAACGCACCTTAGTAAAAGGAGCCCTTAATGAAACATAAGCAACAGAACAGGTTAAAGCACATAGTGATTTTAAAATAGAAGCACCTGCCAGCCCTGCCAAACTGGGTGGGCTGGCTAAACCCAAACAGATCCCCCCATTTAAAAAGGAAATGTCCGAGTTTTCTCAGGCTCATGGTAACCCTAACTACACATGCACATTTCAAACAGATGCATGGACAGACAGATATACACACCTCAACAACAGACATCACCGCCATAGCAAAACACACCTGAAGCATGTGATAATGATTTTAATCATGAACTGAATTTAAGAAAAAATGTTTCAGGCACTTCCACCTTCAGGACCTTCCATGTACAGAAGAAACATATGCTGTGGCATTATAATATTTCTATTTATATTATTTGCGCTTATGACACTGAGCTTAAGCCTTTTAGCACTTGAGGGTGTTTATGGACATTGTTAAAAAGCTGATCTCTGCACTTACACAGGAAATATCTGTAGCCTGGAACGTATGTACACGCACGCACGCACACACACACACTGCCTAGGCTGTGGGCTGAGTGTGGCATGCTGCATTTGTACACATATGAACATAAGATATGCTGATGGGTCAGACCAGTGGTCCATCGTGCCCAGCAGTCCGCTCACACGGCGGCCCTCTGGTCAAAGACCAGTGCCCTATTTGAGTCTAGCTTACCTGCATATGTTCTGTTCCTGTAGGAACTTATCCAACCTTTTCATTGGCTTAGCATGTCTGTGTGACTCCTTAGCTGGCACACACAAGTTCTGCCTTCCTGGAAACGGCAGCTTTTCTGCTTGGAAAAGCAGCTGTTTTGGTTTAGCCACCTTGCAACTTGAAAACTTTTTTTTTTTTTTTGCCCATGCAAAGCTGCACCTCACAGATACTGTCTGTGAATGCATGAAGAACGCAGTAACTGCAAAATACAAAATTGGCTACCGTCTGTTATAGTTCTGGGCATTTTCTGTTTAGTTTTCTATTAATTTTTTTAATTACTCAAGAATTCTGTGATACTTATTTTAAAAACTGAACATATCAAAGGGCTTAAAATCTACTTGGAACCTACAGTAGCTAGTTACTTGTGGCCTGGGTTTGGCCACTGTTTGAAACAGGATACTGGGCTTGATGGACCTTCGATCTGTCCCAGTATGGCAATTCTTATACGTTAGGTTTTGATAAAGAAAATACTGTGCCCTTAAAATCCAAATGCTAAAAAATCTAAACTGCAAGATTTGTACAGTAGACTGAAACCACCACATCTGTTGATAACAGTCAAGGTATAAAGTGAAACTTGTCAGCTGCCTTCTACACTAAACTTCCTTCTGTGGGTGCTCAGCCAGTGCATAAAGAAAATGGAGATAGGATGTCTTCTTTTTGTAGGTAATGCCACCAAACTACAGGGTAAAAAATGCCTATGGATGTCTGACACAGGAATGTGGAGGATGATAAGCGGGTCAAGGAATGTGACCATTAGGGTTTGCATTAGGGTTGCATACAGCGCACAGAACTGTATCAGTGGCTGTCAGTTAGAGGAAGAGACATCAACATTTGCATAAAAACACAGGTATGGTTACGGGTAGTGAAGGAACAGTAAAAGCATCGCACTACCCCCCTCCCGCCCTTTAGAAGTGTGAAGCACAAGCAATAAGCAGAGGGCTGGATTCAGTCCTGTACTGCTGCTGAGAGAGTTCTGAGAGAGCCAGAGCTGTAAGGGCAGAGAGCTTGGAGAGTAAGGTTACCAATGTCCAGATTTACCTGGACATGTTCTCTTTTTAGGTGTCCAGACCAGGTTTTCAAAAACCCGGCACTTTCTCCGGATTTTGAAAACCACTGAGCTCGGGGCTGCATCTGGAGGGCATCTGCGCATGTGATGGCATTGCGTTGGATCCACGCATGCAAAGATGCCCTCCAAACACGGCCCTGAAGAGACGGGGGTTTGTGTGGGGCTAAGTTTGGGGGGCAGGACTATGGGTGGAATGGGGCGTGGCTGTGGGTGGAAAAGGGTGGGGCCAGAGCGGAATGGGGCAAGGCAACACATCCTCTTTCTTTGAGGGCAAAATCTGGTAACCCTACTGGAGAGGGAAAATGAGGGGTTACACATCCCATTGATCTTTTTGTCCACCCTGAACCTGAGGCCACTGCCAGCTGGTCTCTCAAAAGGCAATTCTATAAAATAGGCACTAACAATTACACATTGATTATGCGTGTAAATGTATAGAATAATGGCTGTAAGTGCACCAAATCTGCCTAAGTTCTATACTGCAAACACACACGCAACTTATATAGCGTATATTTGCAATAGAGATGGGCTGTCATTTGAAATGAATGCCGTCTACCTCTTCTTACATGGTGTACCCTCTTTTCCCAAAAGGGGGAGCATTACACAAACTATTGCACATGCACAAAGCATTGAGTAGGCTTACCCTATGAGAAAGAAGGAGCAGTATGAGTGTCCAAAGTTGGGCACGCTTTTGAGATGCGCGTGCAAATAAATTGGCTAATAGGCTTTGAGCCACCATAATTAGGTGTTAATCAATTATTGATGTTAATTGGCACCCATTAAAATTTGCACAAGCATCTGGATGCATGTCATTCTATATGGCACGGTGCCAAACTTTCATGGCAGGCATCTGAAAAGGGAGCATGGCTATGGGCGTAAAGGGCGTTCTTAAAAGTTGCACGCACCTAGCCTGGGCACTGGCACTTACACCGGATTTCAGCAGGCGTAAGTCCAGCGCCCAAAAGTTAGACCCAAGATCCGCACTAAATGCTATTGTATACAAGGCACACTCCCTATAGAGGCCAGCGCTGAGCGCTGAATTTTTAGGGCACCGTTTATTCCCTCCGTAGCGCACTCTCTTTAAGAAGAGGGTGCACCGCTCAAAACAAATTTTTAAAAATATCCCAAACACGCCGAACCTCCATTTTCTCTGTAACTGCTCTTACGATTTGGAACGCTCTTCCGCTTTATTTAAAAACCGAAAAAACTTTAAAAACGTTCAAAAGCAACTTAAAATGTTTCCTTTTTAAAGATGCTTTTAACTGAAGTTTTATTATTTTTTTTTTTTAAACGGATTTTAACTAAAGTTATTTTAGTCTTTTTTTTTTTTTCTCTTCTATTAACTCCTGCCCTTTTGTGTTTACCCTTAATGTCTCTCTCATTTACTATAGCGATTGTATTTCTTCCCTCTTTCCTTCATGTGTCTTCTGTTCGTTCGTTCTTAATAACCTAGTATGTGTAGTAGTTTGTCCTACAGTTCTTTTTTTGAAAGTATGTTTTAATCGTAATTTTGTTTGTTGAAATGTCATTTTATGCTTTGTACAACGCTTTGCAGAATCGATAAAGCGTTTAATCAAAAAACTAATTAAACAATAAACAATAAAACAATAAACAAACACAAAAAACAAGAAAATGTTCTGGTGTATGTATGGGTGTGGCTCCCACTTAAGCACATCACTTATAGAACATGGTATGTTACATGTGTATCTCTAACACTTAGGCATGAGCATTTATGCCAGCTTCAACTACTTGTGCCTCGCTTTTAAGTACATATATCCCAGATAGGCTAACATTCTGTAAAATAATGCAGATGCCTATGTGTAGGGTTACCAGATTTCTTCATTTAAAAAAAAAAAAAAGAGGACATGGGGCCCCACCTCACGCAAACCTCATCTCTTCTTCCCTGAATCTGAGCTGCGTCTGGAGGGCCTCTGAGCATAAGTGCATGTGACGCGAAGACATCACACACATGTGCGCTTGGGTGTAACATCATCACGTCACATCCACGCATGCTCAGGGACTTCCAAAACATAAGAACATAAGATTTGCCGCTGCTGGGTCCGACCAGTGGTCCATCGTGCCCAGCAGTCAGCTCATGCGGCGGCCCTTAGGTCAAAGACCAGTGCCCTATTTGAGTCTAGCCTTACTTGCGTATGTTCTGTTCCAGTAGGAACTTATCCAACCTTGTCTTAAATCCCTGAAGGGTGTTTTCCCCTATAACATGTCTTCTAAAAAGAGGACATGTCCAGGTTTTCCAAAACATCTGGTAACCCTACCTACGTGCCTTATAGAAAAGGCTCCTAGCAGGTGCTCTCTTATAGAGCCGCCCTTTCAGAGCTAATGCTGTGACTCCTGTTATGTCTGTTTCGAGGGATGATTAAAGAGGGTGACTACCCTTGACCTGTCTCCTGCTTTAGAAAGATCTAAGTATACAGTAACTGAAAACCAAGCCCTGATCAGCCAAAATACTGATTACGGGTTTAAGGTTTTAAACATTCTACCCGTGTCAGCTGAAAGCTAGACGACTCCCAGCTACAGAAAGAAAACATCCAGTGTTCGACACTTCACTCTCCTTGTACAGAAACCGAGCAGGATTAAGAAGCTGTCTGCACTTAAAGTTACCAATCAGTAGTACTACTGGCACCTGCAGAGATGCCCAATTACTCAGTTCCAGGCTGGAGATTCTGGGACAGGCCTAGATTTCTGACCGCCCAATCTTTGTGCATTCTGGAACTTGCAGCACTGATTTCAATGGGCACGATCAGGCACTACAAATCCCACACTGCTTTGGGATGTAAAACCAAGACTAGCTAAAATGTCACCAGCCTGGCAAATGACCTGGCATTTCTGCACCTGCCAGGTAGGAGCATTTTTAGGGTTACCAGATGTCAGGGTTTCCTGGACACGTCCTCTTATTAGAGGACTGTACGGATGCCCGGGGAGATCTCCAAAACCCGTCAGTTTGTCCAGAAGCCCCAAGCTTGTGCCGCATCTGGAGGGCCTCCGAGCACTTGCGAAAGCAATGTGACATCATCACGTCGCATGATAGAAGGATCTACAGATGCAGCCCCCAAGCTCGGGAAAGAAGTTTGTGTAGGGGCGGGGCTGGGGGTCATGTCCTTTAAAAAAATAAAAAAGACAAAATCTGGTAATCTTAAACATTTTAAAAGCAAACACCAGGAGGAAGGGGTAAAACGCCGACTTCGCGGATCTAAAACCGCAGGTCCTTAAAAATCTGAGGTCCGTGCACTTTTAGTTTCTGGCTCTGACAGACCTGGATGACAATTTAGCTCTGACGAATCCATTTCAGCAGAGGGACTGAAAAGTATTAGGATCCGTCAACACTAAAATGTCATAGAGGTCTGTCATAGAGGTCTGTCAGAGCCAGAGACTAGTGCTGGAGCGGCTCTAAAACAAATCCTTTAAACCGGTTTCCTGGTAAAAGAAAGTGAGAGATGGTTGTGCTTGCTATATCCCTATCCCACCCTGCCTATGGGGGTCTGCTTAAACCTGACTTTCTTTCTGGGCGCTGTCCATTCTCATTCATGTTCTGTATCACATTGGTTACTGTTGTTTGTTTTCAGTAAATTTAAAAATCTGAGGTCCGCGCCACTTTTAGTCTCTGGCTCTGGCAGACCTCTATGACATTTTAGCGCTGACGGATCCTAATACTTTTCCCTCCCTATGCTGAGACGGATCCGTCAGAGCTCAATTGTCATCGAGGTCTGCCAGAGCCAGAAACTACAAGTGGCACGGACCTCAGATTTTTAAGGACGAGCGGTTTTAGATCCGCGAGGTCCGCGTTTTACCCCTTCCCAACACCAGGAATCCTGGCAGCAAAATACATTCGTTTAAAATTCATGCAGTTGAATTCCTCAGTGTTAAGAAGGAAAATGGAATCCACCATACCTGAAAGCGATTCCCACATCCTGAAGGGGGTGATCCTCCAAGGAAAGATGAAAGGAGATAACAAGATCTACAATAAGAAAAAATTAATTAATTAATTAAAAAAAATTTAAAAAAAAAATATATATATATATATATATGCAGGGGTAAACATCATGTAAAAGGGACTCTGTGGACAGAAAACAGCAACTAACAAAATCCTTGAATTCCCAATGGGTGGTAAGTGAAATGAGAGAGAAGGTTCAGAGAACTCCCCAATACAGGTTCCCGCCGGATCTGCTGCAACTGGAACGTGGCCCCGGCCAGAAATAGAGCCTGACCCGATCTGCTGCCATATGTCAGCATTACACAGCATGGACGAGTCATTTCGTTGCAGCAAATACTGTGTAACATAGTGGGGTGGGGGAGAGAGAGAGAGACAGGTAGGAACTGGGAAGAGTCGTCTGGCAGCAAATCAAGAATGGCAAAGCTGGAGAATGATGTCTGCAGGGCACTGGCGGCGCACGTCTCGGTTCCTACCCATCGCCTCGGTTTACCTAAGAAAAGCAACAGTCCTTGAGCCCCGTCCAGCTATCGCTCCGGACCGTGCAGCTCCGCCAACCCCCCTTCCCGACGTCACTCCGGATCCCTTTCGGGTGCCACTCCACTTCACCCCGAATCCCCAGTGCCAGTCCGCCAGTTCCGCAGACAACTTGGGCAAATCGGATCCGCCTCACCCCCTCGGCAAAGGGGGTGGGTGGGTAAGTGAACTTTCCCCTTTTAACCTGAGCTCCTTTCAGAAGGCAAAGCGCGATTCCGACCTTCCCTGATTCCGGCGCGGGCTTTCCGGACCTCACTTGCTCCCCGCAATCAGGACCCGCGAGAAAGGGGGGGGCGGCGGCGGCCTGCCCTGTTCCCCGGACACCGGACGGAGGATCGCTGACAACGGGGCTCGACCTGAGGCTTCTCTGGCTGGAAGGGGAACTGCTGGTAAACAGGAAGCAGCAGCTCGGCTACAGTTAGCTGAATAGGAGCCCCGGGGAGGGAGCGATGGGCCAATGTCCTGCACAACAGCAGCATCTAGCGCCAGGAGAGTTTGTGCAGATGTTGGCACACCACTGCATTCTTTAACTCATGGTCTCTCTACAATGTGGATGTTTCCTGCCACTGTCCCTGCTATTTTTATTTATTCTTTCTGGAACCTATTGATTGTATTTTATTCCTCTTTCAGTCCCTCACAATCACTCCCTGCAGCAGCTTCCACTATTTAGCTCTGCAAGTTGCACTAACTGTGTGGACTGATTTTCTGTCATTCTGCAGGAAGTCCCCTCCCCTTTTGTTGACATCATTGTCCTTTGCCAAGCCCACCTACAGAAGAATAGAACTGCATCACAGGGGGCGGGACTTTACCTAGAAATTCCCCACTGAAAGACAACCTGTTGCTGTCATTAAAAAAGAGCATTCCATTCTTAAGGTGGTCTGCCCTACATCCTGGAGATCCTGAGAATCCTGCAAATCATGGTTTTTTTTACCATGTTTCCTCATGATGTGATCGCGCGAGTGCGTGGGTTTTCTGTGCTAATCGTAGGCTAGTGATTTAATGCCCACGAGCTGTGCTACTTTTGGGTGCCCTTCATGTCATATTCAAAGGCAAGTAAATAATACTCCAAACGAAGATCAGACTTGTCCAGGCACTCATTTCCTCAGTAGTCAAGGATGTGAAAGCTGGACACACAGAAAGAAGATTGACTCTTTTGCGCTTTGATGCAGGAGAAGGATTTTTTGTGTGCTGTGGACCGCCAGAAGAACTAACAGATCGATTATGAAAGAGATCAAACCGGCCATGTCACTCAAGCCCAAATGATGAAGTTAGGACTGTCTTATTTTGGTCACACTGTCTTTAGGATGACAAACTTTAGGCTCAAACTTAATTCAGATAAAACGACTTTTTTCATTGCTTCACCACATCCACTTGACATTAAATCACCCCTCTGTATCAATAACCTTAGTTACCCTATCCAGCCCTCCATAAAGATACTAGGTGTAACTCTGGATCAATGCCTAACCATGAAAGACCAAGTAGATTCCTTAATCAGAAAGGGATTTTTCACTCTCTGGAAACTCAGATCCCTTAAAGCTTATTTTGTTACATCGGTTTTTAGAATCCTAGTCCAATCCCTCGTACTAAGCCTGCTTGACTACTGTAACATCGCCTATTTGGCAATTTCCCAAAAAAAATATGCGACGCCTACAACTGTTGCAGAATGCGGCAGTTAGACTAATCTTTGGACTAAAAAAATTTGACCACGTGACACCCTACTACCGGCAGCTACATTGGCTGCCGATGAAGGCACGCGTAAAGTTCAAATTTGCTTGTTTCTGCTTTAAAGCATTACACGGATTTGCCCCCAAATACATTACTGACCTTTTCTCCTTCTCAACCAACAGACACAAGAGAAGTTCACATTCCAACTTCATTTCCCCCCCAGTGAGAGGTTGCAAACTGAAAAAACACCATGAATTCCTTCTCTCACACCAAGCAGCATCATGGGGTAAAGACCTAGAACAATTACTTTCGCCCTCTACTTATGAGATATTTAGGAAACGTCTAAAAACACACCTGTTCTTAAAACATCTTGACAACTGATCCACTTATCTCTTTCCTCTCAATAGCGACCTACTGTCCTTTTGATCACTTTTGTCCTCAACAATGAATTTCCTGTCTAATTACTTCTCTTTCTTCTTCCCCTCTTGAAGTCAGTCAATTTGTACCTTTGCTTAATCTTTTGTAAACCGCATAGAACTTCATGGTATTGCGGTATATTAGCTGTTATTATTATTATTATTTAGAGAAAGACCATTTGAGACGGACGTTAACTTTGGGAAAAACGAAGTAACCAGGTGAAGAGGGCGACCTACAATCAGATAGCTTTACATGTTGAAAACAATCACGGGGATGACTCTGGAGGATATTACCGGACTAGCACAAAACCGATCTCTTTTTGGATCTGTAATTCGCTAGGACTCAAGCACGAGTCAATGGCACTTAACTCATGTCATAGTAATTCTCCACCTCCTCGTCTCGTAGGACAAAATTGGATTATGGATTCTCCAAAATGTAACCGCACAAGTGGCGGTTGAAGGTTATGAGGAAGAATCCGCCCCCCTCTCAACTTAAATTAATCAAATAGCCACTTCAACACAATTTGCTTAAAAGTCACAAAGAGTAAAACTGAAATAAATAAATAAATAGTAAATACATAAACAGAATTGTTGATTTGACTTTGTATAAAGTAGGTTTGATGGGCCTAGTTGTTTTCTTCTGCTTTTCAGTTACAACTGGCTTCTCCTAGGCTATGGTACCGTGATGGCAATTCTAAGGTCACCAAAATTTAGGCCAACTTTCAGTGTAAGAGTCCTTACACAGAATACTAGTATAAATCAGCATTGACAGACCTAAATATAGGTACAGTACTCCCCCAAAATTCGCAGAGGTTCTGTTCCAGGAACACCCGCAAATTTTGAAAACCCGTGAATACGGTTTTGTAGTGGATCGAAGGCAGGAGAGGCAGGTAAGCAAACTTCAGTTGTGGCACCGGCGGGTGCTGCTTTGACTCGCTCCTGATTGGTGTAGCCTGACTTTAGTACCAGGAAGAGGCGGTCGGAAAATACCGCAAAAGACTGAGTCCGCGATTCGCGAAACATGAATTCGCGGGAGAACACTGTACACACATTTATACCACTAAATTCCTACCACCACCACCCACATTCGAACACTGAGCTCCATATCTCCAAACATATTCTCCCCCTCTCTTTTAGCATTTATAAGGTTATTAATACATTGACATTTACCCATGCCATAAAATCCCCCCCCCTGCCTTTTACAAAACTAGCGTGGATTTTAGCACCAGCTTCGGAGCTGTTACCACCATGGTCGGTGCTAAAATCCGTGCTACGGTTTTGTAAAATGGGGGGTTAGTTAACGCTCTATTAATTATGGGAGCATACATAACCTGTCATTTCTTGGGGCGTAATGACCATCTTTTAAAATAATTTTATTAATTGAAGGATGTAATATACAGAAACATTTCGCAACAAAGGCAATTTACAACATTATCGCTTATAACTAATTAGATAACAACCATATAAGCATTTTTATATAAGATAAACCTCTCCTTTCCCCTCCCCCCACCAGCACTTCACCATGAATAAGCAAGCTAATAATTACCACATCCTGGTTCCCCATCAGGTAAGGGAACCACTTACAAATCGCCTGATCAATGTCTTCCAGAATCCTATTCATCTTTAAAAGCATACTGTTCCACATCCTTATAACAAGGGTCTGCTGAAAAGTTCTCAGTCCAGCCAAGAAGAGAATGACTGCACTTTTCTTGACACTTTTCATTTCAAAAATATGAAATAACTGATTCCTATGATTGAAACCACACGAATCCTACTAATCATAGTCTGATGTATTATTTGGGCATGTATGGACATACAATAGTTACTCCATCCTTTTTGTTGATTACTGCAGAAATAACATGACCATCATCACTACAAATATTTCACAAAGCCTAGAATAATACACCTACATGTAAAACAGAACAAGTTGGACTACTAGAGTTCTATACAGAAACTATGTAAACAGAACTGAGGTGTGACCCAGTTTCTCTTTTTCAATTGCCCGTTTTCTGTTCTTTCCAGTTGGTGCTTTTCAGGTGGTGCTGTCTATTTGTCCATTCTCCACTTTTTCTATCTTCAGGAATGGCTTAGTGGTAGAGCAGCTACCTCAGCCTGTAGGATCAAATCATAGTTCAGCTCTTTGTGACCATGGCAAGTCATTGCCCCACAAAATAAATACTGTACCTGTATGTATGTAAACTGCTTTGAATGTGTAACCAAGTCCATGTCCTCACTATATCTATCGCTGACATATTTCCTCTTTCTGTCTGAATTTTCATTCAAGAAAGCATGGGACAGGCATGTGGGGTCTCTTATGGAGGGGTGAGGACATTATGGATGCCGTGGATGGGCAGGCTGGATGGGCACAGCCAGTTCAGCATGGCTGTTTAACCACAGCTGTTTCATTGCGGCCTTTGCAATGTCAAGCACTTACCTTGCTGAAGCTGTGAGGTTTGAAAGAGAGGGGGGGAATAGCCTCCCTCATCCCATTGGTGCTTCTTTCTTTTCCCTTCACCCACCGTGGTCTTCTCCTGCCTCCGCTTCATCTGGTGACTTCAAGGTTTGAAAGGGGGGAGGGGAGGCATCATCATAGATTAATCAGGCGCATCGTAAGGTTTCCCTTTATATTGGAACAGAAAGTTGTCCAGAGGGAAGACTTCCAGGATAAAAGGTTGACTTTGAGAGGGTGTCTCAATATTAGGAGATGAAACAGCCTACGCTGAAAGAGCCATAATGAAATGGCTGTGATGAACTGTCCCATGCTGAAAGGATGGCTCTGAAAGAGCTATGCTGAACTGGCCACGCTGAAACAACCGTGATGAATCGTCCCATTCCTGACTGGATGGACCAGTTGGCCTTTATCTGCCATCATGTTTCTATGTTTCTTTCTTTTGGCTCTTACTGCCAGCAAATAATGAAAAATGCATGCATTATCTCTAATATATTGAGCTGTCATAAAACCAATCTAACCCTTAACTTAGCTACCCTTGTCACCATAATGGTACAGTGGTTAGAGCTGCAGCCTTGGCACCCTGAGGTTGTGGTTTCAAATCCCACACTGCTCCTTGCGACCCTGGGCAAGTCACTTAATCCCCATTGCCTGAGGTACATTAGATGGAGTAGGAGCCCACTGGGACAGTTAGGGAATAATGCTTGAGTACATGAATAATTTGTAATCTGCGTAGGATATGCAGAATATAGATTATATATATTTAAAAAATGTTCAATAAAGAAATGGGATAATAATTCTAAACTTTATCTCTCCCAGGTTCAGATATTAGGCATCACCTGAGCTTCACTAAATTTACATTGCTGAGATGGGTTTTCAAATATAGCTTGATAGACTTCAAATGGTTTGGGCGGTCAGCTTTGAGTTATACTGTTTATGAAATTTCACTGAATACTTCTTGGGCCCAGGTGCTTTGTTGGAGGATGAAGCCTTTATTGCTTCAACTAGTTCATGGGCACTAAGAGGGGATCCAAGTGCATTCTTTGAAGGCTCTGAAAGAATAGGATGAGAGAGATCTTTTCAAAACTTGTCTATCAATGGCTTGGATTCCGCATTGATAGACTGGAATAGGCTACAGTAGTACATAACAGACTCTTGAACAATCACATCTTTCTCAACTAAGGGCCTGTTTTACAAAGCCGCGCTAGCGGCTGCTGTGCGGTAACGGCCCCGTAGCCCATAGAGATTTAAAGGGCTTCGGGGCTGTTGTTGCGTGGCTTTGTAAAACAGGCCCTAAGTGTTGATTGACTTTAGTCCTTATTGTTGTAATCATATGATTTTTTTTATAGCTATGTACTGTGCTAACAATTTTCCGCTATGTTTACTCCCATATATTTACCAGTATGCTAATCTAATCTAATGCAAGATTTCTGAATCGCTCTAATACCATATAGTTCAAGGTGATTTATATCAGAAAGAATCCATAATAATTCTATGGGAAGATATAATTCTTTGGTTAAAAAGATATCCTTACAATTCTTTAGATAAAAATACTAACTTTACAATCTATAATATAAAAGTGTTTAAGCATTTTACAAAATATCTCCTGCCTAGCATTCAGACTTAGGAGTCCTTTTACTAAAGCTTAGTAAAGAGAGTATGGCACAGTGATTAAAGCGAAAGCAAAAAGTGGAGCACGAGTTTCCAGCTGTCCAGGAGATATTATTATTTATTAATTTCTCAATTCAAATAGTCATATAAAAACAAGTCAAAGCAGCCTCAGGATTTATATAGGTACACACTGTATCATGGATAATACAACCTCACAAAAGTGAGATCAGGTTTCAACAACTACAGTGGTACTTAAACCTTACAGCAACTGTTGAGACGTGTACGAGCAATTTCTTCCAGCGGAAAGTAAAAGTTTCCAAGTTAAATACAAATTTTGATTTTGATTGCAAAATCTTAATTCAATGCGATTTACAAGTACTAGTAAAATTCAAGTTTCAAGTTTATTTGAAATTTGATGAATCGCTTATACATAAAATACTAAGCGATGTACAATAAAATCCAAATTTGAATGTAAAATAAAATACAGAATAATGATAATAAATAAAACACTAAGCGAATTACTATAAAATCCAAATTTGAACATATATTAAAATACAAGGTAATAATAATAACAATAACAATAAATCAAAATAAAAAGGGGGTTTGACCTACAGACCAACAGACTCAACTGGAAGGAAGGGAAGAGGGAATCAGGTTACAATATTAATCATTTTAAAAAGAGAGAAACATAAAAGGAGAAAACATTAGGAGGGTTACTTTTTTTTTAAAGACTGGTGCTCTGCAATTATTCCATATTTGAGGTAAACGCATCTTTAAACAGAAGGGTTTTTAAGTTAGTTTTGAAATGACTAATATCTTTTTCATCTCTAATATATTTGGGGAGAGAATTCCAGGTTTGAGGTGCAACTACTGAGAATATATCATATCGTTTTGTGCCAATCACTTTCAAAGAAGGGACTACCAAAAGATCTTGGCTTGATGAACGAAGGGTACGAGAAGAGTTGTATGGGATGAGTATCCTGTTTATAAATTGCGGTTCATTTGTGGATAAAGTTTTAAATACCAAAAGTAAAATTTTGAAAATGATGCGATGATTGATGGGAAGCCAATGTGAGGCAATCAGAAAGGGGGATACATGGTCATATTTTTTCCCGTTGTGAATTAATTTAACGGCAAGATTTTGAATAATCTGCAGACGTTTCTTTTCTTTTTGGGTAATATTTAGTAATAATGAGTTACAGTAGTCTAGCTTTGAGATGATGAGTGAGTGTATGAGTATATTTAGGGATTTTGGTTCCAGGAACTTGGAAATAGAACGAATTTGGTGTATGCGATAAAAGCAGGATTTAACTATGCTACTTATGTGCTCATGATAAGAAAGATTTTCATCGATAATGACTCCTAATAATTTTAATGATGAAACAATATTAATCGGAGTGTTATTGATGTTGAAAGTAGAGCACAACTATAGTCCTTGTTTGTGTGAAAAGAGCATAGCTTTTGTTTTATTAATGTTTAATGATAGTCTATTGGAATTCAACCAATTTTTGATTGTTTCTAATTTCTGGTTGATCTGATGTATGTCTTCTGATTTTTCTGGATTTATGGGATGGGACAGTTGAATCTCGTCCGCATATGTGTAGATTGTGAAACCTATGGATTGACATAGGCTCAGAAGGGGCGATAGAAAAATATTAAACAGTAGTGGAGATAGTATGGAACCTTGAGGGATGCCGTAATTTAGGGAGAAAGATTTAGAAGTAGTATTATTAAAATGTACGGTATATTTTCGATCTGACAAAAAAGAGGTGAACCATTGTAGAACTTGGTCGCAGACACCAATGGATTTTAGCCTGTTTAAAAGTAAGATATGATCGATGGTGTCGAATGCGGCGGATAAGTCTAAAGAGAAGATGATAACTGAATTGTGATGGTCCAGCTGATAGATTATATTTGTGGTTAACCCAATCAGAGAGTATTCTGTATTGTGATTGGGATGCAACACATTTGTTGCTTCGATAAAGTCGGATAACTGTTCAAAAACTACTCGTTCTGTGAGCTTTGCCAAGAAAGGGATATTTGTGATGGGGCGATAATTTGAGGCTTCCTCTGAACTTATCTTATGGTCTTTCAGTATAGGAAAAATTGCTGCAGATTTCCAGGAGGAAAGAACAATGCCTGTGCTGATGCTGTTTAGTACAAAGTGATGTATGAATGGACCAAAACAGGAAAAAAAATTTTTTTAAATTAATGGAGGGATAAACTAGAACCTTTTAAGTTTACTTTGAGGAAAAGGCATTTAATATCCTCTAAGGATGGGAGGTTAAAGGCAGAGCATTTTGCTAATGGAAGAAGATTGTTATCTGGATTATCAATTAGGATATCAGATATGGGTTGATCAAAGTTTTTGTGTATTATCGTGATTTTTTCACAAAAGTAATTAGTGAGTTCTTGGGCTGATGGTTTATTTTTATTAGCATCTATCAGTGCATTAGGTGATAAGGATTTTACAATTGAATACAAAATAGAGGGGTTTCTTGCCTTCGAGATTTTTTTAGAATAATATTGTTTTTTTGTGAAATTGATTTTAGACTTGTAGAAGTATGCAAGTTCTTTATATGATTTTTGGTTTTCGTCAGATTTATTTTTCCGCCATCTTCTTTCCAGACACCTCAGTTGTCTTTTGATCAATAAGAGTTCATGCGAGAACCAAGGATTGCGTATTTTTTGAATAGGAATGAGTTTATTAATGGTTGGGGCTTCCTTGTCCAGTAGAGATTGTATTGATGTATTCCAGATTGATAAGTGCTCATCAAGGGTGCCTTCTAAGAAGTTTAGTGTTTCTGGGTTTATGATTGGTTGGATATTTTTTTCCTCGAGTTTAGAGTAATCGCGATAGCTAATTTTTCTAGGATGCAATACCGGCTTTATTTTATTTCTTAGATGCAACTTGAAGGAAATTAGATGGTGATCTGACCATGGGACTGAAACATTGAGGAGGTTATCCAGGGTAAAAAACTGTGATTTCGGAGTTAGGATCATGTCTAAAGTATGACCTGCTGAATGAGTTGGATCCTGGATCATGGGCAGTAACTTCAAGGTGTTAGTGTAAGATAAAATTTCTTTAGTATAGGTATTTGATGGCTCATCGAAATGAAAGTTGAAGTCACCTAAAATGAGTGGGTAATTTTATGATGAACAAAAATCAAAAAGCAAATTTTGTAAAAGAGTTGAATTACTGTGATTTATAGGGGGTGGAATGTAGAGTAGTAAAATATCTATTTTAGGATTGGTCTTAAGTTGAATTTGGAGAAATTCTATGGTAAAAAAATTAAAAACACACCTGTGAAGCAGGGAAAAATGAAAAAAGGATTAAATACAATTTGTAAATCAGATCAAAAAGGGCAAGGTGATGAAACAAAAGGATGGGGGAAAGGTTACCCGCTCAATTTTTGCTTATCGATCTTACTATTACTCTAACAAGTATCCTGGGGATATAAAATAAGCATGACTCAGGTAAAAGCATCCTTAAAAAGCCAGCTTTTCAGGAGACTTTTAAACTTACCAAGTAATTTTTCTTCCCTTATATTAGTTGGGAGCGAATTCCAGCCTCAGCACCCTGTGGTTGTGAGTTCAAACCCATGCTGCTCTTGTGACCTGGACAAATCACTTAATCCCTCCATTTTACCAGGTGCATTAGATAGATTGTGAGCCCATTGGGACAGATAGGGAAAATGCTTGAGTACCTGAATAAATTAATGTAAACACCATTCTAAGTTCCCTTGGGAGAACAGTATAGAAAATTGAATAAATAAATATGCTAAGAAGTCCATAGGCCCATAAAGGCTTCTTAGCATAAAAGGGCTCCTTAATAACTTATTATAGTCATACTTTAATTGGACCAATTCCTTTAAAACAAAATTTATGGATCATTTTATATGTTGCTCCTCCAGTTGTCCAAATTGTTCTTCCATTTGTCGCAAGCTGTTGCAACTTTTGGGTTTTCTTCCAACTGCAGTAACTAATTATTTCTTCCCAAGGGTCATTTTATAAACTTCCTAAGCTGTAATTGGAGCAATCTTAGTGGTATGATTTATCTTGTGAAACACATAACACTCTTGCTCAATAACCCATCATTTCTTAAAGCACCAGAGACTGGTTAGTCCTCCGTCCTGCATAGAGAACACTGACCAAATTCATAACACGATCTGTGATCAAAACGGTGAATTTTTGCCTCTGTTACTTGGGATACACAAGAGATAGACATCAGGAAATAATCAATTCTGGTGTAAATTTGATGGAAGACAGAATCATTTGTATAGTCTCTTTCCCTGAGATTATATACTCTCCACAGATCCGCTAGTCCCACCGTGTTGTATATTTCCTTCTAGGGTCTAGACAGTACTGGCTTACTTTGTGATTGTCAATTCAAAAAGATCATATATTTAGTTAAAAATCCCCTCCTAATATCATTTCAACTTTTGTGTGTTCTAAAAACATTTTAAAAGACCTTCCTAATATACATTCAGTACATCCAGGGGGGAAGGGGGGTAAATTGACATTATTTTTTAAGATTTATGAACTGCCTTTTCATGAAGAGATTCACCCAAAGTGGTTTACAATCCACTGAATAATAATCAGGTACTCTTAAGTATTATCCTTATTCAAGTTTATTATGGATTTGATTAATCGCTTATTCAAAATTCTAAGCGATGTACAAAACAATAAAATTACAAGTTTCTGGGGGAAACAAACCAAATAAATACGACTAACCTGTCAGAACATATAATACAAAAGGAAAAAATGGGGGAAAGAAATACTTGTCTTATTTACTATCAATAACTTTATTGATAGTAAATAAGACAAGTAAGGGCAAAGACAATAGGAGGGGGGAGAGCAGTGGGCTTCAAAAAAGTTAGGAAATAAGATTCAATTGAGGCTCCCAATCTAGCTTTCTAGCTGTCAAATGCATCTTTAAAAAGAAAGCATTTTAACTTGCTCTTGGATCTGTCTAAATTGCGTTCTTCCCGTACGCAAATAGGGAGGGAATCCCATATTTGTGGGGCTGTGACAGAAAAGATGAATTGCCACAGGCTCACAATCTAACTATGTACCTGGGGCAATGGAGGATTGTTGTGTTATGTATATCCGGCTGAATCCTTATTAATCTAGGTGGGTTACAAGCAGCATATCATTACATAGAATTCTATGTAGAGTTAAACATGTTAAAGAGTGCAATTTGATACTTTTTTTTAAATTCAATTTTTCTATACCGTTTTCCCAAGGGAGCTCAGAACGGTTTACATTAATTTATTCAGGTACTCAAGCATTTTTCCCTGTCTGTCCCGGTGGGCTCACAATCTCTCTAATGTACCCGGGGCAATGGGGGGATTAAGTGACTTGCCCAGGGTCACAAGGAGCAGCGGGGGTTTGAACCCACAACCTCAGCGTGCTGAGGCTGTAGCTTTAACCACTGCGCCACACTCTCCCCAAATTGTACATACAATCTGAGGTAATCCATCAAAAGATATCAGCTGACCATTAAGACCATTAATATTGTCTTTAATGTGGGTGACATTTATTAGCCTGGGTCTTTGGTAGGGATTTCTTAAAAAACAAACAAACGAGGTCACGTGATGTGCTGAGCCGAGCAAGACGTGCCTTGCTCGTGCTCCGGGGCCCCGAATCTCTCAAACCCTGACATTTCTGGTTTTTGTCGGCCCGCACATCTTCGGAACTTTTGGACCGTGCATGGACCGGTTTGTGCAACCGACTAGCCCGGTCATGAGCAGCAAATCGAGTCGTGCCACTAAAGACAGGGAGACCCGTTCGGCGCGGCCGGATCCGAAAATGGCGGCGGGGGACCTGGGTTCCGCGCTCCCCTTGTCTGAGGCGCATATAGCGGCGCTTTCGGCTTCGGTGGTGCGGGCGCTGGACTCCCGCTTTGATCATCTCTCGAGCCAGTTAACGTCACTTGAGGCTCTGCTGGGGGAGACCACCAGGCGCACGGGAGAGCTGGAGAGCCGTGTCTCGGGAGTTGAGGACACGTGTTCGGCCTCCGCCGCCGATCTGGTTTCCATGAAGGCACAGCTCCAGCGCCAGGCCGACAAGCTGGAGGACCTCGAGAATCGCTCGAGGCGGGACAACTTGCGCCTGGTGGGTCTCCCGGAGACGGTCCCCGACGCCCGACTTCTCTCCACTTTGGAATCCTGGCTCCAAGCGGCGCTGCCGCTCCCAACTGGCGTGGGACCGTTGCGGTTGGACCGCGCACACCGCCTGGGTCGGCGCTCGGATGATCGGGAGCGGGCTCGGGTTATTATCTTCAAAATACATAACTCGGCTGTTACAGCGGAGTTGATGAGACAGTACAGGCTAAAGCGGAATACCTTATCGTTTGAGGACTCCCCTGTGCGGCTGTTCCAGGACTACTCCCCTGCGCTCCAGGAACGCCGGAGGCGCTTCTCACCGGTGTGTTCGGCTCTCTACGACCGGAAAGTTCGATTTCAGCTTCTTTATCCGGCGCAGCTCAAGATTTGGACTCCCTCGGGCTGGCGTATGTTCCCCACTGCTGAAGCCGCGCAAAACTATCTTGACGCGCTACCCGGGGAAGCGGGGCCCTCTTCGGCCCCCTGAGTTTCTGGTCCTGGCTGCTGAGCTACCCTAGCACTCATCTGTGGAGCGCTTCTTTTCTAGATCAACAGTCCCGGCCTCGAGAATGGGATGGCCTCCTGCTTCCCTTCGTGCCCTCTGGCATGCTGGCCCGTGTTGGATGGATTCTATTCCCATGTTTGTTTTAGTTGCGACATTTACTTTGCCCCTCTGTTTTCTATGTTGTCGCTTTCTGCTATACCTGGCCCCGCACTTTGGCAGCACCGGTTCTCCTTGCTTGGTTGGCTGTTATGTTCTAAGGTTTGCTTGGGGATCTAGCGGGCCGGCTGCCTGGGTGTGGGGCCTGAAGGGGCCGTTGCCATACCTCGCTCCTGACACCTTCGTAGGAGGGTGACCTCTCTTGGGCTTGCCTGGGGGAATGATCGGCTTTGGAAGGTTTTCCTGAGCCTCCTACTCACCCTTTCCCCTTTTGGTGGGCCTCTGGGTACTGGCTTCCTGTTGGTTTTAGTTTGGACGCAGATCCTGTCTGGTTGGGCTGCTCGTGGAGTCTGGTGTGGCTTTGGTCCTGCTGTGAATGTGTTTGATTGGTGTGTCTGTTGGGGGGTAGAGCCTGCTTGTTTTTCTTGGATTAAATGGACTTTGCATGGTTTGGGGGCCGCTTCTCAGTTTTTGTTTGTTGGGTCTCTGGCGTGCTGCTGGGATGCGAGGGAGTGCTGTACTATTGGCAGTTCCAGGGCTTCTTTGTTCCTGTGGCTTTCTGCCCTGTCGCATTTGTGGCACCTGTGTCTGCTGCCTATTGCTGAGGTTTGTTTGATTGAATGGATGCGTGTGGTAGAGCTTGGGGTGCTTGTGTTGGGTGTGGGTTTGGGGATTTGGGGCCCCATAACCATCTCTGTGTGACTCCTTTCTGTTCCACTTCTGTGGAACGGTTTCTTTCTTGGGGTTGGAGGGGTTGGGATGGGTTGGGTGATGGAAAGGGTATTGGGATGGGGTGGGGTGGGTTGGGTTGGATTGGGGGGGTGGGGGGTCCTCCTTCTATGGGGTTTGCTTTTGTTACTGTCTGGAATGTTATTGTGGGTTTCCTCTTGGATTATTGCTATTGTGTGTTCCTGCTCTGGGGGGTGGCTGGGCCCTTGGGGTGGTTTTTCAGTCTCTTCTTTCTTCTCTTCTGTGCCTTTTTCTAATTTAGGACCTGAGTACCCCGTTTAGACTCACCTCTTGGAATGTTGGGGGGATCACGTCGCCTGTCAAGAGATCCAAAATACTTGTTGCTCTCCAACGCTACCGATCTGATATTGCTTGTCTACAGGAAACTAGATTAACTGATGCAGAACATCTTAAGTTGCGTCGTTCTTGGGTGGGGGAGGTGTTTTTTGCTTCTTCTTCGGGTCGTCATGGGGGCATTGCAGTGCTGGTCCGTAAGTCTTCTCCAATAGGTGTCCAGGTTCTGGATAGGTCGCCTGACGGTCGCTTCTTGCTTCTTCGCCTTACTCTGGGTGGTCGCTCTTATCTTCTCCTTGTGGTATATGGCCCTAATTCTGGAGAATCAGCCTTCCTACAGCGATTGCTTCATCTTCGTTCTCGCTTTCCTGATGACCCGCTGCTTCTTTTGGGAGATTTTAACTTGGTGATGCATCCCGATCAGGATAAGTCTAGCTCTTCTGCTTCTTCTTTGGGTTCTAAGAGTCATCTCCTTTCCGATTTCTGTGACTCACTTTCGGTTGTAGACTCGTGGCGTCTTCTCCACCCTGAAGTTCGTGACTATACCCATCTCTCTCGTGCCCATGGTACTTGGTCCCGTCTCGATTATATTTTCTTATCTAACTCTTTGTTTCCTTCTGTTCACTCGGCGGAGATTGGACCTGTGTCGATTTCGGATCATGCCCCGATTTGGGTTGATGTTGTCCTGGATCCTACCTACCTCCGCGCGCCGTCTTGGAGGTTTCCCTTTTATCTTGCTAAGGATGAGGAATTTCGTGCCTTTTTGCAGACCCAGTGGGACGATTATTCTACAAATAATGCTTCCCACATGGCTGATCCTATTTTGTTTTGGGAGGCTGGGAAGACGGTGATTAGAGGGCATATCATTTCCTTTCTCTGTGCTCGTCATAGGCGTATTAATCAGGGGATTGTTACCCTGGAACGGGCTTTGCGTTTGGCAAAGCGGTCTTTTTCTCTTCACCCTTCTCCGGGGACTCGGGACTGCTACTTGTCTACTCAGGTGGCCCTGAACTCCCTTCTCCATTCTCGTTCCCAAAAATGCAAAGCCTTTTATCATCATCGTTTCCTTCGCTACGGTAACAAACCCGGCCGTCTTATGGCTTGTTTGGTTAACGCTACGACTGGCAGGAAGCCGATTTTATCTCTGCGTACCCAGGGCGGAGGTGTGGTGTCTCGGACTTCTGAGATCTCTGGGGTCTTATTTGATTTCTTTAGTCGGTTATATGAAGCTCCGGAAGACGCTTCTTTGGATATGATTTCGGACTATCTTCACTCTTCTGGGTTGCCTCGTTTGTCAGCGGATGCGATTGCCTCTCTTAATAGTCCGTTTAGGGCGGTTGAATTGGAGTCTGCTATTAAATCGCTCCGCTCTGACCGGGCTCCGGGTCCGGATGGGTTCTCGGGTGATTTCTATCGGCTTCTTTCTCCGACACTTTATGGACCTTTATTGGCATATTTTGATGCTGCTTCGGCCCGTGGTTCTTTTCCACGTTTTGCAAACGAGGCCCTTATTACCTTACTCTTGAAGCCTGGTAAGACTGCTGATTTGCCGGAATCTTATCGTCCCATTTCATTGATCAATGTGGACCTTAAACTTTTTGCTCGTATGTTGGCTGATCGTCTTGCTCCTCATTTACCTCAGCTTATCCATGAGGATCAAGTAGGCTTTGTTCGGGGCCGACAGTCTGTACATAATGTTCGCAAGGTACTTCTTGCTCTTGCCCAGTGTCAATCTTTCCGGATTCCGACCTTATTTGTCAGCTTGGATGCTTCTAAGGCGTTTGATAGTATTCACTGGTCCTTCTTATTTCGTACCTTGGAGTATGTGGGGCTCGGGGGATTCTTTCTAGACGCTGTGCGTTCCCTATATTCCAATCCCTTGGCATCATTGCTTGTTAATGGGACTTGTACTGACTCCTTCCCTATTCTCCGTGGCACCCGACAGGGCTGCCCTCTCTCCCCTCTTTTGTTTCTTCTTTCTTTGGAACCGTTGTTATGCACTCTTCGGGGGTTTGCGGAGGTGCGAGGTCTCTCGGTCGGTGACTTCGAACTTAAGACCCTGGCGTACGCAGACGATATGTTTCTAATTCTTACCCGACCTGAAGATTCTCTTCCGGCGGCTCTGGATCTCATCTCTGAATTTGGGTTTTATTCAGGGCTGTCTCTTAACTTAGATAAATCCTTGGCTTTACCTTTTCCACTAGATTTACGTACTTCATGGCGGGGTGTATTCCCTCTTCGGTGGGCAGATTCTTCTTTGCGGTACTTGGGGGTTACTATTCCACTCGACTTGTCTAGTTTGTACCGGTTGAATGTAGCCCCGTTGTTTCAGACGTTACAGAATAGGTTGCACCTTTGGGAGTCTCTTCCTTTCTCACTTTTGGGTCGAGTACACCTGTACAACATGCTACTGGTCCCCTGTTGGCTTTATGTTTTCCAGGTCCTTCCCCTTTATTTGACGTTTCGGGACGAGCGCCGCTTGGAACGACTGGTCCAGAAATTTCTTTGGGCAGGGAAGAGGCCTCGCTTGCTTTATAAGCGGGCGGCAACTCCCTGGTATAGGGGTGGCTTGGGATTACTGAATCTCCGCTATTTGACAGTTGGTTGTGGAATGAGGCATATTAATGATCTTTTACGGGGTACTTCGGCATTCACTAACTCAGCTCTGGAACTTTCCTGCTTTTCTTCTACTCATTTCAGTGCATATCTTCATTCTGTTTCTTCTTCAGAACCTGAATCTCTTTCTATGAAAGTTTTACATCGACCCTTAAGGAAGGTTTGGCGTTGGGTCTGTAAATTTCACTCTCTTTCTCCTTCTGTCTCTCCCTTCCTTCCTATTCGTTTCAATGGTTCTTTCTTACCTGGGATTGATGGGCCGAGTTTTGCTCGGTGGGAAACAAGGGGCATTCATTATCTATTTCACTTGGTTAACGATGAAGGCGCCATTAAATCTTTTGCTCAGTTGCGAGCTGAATTTGATCTCCCTGCTACTGACTATTTTGCTTACATGCAAATCCATCATTATATCTCTTCCTTACCTTCTAGCTCCTTGAAGGCCGCTTGTCATGAGACTTTGTCCACGGCCTTTACCCTTGGTTCTCAACAATCGGTCCCTCTCAAGTTTCATCACCGCCACTTGAAGGATGAATGCCCTTTGTTTGACCATTCTAAGCTGCGAGATGCTTGGTCCGGTGATCTTGCTGTTGATTTGCCTTCTGATGTCCTTCTTCAGGCTGTCCGGCGCCTGCCTGCTTTTCGTAAATACACTACCTTTTGGGAGCAGCATTTTAAATTGATTTTTCGTTTATATGTTTCTCCTAGAAGGGCTTATTTGGCTCACTTCCGTCCCCATGCAGCCTGTCTTCGTTGTCAGGCTCCGGAAGCCAGCTTAGGCCACATGTTCTGGACTTGTCCTCAGATACAACTTTTTTGGACTGCTGTATTTGCTTTTGTGGAGTCTATTTGGCATGTTACTGTTCGCAGTTCCCCTTTGCTTTTATTTGGGACTGTTCCTCACTACTTTCCACGTTTCAAGGGAGTTGCAGCTTTCCTCAAGTGGTCTATCCTGATTGCCTTGAAATGCATCCTGCTGAAATGGCTTGAAGCTGAGGCACCGGACTATTCCCTTTGGAGGAGCCGCATGATCGCTCTTTTGATGTGGGAGCGACGGGATGTGACTGACCTGGCTTCTCGACATGGTCGTCTTTTCCAGACCACTTGGGAACCTTTCTGGAATACTTTGACCCCTCTGGCTCGTAGCCGGATACTTAATTGATGCTTTGTCTGTACTTCCCTTTTGTGCCTTTTTTGTATAGTTTGTTATTCAATTCTTTGTTAATTTGTGCTCGAAGGAGGACCCAGGGGTGGGTATGGTAGGGAGGGGGGTTTGGGGGGGGGGTGGTTCTTTTGGGGACTGTTTCAAAAAACAAAATTTTGAGCTGTTTTTGTACTTTGTGCTACTATGTTGTGTTCTTGCTTGCTCAATAAAATATATTTGACCAAAAAAACAAACAAACATGTTTTTAGATTTTTGCAGGATAGTGTATTTGGTGTAGCTGTGTGAATTTCAATGGGAAGTGAGTGATTTGACTTGCCCAGAGTCACAAGGAGGGGGCTGGGATTAAACTCATGACCTCAGGGTGCTGAGACTACCTCTTCCACTCTGCATAAAGAGTATATGCAGTGACCAATAGATGTCAAGACTAACGCCTATCTACCGTTGTCATCCATAGTCTGACATAGACCTACATGTCATGGCATTTACAGATCTATAAAAAAAAATAATAGATACGCCTCCCTTTTTGTTGATCACTGGAGAAAGAACACGGCCATCAACCCACCCACAGAGATGTAAGCATGGAATTGGAGACAAATGAGTTTACTGGAGCATCAACAAATCTTCTGATGGTGCTATTTAACCTTTTTTTTAAAAATGCTTCCATAGCTTTTCAGTGATTTTGGTTACTCTGTCATATTAGTTGGACCGAGCTTTATTTTATCCCAGACCTGTCATCTGTGAACATATATGCCATAGTGACCCCTGATGCAGGCGTTCCTCAGACACCGAAACACAGTGCTGTGTCGGGTCCACAGCTTCTGCTTGTGTCCTTTTATGAAATAAACAAGTTGGTTTTACATCAGTGTTCTTCAGTGGAGTGTTCATTGTCCGTTCCCACTTCCTTTTGAACTGCTATTTAACCTGTTGACACCAGACACCACCTTAGTAGATGAAATGCTCAAAAGTATAACATAGTAAATAGGAAGAGGTAAGCCTCATCCTACTTATTACATAGCCCAAATTTTTCATCAGAGTTGTTACAATAATGCTAAAAAAAAGTGTTCTTCCTTACTTTTACAAATAGGGGACACAAGTTAAGCAAGCACTTTAATTACTAATGTTCAGGATCACACACAACACCACACTCATCAAGACCTCCTGTGAACTATTCAGTCTTCCCTTCACATGATCATACTGACCCAGATATACACCTTTTCAAAGTGGTACACATTCTTCCATGCCATATCTTTCACCACGATTAGAATTAATTAGGAGATTCAAAAAAAATCAACAAATACATCTCACATGTACCCTACAAAATGCATATCAGCAAAAAGAAAAAACACCAAGGTAGTGTCTTAACATTTCACTTCTTAAAAATGAGCCAAGCATTCCAATTGTTCTTGCATTGACCTGTTGATTCTTTATATATACCAAAATGGTTCCAAATAAAACGGTATTCAAAAACAGGCCAGCGGCAGTGAGCAGGAAGTTTTCTCTGAGCGTGACGCCAGCAAACGTGTGTACTGAGGAATCCCCCAATGAAGGTATATTTAAATTGTACCTTGCTTAGTAAATCAAATAAGCGATTGAATCAAATTTTAATTAAAAAAAAACCTTTAAACTATAGCTCTAAGCAGATTATATAGCATCTCCTCCTGCATTTTGCTGGGAATGACAAATATTTTGTTACATATATTCTGACGCTGCTTTCAAGTCATTTTCTACTATTTGCCCTCCAAAGGTTTAAAGAATTTAGGGCAAACGGCCCTTGCAGTGTTTTCATTTTCTATGTTTAACACACAGAGATAAATATCCCATGTGAATCTTTAGCTGTAGTACTGAAATTGAGATTTAGTTAACGTTCTGTGGGACACTGACTGGAGCCCTTGCTTTCACTGTTCTAGGGAACCACATGCTTTGCCTTTCCATGACCTTATCCAACTATGACAAGAAAGTTTCCTTCCTGCATCAAAGAGGATAAAGTCATCAGGGTGAACAATGCATGGCAGCTTTGACAATTCAGAAAACATCTAGAGAAAGGTTCTCTTTACTAATCATTTACAGCCATTTCAGACCTGGGTTTCTGGCAACCTCCTGGTACTAAGAAACCAAAATTTAATTGTAGGGATTTGCTAAAGGACAACTGGCACTATTCTATTACTTGCACACACAACTTTTAATTCTAATTCTATAAAAAGTGCTAAAAATTGTACATGTGAATTTGGGCATGCAGTTTAATTGAATAATGAGCCAAATTGGCCCCAATAATTGGGATCTTAACAAGTAATTATTGGTGCTAATTGAAGCTAATAAAAATTTACACGTGCATTTTTCTGGTACAGGATCCATGTGTACATTTTACACACAGTTCCAAAAAGAGGGTGTGACCATTGTGGGGATCATGGGTGTTCCTCCAATTTACACATTAGGTTATAGAATAAGGGGGTATCACTTAATTTAGGCGTGGGGATTTGCACCACATTTCAGTTGGAGTAATGGAAAGATCATTTTGTTAGTAGGATGAACAAAATTACTTAGGGAAAAATGTATTAACATGAGTTTTCATTAAGGCGTTTGTGGTTTATGGCTTATTGGTGTTTAATATATCGCATTTTCCAATGTATGGACCAATGCAGTTTATATTTCTCTCTATTCGCGAACTCTATTTTACCCTGTCTCGGCAGGCTCACAATGGCCAGAATTCTGGAAATGGTGTCTGCATCGGCTGGCGCCTCCAAAAACGGCGCTGGCTGCGTGTCAGTCACGTGTAGGTGCTGTTACCAGAATCGTGGGTTACGTCCAACTTAGGCACCATTAATGTAGGCCAGGGTTTTAAAGGCCTACATTACCGACACCTACATCGGACGGAGAATCACGCCTAATGGTGTCTAGGGTCATTTCTGCATATAAAAGAGAACAAACTCATATCAAGTAGATTTAATTACCAATCCTCAAACACACAAGGCAATATTTATTAATTTTTCATGCCCTCACTGGGGTGGTGTGTTCATCATTGGTCTTGGTAAAGTGGCGTGTGCAAATTGATTTTTAATTGATTTATAACAGGCTCTATAAAATTATGAAGTGCTTATAGTGCTATGAAAGGAAGGCACTTATCTTTCATGCCCGATGGCCGCCCAACCGTTTCACGCTTGGTTTCATCAGGGGCTATGCCTCCTTGCGTACATGCACCAATTTCTAAAAAAGAACCACAAAACTTGATAATCAATTTAAAATGTGAAAATCCTAACATGCCTGTTTAAATTAATATATTAATATATATTTCTTAAGCATCTCATTAATGATGAATTCAAAATTGATAAATGTTTTTTATAATTAAAAATTCATTAATTATATCATTTCATTATTAGATATTAAATATAATTGAGAATCCCCAAGCCATAAAACATATTACCTAATTTAATTACAGTCTGAATAAGTCCTTCTAAAACCTTAACAATAGATAGTATTAGTGTACTAGATCTTCATGAGTGCATGGGATACCCTCACCACCATAACCATGGCTACTCTGACCTTAGAGTATGATGGTAGAAAAGGGTCGTCTGCCCAACACATCTGCCCAACATGTCTGCCCACATATGGGATACCCTCACCACCATAACCATGGCTACTCTGACCTTAGAGTATGACGGCAGAAAAGAGTCGTCTGCCCAACACGTCTGCCCACATATGGGATACCCTCACCACCATAACCATGGCTACTCTGACCTTAGAGTATGATGGTATAAAAGGGTCATCTGCCCAACACGTCTGCCCACGTATGGGATACCCTCACCATTATAACCATGGCTACCCTGACCTTAGAGTATGACAGCAAAAAAGGGTCATCTGCCCAACACGTCTGCCCATGTATGGGATACCCTCACCACCATAACCATGGTTACTCTGACCTTAGAGTATGACGGCAGAAAAGGGTCGTCTACCCAACACGTCTGCCTACGTATGGGATACCCTCACCACCATAACCATGGATATTCTGACCTTAGAGTATGACAGCAGAAAAGGGTCGTCTGCCCAAAATGTCTGCCCAACACGTCTGCCCACGTATAGGATACCCTCACCACCATAACCATGGCTACTCTGACCTTAGGCACTGTGACGTAGTCATGATTCCGACGCCTATCGGGGCAGGTGCTTGCCAGTGTCTTTTTTTTTTTTTTGGCTTTGAAGCGGAAACAGTGAAAAATTAGTTGAACTCAATTACGCACTACCCCGCCTTAAAAAAGGTTTGCGAAATGTGTCGGCCTATAAGGGGAGGAGCATATAACAAAGCTAAGTACTATTCTTCATGATAAATTGATGTCTTACAGAAAAATATACGTATACTATATGAAAAAAAAGAAAAAAGTAGCAATGTCAGATTAACAAATCGTTGGGACTTATGAGGATTGGAACCACTTGAAGTTACATCTGTCGGTGGTGGTCTGAAGATCCCTGAGTAGTAAACTCAAGATTTGTGACATTGAAAGAGTGGTTATGTAGTGTCTATAAAGAGAATAAAGTTTGAAGTAAATAGTTTTGATTCAAGTTGTGAGATGGCCTAATTTACAGCACCATTTCCAGAATTTGGTCTAATCTAACTATGGTACCTGGGGCAGTGGAAGGTTAAGTGATTTGTCTAGACAGTCACAAGGAGCGGAGCCGGGATTGAGCCCACAATCTCATTTGTGCTACTTAGCACAGGTGCCATTTTATACAATGAGACCTAGTTACTAATAACTAGGACTAACAGTAAAATAGCCCACATTGTTGATAACTTTGTCTCTTGGTTTGAAGGGTCTACTATGGGATTTGCAGGTCTGTGGGAATTATAATTGCCTATCTCATAAAATCTGAAATTAATAACTAGTGACCAATGCATTAAAATATGAAAACCATTTCCACTCTGATTATACATGCAGCTGTTAAAAAGAACATGAAAAGCAATCAGAATAACACCAAAATTAATCATGAGTTACCGTTTCCATTACACTGAGGGATGATATGTGTGGGTGGGTAGTGGGGTGGAGGTGCTGGTTTTCCTCTTTTTATGGGAGGCCCATCAGCAGAAATATCTTGTTTTGTCCGTTTAAATGCAATTATACTGAGATGGCATATCAAAATTTATCTTGAGAGTTTTGATGAATTTTATTGTTTTCTCTGAATAAATAGAACCTCCCTCCAGTCTGAAGAAGTAAAACAATATTTCTTGTCCCCCTTAGGTTCACAGTGCTATAGTCTCACATCAACCCCATCATTCCATGACAGGCCACCTAAATTTAAGTTCCATTTGCTTGCTTAAATGTATAGGGGACTGCCATCTACAAAAAAAAATGAGTTCATCTGAAATAATAAAACGCTAGCCGCGCATGCGCACTCAACTGCGTGATTCCATTTTTCCTGATCCGACATGTAGGTCCGTGGACTTGCAGGAGTGCGCATGCGCGACTCCCCGGAAGACGCTGGACAGAGAATCCCTGCCCTCTCCAAGCCGGGACCGCAGCCAGCCAACGATCGCCTCCACAGCCCGACGACTCCCCCCTCCCGCACAAACCACTGCCGCTCCTGTTTGAAGCGACCTGATGAGGTTCACGGCCGGCTGTATTGAACCTCGCAGGCCGCTCTCCACATGACGCGATCGCGTCAGAAGGAACATGTAACCATATGGAGAGCGGCCTGCGATGTTCAATACAGCCGGCCGCGAACCTCATCAGGCCGCTTCAAACAGGAGCGGCAGTGGTTGATGCGGGAGGGGAAGCCAAAACGGGAGGGGAAGCCAAAAAAGGGCTATGGAGCAGGCAGAAAAGGGAGCTGTTTTGGTGGGAGGGTTGTGCTGAGTGCACGAAGCAGGCAGGCAGGCATTGCACAACGGGGGAGAGGCAAAGGGGGCTGCTTTGGGGGGATGGTTGTGCTGGGGGCTGACAGCAATCATGGGGGGAACAGAAAAGGGTCAGGGAGCAGGCAGCCATGCCACAACAGGGGGCCAGAGGGAGAACAAAAGGGGGCTGCTTTGGGGGGAGGGGTGTTCTGGGGGCAGACAGCAATCAGGGAGGGGGGAGGAACAGAAGGGGGCCACGAAGTAGACAGGCATTGCACAACGGGGGAGAGGCAAAGGGGGCTGCTTTGGGGGGATGGTTGTGCTGGGGGCCGACAGCAATCATGGGGGGAACAGAAAAGGGCCACAGAGCAGCCAGGCATGCCACAACAGGGGGCCAGAGGGAGAGCGAAAGGGGGCTGCTTTGGGGGGAGGGGTGTGCTGGGGGCCGACAGCAATCATGGGGGGAACAGAAAAGGGCCACAGAGCAGCCAGGCATGCCACAACAGGGGGCCAGAGGGAGAGCGAAAGGGGGCTGCTTTGGGGGGAGGGGTGTGCTGGGGCAGACAGCAATCAGGGAGAGGGGAGGAACAGAAGGGGGGCCACGAAGCAGGCAATGCGCAACAGGGGGAGAGGCAAAGGGGGCTGATTTGGGGGGATGGTTGTGCTGGGGGGCAGAAAACAATCATGGGGAGGAGGAATAGAAGGGGGCCATGGAGCAAACAGGCTTTGCACAACAGGGGGATAGGGGGCTGCTTTGGGAGGAGAGTTGTGCTGTGGGCAGACAGCAATTATGGGGGAGAACAGAAGGGGGCCATGGAGCAGGCAGGCATTGCACAACAGGGGGAGAGGGAAAGGGGGCTGCTTTGGGGGGATGGTTGTTCTGGGGGCAGAAAGCAATCATGGGGGGGAAATAAGGGGGCCACAGAGCAGGCAGGCATGGCACAACTGGGGGCCAAGGGGGGAGGGAAAGGGGGCTGCTTTGGGGGGATGGTTGTTCTGGGGGCAGACAGCAATCATGGGGGGGAACAGAAGGGGGCCAAGAAGCAGGCAGCCATTGCACAACAGGGGGAGAGGGAAAGGAGGCTGCTTTGGCAAGCAGGGGGGCCAGGGAGACAGACTGAAAGAAAGACGCACAGACAGGGGACCAGGGAGAGACACAGACACAAAGAATGACAGACAGACAGCGTCCAGGGAGAGAGAGAGACAAATAAAAAACCACAAAAGACATACAGACACCTACTCTAGCACCCGTTATTGTAACGGGCTTAAACACTAGTACATGTATAAATGACAGAAGTGTGTATAATCACAGTTCTGCATTTACGCATTAAAATGGCTTAGCATATATGTGCAAAGAAGGGGCGTGAGCTATGGGTGAAAACGGGGCGAGCTATATCCCAAATCCCTTCTTTTAGCATTCTTGGAGTAACGAGTCGGGTCTTCCAGATTCACAGAATTTGAATGCAATGCACCTAAGCAGTACAACTACTGGTGTGAAACAGACAGAAAGAGGACAAATAAATTCCTTGCAAAAGTGGCTTACCCATGGCTCGGAACTACCCCAGCAGGCTAGTGTATTTTCCTGCAGCGTTCAGGTTAGTTATTCAGAACTGGCTTCTTCCCCTTAATCAAAGCATTGTTGTCAATCTGTCTCTAATTCTATGGTTGTCAGGTCCTGTCCTCTGGTGAATAGGATACTGGTTCTTAAAGGACAGGCAGTTCTTTGTAACTAAACTTTGAAAATGACTTGTTACTCATGGCAAGTATGCTTGTGAATCATTATTAAACCAGTACAGCTAACAAGTGTCAATAATTGCACTGGCAGAAAGTGAATTGCTCAGTCTGATTAAAAGGTTTCTTCAAATCAGGCCAGACTGCAACATTACTGATTTTTTTTTTTTTTTTAATTGAGTTTGCAGATATTTATCAGGGGAATCTACTACTACTACTATGAATTATTTCTATAGCGCTACCAGACGCACACAGCGCTTAACACAGTAACAAAGAGTACGAAAACAGTCCCTGCTCGAAAGAGTTTACAATCTAAACAGACAAGACAGAGAAATAGGATGTCATGGATACAGTTAAGGGGAACGGTTAATCAGCTGGCTGGGTTGGAGGGTAGAGGGGAGCACAGGACAATCAAACCATTGTGACATCACTGATGAGGTTGGCTCTTATTGGTGGAATGAGGCATTATGACATCACAATCTCAGCTCTGCTTCCCAAAGACTGAAACTCTTCACACTTCTATGAATTATTTCTATAGCGCTACCAGACGCACACAGTGTTGTACAGAGTCACAAAGAAGAAAACAGTCTCTGCTCGAAAGAGCTTACAATCTAAACAGGCAAGACAAACAAACAGGATGTCATGGATACAGTTAAGGGGACCGGTTAATCAGCTGGCTGGGTTGGAGGGCAGAGGAGTAGGGTTAAGGATTGAAAGCTATATCAAAAAGGTGGGTTTTCAGTCTGCTTTTAAACAAGGGAAGGGAATGGGCTTGACGGACAAACTCGGCTAATTTATTCCAGGCATAGGGGGCAACTAGATGAAAGGAACAAAGTCTGGAATTGGCAGTGGAGGAGAAGGGTAACGTTAAGAGTGTCTGAAAACTTGACTTCCAAATAGCAAAGAATATTTTATCATCATCATTGTCATTATCATCTACATTAGAAGCAGTGCGGTCTAATAAATCACTTACATGTTCATTTTCATCTTCATTATTGTCATCATGCTGGCCAATTACAGAGAAGGCTTTCACAAAGATGGAATCATTGTCTGTTGTTGTTCTGACAATGTTTCATCTGATGGTAACTCTGTTTGAATATCTATATGAACCGATGCAAGAACGTCAAATGTGTGGGGAACCCTTTAGTCTTGGAGCCACACAAGCAGGCTTCCTTTCTTAAGACTATCAATCTAGTGGATAGTCACCCCATTGTAAAATATTCCATCAGATGACCTGCAGTCTATTGTGATAAAGACATATCTATTTACCAAGAAATGCAAAACAAAGGAGATGCCACAATGTCCCCTGAGGAAGGTAGTGTTCTGTCGAAACCAGGATCCTAGTTGAAATTTCCCATAGGAACTTTCAATAAAATCCCTTGAGTTGTATTGTGACATCAGCTTTGCCTTTCCTTTGTTTTACTTCTCGCTGTGCTGGGCAAAGGAAGACTCCTCTTTTTCTGTTGAGTTGCAAACCAAGAAATGCAACCAGCATCACTGTTATCTCTACTTCAAAGTACCCAACTCATCACTGTTCAGTATGGCTGGAAAACAGTAACCAGTTCAACAAACTGTTCCCATAGGCCAGGGGTAGGGAATTCCGGTTCTTGAGAGCCATATTCCAGTTGGGTTTTCAGGATTTCCCCAATGAATATTCATTGAAAGCAGTGCATGCACATAGATCTCATGCATATTCATTGGGGAAATCCTGAAAACCCGACTGGAATACGGCTCTCGAGGACCGGAGTTCCCTACCCCTGCCATAGGCTATATTCACCAAACAGCAACATTTAAGATGATGTGATCCATTGATCTGCTGTTTGCTGATGAGATTTACAATAGCAAAAGCCAGTTCCAGGTTTTGCTATTTCATTTGGTTTACTGAGGAATTGTCATTTACATCTTGCTTCTGCTTTTACTACTTCAAGCATCAGATGTAACTAGTAAAAGTAGTGAAAATTGGAAAAATTATTACTTCAGTAAAAGTAAAAGTAACAAATGTTATCCACAGTATTTCTTTACATATAAAAGCAACAAATTTTTTACTTAAGTACAGTAACTAGTTACAATTACTTCCCCCCCCCCCCCTTTATACTAAGCTGCGATAGAGATTTCTACCATGGCCTGGAGCGCTAAATATTCTGACACTGCTCTGACATAGAATTCCTATGAGTGTTGGAGCAGCCTCAGAGCATTTAGCACCCTGGGCCACAGTATAAACCTCTATTGCATCTTAGTAAAAGAGGGCCTTAGTTATTATACAACATTGAAACCCACAGTATCAAAGCCAGAAAATAATAATTTAAATCATGAAAAACCATATTTTACTTTCAAGCAAAATAGCCTCTGCACACATGGACCACACCTAATGAAAACTGAAACTAAAAGTCACAGTGATTTTACAATGGCTGGCTTTGCGCCACACTCAGAGAGTGACAGTTGATGTAATAACTTCACAGAGAGCTAATTTCTAAGGAGCTTATCATACCAAATTTAAACCCCCCTTCCCCTGTTTACAAAAACATGCTAGCAGCTGCCATTGCAATAACTGCCCTGAAGCCCATAGGGATTTGAAGGGCTTTTGCTGTATGGCTTTGTAAAAAAAAGGGGGTTACAGACTTAAATTCCTATTAAAATTTTGTTTCAAAAGCATTTATTTGAAGCACTCTATTTACATGTACACTATTGTGAATTATCATAACTCTGCTGCTTGCAATCTCAACAGAATGCTGGGCATGATTAATAAGGGGATCACGAACAGATCGGAGAAGGTTATCATGCCGCTGTATCGGGCCATGGTATGCCCTCACCTGGAATACTGCGTCCAGCACTGGTCGCCGTACATGAAGAAGGACAAACTCGAAAGGGTCCAGAGAAGAGCAACTAAAATAGTTAAGGGGCTGGAGGAGTTGTTGTACAGTGTGAAATTAGAGAAACTGGGCCTCTTCTCCCTTGAAAAGAGGAGACTGAGAGGGGACATGATCGAAACATTCAAGATAATGAAGGGAATAGACTTAGTAGATAGAGACAGGTAGAGAGAATGAGAGGGCACACTCTAAAGTTAAAAGGGGATCGATTCCATACAAACATAAGGAAGTTCTTCTTTACCCAGAGAGTGGTGGAAAACTGGAACGCTCTTCCGGAGGCTGTTATAGGAGAAAACACCCTCCAGGGATTGAAGATAAAGTTAGACATGTTCCTGCTGAAACAGAACATACGCAGGTAAAGCTAGTCTCAGAGGCACTGGTCTTTGAGTAAAGGGCTTCCGTGTGAGCGGACTGCTGGGCACGATGGACCACTGGTCTGACCCAGTAGCGGCAATTCTTTTGTTCTTATGTTAATTGAAACAATTTTTATTGATGACAAAGGAATATAACACATCAGAAAAGGCAAACAATACAAAAGGCCACAGCTAGACCAATCGTACAAAAAAAGAGAACATTCCAAGCATCAAAAGCTTTTCTCTGTATAACAATAAAGGCCCCCCTCCCCCTTCAAATACCCCACCCCTGAACTCCCCCCCCCTATTTGAACCTCCCCAAAGGCAAACCAATAAAGTTCAAAATCAAGAAGATCAGGGACCAGGACTCTTGAGCCCCTGATCATAGCAGAGCCATTTGAGGTTGGTCTCCAAAGAATTGATGAAGAGAAATAAAAGATTCAAACAAAGTAAATCATAACATATTCAAAAGTAGGCTGCATCCCCAGGGTTGCAAAGACTGCACATAAGCAAAACATTTTCCATCTGCCTAGATGGCCCTCTACCATTCTGGCCTCCCAAGTAACCAAAGCATGGAGCTGATTCCTCCACTTCCAAAAAGATGGAGGTTCCGGGGAAGTCCAAGACTGCAATATACATTTGCGGGCCAGGAGATACACCTTACAACAAAGGAGACGATGCCCCCGAGAAGAAAAAAGAGTTTAAAGCGTAGCCTCCTTCCCCAAGAAATACCTTACAATTCCTGGTGGTTTAGAGGTATAAATAATCATGGCAGGGGTAACTGGAAACTGCTCTTGCCCCAACTATAACCCTAGACTACCAGGAATTGTAAAATAGGCCTGAGGGGGCACTCAGGGGGTCCAGGAGGGGGGGCTCCTTTTTTGGGAGAGGTGGGAAGGAAATAAATGGGACAAAGCACAAGTGTTCAATTTCCACTGGAAACACATTGTTATTTTCAGCCAAAACACAAAAACATGATTGAAATACATAACATACATAACATAGTAGATGACGGCAGATAAAGACCCGAATGGTCCATCCAGTCTGCCCAACCTGATTCAATTTAAATTTTTAATTTTTTCTTCTTAGCTATTTCTGGGCAAGAATCCAAAGCTTTACCCGGTACTGTGCTTGGGTTCCAACTGCCGAAATCTCTGTTAAGACTTACTCCAGCCCATCTACACCCTCCCAGCCATTGAAGCCCTCCCCTGCCCATCCTCCACCAAACGGCCATACACAGGCACAGACCGTGCAAGTCTGCCCTGAGGTCCATCACGCTCAACAGTCCACTCACGCGGTCCAAATCCCTTCTTGAACTCCAATACCTTACCCTGTCCTATCACTCCCTCTGGAAGCGCGTTCCAGGTGTCCACCACCCCGTTGGGTGAAGAAGAACTTCCTAGCGTTGGTTCTGAATCTGTCTCCTTTCAATTTTTCCGAATGCCCTCTCGTTCTTGTAGTTGTCGAAAGCTTGAAGAATCTGTCCCTCGGAGACTGTTCTCGTTGGCAGATGAAATTTAGCGTGGGTAAGTGACACACACTGGGGAAAATAAATCCTAATAGCGGGTGTTATTCTATAACTACACGGACTGCTCAAAGGTGAAAAGCATGCATGGTTTTTAGCAGAGCTGAGAGGAATTTTCAAAGCAGAAGTTCTTACCAGCACTTCTGCTTTCAAAATGACCTCAGAAAAACTGTGCTGCAAAAAATTTCAGTGATAATTTATACATATGTGGTTGACTTTAAAAAAAAAAAAATTCTTTATTGATTTTAATTTAAAATAATCTTTTGGCTGTAATTGAAACAGCCAGAAAAAGGATACTGGGCTGGTTTAGCACCGTAACCAAAACCAAAACTGTATGCCTATGCATTACGAAGTGTTGCTGAGGCTCTAGGCCGGTATTTAGGGAACATTTTGAATAATGGATAACAGTCTTGCATTTCTCCACTTCCTCCCCCCCATGGTCCAGTATCTCTCCCTTCCCCCTTTCCCTGACATCCAGCAGTTCTTTCTCTCCCTCTCATTCTCTTCCAACCCTCCTCCATGGTCCAGCATGTTTTTTTCTATCTTCCCTACCTATCTTTCCCTTGTAGATGCACTAAAAACAGTTTTCTCTCTCTCTCTTTCTGCCTGCTCTCCCAAATGTCTCTTTGAATCTTTCTTCCTTATGCCCTTATACTTAGTGACATAGTAAGGGGGGCAGTCCTCCCGGGGTGCTGTCTTGTGAGGGTGCTGGCACCCCTCCTCCTCTCTACACCTGCTGCTTCCCATTCTACCCCTCCCCCCTCCACACCTTCACGTCCCTCTCACAGTACTTCTATCTCTTCGCTGGCATGAGTAGTAACTCCAACCTGCTCCTCTGATTCGTCCTCACAGCTCTCCTTCTGACGTCACTGTAAGGATGAGCCCCCCACCCAAAATGTAAGGTTTTGGAGGGGTAATGTTGAAGCAAACAAGCCCCAATGATATAATGTGGTGGCCTTATTATCCGCAGGTCCTGGATTCAATACCCTCATAGAAGATTCTCAGTAGGAAGTGAAATCAATGACAAGGACAGCCAAGAGTGATTGCATAAAGAATGTATTGTGTAGAAATAGGCTTAATATTACAGAAAGGCAATGTTTAGAAAGATACAGTTAAGCTTTACAAATACAGAGTGGATTCAGAGACTGCTGGTGTATGTGAGGGAGAGAGAGGACAGTTTACCTGCATTAATGTGTGTCTGTGAGAAGAGAAGGAGTAGGCCAGGGTCCAGAAGAAAAGAGAGAGAGAAGGGGGGGGGGGGGGGGGGGGGGGGGTTGGTCCAGGCTTCAGGGAGAAGGAGTAAGCCAGGGTCTAGGTTCCAGAGAGAGAGTGAAAGGATTTTTACCTCATATTTATATCTTTTGTAAACTGTTTGAATCAGAGGGACTGGAGACTGGAGTTGCTGTTAATTTCCAGTATCACTCAGACAATGGTTTCTAATTAACCATGCAGCTGGGGCTCTGTGTATCTTAAGCACAGTCATTAACACATCTTCGCACCTCAGGGCTGTATCAAAGTCTTTTGTTACTTTTAAGCACTGATGTAATTTATGCATCCTGAAGTTGCTGGTCTATGCACTGACATGCCCCAAGGTCAGATATAACTGATATGATTTCCCATAGGCCTTTGCTGACATTGGTAAGACCAACAGAAAATGCTGACAGCTGAGGCTGGGTTGACATTCACTTCTGGGTCCTGTGCCTAGGAAAAGACATCAGAGGGACAGCCAACGCAGGCAGTGAGTTGGTGCTCCCATGCGTGAAGGAGCAAGGAGCGGAGAAAAGGGCGGAGGAGGGGCTCCACCACCCCGGGTGCCTCTCACCCTTGCTACACCACTGCTTTTGCTCCTACCTGGGTCAAACATTTCTCCCTCTCTCTTCTTTCCTCCTCTGTGGTCCAACATATCTCTCTTTTTCCCTCCTTCCTTCTCTCTCCCATGTTCCACCACCTGCTTCTCTCTCTTCCCTACCACTTTTTCCCCCAAGAGCCATCATCCCTCCCTCTCTCTTCCATCCTGTGCCCCCACCCTATATCCAGAATCTCTTTGTCTCTTCCCTACTTTCTCTTCAATCCCTGGGCCCAGCATCTCTCACCTCCCTCGCCATAGTTCAGCATTTCTCCCTCTCCTACCTCCTGGTCCATTTCACATTGTGTTTATGGATAGTAATCACCAGTAGTGGCAGCAATTAACCCAAGCTACTTTTCATTAGTCATGAGGCCTATGCCAAATTGCACCCCGATAAGAACAGGAAGTTGAGTCAGAACTAAAAGGAGATAGCATGTCTAAATTGCTGCTGTTACTGGTGACCACTGGCCATAAATATACGTTTAAAGGTGGACCATGGAGGGGGAAGGAGAGAGATGCTGAACAGGGGAAGCAAAAGAGAAGAGGAAAGATTCTGGACCATAGAGGAAAGGGGAGATGCTAAGTCTCAGGGATGGGGGCATTGTCTCCTGAATGTATGTAGTGCTTGAATGTGAGGGCAGCCCTGAATGCATGTGTCACATATCTAGTGCATGTATAGGATCAGACAATCTAGTCAAATCCTCCAGAGCGGCTACATGTATTTCATAAATTCTTCATGAACATGTTCAATATAGCAGAGTAGTTACTGGATAAAAGGATGATGTTGGTGTCTCCTTCCCTTTTGGACCTATGCATTGATAGAATCACAGACTGACTCAAAAGGACAGACTTTGGGCAGCTGGCCTACTTGCCCACCTCTTCCTTCTGACACAGAGAAGACTGAAAAATTATGTAAATATGTAAAGGGAAATAGCTTTGCTTCTTAAATACAAGATCTATATGTAAAGTTCTGAAAATGCACTATAGAACAGTCAGGGAATTTTGTTGCCTTTGCAACCATATCTGTTCATGTACCACTGCAGAAATCTGAAGGCTATGACTAGAACCTTGACTTTTTTGCCTTTGTATTCTGATTTGCATCTAGCCTGTAATCCTAACACAATATCCACATTCATGAAACATTCTGTTCAGCCTTCAGCCATTATTCGTTTTGGTGCATTTTTCTCAGCTGAGGTTCAGACCCTCCCTCTTTTGTTGTACAGAATGTTCAAACATCCCTCCAGCAAACACACGTCGTTCAGAAAACTTTCACACGGGAAAAGAAACAGAAAGAAATGATTTGTAACTGTACCCTTGGTATCTTATCTGCCCACAAGGATCTCGGGAGACCTGTATTTAAAGCTATGCTAAGAAAGTGCAATTTGGTTCCTCAACATAATGACATATTAACGCTATTGAGTCTGAGTTCTAGATTCTTTCCATCTGGAATGTGAAAGAATTGAAAGCATCTCATATGAAGCCATTAATACTATGCTTTTATGCTTGCAAAATAATCATCCCTCTGTGGCTAAATTAATTTTTAGGCTTTCTGAAATTGCACAAATGTTTTCACAGTGTGCTTCTAGCTGCATGGAAAGAGGTGTTCTGGGCAGGTGGTAAACTATGGTGACAATTTTATAGATTTGGCACCTCATTTTAGGCAGCACTTAGGGGTGTGCTTAGTGCCAATTCTATAATTGCTTAAGTACACAGCTAAGCTACTGTAGAATATTATGTTATGACAAGTAGCAGCTGAGGTGGCCAAGTGGTTAAAACCTTTCATCTACCATTCATGGGTGGTGGGTTCAAGTCTCCAAGAAACAACACGGTGTTCTGAAACATCTAAACGGAACATACAACGCTGAAAAATTGCTTCCTAGAGCTTTTGGGAGTGAAGGAGCAGCCTACTGGTTAGTGTAGAGCAGTGGTCTCAAACTCAAACCCTTTGCAGGGCCACATTTTGGATTTGTAGGTACTTAGAGGGCTTCAGAAAAAAAATAGTTAATGCGGCTTTCCCGCAGAGGAGAGAATCCTGCATTCACCGTGGGCCTCATCTGGGGCAGCCTCCTTGGAGCGGCTGGGGCACGGGCAGTGTGTCTGGGAGGGAATGCATGGATGGGAAAACATCGCAGGGGAGGAGACATAGGCATCCTGGGACTGTCTGCCAAGTCTCTTCCCTGAAGAAGCCCTTTCTGGAAACGTCAATCGCTCCTCCTAAACTTACTTGCTCCACTTCATCACTGACGCTGAAACCGTGGATTGAAGACAAAGTTTTATTTTATTTTTCTTTCCAGCTTATGATTTATCTTTAATCTTATCTATTGTTTTGCCTTTTGTCTTTGTTTTGTTCTATTTCTATCATTTAAATTTCTCCAGAATTCTACTGTGCAACGGCTCCCCCTTCTGCTTCTATTCCTTTCTCTCCTCTCTTCTACCTTCCAAAGTATTTAGATCAATGCTGTCTTGTTAAAATGTTTATTTTATTTTTATTTTTCCTCTAACTCTACTTTTCACTTCTCTATTACCCTCCAGGTACTTTAGTTAGATTGTGAGCCTTCGGGACAGTAAGGGAATTTTTCAAGTACCTTTCTTATTTCTAATCTTAATGTATATTTTCTGTAAACCGCTTAGAACCTAACGGATGTAGCGGTATATAAGAAATAAATTACATTACATTACATTACATTATTACAGAAATGACAATTTTGCATGAGGTAAAACTCTTTATAGTTTATAAATCTTTCCTTTTGGCTAAGTCTTAATAATAATATTATAATTTATAGCTAGAGATATATATTACATTACATTACATTAGTGATTTCTATTCCGCTTGTACCTTGATCAAGAAACTTTTATTTTACTTTTGTGATTATGATAAACATATCGAGGGCCTCAAAACAGTACCTGGCGGGCCGCTTGTGGCCCCCGGGCTGCAGGTTTGAGACCACTGGTGTAGAGGGCTTTGATCCTGGGGACCTGGGTTCAATTCCCACTGAATCTCCTTGTGACCCTTGGCAACCCTCGGCACCCAACCCTCCTAATGCTGCTCCAGGTACAAAAACAAAAAAACAAAATTAGATTGTGAGCCCATTAGGGGCAGAGAAAGAACCTGCATATATAATGTGTACATCATTCAGTGGACTGGAGGAGTAGCCTAGTGGCTAGTGCAGTGGCCCAAGAATCTGGGTAACTTGGTTCAATTCCTATTGCAGCCCCCTGTGACTCTGGGCAAGTCACTTAATCCTTCATTACCCGCAGAACAAAATGTGTACTTGTATATAATACATATGTAAGCCATTTTGATTATAACCACAGACAGGCAACATATCAAATCCTATCCCCCTTTCCCTACAGCAGTATAAAATGATTAATAGTCATACATTTTTGCCAACTCCCAATAGTGATTCAAAGCAGAAAACAACATTGAAAATATCACAATAAATATTAGTGATGCATAAGAAACTTTTCAAATAATTTTTAAACCTTTGCAAAACATCAAATATGAGGGGGTATTGAAAAGTTCTCAGCCCAGCCAACCAACTTCCTAAATTCTGAGTGTTATTTTGCCACTGTAGCTGAAACGAGTGTTATTTTATTTCATTAAGTGCCAATTTGCAGAAATGAAATTCTATGTTTTGACATTGTTTCAGATCATTGATTGGACCATATCCACGTCTTTCTCTTGGTTGGGCTGAGAACTTTTCAGCACCCTCTCATAAGAGTTCAAAGATCTCAGTTCTACAGGTAACAAGTTTCAAAACTGAATGGCTTGGTAACACAAAGAACATGTCAATATGCTCTTGTAACAAATACCACGAAGGTAAGGATAATGTAATAAACATGAACTACAGTAGAAATATGAGGAGCCTATATAATATTAGAGAATACTCAAGGGAAGACCCATCAAAAATTTGGAATATTCTACATGCCAGTTAGAAAAGAATATGGATCTAATGTAGGTGAGCCAAAGATGGAGTGGCATGGTCAGACAGACTTCTTGAGATGGAGAATCAACTTGGCTGCAGTATTCTGGAGTCTGACATTTCATTGGAATTTAAGTGTGATTATTACATACAGGCTATTACAATAATCTAACGAGGATAATATAAAAGCATGAGCTAAAAGAGCAAAATGATCTTCAGAAAAAAAACTATACATAGATGACAGAGTTGTCTTAATTTCAAAAGAGATCGACTTAATAATATTATGCACTTGTGGTTCAAGAGAAGGCATGATATCAAGACTAACGCCTAAAATCTTAGAAGTTCTTTCAATCTGCAAAAATAAACTATCTGTTAAAGTTAAATCTATTGGAATAGAATGGATTTGATGGCTCAACCATAAAAGTTTGGTCTTATTTCTATTGATCTTTGTATCTCTCTTTTAACATGGTAATACAAGTAGATAAGAGTTGATTGTCCAAACTTCTTTAACTGGCCTTAAAAGAAACATATCACCTGCATAGGGGAAAAAAATTAACTCCAAGTTTTCTAAATCCAACAAATTGAGAACGATTCGGATAGGTTATATGCAATTGCAATTGTTATATAGATTAAAACCTATGTTACCAGCATATGATTTTCATAGTGTGGTGCAAGCAGTAATACTAAGTAGAGTGGACTATTGCAATTCTCCTTATTTGGGAGTTACTAAAGTGAAGATGAGGGCACTGCAGATGTAAATCATACCTCTTTGATAAATTTCTCTAACTCCCTCCCTCCCAAACTACTAAACTCCCGCCTCCCTTCCTTCCCTTTCCTCTCCCTACTCACCTATGTACCTCATCTCCCCCGGTTTTCCTATCCCCTTTCTGCACTCCCTTGTAATTGTTATTGGATTATTTTGTAATTGCTACTGGCTATATTATACACTTGACAACTAACTCTCTGTATCTTCGCTGTATATGTATAGTCTCTTCTCCTGTAAATCGCTCTGAACTGTTTTGTGGTATTGCGGTATACAAAAATAAAGTTATTATTATTATTATTAACTCTGCCACAAGACTGATTACTGGGGTTTCAAGAATGACTCATCTAACCCCAGTGTTGAAACAATTGCATTGGTTACCTATGCAGCAGAGAGTTCTTTCAGTCATACAGCAAATCTTATATTACGTTTCTCCACTGGTACTAAAGGAGTTTCTTGAAATCTATCAACCCAGAAAATGTTTGAGATCTGATAATAGTATGAAGTTGAGTTAGGAGGGTAAGATGTTAGTCTCTCATGTTAAGATTGTGTGTTTTTTTTGTTTTATGTATACTTTAGTTTATTAGTATATGTTCTATTTTATGTATAAATTTGTATTAAGTTATTTGATTTCCTGTAGTTTTGATTGATATGTGTAATTTATGTATAAGATGTATTATTTGAAAAAGTTAATAAAAAATATATTCAAAAAAAGAAGAAAAAAAAAGATTGGGGAAACAATGCTGTCTATAGGTGCCAAGCTCTGAAATGCGCTGCCTGGTATTCTGCGATTCTGTGATGGGAAACTGAACTTTAAGAAAATGTTGAAAACACAATTATTTGTCAATGCCTTCATGTGCTAATGCTATTTTCTGGTAATGCTTTCCCATCCTGTAAATGTTTTTATGTGATTTTGTCTTTCCATCTTGTAGGATGGATTTAAAAGAAGGTTTTAATAATGATACCATTAGTTAATGTTTTATTTTGTTTGTCTTGTTGAAACATGTTTAGCATTTTTAAATATGCATCCTTTAAAATGACATCAAATAAGCAGAAGATGCAAGAGACGCCAGCAAAATCTACAGGAAAGTCTAAAAGATTAAATGAAGATACACAGAATCCTAGTGGGATCCTCTGCCTATGGATGCATTAGATATGATAGAGGTAATGGAGGAACCGAGGAATATTAATTTATCGCTAATTGAGATAAGGAAGGAAATGAACCTCATGAACAGTAAGCTGGATATAGTAACTTACAGAATAGACAAGATGGAAAACAGAATAAAGAAGATAGAACAGGTGCAAAAGGATAATAAAGAAGATCATAACATATTAAAAGAAATGGGGGAAAAAAATGACAGATCTTGAAAATAAAATTTTTTTTAAAAAAATATGTATGCATGTAATTTTGTAAACCGCATAGTTTTTATGCAGTATATAAATTTTTAAATAAATAAGGTCAGCGACAATGGAGAGCTTTGAGGCACACTGTACTGGGAAACTGCATTCATTTTAACATTGTAATTTCAGCTACATAAACATTTCTGAACCAGTTTAAGACTGGACCCATAATACAAAGAAAGTTTAATGTAGAAATTAAAATAGCATGATCAACGCTGCTGGCAGGTGAAACTATAATAACAACCAAAACGTGCCCCCCCCCCGACCCAACCTACCGGTTGCACCCATCCTTCTGAAGCTTCCTTGGTGGTAGCCTTCCTTGCAACCCTCCAGTGGAAGCCCTCTTATAAAACCCACCGTTCCTGAGCTTTCTGTGTTGTTAGTGGATAATGGGTGCAGGAATGATCCTCATTTGCTCCTACACATGGCTGGCAGCTCCTTCAAAATGGCTTCCAGGACCTCCAGTGGCAGGATTATGAGGGAAGGATGGTGGCAGAGAGAAATCCTTAGGGTGGAGGTTGGGGTAGTTTTAATTTCAGCATGTAACCAGAACCTGGATTTCAGGCCTGTTTCGATGCAAAATCTGAAAACGAACCCAGAATTTGGTTGGCCTCTACAGTGACGTTTATGCTGTCTCATGGAAGTTGAAGAATAAGTTGGTGTTTCTATTTTGCAGTCTGAAATCTTTGATATATGGTCCTTACCTCTTGTAAAGATTTAGTGCAAAGCAACACTGGCATGCCAAAGGTTAGGCATGTATACTTATGACAGAGCTGGTGTATATGGGCGTGCCTACGTGCATCTAAAGTATTCTATAATTTGTGCACATTGCTTGGGGACACGCCCATATATGCCCATACTCCGCCCACATATATGCTCCCCTTACAGTTGTACACTAAGGGCCCGATTCTATAAATGGTGCCTAAACCATAAGTGCCTAGGAATGCAGCGCTTAGTGCATATTAATCTTAAGTTAGGTGCTATTTATAGACTCATGCCTAGTGGTGCATAAAGTAGACTTAGGCGCACCCTATTAATGCCAGGGTTTTTTGACCTAAATACCAGCACCTAGGTTAGGCGCCTACCCTTGCCTTAGTCCAAAACAGGTGCCCAAATGCAAAACATGCCCACGATCTGCCCCTAACCACAATTACTTTAAAAAAAAAATCTTTATTTTTCCAAACTTATACAAAGTGCAAACAAATCTACATTCAGATAAAACATATAACAGCACTTATATTCGAACAAATATTAAACAAACTACCTCCTCCCTCCCTCTCTGAATGTGTGTAGAAATCAACTAGGAATTAAAGGTTAATCGCTTAATCATTCTTTTGTTTAACAAATGCCTCCAATGGACCCCATATGTCTTTAAACCTTTTATTATGTCCCAATTGTTCTGCATCCATTCTTTCATACCGGTAATATAAACAGTGTTTCCCACCAAAAAGAAAAATTTAATCTGTCCCAATTCTTCCAGTTTCTGGTTATCAATTGCATGGCCACCCCCGTCATAATCAGAAGAAGTCTATTTTTATGTGTGTCTATTGGACTCTTAGATTTCAACAATGTCCCAAATAGGACCACGTCATAGGACAATGGTATATAGACAATTACTTTCTGATAGGCACCTTGGACTAGGTACCTACCTGAAAGCGGTCTGAGTCTACCGAGTTAGGTGCCTACCAATACATTCAGTTTAGTTTAAGCCAATGATGAGGTGCTAATTGCTTGGTATTGGAGCCAATTACTCTTTTTAAATTATTAAGTTAGACACCTAGATCAGCTAGGCGCCTAACTTTAGGTGTCTTTTCCCACACCAAACTTTAGGCACAAATCCTGGTGCATAAGGTAGGCATGGATCCCTGGTATTCAGTAATATCTTGTGCATCTTTAATGAATGCCCCTGACTCGCCCATGCTCCCTTTTGAGTTGCACATTACAAGATTTGTGTGTGGATCTTTTATAGAATCTGCCAGTAAGTGATCTAGGCAGATTGTTTAGCACTTATGCACAAAACTGGCAATTAATGGCTCCAATCAAGCACATAAAAGAAAGAGATAATGGTTACTGCGGATAGGCAGACTAGATGGTCCATTTGGCCTTTATCTGCCATCATGTTTCTATGTAAACTGGACACACTATTGCCCTCTAATTCTACAAAGTTGTGCATTCAAGTTAATGTTTAGTGCACAAAGTTGTGTGTGCAATTATAGAATAATATCAGTTGCACATGTAACTTAATTTCATAATGAACTACTATTTAACATTAACAACCAATTATTGGCTACAGTTAGTTAATTGGTGCTCATTGTCACTAATTATGAGGGCCTTCCAATAATTTATCTACCTCAATATGAAAGAAAATAGCATGTTGAAACAAGTCTGTGCATGTTGTGACATGTCTCAAGGTTACTCATGTACAGTTGCAGCTTAGTGCAAGTCTAACATTCCAAGAGACAGGATATCAGGAGAGTCCTTGTATGAATCAAGTAAGAAACTGCTAGATTTGGAGTACTGTTCAGTGATAACATTTCTCACAAAAGAAGGGATCATGAATGGTGAATCTGCCCCATCATCCTATGATGTACAATTTTGGAGAAAGCAGTATAAGTGGTGTACAGAGTCCACTGAAGATGACCCTCACACTGGACGCCTTGTGGAAGCAACTTCCACAGAAATGAGCAAGAAAGTTAAGGATTTAATTATATCAAATGAATTAAGATTTCTCAAATAGCTGAAGAAATGGGCATCTCGGCAGGTACAGTATGGAAAATAATTCATGAAAAGTTGGGCATGTCCAAGGTTAGTGCAAGATGGGTTCCAAGAATGCTGACGCCATGTCAGAAAGCCATGAGGCTCCAGTGCTGTCAGGAGAACTTGGAGATGCTCTGTGAAGACCAAGTGAATTTTTTTTTTCATTGTTTGGTAACTGGAGATCAGACTTGGATCTATCATAGAGATTCTGAGCCCAAAATGGAATCAATGCAGTGGAAGGCCTAGTCATACCCCACCCCAAAAAAACTCAAGACAAAAATCTACAGGTAAAGTCATGGCAACTGTCTTTTGCAATGATGAAGAACTTTTGCTTCAGGGGTTCATTCCACACAAGACAACCATAACTTGGGAGAGTTGCGCCAACATAATGATCACTTTGTGGGAGTCAATCAAGGAGAAAAGATGAAGAAATCTAACACCTTTGCTGTTTTTATTGACAGTTTATAGAATCACACATAGCCCCCATCCGCACAATTAACATTTAGGTGCAGGCATTTACGCCAATGAAAACTAGACTCAAATGCCTGGGCTTAAGTTGTGCACGGATTGGGTGTATTCTATAATAGTGTGCCTTTTAGGAACCTCCATGATCCTCCCATTCTCCTCCCTTGGCCACACCCCCTTTTGAGATCCACACACTAGAATTTACACGCACCACTTTATAGAATAGGCTTAGAAATTTGTGCATGTAAATTCTAATTAGTGCCAATAATTGCTTGTTAATTGGCAATTATTGGCATGGATTGACCTGTTAAGCAATTAAGTTGCACATGCAAGTCAGCAATGCACATAGATTTGCACTCACAACTTTGGCTGCAGTATACAGAATCGGGGTTTACCACCTTTCCAAAATGTAATTTTATAGTTGATTAGACTCTGTATACAAAATACTGGCAACCCCACTCCCCCCAACAATGTAGCACTGTAAATTCTTGCTAAATGTTATTATTTTCATTTAGGGCTCCTTTTACTAAGCTGAGATAGCAGTTTTGGCGCGTGCTAAATTGCCACGCCCACCAGACGCTAACACCAGCATTGAGCTGGCGTTAGTTCTAGCCGCATAGCGTGGGTTTAGCGTGTGCTAAAAACACTATCGCAGTTTAGTAAAAGGAGCCCTTAGTTCAGATGAAACTGTTGGTCATGTGTGGGGGAAAAAAAAGTCAATGGTTTTACTGTACCATGAAGAGTGTGTACACAATTACAGTCTCCATTCTAGACTGTCTCGCTTTTTATTCTCTTTTGATCTCTACAGCTATTGTTTCTTTTTCAAGAATTCCCATTTCACATTGCGTCCCGAATGGTTTACTACTAGCAGAGGAGGTCTTAGGTCACCTTGAAATGAGGATATGGAAGCAATAATTAATGATAATAAGCATGCCTTAATGCCAGGCTAGTGGATCTCTCAGATGAGTGGGGGCTAAGGGTGACCCCAGAGGTGGTTACACAAACAAATTTAATAGTGTCTGCAGCCAAAATATACAACTCTACTCAAAATCCTTCTCCCAAGTGCAGACTGGTTCATTGAAGGGTCCCCTGATTGCTGAGCATTCAATTAGAACAAAGCCTCTGGCAGGCATTGTAATAACATTGTAAAAGAAAAAGGAAGGAGACTTCTGTAGAGGATTAAAAAAACCTCCTATTTAATTCTTCCCAATGTTGAATAATGTTGATGTGTTTTTAGGTCTTTCCATGTGTTGTGTTCAAGTACTATGAGCTGTCTGTTTGTAAGAAAAGAGAATCTAGAGCAGGCTTGTCCAACCTTTTTCTATTGTGGGCCACATTTTATACTTTATAACATTCAGAGGGCCAAAACAGGCACATACACGTGCATTCACGTTCTCTTTTATGAGAATCACACACGCACTCTGAGAACATTCAGTCTCTTTATCTCTTTCTCTCATGTACTCCCACCCAACCTTCACCCAGTCTCTCTTTCATGTACCGCCTCCCCCGCCATCGCCCATTCCTTCTTTCATGTACCCCTCAGTCTTTACCCAGGTTTTTTTTTTTCTCTCTCATTTACAACCCAACCAGCATTTTGTCTTGCTAAGTTTCTGTTCTACTGCTTTAGTCTCAGTGCTAAAAAAAATAAAATAAAAAATAGAAAGTAAATGGAGTCAGGGAGCCGGGCTGTTTTACTGAAGAAATCAGTTTAGTCCAGGCTTGTACACCCCCTCCTCCGTCTTCACCCAGTCTCTCTCTCTTTCTGTTCCCCCTGGCCTTCATTCAATTTATTTTTTTCTCTTTCTTGTGTCCCTCCTCCAGGCTTCAGCCAGTTTTTTTTCTCTTTCTCATGCCCCATCCCTACTCTTCATCAAATCTCTCTCTTTCTCGCTCTCATGTATCCCCCTACCACCCCCCCACCCCCCGCTTTCACCCAGTCTCTTTCCCGTTACCTGGCTCCAGCACAGAAGCTTCCTGCTTCCCTGCATGACTTGGCTATCTGTAAGTTTGAGCCATGTGGTGCCAGAAGTTTGAGCTGGTCTTGCAAGACTTGAAACTGCGAGGTTAACCCAAACTTCCGGCACCACGCAGCTCTAGCTTGTAGATACCACCTGAGTTGCATAAGAAGAAGTAGGAATCCCGGTGAGCTTCTGAGGGCCAGGTTAAAGCTCTCGGTGGGATGGGTTTTGGCCTGCATACTATAGGCTGTATGAGTCTGATTTAGGGCCAGATTCTTTAAAGTCACCGTGCATTTAACGATGATGCTAAACCATCGTTATATGCAAGTATTTGCATATGCAGATTATGAAAACAGCTCACCGTGGTCTTTCTTGTGCTTTCTAGCAGCCATCAATTGTACTATGCAAATATAATACAATGAGGTTATTAATATTAAAATTGTAGTATAACATTACATTACATTTCTAAACTGCAAAAACTTCCAGATCAATGCGGTTTACATAGTCAAGAAACTGTAGAAAAGAGCGAATTATAAAAATGGTACCACAGATCTTAATTTTCTAAAAATCTTACAATAAAGTCATAACGAGGTCATTAAAATAAAAATGAGCTCTCCGGACGATTCTTGAAAAGGAACACCCCTCCATTTACATGGAATCAGGGACGATATGTAGTGGCATAGTCTGAACTGTCATAGCCTTACTCAGACCTGCTACCACGAATAGGCCCGATTCCTCCTAAATGGAGCCCAAAAATAAGCCTGGTGGTCTAGTACCCCCATCCCGCCTTTGCTGCCCCCTGCCTTGGGAAAGGTGCTAGGTTCCTGGGCCAATCAGGGCCTTAGGTCCCTTCCTGGTGCACTGAGAGAGGCCTAAGACTCTGTTTAGCCCATGTGCTTAAGGCCCCTCCCATAGGAGGGGGTCTTAGGCACCTGGGCCAATCAGGGTCTTAGGCCCCATCCTGGTGCATCCCAGGGTACACTGTAAAGGGGAAGACCAGCCATTTTGAAGAGATGGACCTGTCAGTGGGAGGGCATGAGCATCCCTCCTGTTAGTCTTTTAACAAAGATACGGGAGGGTTAGAGGGGGGATGACACACTAGACCACTAGGCTTGGTGTGGTGAGAGGCTGTCGGGGAGTGAGCTTGCTGTCTGGGGGGTCCCTATGCATGGAGGAGTCCCACCGATCCTGCGGCAGAAGGGAATGGGTAACTCTCCTGCTGATATTTCAGAAGGAAAAGTACCTCAATGTCGGGGGTGTGAGGAGGGCTTCGAGCATCAGGGGGGGGGGGGAGCTTTTTTAAATAGTGCACAGCTCTTGTGTGCGTGATGTGGCTGCACCCATTAAAAAAAAGCAACCCCTGCTCTCCCTGCTTGCCCATTAAGGCAGGGAGAGCAGGGGTTTGCTTTTTTTTTTGCAGGCAGGAGGAGGAGCTGTGCTAGTGATTGATCTTCTGAGCAAATGCCAGGCCCAGTTTCTCCTCCCCTTTACTGGTGATTTTTCACAGACATACACACAGAAGCCTTCCTATACAGCAGGGCTGCCCAAGTCCAGTCCTCGAGATCTACAGGCAGGCCAGGTTTTGAGGATATCCATAATGAACATGCATGAGAGATATTTGCATACCAAGAAGGCAGTGCAGGCAAATCTTTCTCATGCATATTCATTGTGGATATTCTGAAAACCTGGCCTGTCAGTAGATCTCAAGGACCAGACTTGGGCAGCCCTGCTATACAGCATCTCTGATTGTAACTTAACTATTTCCAGATGTTGCCTCAGGATTTCTCCTTAGAGTTTCTTCAGATTTAAACTATATAAAATATTGGAAATTAAGTATACACTATTCTTTCACATATCTTTCATACATCATTCATTCGGGGCCCCATTCACACACAACACAATACAGTGGTATCTCGGTATGCGAGTGTTTTGCAAGACAAGCAAAACATTTGCAAAATCGGTACCTCGGAAACCGAGCATGGCTCAATTTACGAGCGCCCCCCCCCCCCCCGCGATCCAGCACCCTCCCCCTGCTATCCGGCACACCCCCCCACCATGATCGGGCACCCCCCTACCGCGATTGGGCACCCCTCCGCTGCTGCTTACTGTCATCTGGGCACCGGCATGTCCTGTGTGTTGGTGCCGGTGCCCGAAGATCGGCTTCCTCTTCTTGCTGGGCCTTGAGCATCTGCGCATGCTCAAGGCCTGCGAGTTCACGGAGAGATGACAGTGCCAGCATCTATTAGCCTACATAACTTGTATAAAGCCAGTACAGCTTATTATTCAAGCTGAAGCATAAATGAAACGTTATTTACAATGTCCAATGTGACACGGACAAGAGGATATAGACCGAAGCTGAAGGGGGACAGGTCCAGGACGAATATCAGGAAGTTCTGTTTCTCGCAGCGAGTGGTGGACACCTGGACTGCTCTCCCAGAGGAAGTAATTGCAGAATCCACCGTTCTAAGATTTAAGGGTAAACTAGATGCACATCTCCTTAAGAGTGTCATAGAGTGATACGGGTAAGGCTAAATTAGATGCACATCTCCCTTGAGAAGCATACAGTGATATGGGGACTAAAACTATGCCAGGGTATACCTGGCGGGGCCTCCGCGTGTGCGGATCACCAGACTTGATGGACCCAGGGTCTGATCTGGAGATGGCAATTTTTATGTTCTTATTAATGTGATACTAGTACTGATTGTGATCCACCAGAACAGGAATCTCCCAACCTGACAACATGAAATGTTTGATTTCACAACCCAAGTCAATAGAGATGGTAATGTGTTTTAACATTGACAAATGCATTCTTACATTGTATAGGATAATATTAGCACCTATTAACTGAAATCTTTCTCAGTGATTACCTAGAACACAGGTGTCAAAGTCGGTCCTCGAGGGCCGGAATCCAGTCGGGTTTTCAGGATTTCCCCAATGAATCTGCATGAGATCTATTTGCATGCACTGCTTTCAATGCAGATTCATTGGGGAAATCCAGAAAACCCGACTGGATTCTGGCCCTCGAGGACCGACTTTGACACCTGTGACCTAGAACATCCAGGGTCTGACATATTCAGCCTTTGGAGATAAAAGCAAAGACTCATAACAATGGTATAATCACATTACGGGAAACCAGGCCAAAATTCAATTGTGCACTTCCCTGCAGGCTTCAGAAAGTTGTTAGTTCCTGCCACAAAGCAGAAAAACAGGGGGAGGAAATTGTGGAAAGCTGTTATGGGTGGGGGAGTCTTATAGTCTGGTAAAGCAAGGAATTAGCAGAATGTACGATGCCTATTGAAAAAAAGGTGAAAAATATTTATGGAGTAAAATATTAAAAAAAAAAAAAAATTTTTACTCCAAATTCTACATCACACCTGTATCTGTGTTTCTCTCTATCCCCTTTGGGTTCTTCTTAATTTGACCATGAATATTTTCATCTAGCAAATCCAAAATTGTCACCTCCCAAGCAAAAGGCAAAATCATTTGATGTATCATTAGTTTTTTCCTCTCTCGTGAACTTCTCAAATTCGCTTTTGGCCTACTTTATTAAACCCTTATCTACTGGAATGGATTTATTGCACTTGCTATAACCGCTATGACAAATATATTAATACTGCAATTTAAATAAAATTACAACAGAACTATATTACAGACAGGATGAATGTGCTTTCCTATTTTTCTCATTTAGAATCTCTCTCTTTTTGGTTTTAATTGCTCTTTTCACCTCATCATTTGATGATGTCAAAAGTCATTCAGTGAGTCTTCTTTCAATCTGTTTTAATATGTGGCTTCCAAGATTCTTCAAAATACTACAGTCAGACTTCATGTAAACTCTTGCACCTAATTCAGCAAAAAAAATATTGTATCTTGTCTTCTGGCCTGAAAAATGATCTAATATGAAACAGCACCAGAACCCAGACATTGTCTTAGTTATTACACTTTTTGCACTTTTATTTTTTTCAGTTTTTTCCTAGTTGCTTTTTTTTTCTGTAATATATGCATGCATATGTGTTGCCAATATAAATTGTCATGCCAATTAAGTTTTTTTGCATCTGAATGTGAATATGATATGACAACTCCAGAGCTTATGCATAAAGCATGTGTGCTGGGGCAGAGGCCTGTTTTGTGATCAGCAATGACATCTACTGGTTAAGAATAATAGAGCAATAGAAATCTCTGACATACAATCGCCCTTGGCCACCGTATGCATTCCACATTTACTTCCTGGCAGCTATAATTAATCAGTATGAATTGACACTGTGCAATAGCATATCAAGTAATGCTAAGCATTGACTACTTCTTGGTATATAAAACAGCCTCTTGTGCCAAAATGTTCAGTTGCTTGGTTACATGATTTGCATATTATTTTCCCAGCATGCCACAATTCTGAGTTGATTCAAACTTATCTCATATTTCAAAAATATATTTACTGTATATATGGTATTATTATTATACTCATCTTAAAAATGATAGAATCATAAAAGCAGAGATCTGGTACTGAAGTATCATAGCAAGAGGGAATTACCACAACCTTAAAAGTAAGAAAATCATGGAGCTATATATATCAACTGAGCTAGTTTCATGTCTTGGCTGGTCCGAAGGTTGTGGGTTATCAATTGATTGTTCACAGTCAGTTACAGATTTCCTTGTTCTCTCTTCCCCCTTCCCACTACTGCACTTGACCAGTCTTTTGTTGCCAGATATGTTTAATTTATTTATTTAGCATTATCATTCAACCTACATGTTAACATCTGTGATTCAAGAAATCATTAAAGCCCTTGCAACCAAAGTGAATTTTCTCTTTCATACCTAATCTTGGTAATATATCCAAGGGGTCGCTGAAAAGTTCTCAGCCCAACCAAGAAGAGAATGATGTGATGCCATGAAAATTACATGTTATTCCATACTTTTAATTTCATATCATTGAAACAAAAAGTGTCAGGAAAAGTGTGGAATAACTTGTAAGTTTCATGCCTCCACATCATTCTCTTCTTGGTTGGGCTGAGAACTTTTCAGCAGCCCCTCATAGAAATAAAACAAAAACACAAAGGAAATAAAGTAAAACCTTTTTTTAGTTGACTAACTTAATGCATTTTATGATTAGCTTTTGAAGGTAAATCCTTCAGATCAGAAATAAGCAAATGTTGACAAATATCTTTGGACTAGATCAGGGGTGTCAAAGTCCCTCCTTGAGGGCCGCAATCCAGTTGGGTCCTGAAAACCAGACTAGATTGCGGCCCTCGAGGAGGGACTTTGACACCCCTGGGCTAGATTCACAAAGCAAACCGATTGTATACCGATCGGTTTACGACCCCTTAGCGACTAAATTTCCCTCCGGCCCGATTCACTTACCTCTCTGCCGACCATCCTCCGATCCGTGCATGCAAATGAGGGCAACGGTATGCAAAGTAGGCAGAGACCCGATTCACAAACCAAAACCCTGCAACACCAACTGGGCTGGCTGATCACGCCCAAGCGACTGCTGAGAACCAGTCGCTCAAGCCCTTTCCGGCTGCCCTGCCTTCTCTCGCTCTGCTTCTACCCTGTCAGCCCCGACTCTCCCGCTGCCCTGATCTCCTGACTGCCCTGAACTGCCATGATTGTCTGCCTACCCCAATTGCCCCATCTGCATATTTTACTTTGCTGAATTCGTTTGACCTGCCTGGATCTGGCCCGATCGGGCAGGTTGGTGAATCTGGCCCTTTATAAATAAGGGAAACATTAAAGCATTCCAGTGATAGTTTCACAGGAAGAGGGATGGGTGAGTGGGTAAGTAGGAGATAGAGAGGTGACAAAGCAGTTTAAATTTCTTTGTAGCTTGAAAGGAAGCCAAGGTGTTTGTTAAGTCCTGTCTGGTAGTTATCAGAATATTTCATCCATTTTAATTTCAAAGGTCTTACATTCTTGGATTGTCTTAAAATTTCCTTTTAGTATTCTCACCATAAAATCATTGATGCAGTGGTCAGTTTTTCCAAAGCGTTGCTCAACAGAGGTGACATCCTGATTGATAATGCAATTTTTAATATATCTGTGTAAGTGATCCTAGTCATTAGCATCTGACCTGTTTCACCAAATGTAGCAGCCTTCTTTGTACTTTTTGCATTGACTGATATACATCACATTAGAGGATGAGCATGTGAAAGATTCCCTTATGTTGAATGTTTTCCCCATATGAGTGACTATGGGATCCTTTGAGATGTGCTCACACAGTAAGCAGCTTGTGTAGGGAGTTTACTTCTTCCCAGTTTCTTTTTCAGATTAGGTGGCTGACAGAAGGCCAGCACAGATGTAGCTGGGAATATTTTTTTTAGTAATTTTTCTTCTTATAATTTTTTTAAGTTTTTCCAGCTCTGGATTGTATGTCACTACCAAGGGAATCATTTCTGTGTTTTTCTTGTCCTTATAGTTCAATAGGTTTTCTCTGGGTATTTTAAGGGATGAGGCAATATTCTTGGAGAATATTTTAGAGTTGTTTGCTTTTTGTTTGAAGGATTCAGTCAGGGTTTTTAGGTGTTTATTTTGGGTCAGAACAGATACGGTGGTATCATGTGGCTTAGCTGTATATAACAGATTTTAAAAATATATATATATATATGTGAGGGGTAGAAGCTGGAGTTGTAGAGGTAGCTGCATTTTGTCTGTAGGTTTCTTTATATACTGTAGATGTTTATATGTAACCACTGTTGATAAAGACTGTGGTGTGTAGAAATTTGACTTTTTCTGAGGAATAGTCTTTTTGAATTTTATTGTAGGATGGTATGTATTGAAGGAGTTGTAAAATTCTTTGAGAGTTTCTTCTCCCTCAGTCCAAATCATAAAAATGTCATTAATATACCAGTGCTAGTTCAGGGGTTTAGTCTGATATGTATTTAGAAATGTCTCTTCTAGTTCTACCATGAAAAGGTTTGCACATTATGTTCAAAATAAGAAAAAGCATACTCTACACAAGAGGGGTCACAACATATAAACTGAAGGAAAAGACCTGTTCTCAATTCTGGGAACTATCTTAAACCTGCAAGCTTTCAAAGTTTGCACTGCTTGATTAATATTGGTTAGATACACCAGGAGATTCCTGGTGTTGCATATTATGTTGCCATCTTGGTGCCCATAGCAGTGGCCATAATTTGCAGATAGATATAATTGTTAAAGCTGAAATAGTTGTTAGAATGAATAATAGCTTCAGGTGAGTGTTGGTGGTCCAGGGTAATGTTTTTAGCAATTTTTCACATGCAACAATGGGGGATGTTGCAGCGCATTAGGTGGTATCTGCTTGATACTATTTAATTTGTTCAAGCAGTCCGTGTTTTCTTGTATGAAGCTTTTTGTCTTCTGCACAAAGGGTTTAAAGAATCCTCTTTATAGATCCAGGCATTTCTTCTGTAAGTGTGCCAATAACAGATGATTGGTCTGACAAGTTTATGGATTTTTGACAGCATGTAGAATGTGTCCACAGAAAGATGGTTAGATAGGTGTTTCTTTAAATGAATGTACTTGCTTTGGAAGTGTTTTGATGATGGTTTTTAGCTGTTTGGTATGATTGTTTGTGGGGTCTTCAGTCAGTTTGTTGTAGTATGTGTTGTCTGACAGTTGTCTACGTCCTTCTCCAATGTAATTTTGAGTGCCAGCTGGTTACCAGTAGCACAGAGAGTCCAATATAATGTCAACTCTATTGTTCAAACGCTTTGCCATCCAATACCTTTATATTTTAAGCAATTGCTGATGTTATACTGTCCTTGTAGAGCAGTGTCTCGCAAACTTTGTCGAGCCGTGGCACACTAAATGTAGTGGCCATGGCTTGACACATCCGGAAGTGTGTGAATGTCACCATGATGATGTCATGCACATGTATAATGTTATCACGTTGATGTCCACACAAGTGCGAAGGCCTTCCAGACGGGCCCTGAGATGCCAGTGGTGGTGGAGTGGAAGTAGGGTAGAGCGCAGAGGCGCAGTGCTGGCACCTGCTGATTGCCTACAGGATGTGCCTCTCATCGCGAGAGACACATCCTGTAAGCAGTCAGCCGGCACCAGCATCTCTCCTCCCCAGTGTGTTGCAGCACACCTGAAATCTCAGGAGGCACTCTTGTGTACTGTGGCTCACAGTATGCGATATACTATGGTAGAGCAATGTGTTCAGAAAATGCCTTGTTACATGAAACATTGACTAGAGCAGCTGCTTTTTGTGTGGCAGGTCTTAAAATGTGGAATGCATTGATAGGGCAATTACGCCTAGGTGCTGACAGATTGAAATGTACAAAACTCTTGAAAACACAGTTATTTGCATCTGCTTTCATGTAAAGAAAGCTATTTGTACAGGTAATAGATGAAAGTAGGCAAGAAATGTCATAAAGACTCAGCCTTTTGTAATGTTGATTTTATGTTATGTTTTATATGGAAACTGTCTAGATATAGATGGTGTATAAATTTTAAACATAAATAATACTACAGAGCCTCTTTTGTCTACAGGTTTGATAACAATAGTTTGATAATTTTGTAATTTTTATAGGACAGTTCATTCGGGTAGGGAAAGGTTGTACAGAATTTTTTTTATTTGCTGGAAAGTTGTGATTTTACCCTATGTCTGAAACTGTCTATGTAGTTAACTAGCTTTGTGTTTTGTCCAGCCTGTGGAGTAAAGTATGAATTTTTAAAAAAAAATTAAAGTTATACTACATGCATGTTCAGATTTCACACATGAGCAAAAATTTAAGCATGTGCAAGGCTGTTTGACAAAAGGTGATTATGCGGGGGTGGGGGATTAGAATGACAAGTCAGACTGTCAGTCCCATTCAAGACATGAAAGGGGGTCCCATCAGAAGATAGTTGGAATTTGTCTGGCAGGAGGATCCAGGACAACTGGGAGAATGCAGTATTGGAGATTTTTCTTCAGAAATCATTCCTGCTGCCACTGAAATAAGTAGAAAAAACCCAGAAGGTTGAGAAGTGTCCTCTAAATTCTGCTGCTAGACATCAGGGAATTCATTAGTTTTTTTTTATTAGTGGGGCAGGGGTGGAAATCAGATCAGAGGGAGGGGGCTGCTAGACTACCAGGGAAATGAATGATACAAAAATTCAGTATGTCAGGGTGGGGGGGGGGGGGGAAGAGACCACTAGATGATTTGGGGGCTTAATGCAGATCTGGCAACCACAAAATGTTCTTCTTCCTGTCAGTGTGTGAGCCATTGTTTACTACATCTCCCCTATATATTTTGGAATTAATTTAACAATAGAAGCTGCAAGCTAAGCCATGAGTATGTGGACCTACCTCATGGCTTTCTGCATCAACATTTCTATATCTATGCCAGACAAACCCTGCACTGTACATTAAACATGTAAGAGGCAATCCCTGCTCACTAGATTCATTTAAAACACTTATCCCCATAGATGGTTAATATGTGGACTATAACAATGATACAAACATAATAAAAACTTTGTGTGCAACTGGACGACGTTCTGGGGGAAGAGTAAGCTATTCAGGAAGGATGGACTCCACCTCAGTGGAGACGGAATGAGGCTACTTGCAAGCAACATCAAGAGAGAAATTGAGAAGTTTTTAAACTAGGATGAAGGGGAAAGCCAACCAAGAGTCGATAGTTTGAGAACCAGTATACGCAGAGGATACCATGCAGGAAGATAGCGGGGAAGACTCACTAGCACAAAGGCAAGACAGAAATCCTGACGGATCGAAAGGGATACAAGAGGGAAAGAAATGCAAGAAAGTAACAGGCCGCAAACTCAAGGGTATGTACATGAATGCAAGGAGCCTAAGGAATAAGATGGGTGAATTGGAAGCTATGGCACAAATAAATAACCTTGACATCATCGGCATCATGGAAACACGGTGGAACGAGGAAAACGTTTGGGACACTGTGCTACCGGGATACAAGCCATACTGCAGAGACAGAGTGGGTCAAAAAGGTGGGTAGTATTGTCCTATACATCAAAGAGGGAATTGAGTCTACTGGAAAAAACACGCCAGAAACGAAAAATAAGGAAGAGTCTCTATGGGTCAAAATTCTAGGAACAAATGGAACAGAAACAAAGATCGGCATCTGCTACCGACCCCCAGGGCAGTCTGAAGAAATTGATGGAGAAATGATGGATGAGATTAAATGCAACTGCAAGGGAAGCAATGCAGTTATGGGTGACTTCAATTATCCGGCGATAGACTAGAACCTAGGCACCTCTGGCTGCAGTAGGGAGACCAAGTTCCTGGATGCTGTAGGCGATTGCTTCCTGGAACAACTTGTCAAGAAAAATACAAGAGGAAATGCAATTCTGGACTTAATTCTAAATGGGCTACGAGGACTGGCGCAAGGTGTAGAAAGAAGGGACACTGGGAAGCAGTGATCACAATATGATCTACTTCAACCTGGACACAGGGTCAAAACATCGATTCAGAATGATGACCACAGCACTGAACTTTCGAAAAGGGAATTACGAAGGGATGAGACTCATGGTGGGGAAGAAGATTAAGAGGATAAGCACTGTAAAAATGCTAGAGCAAGCATGGTCCCTTTTTAAGGACACAAGTCACCAAGGTGCAAAATGTATACGTACCGTGTATCAACAAGGGATCCAAGAGGAAAAAGAACAAGGAATCGGTGTGGCTCACTGTAGCGGTGAAGGAAACGATCAGAGACAAGAAAACTTTGTTTAAGGAATGAAAAAGGTCAAAAATGGACAAAAACTGAAAAAAGCACAAACAACATCAAAGCAGGTGCCATAAGGCGGTAAGAGGGACCAAAAGAGACTACGAGGAAAAAATAGCCAAGGAGGAAAAAAAACTTCAAGACGTTCTTTCAATATATTAAGGGGAAACGACCTGCAAAGGAAGCGGTAGGGCCGGTGGATGACCATGGAATAAAGGGAGTGGTAAAGGAGGACAAAGCCATCGCCGACAAACTGAACACATTTTTTTGCGTCTGTATTTACCGAAGAGGATATACACAACGTATAGGAAGCCAACAGGCTATACGCAGGAAACGAAGACGGGAAACTGACAGGGTTGACGGTCAGTCTAGAATAGGTATGCAGGCAGATTGATAGGCTTAAAAATCCCCGGGACTGGATGGCATCCATCCAAGGGTAATCAAGGAATTGAAAAGGCCTATAGCTGAACTGCTTCAACTAACTGCCAATCTTTCGATCAAATCGGGAAGGATTCTGGAAGACTGGAAGGTGGCGAATGTTACGCTGATCTTCAAGAAAGGTTCAAGGAAACTACAGACCAGTGAGTCTGACCTCGGTACCGGGAAAGATGGTAGAGACGCTGATAAAGAACCACATCATTGATGGATACGATCTGATGAGGACCAGCCAGCACGGCTTCAGCAAAGGAAGATTTACTCGAAGAACTTGCTGCACTTCTTTGAGGGAGTAAACAGGCAGATAGACAAGGGTGACCCAATCGACATCGTATATCTGGATTTTCAGAAGGCGTTTTGACAAGGTACTGCATGAAATACTCACGTGGATTAAAAACTGACTGGCGGATAGGAAACAGAGTGGGGGTAAATGGACAATGCTCGGACTGGAAAAGCGTCACGAATAGAGTGCCGCAGGGTTCGGTGCTTGGACCTGTGCTCTTAAACATATTTATAAACGACCTGGAAATTGGTACGACGAGAGAGGTGATTAAATTTGCAGACGATACGAAGTTATTCAGAGTAGTGAAGACGCAGGATTGCAAAAACCTGCAACGTGACGAACACGCTTGAGAAATGGGCCACGACATGGCAAATGAGGTTTAACGTGGATAAGTGTAGGGTGATGCATGTCAGTAACAAAAATCTTATACACAAATATAGGATGTCCAGTGCAGTATTTGGAGAGACCCCCCAGGAAAGAGAATTGGAAGTACTGGTTGAAAAGTCAATGAAGCCATCCGCACACTATGTGGCGGTGGCAAAAAGGGCAAACAGAATGCTAGGAATGATTAAGAAGGGGATCATGAACAGATCGGAGGTTATCATGCCACTGCACTGGGCCATGGTATGCTCTCACCTGGAATACTGCGTCCAGCATTGGTCGCTGTACATGGACACAGTACTACTCAAAAGGGTCCAGAGAAGAGCAACTAAAATGATTAAGGGGCTGGAGGAGTTGCCGTACAGCGCGAGATTAGAGAAACTGGGCCTCTTTTCCCTTGAAAAGAGGAGACATAGGCTACATGATCGAAACATTCAAGATAATGAAGGTAATAGACTTAGTAGATAAAGACAGGTTGTTCACCCCTTCAAGGTAGAGAGAACGCGAGGGCACTCTACAGTTAAAAGGGGATAGATTCCGTACAAAAGGAAGTTCTTCTTCATCCAGAGTGGTAAAAAACTGGAATGCTCTTCAGGAGGTCGTTATAGGGGAAAACACCCTCCGGGGATTCAAGACAAAGTTAGACAAGTTCCTGCTGAACCGGAACATACGCAGGTAGGGCTGGTCTCAGTTAGGGAACTGGCTTTGACTTAGGGGCCGCCACGGGAGCAGACTACTGGGCACGATGTTTCAATGGTATGATCCAGCAGCGGCAATTCTTATGTTCTTACGACACATTTCAATCACTATATTGAAAATAAAATAAATTTTCCTTACCTTTGTTGTCTGGTGACTATTTTTCTGTGCTTTTAACTATGTTCCCAGGACCTTCTTGTCCACTGACTGTTTTTCTCTCCGTTGTCACTTTCTGCCTTGCATCAATCTTTGGCATTACCTTAACATTCAATTTTTCTGCTTTCTTCTCAAAATCTACTTTCCATGTCTTCCCTTCTCTTCCTATTTCTCTCTCCTTCCTTCCCTATTTCCATGGTCCAACATATCTCTCCTTCCCCCCAATGTAACATTTCTCTTTCTCTTCCTCTATTCTGTCCTCCCTTCCAGTCCAACATTTTTCCCTCCTTTTCACCAGTCCAACATTTTTTTTCTCTCTTCCTCCTGCATGCTTCCCCTCTGGTCCTCCTTCCAACAAAACATATCTCTCTCCCCAAGAGTCCAACTTTTCACTCTGCCCTCTCTCCCTTCCCAGTGTAACATTTCTCCTTCCCTCCTTTCTGTCTTCTCCATCCATCTTGCTCTCTCCACGAATCCTATACTTTCTGCCTCCTGCACTTTCTCTCCCTCAGTGGCATCCCTCCTTCCCACCCCCAACCCAACATGCTCTCTCCCCATGTACCATCTCACCCTCTCTTCCAGTGTGTAGCACCTTTCCTTTCCCTCCCCTTCTGCCAGGTCCAGCAGCACTTCTCCCTTCCTTTTAACGCCCCCCTGTCCAACAGTACCCCTTTCTCCCTTGTCTTCCTCCCCTCCCCAGCAATACTTCTATTTTGAGGCCCACGGTCTGTACGCACTCTTGCACACTGGGCAGAAAGAGAGGCTCCGGTATCAACTGACTTGAAACTTCCTGCTGCCATTGCCTATGCCGGGACTCCTACCTTCGTCTTGTCTCCGCACCCCCTAGACCAGCAGCGGCAGATACGTGAAGGCAGGAGTCCCGGCATATGCGATGGCAGCAGGAAGTTTCAAGTCAGCCGACACAGGTGACGGAGCCTCTCTTCCTGCCCAGTGTGCGAGATCACGTACAGACTGCGGGCTGCAAAATAGGACCTGGGGGGGCCGCATGCGCCCCGCAAGTTTCACACCGCTGGCATAACCTGATACCAGTCATTTATTGTTTATTAAAACTTGATATACTGCCTAGTTTTGAACATCCAATTCAAAGCAGTTTACAATAAAACCAATATGAAATATTAAAAGTAGAACTCCAATAAAAGGAGGACATTCTCACAGATAGCAGCAACACCACTGTTCGCCCCTGTATCCTCATTAACATTGTTTCAAACTTTAAAAAACTGCTGCAGAAACCCATCGTATGCTCCAGGAAGTCTTTGGAGATAATGCCATGTGCCAAAGCAAAACCTGTCTTTGGTACAAATGCTTCAAGTTCGGATGAACATCTGTCCACGACGATGACTATTCCAGACTAGAGAGCTGCACGGGAACGGGGACGACGGGCATCCCGCGGGTTCCCCCTTCGGGTCACGGGGATCCCGTGGGGATGCCCCCTAGGGTCGCGGGGTTCCTGCGGGCTGGATGTACTCAAGTCGTGCGGCTTTTCTTCTCCCTACCTGCTCTGCTTGCAGCACAGAGCCGAACGGAAGTCTTCCCGACGTCAGCGCCGATGTCGGAGGGGAGGGAGGGCTTAAACAAAGCCCTCCCTCCCTCCGACGTCAGCGCTGACGTCGTGAAGACTTCCGTTCGGCTCTGTGCTGCAGGCAGGGCAGGTAAGGAGAAGCCTCGCGGTTCGAGTGGCTACCAAGGGAGGGGGGCGGTCCGCCCTGGTTGCAGCACAGCCGGCCAGGTCCCCTTACTTTTGTGGCACTTCCCCGACCGACCGACAACAGCCCCGGTCCAACAATCCTCCCTGCCCTGTAGCCGCGAATCTAAATTACCTTCTTACAGCTGCTGTAAGAAGGTAATTTAGATTCGCGGCTACAGGGCAGGGAGGATTGTTGGACCGGGGCTGTTGTCGGTCGGTCGGGGAAGTGCCACAAAAGTAAGGGGACCTGGCTGGCTGTGCTGCACCCGGGGCGGTAGAGAAGGAGGGGAGAGAAGGACGCTGAAAGCACTGAAGACAAAGGGGTGGAGAAGGACGCTGAAAGGCCATGGGGAAGACGGGGGGTGGGTGGGAGGACTCTGAAAGCACTTGAAGATAGAGGAGGGAGAAGGACGCTGGAAGCACATGGGGAAGACAAAGGGGTGGAGAAGGATGCTGAAAGGACATGGGGAAGACGGGGGTGGGGTGGTGGAGAAGGATGTGAAAAGCCATGGGGAAGACAGAGAGGGAGAAGGATGCTGAAAGGACATGGGGAAGCAGAGGGGGGAGAAGGACACTGAAAGCACATGTGGAAGACAGATGGGGTAGAAGGACGCTGACAGTACATGGGGAAGATGGGGGGGGAGGACGCTGAAAGGAAATGGGGAAGAGAGAGTAGGGAGAAGCCGCTGGCAGGGAAGAAGACAGATGCCAGACTATGGGAGGAGCGGAGAGAAGAAGATGGGTGCCAGACCAATTTGGAAGGGGGAAGAAAGGGAGAGGCACAGTAACAGAGCAAATGGAAGATGCAGAAGGAAGAGAGACAATGGATGGAAGGAATTGAATGAGAACATGAGGAAAGCAGAAACCAGGCAACAAAGGCAGGAAAAGAATTCTATTTCTTTTTTTTTTGCTTCAGGATAAAGTAGTATATTAGTTGTGTTGATAAAAATTTATAAACATTAGAGGCTCTGGTAGAAACTCGTTTACAAAGTATGTATTCTTCCCAATTAATATTTTCAAATTAATAAAGTCTTTTTGCTTATTTGTAAATGGGTTTCTACCAGAGCCTTTAATTCAGTAGCATAATTAAATGAAATAACTATTTCTGAAGTTTATAGGGACGGGTGGGGACGGAGGGGATTCCTCGTGGGGACGGATGGGATTCCTCGCGGGGACGGGTGGGATTTCTGTCCCCGCGCAACTCTCTATTCCAGACTACTATTAACAAGAACACCACCGAAAACCATAGCAAAAGTTTGTGAGACTATCCTTGTAAATTGTAGCTCTATTCGCTTGACCTTGCCCCCTGTGATTTTTTCCTATCCTCCAAAATGAAATTACAACTGAAAGGGTGCCATTTTAACATGCTTGAAGAGATCCAGGCAGAATTGCAGGAGGTTCTCAAGGCACTCACCTAAGATGACTTCCATAGGTGCATGGACTCAGGGGAAAAATGTTGGGATCACTGTATAAATTCTCAAGGGGACTACTTCAAAGGAGACAGTGGAAACTAGAAGTTTCAGTAAGCAGATCCTTGGATCTGCAGCTACCATGCAACTGCGCTTGGCCATTGCACCTTCGGAGGGCTCTGGAAAGGGTCTCTTCACTTGGAAATGTGCCTTCCTGGGGAGTCCCAGCCTTAAGAGGACTCCAAGGAGGCTGAGCTCGAGGCTCTTGCCACTCTCCTGCACATGGGACATGAATGCTCCTCAGTCAGCTATCAGGCACAAACCTAGCATGATAAAAGGTTGGAAGGCCTGAAGGGTCTATCCCTGTCAATTTAAATCGATGGGTTTCGAGACAGATAGAGGCTTTAGAAAAAAAAAAACACACAACCTGTTTATAATCCAAAATAGCCGCCACCAGTAAAATCACTACCCATGGAGACTTCCTTGCAGTACATAAATTGCAGAAACCTTTAAATATAACTTTTGGCGACACCACCCACCTCCAATTTTCCCCTTATGCTATAATAGCCTTACTCACTGTGCCATATGCCTGCCTTCTTCAGCTTATGAATGCAGCTGGGATAAATGGAGAAAAACCCTGTCACTATGGTTCACCGGATGAACTTGGTCTTCAGACTGCCAGTCAGACCAAGGTCGGGCTGAGCCTCAACCCCCAGAAATCCTGCAGAGGGAAGGAGGAGAGGACCATGTGGCTGGCCCATTATTAGGCCCGGCCAAGCTGGGATGGAGCCAAATAGCCTGCGCTCAAGCTCAAAAAATATAAAAGCAGGGCTGATCCTATATATAGAAGATCTAAGGCCAGTATTGGGCAGACTTGCACGGTCTGTGTTCCGTATATGGCCATTCAATCGAGGATGGGCTGGGGAGGGCTTCGACGGCTGGGATGGTTTAGATGGGCTGGAGTGAGCTTTGACGGAGAGTCCAGTAGATGGAACCTAAGCTCTGGGTTTCTAGCCCAGAAATATCAAAGAAAAAGGTCAATTTAAATTAATATCATTAATTTATAGAGTGTACAGCTGTACAGACTAGATGGATCATTCGGGTCTTATCTGCTATCATTTACTATGATACTATGAGGCAGAGTTCAAATTGACGGCATTCTGCAATATGAGGGTTCAGACGCATAACCCTAGTGTTCACGACTACTAAATACATTGCACTAGAACTATTTTTAGATATATGGCCCTAAGCACTAGAAATGCATTTTCAGCACTATAAATTGGAAGACGTAAGTCTTGGAGATTTTGGTTGGAATTCTAGAGTGATCCAGGAAGTGTTTTGTTTTTCAGTGGTGCTGCTCCTGAGGGCATCTTAACTCTGTCAGAAGAGTCTGATGCATGGGATAATGATAGCAAAGGCTCTTTGTTTTGTGAATTTCAACAAGGACTCACGGGCCATGTGTTTGGCATTAAACCTTCATTAAGAGTCCTAAATGATTCAATAATTCTGTGAGCTGCATAAAAATTTAAAATTCACAGATAAAGCAATGTTTGATCTATGCTGTTCAAATGCAACTCTGGATCATATTGGGAAAAAAATCAAATGCTTTGTGCTGCTTGGCTTAAAACCCAAAGACTATGAATATTCTATCTATTGCTCTACTTCTCAATAAAACAAAGTATGTATGGCTCAGGAAATAAGATTGGTAAGATTACAGATGTAAAAACTTCCTTGCATTATAGCAGTCTATACAAAATAAGCCATCTTCTCTGATAGGCCCTGCAAATCTCTTCAACCTCCTCAATTTCATTGTCTCCTATACTCACATATATAGGCATCCATCATTTAACAGCACAATAAAAATTACAAAAGCCTCAATTACTTAGGAGTAGAGATTCAACTTGATATGAACAACCACATTCAAGAGCAATGTTAGGAAATTCTACTTTACGGAGAGGGTGGTGGATGCCTGGAATGCGCTCCCGAGAGGTGGTGAAGAAGAAAACTATGACGGAGTGGGATGAACACAGAGGATCTAGAATCAGAAAATAATAGTAAATATTGAACTAAGGCCAGTACTGGGCAAACTTGCATGATATGTGTCTGTACATGGCCTTTTGGTTGAGGATGGGCTGGGGAGGGCTTCAATGGCTGGGAGGGTGTAGATGGGCTGGAGTGAGCTTTGACAGAGACTTCAGCAGTTGGAACCCAAGAACAGTACTAGGTAGAGCTTTGGATTCTTGCCCAGAAATAGCTAAGAAGAAAAAAAAAATTAAATTGACTCAGGCTGGGCAGACTGGATGGACCATTCGGGTCTATCTGCCGTCATCTACTATATTAATTAACCAGGGCCAGCTCCACCTATGGACCAGTGAAAAGGGCACCAAAATCTTGATCCTGTATCTCTTCCTTACCCTCTCCCCTTGTCCAGCCTTTTTCTACTGAGGGCCACATTTTATATTTTGTTAACATTCGAAGAGCCAAAGCACAAATCATATTGTGCCGTGTGTTTCGTTCAATAGTGGCAGCCTTCACATGCAGCCACAGCCTTCACACAGTCTTGCTCTCTCTCTCATGTACTCTACCCTCAAGCTTTCACCCACTCTTTCCCCTCACCATGCTTCAGCAGCAGAACAAACAGCAGTATTCCTGCTTCCCCACCACAAAATGGTTCTCCGCAAGTGTGGTGCCAAAAGTTCGGGATGGTCTTCTGGTTTCAAGAGATTTGAAACCACAAGACCAACTCAAGCTTCTGGCATTGCATGGCTTAAGCTTATAAAAAGCCAAGTCACAGCATGGAAGCAGGAATTCCACTCTTAAGCACACAAGAATTGCCAGGCTTCAGTAAGAACGTACCTCTTCTACCCTCCCCCCCAATTAGGTACAAGTAGAATGAAGAGTGTGAGCTGAACACAAATGTTGGTTTTAATATCTTTAATCCAGTAGTCAGGATATCCACAATGGATATTCCTCTCACATATATTCATTGCAAAGACTGAATTAACACTGCTGTGGAAAAAAATGAGAGCAAAGAGCAAGACTTGGATTCTTCGGGAAGAAAAATATTCCTTATGGGATTTGCTCCCTAATCTGGTTGCAGCATTTATAAGTTAAGAGGTGTAGCAAAACCTACATCTCCATTCTTTCTTTAGAACAGTGATTCTCAAATCTGCCCTGGATATCCATGATAAATATTCATGAAAGATTTGCATGGATCTTCTCTATTGCATGCAAATCTCTCATGAATATTCATTGTGGATATCCTGAAAATCTGACTGGCTTGGGAGAGATTCCCCCAAGACTTTGGGAACCACTGCCTTAGAAATCTATACCTTTGCATACAATAAACTCCATTACTTGCACATGTGAATGGTAAGAAAGCAGCCTTTGACTATACTGTATTCACAAAATCCCTTAATCTAAAAATTATGAATGTGAAATGCAAAGGGTCATTACAACTATTTTGGTGCACTTTTAATAAAAGAAAAAAAAACCCCCCCAAAACCAAACAACCAGGGTCAACTACTACACAGTATATATTAATGGGAATGATATACTTTAGAGCCCATACTAACCATTAGTAAACGGCTCCAAGAGAGAAAAGATTGAGAATGCTAGGACTTTTGCTCATCATTGAACTGAAAATTAACTTCTTACTTGTCTGTGTCCTTGCAACACTCTCATGGTAGAGCCCAAAGCAGATAATTAAATTCAAACACTACAAGAACACGATTTAATTTGAAGACAAAATAAGAAAATAAACCCGCCACAAATGCAACTAGAAACCCCTCCCCATTTAGAATAACTTTAAAAGAAAATTTATCAAAATATTTCTTTATGGTAAACAAAACAAGGTTTTTAAAAAGACATACAAAGAAAATTCAAAAACAAACAGAAAAGATCATGTGTCAGGCTCTGTGAAACAGAACGAAAGGCAATGCAAAAAACTTAATAGTAAGCAGCTTTGATTGTAAAGCTGTTCATGACATCTTCCATCACCCACCTTGGCCAATACTGCATAATTAGTCCAATAATTTCATTAATAGTTTGCATTATGAATGTAAAATAAACTTTCCTCCTTTCCTTTCTCTACACCCCAAAAAAATATTCTACAAAACAATTGCATTCTTTTCCTACTACAGCTCAACTTTTCTTCTGCCAACTTTGGTAGAATGTTCCTCTACAAATTTGCTCAAACTCTCCAAATCTCTGCTCCCACTTTCAAATTTAATGGGGTTTGCTTTGTTGTTGCTTGGGGCAAAATAAATAGTAGGGAAGCCCTCAGCTTTATACTTGTCATTCGGTATGTCATTGGTGGTGGTGTCCATCTTGGCAATGACAATACCTTCTTCTGTTTTGTACTTTTTGCCCAGTTCAGTATAGATGGGCTCCAAGGCCTTGCAATGTCCACACCATGGAGCGTAGAACTCAATCAGTACATCAGTCTTCGGATCCAGGACAATTTGTTCAAATGTTTTACCCACAACTATCTTTACAGGTCCTTTGTTACTTTTGGGTACAGGCTGTGACTTTACAATAGGTTTCAGTTTTCCTGTTGAAAAGGATAATACAGTTACCAGTCTATTCAAAGACTTTCACATGTTAACATCTAGAGAAATAATAAGCTAAGAGACCAGCATTCATGGTGGCTTGCTTGGAAACAGGGCTCAAACTGAAAAGCAATCCAAGCCCAGGTAGAGAATAAAAGCAAGGAATATTCCTCCCCTTTCCATTATAATGGGGGTGTGGCGTGGTGAGGACAGGCAGAGGATGGCAGGAATATGCATGGAGCACCTGTTGATGTTGCAATGAACTATAAAAGGCAGTACCGTATTTTCACGTAGATAACGCGCACCCGTGTAAAACGCGCACACGGGTATAGCGCGCGGAAAACACAAATTTATGTACAGAAATTTTTGTATACCGCGCACACCCATATACCGCGCATGCTGCCCGACTCTCCAGTCGCCCGCCCCGACTCTCCTCTGGCCACCCCGACTCTTCTTTCGCCCGCCCCGACTCTCCTCTCCCCCTTGAAGTCCTATCCCCACCCTGAAAGCCTGATCCCCCCCCCCCCCGACGTCCGATTCATTCCCCCCCCGCAGGACCGCTCGCACCCCCACAGCCTCCCGACCCCCCCATCATGTAGAAGCTCCTACCGGTGTCCTGCTGCTTCCCCTCTTGCCCCGCCGACTCCCCGACACGATCGGGGCAAGAGGGAGCTCAAGCCCTCTTGCCCCCCCCCCCCCCCGACTCCCCGACACGATCGGGGCAAAAGGGAGCCCAAGCCCTCTTGCCCCGCCGACTCCCCAACTCCCCGACATTATCGGGCCAGGAGGGAGCCCAAGTCCTCCTGGCCCTGGCGACCCCCCCCTAGTTGTTCGGGCCAGGAGGGAGCCCAAAACCTCCTGGCCACGGCGACCCCCTACCCCCACCCCGCACTACATTACGGGCAGGAGGGATCCCAGGCCCTCCTGCCCTCGACGCAAACCCCCCTCCCCCAAACAACTGCCCCCACCAAGAACCTCCGACTGCCCCCCCAGCCGACCCGCGACCCCTCTGGCCGACCCCGACACCCCCACCCCCCTTCCCCGTACCTTTCTGTAGTTGGCCGGACAGACGGGAGCCAAACCCGCCTGTCCGGCAGGCAGCCAACGACAGAATGAGGCCGGATTGGCCCATCCGTCCCAAAGCTCCGCCTACTGGTGGGGCCTAAGGTGCCTGGGCCAATCAGAATAGGCCCGGGAGCCTTAGGTCCCTCCTGGGGGCGGGGCCTTGGGCACATGGTCGGGTTGGGCCCATGTGCCTCAGGCCCCGCCCCCAGGTGGGACCTAAGGCTCCCGGGCCTATTCTGATTGGCCCAGGCACCATAGGCCCCACCAGTAGGCGGAGCTTTGGGACGGTTGGCCAATCCGGCCTCATTCCGTCGTTGGCTGCCTGCCGGACAGGCGGGTTTGGCTCCCGTCTGTCCGGCCAACTACAGAAAGGTACGGGGGTGGGGGGGTCGTGGGGGTCGGCCAGGGGGGGCGCGGGTCGGCTGGGGGGGGGGCGGTCGGAGGTTCTGGGGGGGGGGGGGGGCGGTTGTTGGGGGGAGGGGGGTTTGCAACGAGGGCAGGAAGGCCTGGGATCCCTCCTGCCCGTAATGTAGTGCGGGGTGGGGTTAGGGGGTCGCCGTGGCCAGGAGGGTTTGGGCTCCCTCCTGGCCCGAAAAACTAGCGGGGGGGGGGGGGTCGCCAGGGCCAGGAGGACTTGGGCTCCCTCCTGGCCCGATATTGTCGGGGAGTTGGGGAATCGGCGGGGCAAGAGGGCTTGGGCTCCTTTTTGCCCCGATCGTGTCGGGGAGTCGGCGGTCCTTCGGGGTGGGGGTGCGGGTGCATGCGAGCGGTCTTGCGGGGGGTGAATCGGACGTCGGGGGGGGGGGGGAACTATTTTAAAAAAATTTTGTACAACGCGCTCACGCGTATACCGCGCAAGGGTATGCACGGTTTGTAAAAACACGTATAACGCGCGCGTTATATGCGTGAAAATACGGTAGTTCATTGTCTATATAGCATGCTGCAGATCTCCTGCCAGCTCAGCTCTCAATGCAACAGCCTAGGATAGCCAGGTGGTAGGAGAGAATAGTGAAGAGGTAGATAAGTAGTAATTAATGCAGAGATTAAGCTAAGAGAAAATTGAACAAGTGAACAAACATTAAGATATGGGATGCACATATAAGGAGGAGATAACAGATTAGTATATACTGTACATGCAGACACTTTGACCCCTGCTCAGATGCTGTTTGACTAAAGACCAAATAGGCATATTGCTTTTTTGGGGTGGGTGTGGACACAAGAGTTACCCAGATCTCTCAGCAACCCTACAATGCTAAAGACCACATAGGCCAGTGGTCTCAAACTCAAACCCTTTGAAGGGCCACATTTTGGATTTGTAGGTACTTGGAGGACTGCAGAAAAAATAGTTAAGTTTATAAGTCTTTCCTTTTGGCTAAGTCTTAATAATAGCTAAAGAAACATATGACCAAGAAACTATTTTATTTTATGATAATAATAAACATACCGAGGGCCTCAAAATAGTACCTGGTGGGCTCTATGTCCTGCAAGTACATCCCCTCCATATACTATGGAAAGATCTTCAGGTCTTGCGTCAGTTGCTTAGACAATACTATTGGAATGCAAAGAAATCTTAAATCCAGCTTGATTTCCTATATGGTTCCTGGGCTGAAGGGGGGGGGGGGGGGTTGTGATACCTAACATGAGGGAGTACAATTTAGCTCGTCTTCTCTGACATTTGAAAGATTGGGCGTTTACTACGGAAGATTTCACCTTTTTGGTTGTTGGAAAGATAACTTTGCTATCCTCTACACCCACATTATTTATTACATGGTCTGTCATGCTTGGTGCCCCTTGCCCATAAGCAATGTGTCCTGCTATCTTCTATGAGACACACTTGGAAAACTTTGATGGGTTTGGCGGGGCTCACTTACCATAATTCTATTTACTGCCCATTTCTGATAATTTACAATTCTCTCCTGGCCTACACTAGGCTACATTTACTAGATGGGTTAACCAAGGACTGCTGCATGTGGTGGAATGTTTTTTGGGTTTTTTTTTTAAACTTCAGATGTGAAGCTTCGGGCTTTTGATGATCTACTGAACTCCCTTGGAATGCTGCCCACTGACTGGTATGCCTACCTCCAGATTTTGCACTATATAAAAGAGATTATGTACTTACTCTGGTAAGCTCTTTTCCAGTAGATAGGCGAGACATTCTAGACCAGCGGTCTAGACCAGTGGCCCTGCAAAGGGTTTGAGTTTGAGACAACTGTTCTAGACCATAGGGTTATTTCCCTTTACTTGCATGGAAGAAGAGAATTATAAGTTTTTCACTGCACCTCTAGGATACGTCACAGACTAGCTTAGCTCCTCCCATCAGTCCGTACACAAGCATAGTGAGGCACTACCATCTGTTAAGTAGAGGCATCTGCATCAGGCTAAACAAGTGTTCTGCTCAAAACAAATAAACAGTACTATTAACCGTCAACATAGGCTTCCAAGAAGCTCAGGAACTACTCCCATAACATGGAGAACATATTCACAAAACTCTCCCTCAGCCCCAAAGGGCTGACTGTTCTCCACAAAACAGATAGGAGAAGCATAGACAGACAACATCTGACCTGAACTCTGAAATCTGCCAGCAGGCATAGTAAGGTCAGGGCAGGTGTCTAGAATGTCTCACCTACCTACTGGAAAAGAGCTTACCAAGGTTAAGTTCATAATCTCCTTTTCCAGTGCAATAGGTGAGATATTCTACATCAGGGGTGCCCAAATGGTTGATCGATCGACCAGTAGATTGCAAAGGCAATGCGAGTCGATCGCGTTGCCTTTAGTAGCATAGCATAATAAATGACGGCAGATGAAGACCTGAACGGTCCATCTAGTCTGCCCATAAGTTATACTTGCGATCTTTTTCTCCCTGCTGCTTCCCCGAGCCAGGCCTGGCGTGTATAAGCGCCGGACTCAAGACTTCACCTACGACGTCAATTCTGACATCAGAGAGAAGTTCTGGGCCAGCCAATCGCTGCCTGGCTGGACTGGAACTTCCTCCCCGACGTTAGAATTGATATCGGAGGTGAAGTCTTGTGGGCCCGGTGCTTGTACATGCCAAGCCTGGCTTGGGAAAGCAGCAGGGAGAAATCGGCGCGATGGCTTGGGGGGGCAGGGGGAGAAAGAAAGAAAGAAATATTGGCTTTACAGAAGAAGGAAATGCAACCAGAGACTCATGAAATCACCAGACAAAAAGGTAGGAAAAATGATTTTATTTTTAATTTAGTGATCAAAATTTTTAATTTAGTGATCAAAATGTGTCTCTTTTGAGAATTTATATCTGCTGTCTATATTTTACACTTTGGCCCCCTTCTACTAAATCGTGATAGCGGTTTTTAGCACAGGGAACCTATGAACATCAGGAGCTGCAAGGGACATTCAGCGCAGCTCCCTGCGCTAAAAATCGCTATCGTGGTTTATTAAAAGGGGAGGGGGTAAGTGGCTTAACGCGAACACGAATGGAAGTGTAATCGCTAAGCTCCTCTTCATCTAGGCAATTGAAGATAAAAAAATATTATTCCCTTCTTCAAGATTACATCAAAAAATAATTATTAATGAAGATGATGTTACCCTCTTAAGCCTGAAGTTGAAGATCGAGAGAATAACAGCTGAAAAGACAGAGTGCCGACATCAAATCGCCGACAAAAAAAAAAAAAGCTGAGGGAAGGTAATTTTACCGGCTTTTATCTTGCTGAAACAGCGAAGCAGAGAGTAAAGATAGATAAAAATTTGAATTGGCCAACGAATGTAAAATTTATGGATATTAAGAAAGAGAGGCTTGCAGCGAGAAAATTTAAAAAAGAATAGAGATATGGCGGTTTGAAACAGACCTCTCTTGCCGCGCTGAGCAGAAACTTTGAGGGCAAAGAATCGGCAAATTTCTCCTTACTGAGACTGAGGAGGAGGTTTGCTGGAGCGATCAAAACTGACTAAAAGTTAAAAAGAAAAAAACTAATCTAATTGTGAGGCTGCTGTCAGTTGATTTGTGTGGCGGTTTGATTTTCCCTGCCGGCGCTGACTCAGAGCCCTACGGGTGGTGAATGAGGGAGATCAGTATTGTCCTTTTGCCGGTTTCTTTTTGTGAGGACAGACTATTGAAATAGAGAAAGTTGGATCGGCACGGTATAGAAAAGAGATATCAAAAATTTAACTGACCAAAAAAGGGAAAGGAAGTAAGAGAAAGACTGATTCTAATGTGAAGCCTGTTGTCGGTTGAATTCCTGAGCTGTGGTGGTTTGAAATTGCCCTTTACAGCCAGTCGGAGCCCTGGGAAATCAACTAATTACTTGAAGTATTAAAAAAAAAATCAATCTCATTATAAGGCAGTTGTCAGTTTAACAATCTAAAACTGTGACAGTTTGAAGCAGCTCTCTCCTGCCGGTATTGAGTTGGAATCCTGAGAAAAATCAAATTATCCTCTGCTTGAAGCAGTTTATTGAGATAAATAATTCAGACTGATTGAGATAGAGGGCTGCCTGTCAAAGATAAAAATATGACAGTTTGATATAGCCCTCTCCTGCCTGATGTTAAAATAAAGCCTGAGAAAAAAAAAAAATTTTCTTCTGTGCTGAATAACATAGTGTTGAACACTGAGAAATCTAAAGAGCTGAAAGACATCAAAGGGAGGCTTGTTTCCTTATCCTTTCTCATTGAGACAAACAAAACAGATAATTAACAAGAAACTACTGTTGAGAAAATTTCTGCTGCTTGAAATCAGAATAAAATTCTGAGAGAAAGAGGCTTGAGAAGAAGAAGAAAAGGATTTCCCTTTTGTTGACTATTATAATTGGACAGAGTGACTGATTTGCAATCTGCTTAGTGATAGAACAACGCAACACTGGTGAAAAAAAAAAAAATAAAAAATATCAAAAACAGATTACAAAAAATTGTGACTGAAAGATATTTTAAGATTCCTAACAAAACTGAATAAATAAAATCCACGAAAAAAGAAACAACAGCATGGCAAGCACCAGGCAAAATAAAAATGAGGCTGGCACATCAGCAAAAAGACAAAAACAAGATCAAATAACACCAAGCAAGATCCCACTTCCTATTGAAGAACCTGACATATTGAGCAAAGCAGAAGTTATGGAAGAACTAAGACAAATCAAACAAATGCTAAAGGAAACAGTAACCAATATGTCAGAAATGAAGGAAGAAATATTAAACATACACAGACAAATGGAAAGTAATAACAAAAGAACAACTGAATTAGAATCCAGAATGGAGGTCATAGAAAGCGAAACAAACAGATGTAAAAAAGATAGTCTGGAATTAAATAAATTGAAAGATCAACTGGAAGACTATGAGAATAGAGGAAGAAGGAAAAACATTAAACTTTTTGGAATACAAGAAAATTTAGAGGGAAAAAATACTATTCTTTTTCTAGAAAATTTAATTCCAAAAATACTACAACTAGACTTGAAACAACCACTGGAAATAGAAAGAGCGCATAGGATTCCAGTTAAAAATACAGAAAATAAAAGTAGGCCAAGACCAATAATTTTCAAAATGCTTAGATACCAACAAGCATTAGAAATATTAAATTCTGCAAAGAAAGACAAAAATCTAAACTATAAAGGATCTAGAATATGGTTCTTGCCGGACTTTGCCAAAAACACAGCAAATAAAAGAAAGAGACTATTAGACATGAGACCTCAACTAAAAGAAAAAGGTTTTAAATATGGTCTATATTATCCGGCGAAAATGAGAGTGTCATCTGGAGATAAATCCTTATACTTCGAAGATCCAGAAAAACTAAAAGATTTTCTTTCTAAGCCAGAACCTATGATATTTTAACATAAAATTTTAAGATGGGTTTCGATGACTTTATGAAATAATTATAAAAGTATGAAAAATTGAAATATCTGAAAAAAGAAAATTGTTAAATGGATAAAGATATATTAATGAAATGTTAAGAAAATATGACTAAAAATATTAAAAGTTAATATAAATAGATAGAAGGGGAACTTGATTGAATATTGAATGCCTAGAGGGGAGGAGAATGTTTAGGTTACAGTTCCAATGTGTATCCTTAAGCAGCCATTGTATTGGGTGGGAAAGGGAGGGAAAAGGAGAGTATTTACTATGATTAAGGAAAAAATAAACAAGGGATTATATATCTTAGGGGTAAATATGTGTGTCATGAAAAATAACTTATGGATTCTAAATATGAAGGAAGAAGAGAAGAAGATTATAATGAGAAATATTAAAATGTATAATGTTTTTTAAGATATATTCTATTAATGTCAATGGCCTGAATCACGTAATCAAAAGGAAAAAAGTATTAACATTTTTAAAAAAGCAAAATGCGGATATTTACTGTCTGCAGGAGACCCATCTTAATATAAAGGAATCACAGAAATTATCGGGTGGGTGGGTAAAGGAATGTTTTTTTGCTCCAGCAGAGGGTAAAAAAGCAGGGGTAGCAATCCTTATAAATAAAAAATGTATGGCCAAGATTAAGGTAAAAAATTCAGATCCACACGGAAGATGGATACATATTGATATAGGTATGGGAAATGATGCCCTGACGTTGTTTAATATATATGCCCCTAATTCGAATCAATCAGAATTTTTTAAAAAATTACAAAATATGTTATTACCACTGGCTGCTTCTAATCTAGTGGTGGCTGGAGATTTTAATGCTGTAATAGATCCATTATTGGATAAAAAACCTGGTAAAAATATAAAATCTTTAGGTTTAGATAATTTGGTTCAAACATGTGATTTGAAAGATATATGGCGTATTCTTCATTTTAATGATCAGGAATTTTCATTTTGCTCACAGGTTCATAAATCATTTTCAAGAATAGATTATATTTTTGTTTCAACAAATAAAGTGCAACAGGTGATTAAAGCTTCCATAGATCCTATTATTATTTCGGATCATGCGGGAGTATGGATAGAATTACAATTAGATCAATTAGAGAATGGTAGACCTCTTTGGAGATTTGATAATGCATTGCTTGTGGATGACAAATTTTTGGAAAATTTTAAAATACAAATTAACGATTTCTTTCAAATAAATTTAGTGGAGGATACATCTATAGAGAATGTATGGGATGCATTTAAAGCAACTATGAGGGGTAATATTATATCATATTCAGCTTTTATTAGGAAACAGATTAAAATACAATATATAGAATTAGAAAAAGAAATAAAAATATTAGAAGCTAAATTGGTAAGTAAATGGGAAAATGAAGTTTTGCAAGCTCTTTTGAAAGCAAAAGGTAAATATAATGAATTAACTTCAAAAATGATAAGAAGAGATTTGTTTTCCAAGCAAACAATGTATTATGGAAATTCTAATAAGGCGGGGAGATTATTGGCAAATTATCTTAAAGCAAAAAAAAGAAGAACTAATATTAATGGAATTAAAGATGATAATGGTATAATAACAAATCAAACAAATATAATATTAAAACAATTTTTAAAATTTTATAAGGACCTGTATTCTACCGAGCCTTATTTGGAGAGACAAAAAGATGGAAAAAATTTTTTAGATTTAATTAATGGACCTAAGGTTCCTGATCATATAAAACGGAGTTTAGATGAACCTATATCATTAAAAGAATTAGAAACAGCATTGAGATCTCTTAGAGTTGGATCCGCTCCAGGTGGTGATGGTTATACAGTAGAATTTTATAAAACATTTCAAAATATCCTTTCCCCACATTTACTAAATTTATATCAGACACAACTTATAAAAGGTAATATTAAAGGTACTATGGCTGAATCAATAATAATTGTTTTGCCTAAGCCAAATAAAGATCCTACTTTGGTTTCAAACTACAGGCCTATATCTTTGATAAATGTTGATAATAAACTCTTGGTGAAAATTTTGGCTTTGAGACTAGCCAAAGCTCTCCCACATATTATAGATATGCATCAAACGGGTTTCGTTGCTAAAAGACATTCCTCTAATAACTCTAGATTATTGTTTCACATGTTAAACTTATCAAAAAAAATGGATGAACCGGCTTTTACAGTTTCATTAGATGCTGAGAAAGCATTTGACAGGGTAGAATGGAATTTTATGTATCAAGCTTTAGAATGGTTTGGTATAGGTTCTGGATTTATACAAATGGTAAAAACATTGTATAGCTTCCCGATTGCAAGACTAAATATAAATAATAAGATTTCTGATGGTTTTCAATTGCAAAGGGGAGTTAGACAAGGTTGTCCTTTATCTCCTTTGTTATTTGATGTTGTATTAGAACCCTTATTATTAGCAATACAGCAAACGAGGGAGATACAAGGTATTCCATATTCAGATATGGAATATAAAATTTCGGCTTATGCTGACGATATTTTACTTTATTTGAGAAATCCAGAGTCTACCTTATCTTCTTTATTGGAATTAATTGATAAGTTTGGCAAATTTTCAGGTTATAAAATTAATTGGAATAAATCTGAAATTATACCCTTGAATGTTCATTGTGTAAAAGGATTATTTGATACTTTTCCATTTATATGGAAAGAAGAAGGATTTAAATATCTTGGCATTCAAGTTAAAAATACAATTGAAGATACAGTAAAAGAGAATGAAAAATATGTATTAAAAAAAGTTACGGAGTTATGTGAACAATGGAACCCATTACATATCTCTTGGTGGGGAAGAGTTCAAACTATTAAAATGATGATATTACCTGTAGTTTGCTACCAAATGAGTATGATACCTATTTATTTTCAGGGGTCCTTTTATAAAAAACTTAATAGTATTTTAATAAAATTTCTTTGGCTTGGTAAAACATCTAGAATAGCTTTAGTAACTTTGCAAAAATCAATTAAAGAGGGAGGGGTAAATTTTCCAAATTTCTATAGGTACCATCAAGCCTATATTCTACGTCAGGGTATGTATTGGATCCTCCCAGAACTTATGGATAATGCACCGGATTGGTTATATTTGGAATGGCGCCTTATGTTTCCCCTAAATTTAGTTCATTTGCCAAGTATTAACATACCTAGAAGATACAGAGAAAATAAAATATTAATAGATACTTGGAAAACATTGAGGTTTATTGATAAATTAACACCTATCCCAATAAATAAATCAACTAATCAATCTATATGGATAAACTCCAAGATCAAAATAGGCGGAGCTCAAATCCTTTGGAAGAACTGGATTATTGCAGGCATTAGATCTCTAGACGATGTTATTTCAGAAGGTAAACTGCTGGATTTTTCACAATTGCAACATAGATTTGGTCTTAATAAAACACAAAGTTTTAAATGGTTGCAATTGAAGCAGGCCATTCAGGTTGGGTTCCCTGAATGGAAAACATTAAATAATCAATATAGTTTAAAGTTCTTATGTTTTCAAGCAGACTTCCTAGGACATCAAGCCGCACTGTGGTATAAATTAATATCTGGATATTTGAATAAAAAACCAAAAAATGGTCTAAGAGATATTTGGAGCATTGAGATTGGACATCAGATTAATGCATCTCAATGGCCACTAATTTGGTCTTGGAGAATGGGATGTACAGTGTCAGCATCTATGAGACAAACTTGGTTCTTTTTATTACATAGAGCTTTTTGGACCCCTACACGTTTGCAAAAATTAGACAGTTCTAAGTCCAATAAATGCTGGCACTGTAATCTAGAACCAGGGACATTAGATCATCTATTGTATCATTGTCCCTATATTAAAACTTTTTGGAATTCAATTTGGCCACAAATTAATAAATTGATGGAAAATCATATTGCAATATCATATGATACAATATTATTTGGAATGATGATGAGAAAAAAAAGTCAAATTTCACCAGAAAATAACAAACTTTTATTAATAATGACTGGGGTTGCCATTCAACATATAACCAATAATTGGAAGAACTATAATAACCTAAATTATACATTTTGGTGGAATACAATATGTCACATATTTAAAATGGAAAGAACAATAGCAATACAAAGAGGGACATATACCAAATTCATAAAAATATGGGGGCCATTAACAAAATACTGCAATGAATAAATATTAAGATTTCTCTTCTTCTTTTAAGTATCTTTTTTATGACGCACATAGAGGGGGGATAATGAAAATAATATTTACATAATATGTTATAATATGTTATACAATATGTATGAATGAAAAAATAATAAAAGGGTGGAGGGAGGGAAAGGGGATATAAATATATTTAGAATATGATCTATTAGATAAAAATGATATTGTGTATTTATTAATTGTAATTTAATATTTTGCACATTTTATGTAAAATTTGAAAATTAAAAATATTTATATTAAAGTAATAAAAGGGTGGGGGGAGGGAAAGGGGAAAAATCAAATTTGATATATAATGTATTAGATATAAAAGTGATAATATGTATTTATCAATTGTATTTTAATATTTTGTACACTTTATGTAAAATTTGAAAATAAAAAATAATGGGAAAAAAAAAAAAAAAAAAGGGGAGGGGGTATATTTGTCTATTTTTGTATAGTTGTTACTGAGGTGACATTGCATATTTTAAAGTCATCTGCCTTGATCTCTGAAAAAAACCCCGAATAGAAATAATTAACATTTTCTCTGCATACATTGTGCTTTTTTAAAATTTTATTGTTGGTAGCAAGCCAAAAAAGTATGGGCACCCCTGTTCTACAGCATAGGGACGTACAAAAGCAGTCCTCCAGCTAGTCAGGGTGGGCTTGCTGTGCCAGCTTTCAAGACCGAGAACCCAAAAGCTGAGTTTTGATAGGCAGCACCATCCACTCTGTAGAATCTGGTAAACATGGGAAGAGACAACCATGTTGCCGCCCTGCAAAACTCCTCAGGAGGAAAAGATCTTAGCTTCGGACCACAAAGAAGTCACACTCCTGGTAAAATGTGCCTGAACAAAACAGGGGACTCCTTCCCTGCAAGAATGTAGGTGTATGAAATGGCTCTATGGATCTGCTTGGAGATCGTGGCCTTAGAAGCAGAACACCACGCTTCAACGAATGAGTCAGCACAAACAGAAGGCCAAAACATGAAACTCGTTAGTGCTCTCCAGAGAATGCAGAAGCATCCTGCGCATGCCAAGTTTCCTCAAAAGCCAATCCTGATGTTTGGAACTCATTGGCTGAAACACAGGCAAACACACTTCCTGAATGACAGGGAAAGCTGAGACCACCGTCTGCAAAAAGGAAGGAACTGTCCTAAGAGAAGGGGAAGCCAACAGTTGCCCAGGAGCAGATGGTTCGGTGTGAGGTATCCTTGGAGGATACTATTGAACAGGATATTTAAGGAGTCCCAGTAGAGAGGTTTCAATAATGGTGAAAGAAAGCCAGGAGGGTTTAAGAGGAAATCAGAGTAAAACACTCAAAATTTCCCTGTCTTCTCAGCAGACGTAGTTGCAAGGAAAAAACACAATTTGAAGTGTCTGTATACAAATGCTAGAAGCCTAAATAATAAAATAGGAGAGTTAGAGTATATAGCACTGAATGATGAGATAGATATAACAGGTATCTTGGAGACCTGGTGGAAGGATGACAATTAATGGGACACTACAAATTATATCACAAGGATAGAATAGATCAAACTGTAGAGGGGTGGGGGTGGGGGTATGGGAGTTGTGCTATATGTTAAATAGGGAATTAAATCAAATAAGATAAACATTCTGCATGACAGAGAATGTGGAATCCTTATGGATAGAAATTCCATGTGTGAAGGGAAGGAATATAAAGGTAGGGTTATATTACTGTCCCCCCGGGACAAAATGAGCAAATAGATGAAGAAATGTTTTCAGAGATTAGGAAAGCTGAAGCAATGGGCAACACTATAATAATGGGTGATTTCAATTACACACTTACTGAGGAAATGGACATATAATCACTATTAATAGACACCTATGTACTATATGGAAAGACACTGCAAGGCCACCCACACCATCCACACACACATACAACCCAAGCATACAGAAAAAGAAAAAAAGTGGGGAAAGCCTCAGTTCAGCTTCATCTGGCAAAACACTCTACTTTGTAAAGAAAAACAAGGGTTGAATAAACTTGCACACATGTGGTGGAAAATCAAAAGGTGGAAAGGCAGGCATTGTAGCAGCCCTCAGAAAAACCACCTATATAACAAGGCACGCCAAAAACAAGAAAAGCCAATTTGTGTGGAAAATTCTACACCTAAGCACAAAGTTACCAACAACTTCCACAAGATTTCCAAAGCAGAAAAAGACAACCCCCCTCCCCACAAAAAACAAACAAAACAAAAACAACTAACTTAGCTGCAGACAAGGCTTTGTGTTTAGGTGCAGAATTTCAAACAAATTGGCTTTTCCTGTTTTTGGCGGGCCTTGTTATATAGGTGGTTTTTCTGAGGGCTGCTACAATGCCTGCCTTTCCACCTTTTGATTTTCCACGTGTGCAAGTTTATTCAACCCTTGTTTTTCTTTACAAAGTGGAGTTTTTTTGCCAGATGAAGTGAACTGATGCTTTTTCTTTTTCTGTATGCTTGGTTTGTGTGTGGGTGGCCTTGCAGTGGGGGCCTCAGGAACCCCCAAATATAGGACATAGGTGTCTATTGGTAGTGATTTCAATTACCCTAGCATTTACTGGTTAAATGTTACACCTGGGAGTGCTAGATGCCATAAATGACTGCTTCTTGGAGCAACTGGTCCAGGAAACAATAAGATGGGGTGCTATTTTAGATTTGGTCCTTAGTGGAATGCAAGATATATTACGGGAGTTAACTGTGTTGGGTCCGATGGGAAAACAGTGATCATAACGTGATCAAATTTGAGCTAATACCAGGAGTAATGTCGTAAAAGACTGTAGGGGCGTTTAATTTTCAATGGGGAAACCGTAATATGCAAAAGTGTGCTCCAATTGCAAAAAGAAATTGAAGCGTTATTCCAAATATGGAGGAACTCAGCAAGTGAGTCAGTAAGAGCTTTAAACTTAAAGCAGACCTGTACTGAGCTCGTAATACACCCAGAAAAGAAAAGATCTACTGGAGAACAACTGGTCCTGGGAAGCAATTCCTTGTAAAGACAGCTCTAAAGGAATGCTGGAAGATTCAGGCATAGGTAAAGCCAAAACAAAGTCTGAATGAAAATGTAAAGTTCAGTCTGAGTAAAAATAGGATGACAAGGATCATTGAGTAGATCCATAAGTAGTAAGTAACTCAGATGGATAGCCAATACCAGTACTTAGAGGCCTCATAGTCGAAATTACAGCGGCCCGGTACCAAGGGAATATATGCTAGCCTCAGCATGGTGTACCAAACTTCCTTCTGTAGGACTCATGTAGGCTTGTCCTGAAACATGCACCGGTATCAGTAAGCAAATATTCAGTACCATTGGTGCAGAAGGATGTCTTGATGCACATAGAAAGCTGAAGAAACAATGGTGTTGAGTGGTCTGCATCAAATAACAGAATGCTTAAGTATGCACTAGTACTAATGGCTGAGCAGGGGGTACCCTTGGTGCAGCAGGTTGACTTGGAGTGGATGATTTCAATAAGGACACATAGAGAGAAAAGTCAACCTATGATGCTGGCGAGACCTTCAGCACCTTGAAGTATGCACCAGTACTAAAGGCTCACAGTCAGTACCATCGGTGTAGCCGCCCAATAGCAAATATCCCCCTCCTAACCAAGTTATTAGAATCCATCATATCCACTCAACTTTCAGCCTACCTAGAAAGATTCTCTATCCTCCTACCCCACCAGTTTGGCTTCAGACCCAACTTCAGCACCGAATCCCTTCTGGCCTCACTAATCTCTAAGGTGCAACAACTCCATTCTCGCAACAAATTCGCTGTTCTCCTACAATTCAACCTCTCCGCAGCTTTTGACGTCGTCCATCACGATATCCTTATCTTCCAACTCTCCGAAATAGGCATAAGCTCCACAGTCCTAGATTGGTTCTCGAAATTCCTACGCTTCTGCTCCTACACCGTTAACTTAAACGGTACTTCATCCCCCCCCTGGAAACCAAAATGCGGAGTCCCGCAAGGCTCCCCCCTCTCTCCTATCCTTTTCAACATCTACATGTCCTCTCTGAAACTCCTTCATCTATCCCCCCTGGAAACTCTCTACACCTACGCCGATGACATCCTCATCCTCCTCGAGACCGACTCGAACCTCTCTAACCTCGCTGAGAACATATCCACTTGTATTATGAATCTCCAATCCTGGGCCCAATCTGTCCAAATGAAACTGAACGAGTCCAAAACAAAACTACTTTGGCTCGGCCCAACATTAAATCATTTACCCACCTCCATCCCATTACCTTCTGGACCCACTCTTCAGCTTGAGTTTTCAAGTAAAGTCCTAGGCATCGTCATAGACTCCTCTCTCTCCTTCAACGATCACCTCAACTCTTTGATAAAAAAATGTTTCTTTTGCCTTCATATGTTGAGAAAGGTGAGATCCCGCTTTCATCATTCTCACTTTACCGTCCTCGTTCAATCTACTATCCTCTCTAGACTGGATTACTGCAATTCCATCTATATAAGCCTTACTAAGAAAAACCTCCATAGACTTCAGCTTATTCAGAACGCCGCGGCTAAGCTTATTTTCACAAAAAGCAAGTTCAATCATGTCTCCCCACTCTTCTCCAAGCTTCACTGGCTCCCAGTATACTCCAGAGTCCTCTTTAAATGTGCCTGCTTAGCCTTCAAGATCCTACATGGCATCCTTCCTCCCGTTATCCCACTCTTTTGGAATTCCTCAAAACCACACTCCACCAGACCCTCCCAAAAACTGAAACTATCATTCCCCTCTATAAAAGGTATATCCCGCGCAGGAAAACTTGGAACATCTCTCCCCTTTAGAACCACAGAACTCTGGAACAACCTCTCATCCCCACTCAGAAACTCAAGCTCTAAGTCTAATAGATGCTGGCATTGTCATCTTGAAGCAGGGACATTAGATCATCTTTTATTCTATTGTCCATTCATATTAACATTTTGGAAATCAATTTGGCCACAAATCAATAGGATGTTAGAAAATCCTGTAGCCTTGACATACGATACAATTCTATTTGGTACTGCAATGAGATCTCAAAGTCAAATTTCATCAAATAACAACAAACTTTTATTTATAATGACACACAATTGGAAAAATTGTGACAGATTGAACTATAATTTTTGGTGGAACTCAGTTTGCCATATATATAAAATGGAACATACATTTGCAACACAAAAAGGATATATGGATAAATTCAAAAAGATTTGGGGACCATTAACAAAATATTGTAATAATTGAATTTCATTTTCCCATAATAAGAAAATAGTTAAAGAAGAAAGGGAGGGAGGGGATATGGGAGGGGGATTTATACTCTTTATTATAAATTATAAATAAAATATTATTAATAGATGGTATTCTTACATGAAAACAATGTAATAAAGGGAGGGGAAAAAGGTTAATAATTTAAAAAATAATTGATAAAATCATTACAATATATATGTTGTATAACTTTATAAGAAAAATAATTAGTTATGATATATAAAATCATAAGAAATATAAGATAAGAAATGTTATGTATAAAATACATTATAGAAATATCAAGTGTATTATTAAGATAATTGTATGAAAATTTATGACACTTGTTAAATGAAAAAAAATCAATAAAAAAACTTAAAAAAAAACAAAAAAAACCATCTCCTTCCAATCCTTCCGCAAACACTTGAAAACGTGGCTCTTTGCAAAAATCTAATCACCTCCCATTCTCCAGTATTCTGTCCCTCTCTTTCCTCTTAGTCCCTCTCCTTTATCCCTTATTGTAGTTCCTTTCCTCTTAACTCTGTAAACTGTGCCGAGCTCTGCGCTTGCGGAGATGGCGCGGTATACAAACTTAAGGTTTAGTTTAGTTTAGGTTTTCCCAGATGCACACCATGAATGCGAGACAACCTGCGAAGCTGGGGAGCAACAGCATTGATATGTGGTCTGCATCGATTGACTCACACTACAGACCTGAAGTATGCACCAGTACTATAGACTCAACAGGTTGTCTCGGTATGGGAGACATCAATGAGTATGTACACTGTGAAGTAAGAGAGAACCTGCGAAGCTAGGGAGCGGTGTTTGGTCTGCATCAACTGCAATGCTTGTTGGGAAGCAGGTGGCCTCTTAACTGGCTTCCCCAATGCAGGAATGTCCTGCAATGCCAATGTGTGGAAGAAATTATTTTAAAGTAGTAAATTAAAGGAGGAGTTACAGAAAAAAAGCTTCCAACCTTTGAAAAATGCCAGCAACAAAACACCGTAATTACCGCTGCACAAGCCATCGCCATAGACGGAAGAGGCCTTTGACGGAAAAGGGTTTTCTTATTAGAGAAAACTCATCAAAAATAAAATAGAATTACTAAACTTGAAAGAAACCCAGAATAGAAAATAAGATGCGAAGCGGGAAGGCAACAAAAACTGTAAGGAGTTCAGTGAAAAAACTTCTTAACGCCACAGAAAATGAAGAACTGAGGGGCACGAGCTGGAGTCGGGCGGAAAGGCACTTGCGCGGTATGGGCAGCTGCAAAGTTTATCAACTTAAAATGACAGTTCACTTGTCAAACTGACTGTACCGGGCTCCATGGATGTCACCCATATGTGAGAATATGCTGCCTGCTTGTCCTAGGATAAGCTTTGGGATCTGTTTCTGGAAAAAGGCACATGGGCCTGTTTAGTAAAATCACATCCCTGGCAAAAGGTAGGTGCAGAAAATGGAGGCCAGGGTTTTCAAGGCCTACATTTCTTGTGCCTACCTTTGACGTGGATCACACCTTAAGAGGTACCTAATGCTACTTCTTGCATTAGGCACTGAAAAGCGCCTTGAAAATCAGTTTCAAATGTAGTTTAAATAGCATTTTTCACTTAGTTTAGGTGCCAGTAGGCACCGTTTATAAAATATAGACCATATTATCTACTACTACTGTACTCCTAATATTGCACTTTAAAACTACAGACTCGAAAATATTAGCTCTTCCCTTAGTCTGTAATCACCATTCAGGAAAACAAACCATCAGCCAAAAATATTGTGATTGTGGCTTACCTTTTTTGAATGCTAGAACAAAGCTCCTGAGCGTATCCGAGTCAAACTCATCGGGTTCCATGGCATACTTCTTACCACCAGCATCTAGGATAGCAACATTCACTTCCTCTCCACTATCGCCAAGTCCTAGGTCATTCAGCTCGGATGAGTAATCCTCCTCATTGGCAATGGCAAAGGTGTACTCGGGAAAGTCTTTGGCTACTTCTAGAACTTTACTTCGCCAGTACTGGGTAGCTGAAAGTTACCAAGTCACAAAAAGCTGTTACATGAATGATATGAGGCGGAAATCACACAGCAAAAGTGACAGGCAGAGAAGGGCAGAAGTTATTAACAGTAAATTTAATCTATTATTTTATACAGTGAGGGAACCCTCTCACATGTCAGTATAAAATTAGAAAGACATTCATATGTATGCACTCACTCACACTTTAACCCCCTCTAGATAATACTAAAACAAAAAAAACAAAAAACAAACCCTCCATACACAGGGCTATTTGGAATTGCTCAAATTTTGTTTTATCAAAATGAAATGAGGACATTGCCTTGGCTGAACAAAAAAGTCTACACATTTATTCCCAGATTCTATATATGGTGCTCAAAACTGTGCGAAAGTGCAGGCGGAAGAGCAAACGGCTAAAATGTAAAAAAAGTGAGATAAAAATTTTCAGATAACAGTGGAAAGGAAGAAGATGAAAAATGGAATTGCTAAACTAAAAGATGCTAGGAAATGATATGTGGACAGTGATGAAGAAAAAGCAAACGTGTTAAACAAATACTTCTGCTCTGTGTTCATGGAAGAAAAACCTGGAGAAGGACCGAGATTGTCTGGCAAAGTTACACTAGAAAATAGAGTAGATTCTGCACCGTTCACGGAGTGTTTATGAACAACTTGAAAAACTGAAGGTGGACAAAGTGATAGGACAAGAAGGGATCCATCCCAGGATACTGAGGGAGCTTGGAGAAGTTCTGGCGGGTCCTATTAAAGACTTGTTCAACAAATTTCTGGAGACGAGAGTGGTTCCTGGGGACCGGAGAAGAGTGGATGAGGTCCCTATTCACAAAAGTAGTCACAGGGATAAAGTGGGAAACTACAGGCCGGTAAACCTCAGTTTGGTTGTTGGAAAATAATGGAAGTGTTGCTGAAAAAAAGAATAGTGAACTTCCTGGAATCCAATGGGTTACAGGATCCGAGGCAACATGGCTTTACTAAAGGTAAATCATGCCAAATGAACCGATTGAATTTTTTGATTGGGTGACCAGAGAACTGGATCGAGGACATATGCTAGATGTAATTTACTGATTTCAGCAAAGCCTTTGACACAGTTCCTCGTAGGAGGCTCTTGAACAAACTTGAAGGGCTGAAGTTAGGACCCAAAGTGGAGAACTGGATTAGAAACGGGTTGACGGACAGACGCCAGAGGATAGTGGTTAATGGAAGTCGTGAGTAGTGGCGTCCCTCAGGGTTCGGTGCTGGGGCAGATCCGGTTCAATATGTTTGCGAGTGACATTGCTGAAGGGTTAGAAGGAAAAGTTTGCCTTTTTGCGGATGATACCAAGATTTGTAACAGAGTAGACACCAAGGAGGGAGTGGAAAACATGAAAAAGGATCTACAAAAGTTCTACAGAAGTTAGAGGAATGGTCTAAAATCTGGCAACTAAAATTCAATGCAAAGAAATGCAGAGTAATGCATTTGGGGATTAATAAATCGGAAGGTGCCATATATGCTGGGAGGAGAGAGGCTGATATGCACGGATGGGGAGAGGGACCTTGGGGTGATAAGTGTCCGAAGATCTAAAGGCGAAAAAGCAGTGCAACAAGATGATGGCTACTGCCAGAAGGATGCTGGGCTGTATAAAGAGGAGAAACCAGTAGAAGAACGAAGGTGTTGATGACCCTGCACTGGTCATTGGTGAGGCCCCACATGGAGTATTGTGTTTAGTTTTGGAGACCGTATCTGGCAAAGGACACAAAAAGGCTTGAAGCAGTCCAGAGGAGGGCGACGAAAATGATAGGGGAGATATGATTCAGACGTTCAAATATCTAAAAGTTATTAACAGACCAAAATCTTTTCCAGAGAAAGGAAAATGGTCAAACCAGAGAACATAATTTGAGGTTGAGGGGTAGGAGACTCAAGAGCAATGTAAGGAAATTCATCTTAATGGATAAGGTGGTGGATGCCTGGAATGCGCTCCCGAGAGAGGTGGTGTAGAGGAAAACGGTGACGGAGTTCAAAAAAGTGTGGGATGAACACAGAGGATCTAGAATCAGAAAATAAGAGTAAATATTGAAGAACTAAAGCCAGTACTGGGCAGACTTGCATGGTCTATGTCTGTATACAGCCATTTGGGGAAGGATGGGCTGGGGAGGGCTTCAATGGCTGGAAGGGTGTAGATGGACTGGAGTGAGCTTTGAAGGAGACTTCAGTAGTTGGAACCCAAGAACAGTACCTGGCAGAGCTTTAGATTCTTGCCCAGAAATAGCCAAGGAAAAGAAGAACCCCCCCCCCCCCCACACAAATTTTTTTGACTGAATTAGGTTGGGCAGATTAGATGGACCATTTGGGTCTTTATCTGCCATCATCTACTATGAGGCATGTGCCTAATTTCTGTGAGCAATCTAACTGAACAAATTAGCTCCAATAATTGGATGCTAATAACCAATTATTTCCACCAATTGTCAACAAATTAGAATTTATGCATGCACCTTGCTAGGTTCAATTCTATAACGATGCATGCATAAATTCTTATAGATGGATCTGAAAAAACAGGTGTGGCCATGGGCACTGTAAGAATTTGTGCACACTTACAGAATATGCCTGATCCATGTCTAATATAGGCGCAAGGATTTATAGGGATGTGTATGTGGCCTAGGAGAGCTGCTGCCTCAGCTCCCTGAGGTTGCTAGTTCAAGCCCAGCCTGCTCCTTGTGACTCTGGGCATGTCACTTAACTCACCATTGCCCCAGGTACAGTTAAATTGTGAGCCTGCCAGGACAGATAGGGAAAAATACCCAATTACTATTCTGTAACCTGTCTCGAAACTGACTGATAGTGTGGAATATAAATACCACAAATAAATTTAAAAAGGAAAAAATACCAGGTTTCATTTGGTGTAAATTCTCATGCCTAACAGGTGAGAATCCCACCACTAAGTGCTATTTTATAAACAGCACCCAATAGGCGCCTGAGCCAATCAGTGCCTTAGGCCCTTCCCCGTGGATCACATGATGCACTGAGGCAGGACCTAAGGCCCGCATTGTGTAAGAGGAGGCCAGAGGGACTGAGCACCCCTCCTGCTCCCAACTTAAAGGTACAGGGGGAGGGGCGTCCAGAGAGAGTGGGCATCCCTCCTGCCATTTGTTTCGGGTGGAGGGGGAAGGGAGAGGAGCTGATGGCAGGAAGGAGTGGGTATACCTCTTGCCATATTTTTCAGCATGGGGTGTTCGGCAGGCGGGAGATGTTCGGCTGGCTGGTAGGTGAGAGGGGGCTGAAGGCAGGAGGGACTGTGCATCCCTCTTGCCATATTTTTCAGCATGGTGGGTGGGTGCATCAGGGGGGGCGTGTTTGACAATCTGCTTGTTTTTTATTCTTTTTTTTTATGGGGCTAACATTTTGCGTGTGTAATACACGCAAAATATCTATGCCGTGGAAAATGGGCAAACCTGTCCAAAAACCAGCAGGTCTACGGCAGTTGGGTTTTAGGATAGTAAAACCCAATGCAAAATAGCAAAACAAATGTTATTGAATCAATCGCTTGGCTATTGTGCATGGGGTTTTCTCATTTGCATGGGTTGGATCAAATTGAAAAATGGAGAAAAACACACGGTGGGCCGTTTAGAGAATTGGGTGGATAGCAATGATAGTCGCTAAACTTGTAAAAACAGGTTTAGCGACTATCACTGACTTTAGTGAATCGGGGCCCAAGTCTTTTCATACCCAAAAGAAAAATCACATAGGATATCAACTTTGTCAGACATGTGAAGCTGCTCCAGGTTTTCTTACCGACTTTGTAATCAAAGCTGAAATCTACGGTGTAATAGACAACCACCAGGGGCCGCTTAGTGTACCTCTTCGCATCATTGGATATCTTACGATGACCAACTAAAGGAAGCATGCATTTTGTCACGTGCTCCTTCAAGTCTGAATCTGTAGTGGAATCCTATAACAAAAATTGCAAATTCATCTTTTACTGCAAAGTTCTGGCCTTAGTTGTAGTGGCTCACCTCTTTGTAACTGCAAATCCATTTGGGGGGGAGGGGGGAAAAGAAAAATTCAAGCACTCCTGATCCCGAAGGCAGCTCCTTACCTTGAAAGTCAAAAGGTGCTTCTTTGGTTCATATTTTGATTGGAACTTTTCAGGATGCATGACCACCAGCTGTCCTGGAGTCACACTTAAAAATTTTGTAATTTCACTGCTGAAGGTGTGGTGAAATTTATAGTCTTCTCTTAAGTTGTTGGCTGTTAAGATAAAAAAAACCATAACTTTGTAAGCCAGATTGGTAATGGGATTAGGTTTTCAGTGATTCACAAGTTGTATTCTTGGACACTATAAAATTTACACAGAGGAGAGGTATCAACTAATCCACCAGAAAAAAATATGGAATGCTGCCAAAGATTAAACAGGTGATTTTTTTTTTTTGGTTTAAGAACATTTATCATTTATGAACACTTGTCAAACACTGTAAGCATTTACCATCATAATTGAAATCATACAGGTTTGAACTGTTGGAGACTTCAGGGATTCTCGGCAGGCAGCATGTGAGAGTTGCTGCTGATACCGTGACCCGAAGACGCAAACCTTAGAGTACAGGGGAAGAGAAGGAAAGTTGGTGGCACAGGAGAGGTGTTGGACGAGAGCGAGAGAGCGTGTGAGCGAGCGCACGCGAGAGAGAGAGTGAGACAACAGAGGTGCAAGGGGAGAAGGAGTGAGATGCTGGACCTGAGGGAAGAGTGGGAGAAAGCAGCAGGGAAGAGATAGGGAGATGTCAGGCTACAAGGGTGCAGAGGAGATGCTGGGCTATTAAGGTGGAAGGAAGATGCTGAGAATGGTAGAACCCTGAGGGGGAGGAGAGGGTGGCAAGGAAATGGATAAGAGGTTAGATATAACAGAGGAATGAAATATGGTATTGGAGGTACATTGGAGATGAAAGGGAATAGAGGATTGAGGAAGGAATGAGATGGGGAATGGGAGAGAAGAGAAATTTGATAGATAGCTGAAAAGTAAAAGAGGAGAAGGGCAAGACAGAGGCAGAAAAGAGCTAAAAAGGAATGATCAATATGTCTGAGACAAGTGTAGTGAGGGAAAAGACAGGAGAGAGTAGAAAAGACAAATGGATAGCAGCCACTTGGAAGAATTAGCAGACAGGAAAGCAGAAAAGAAAAAAACTGGAACCAACATGATGGAAAAATAAAACATCCAGACAATGAAGTTAAAAGAAAACATTTTAACTGTTTTAAATGGAATATGGATAATTTGCAAAACTAATTTAAATTTTAGCAAATAAACTTGCAGAATTTTCTAATTTTGAGCACAGAATTCTGCCAGGAATAAACAGAGATAGAAAAGAGTGAGTGAGAAATCTTGCATATGATGGAGGGGAGGGAGATGTGCATGAATAAGAGAGAGAAATGATGCATATGTGGGGGGAAGAGAGATGAAACAAAGAGGCAGAAAGGGGTTAAGGAGAAATGTTGGACACAGGGTGGAGGGCAGGGAGAGATGGTGCATAGGGAGAGAGAAAGAAATGTTGCAAATGATAATGGAGGGGAGGAAGGGAGAGATGCTCCATGTAGGAGAATAGAAAGGTTTTACTCAGGGCCAAGGCAGGGAGAACAAGAGAGAAGGAGATGGTAGACAGTGGGAAATGTTGGATATGGCAGTGGAAAGGAAGTTACAGAGACGAAAGATGAATGGTGAGCATGGGGAAAGGAGAAAACGTCAAATGGACAGGATCCCCTGGTGAGTAAATTAACGGAAGACAAACAGAAACCAGAGACTGGGACCAACATGATTTTAATAGTAAATATGACCAGAAAACAAAAGGTGGAAAAATAAATGTTATTTTCTATTTTGTGATTACAATATGTCAGATTTGAAATGTGTATCCTGCCAGAGCTGGTGTTAGGAACTAAGAGGAAAAGTCTTTTGTTTTGTTTACACCACAGCACTGGCATGGGCTTGAAGAGGACAAAGGCGGATAGGGTGGGTGAAGAGGCTATTAAAAACCCCCCACTAAGCCATTAACCCCCCTCCCCGGGTATGGGGTCCATTGACTAATTTTATTTATTGATTCTAATTGAATGGTGTTTCCCTATACTTCTAGTTATAATTTACACAATCGGGGAGGGAGAGAGACAGTATATTGGGATTGTTGTCTGAAAATTATGGAAGTAATACTGTTTGATTTTCTTGATTACATTGAAATGGGGGGGGGGGAGGTGAAAAAGCACAGTTACTTACCGTAACAGGTGTTATCCAGGGACAGCAGGCAGCTATTCACACATATGGGTGACATCATCAACGAAGCCCGAATGTGGACGCCTCACAAGCAGACTTGCTTGAAGAAACTCGAAGTTTCGAGTCGCCCGCACCGCGCATGCACGAGTGCCTTCCCGCCCAGCACAGGATGCGTCTCCTCAGTTCAGATAGCTAGCAGAGAAGCCAACCAGGGGAAGTGGGTGGGTTGTGAGAATAGCTTCCTGCTGTCCCTGGATAACACCTGTTACGGTAAATAACTGTGCTTTATCCCAGGACAAGCAGGGAGGTATTCTCACATATGGGTGACCTCCAAGCTAACCAGAATGGAATGGTGGGAGTGTTGGCAATTTAGGAGAATAAATTTTGTAATACTGTTTGACCAAACTGTCCATCCCGTCTGGAGAAAGTATCCAGACAATAGTGAGAAGTGAAAGTATGAACTGAGGACCAAGTAGCAGCTCTACAAATTTCCTCAATAGGTGTAGATCTGAGAAAAGCTACTGAAGCTGCCATTGCTCTGACTTATGGGCTGTGACTTAATGTGAAGGTGTAATCCAGCCTGGGCATAGCAGAATGAGAAACAAGCCGCTTAGAAATGGTACGCTTAGAAATAGGATGTCCCAACTTATTTGGATCGGAGACAAAAAGTTGAGAAGCAGTTCTATGTGGTTTGGGGCGTTCCAAGTAGAAGGCCAAAGCACGTTTACAGTCCAGAGTATGAAGAGCTGATTCTCCAGGGTGAGAATGAGGCTTTGGAAAAAAAACACTGGATTGGTTGAGATGAAATTCTGAGACCACTTTAGGTCGGAATTTCGCATGAGTACGAAGAACCACCTTGTCATGATGGAACACAGTGAATGGTGGGTCAGTAACTAAAGACTGCAGCTCACTGGCTCGTCAAGAAGAAGTGAGGGCAATGAGAAACACAACTTTCCAAGTGAAATACTTCAGATGAGCCTTATCAATTGGTTCAAATGAAAACTTCATGAGTTGAGTAAGGACAACATTGAGGTCCCAAACCACAGGAGGCGGTTTGAGAGGAGGTTTGACATTGAAAAGTCCTTTCATGAATCTGGAAACCACTGGATGAGCAGAGAAGGGTTTCCCTTCAATAGGCTGATGAAAAGCCGCAACTGCACTGAGATGGACTCATATAGATGTAGACTTGAGGCCAGAATTGGATAAGTGCAAAAGATAGTTCAAAAAGAAGATAATGAGGAATGCTGAGGCTCCTTATGATGAGAAAAACACCATGTAGAAAATCTAGTCCATTTTTGGTGATAGCATTGTCTAGTTGTAAGCTTTCTAAAATGTCTCTTACAGATTGAGAAAACTGAAGAGGGGTTATGTTGATAAGTACCAGGCTGTCAGGTGTAGAGACTGCAGGTTGGGATGAAGGAGAGATCCTTGACTCTGTGTAAGCAGAGAAGTAAAAACTGAGAGAAGGAAAAACTGGTAGAAGGTATGGCTCCCTGCTGCTGAGTTGAAGTAGAAGGGAGTACCATGGTTGTCTCGGCCACCGAGGAGCGATTAGAATTATGGTGGTATGATCGTTCTTCAATTTGACCAGAGTCTTGAGAATGAGAGGGAATGGAGGAAATGCGTAGAGGAAAAGATTCATCCATTCCAGAAGAAAAGCATCTGCCTTGAGGTGGTGAGGAGAGTATATCCTGGAGCAGAACTGAGGCAGTTTGTAGTTGTGGGAAGCTGCAAAGAGGTCGATCTGTGGTGCTCCCCACTGTGAAAAAAATGTGACGAAGAGGCGAGGAATGGAAAGTTCACTCGTGAGGTTGCAGTAGACGACTCAAGTTGACTGCCAAGCAATTCTTTGCCCCTTGAATGTAGACAGCTTTGAGGAAGGTGTTGTGGCGGATTGCCCAGTCCCAAACCTTCAGAGCTTCTTGACAAAGGCAGGCAGACCCTGTCCCTCCTTGTTTGTTGACATAATACATGGCGACTTGGTTGTCCGTCCAAACGAGGACTACTGTGTTGTGAAGTAGATGTTGAAAAGCATGGCGAGCTTTGAGGATCGCTCTGAATTCCAACTGATTGATATGACACTGACGATCCGTACTGGTCCAGAGGCCTTGAGTACGGAGAACATCAAGATGAGCACCCCAAGCATAGGTTGAAGACTGTCGTGCGGACCTTCTGATGAGGGGGGGTTTGAAAAAGCAAGCCTCTGGAAAGATTGGAAGAGAGCATCCACCAACGGAGAAACTTCTTCAAGGAAAGAGTGACTGAAATGTGTCAAGAAGGAGGGTCGCAAACTTGTGTCCACTGAGGAATTCTGAGGTGAAGTCTGGCAAAATGAGTCACGTGTACTGTGTAGGCCATGTGACCCAGAAGTACCATCATGTGTCTCGCTGAGATGTGACAAAGTTGAAGAAGAGCTTCCAGATGTTGTTGTGGAAGGAATGCTCTGAGTTGGACAGTGTCCAGAACAGCTCCAATGAATTGTAGATTCTGAGAGGGCTGAAGTTGAGATTTGGGAAAGTTGATTTCGAATCCCAAACTTTGTAGGAATCAGGTAGTCCGTTGGGTCGCTACAATAACCCCTTGAAATGTGGAATCTGATGAGCCAGTCGTCGAGGTAAGGAAATACCTGAAGACCATGATTCCTTAGAGCTGCTGCTACCACTACCAGGCACTTGGTGAACACTCTGGGAGACGAGGCCAGGCCGAAGGGTAGTACTCTGTATTGATAGTGCAGATTCCCCACCCGAAATCCGAGGTATTGACGGGAGGCCGGATGAATGGGAATATGAGTGTAGGCCTCCTTGAGATCCAGAGAGCATAACCAATCATTCTGCTCGAGAAAGGGATAAAGGGATGCCAGGGACAACGTTCGAAACTTTTCTTTGACTAGAAATTTGTTAAGAGCCCTGAGATCCAGAAGGGGTCACAGGATCGCCCGTCTTCTTCGGAACAAGGAAGTAACGGGAGTAAAACCCCCTGTTCTGCTGTTCCCAAGGGAACTGGTTCGATGGCATGGAGATAAAGTAGAGCTTGAGCTTCCTGAAGAAGAAGGGCGGTCTGGGATGGATTGGAAGGATACTCTCTTGGAGGAAGCTCTGGTGAAACTTGAGTGAAATGAAGAGAGTATCCTTCCCTGATGATGGTAAGCACCCAGAGGTCGGATGTAATTATCATCCATCATTGTAAAAATGATGGAGACAACCTCCTATAGGGGGAAAAAGAGACAGAGACAGAACGGTGGAGGTTATGCTCTGTTGTAAACAGTCAAAAAGGCTGAGAAGCCTTAGGTGCAGCAGAAGGTTGGGGTTTCTGTTGCTTCTGAGGTTGTTGTTTTTTCAGAGGAGGGCGAGTATAAGGAGCTGGCTTTGGAACAAAATGCCTTTGATAGGTAAAGCAGGGCGTGCAGGCTTGGCAGGAGCTGGCTTTGGTTTAGGTCTGACTATAGAAGCAAATGATTTTTCATGGTCAGATAATTTCTTGGTGGCTGCCTTGATGGATTCAACAAAGAAGTCGTTGCCTTGACAAGGAATGTTAGCTAAGTGGTCTTGAAGGTTAGAGTCCATGTCAATGGTAAGAAGCCAGGCAAGACGACGCATATCTACAGAGCAAGCAGCCGCTCGGGCAGATAACTCGAAGGCATCATAAGACGATTGGAGGAGATGCAGACGTAAATAAGAGAAAGAATCAATGACTTCTTGAAACGCAAAATGCATTTGGTTATCCAAATAAGCCAAAAACTTTGGTAGAAGAGAAAGAAGAAATTCAAAATAAGTGATGAAATAAAAATTATAATTGAGGACTTGAGAGGACATCATAGCATTCTGGTAGATGCGAAGTCCAAATTTGTCCATAGTTTTCCCCGCCCTTCCAGGAGGAACTGTGGCATAGACCTTGGAAGGATGGGATCTCTTCAAGGAGGATTCAACAAGCAGGGATTGATGAGATAACTGAGTTGTCAAACCCTTTGCGATGTACAGTTTTATACCTCGAGTCCAATTTTCCTGGAACTGCTGGTATAGAAAAAGGTGTCTCCATGCATCGAGCAAAAGTCTGATTCAAAAGCTTATGAAGTGGAAGCTTAAGACACTCTGCTGAAGGTTGAGGATGATGCATGACTTCTAGATACTCCTTAGAATATTTGGAGCCAGTATCCAATTGAACATCCAAGTCTACAGCCATCTGTTGCAGGAAAGATGAGAAAGATAGCTGATCTGCCAATGCTTTGCCTCGAGAAGGACTCGAGGACGTCGAGGCAGCCTGTGTCGAAGAAGCTTCGGCATGGAAAAAGGCATCAAAAGGAACCTGGTGACTTGGACGAGGCAATCGAGACCGGAACATCCTCGCGGTCCGGCATCGGAGACCTCGAATGAGGAGTCGGTGGTCTGGTCGAGGTTGGAGCAGATTGAGGCTTCGAGGAAGATGGTCTATCCTGAGAAGAAGAACGATGTCTCAGTGAAGGCCTCGAATGGTGGTGAGAACTGTGTCTGGAACCAGATCTCGAGGATCGAGATTTCGCCTCGGAGACGTAAGCAGCTGATGCCGATGTATGAATAGGGCTAGAGGCTGTAGATTGAAGCTCCAGAGGCTTGGTGGAGGAACCTTGATGCACTCTCAAAGACTTTGCTCCTTGTTTAGAGTGTGAGGATTCTTGTCGAGGCACTCGCAAAGAATCTGCTCCTTGCTTTTTGTGCTTGGATGGCAGACCAGACACTCGCAAAGACTCTGCTCCCTGCAAAGAGTATGGAAGATCAGACTGGGGCAAAGGAAGTGGCTCGACCTCGCGGGAGTCTGCTGAATGCCCAGGCTGGATAAGAGGAAGCAGTTCAGGTCCCAAGTTAGTAAGGAACTGAATAAACTGCTTCTCTAACATGGTCTGGAAAGAAGCTGGCAAGGATGGATCCGCGTCTGAAACCAGACCACCTACTTTGGCTGGAGGTTCCTTCGAGATAGTGCGAGTGTATTTCGACTTAGAAGTCTTGGACACTTTTAATCACCACTGGTGGAACCGACTGCTGAGCTATCTGACCTGAGGAAACAGGGGAAGATACAGCAGATGACGTCTAAGCAAGAGCCGCTGCAAATGACGAGGGTCTGATGAGGCTCGAGGTGGAAGCAGGAGGTGAGAAGGAGCCTCTATGGAAGTCGGCCTTTATTTTTTCTATGTCCCGGCCTCTTACCGGGTTCAAAAAGTGTAGCCAGTGCACCAAGGCCATCTCAATAACCGATCCTCATAGTCTGTGTATTGCTTGCCTGGATCCTGAACATTGCCCCGACGCCTGTTCGCGCTGTGCTACCCTTCAACCTCGAGCCCTTCGCAGACACCGTGCCAAGCTTCTTCAACTTTTTGGCACCATGGAACTATATGCTGAGAGGTTCTTGACCTCGGTTTTGGGGACGGCCTCGACTTCAAGACCTCGACACCTCCATCTGCCTCCACCAAGGTCTCGACCTCGACACCTCTGGTCTCGAAGGCCTCGTCAGCAGTTCCTCAGAAGTCTTCTTCGGTGGGTAAGTCTCCTGTCTCTCCTTCAGGTACCACTCCTAAGAAGCCTTCAGAGTCTCAGACATATCAGGCCGTGTCTGCGGTCCTGCCAGCCTCTTCGAGACCTCCAGCTAAGTTTGTCTCCAAGCATCAGGAATACCGTATTTTCGCGGATATAACGCGCGCGTTATACGTGATTTTACGTACCGCGCATACCCCTCGCGCGTTATATGCCTGAGCGCGGTATACAAAAGTTTTTAAACATAGTTCCCACCCCGCCCGATTCACCCCCCCAGCAGGACCGCTCGCACCCCCACCCCGAACGACCGCTCGCACGCGCTCCCACCCGCACCCGCATCCACGATCGGAGCAAGAGGGAGCCCAAGCCCTCTTGCCCGGCCGACTCCCCGACGTCCGATACATCCCCCCCCCCCGGCAGGACCACTCGCACCCTCACCCCGAAGGACCGCCGACTCCCCAACAATATCGGGCCAGGAGGGAGCCCAAACCCTCCTGGCCACGGCGACCCCCTAACCCCACCCCGCACTACTTTACGGGCAGGAGGGATCCCAGGCCCTCCTGCCCTCGACGCAAACCCCCCTCCCTCCAACGACCGCCCCCCCCCAAGAACCTCCGCCCGTCCCCCAGCCGACCCGCGACCCCCCTGGCCGACCCCCACGACACCCCCACCCCCCTTCCCCGTACCTTTGGAAGTTGGCCGGACAGACGGGAGCCAAACCCGCCTGTCCGGCAGGCAGCCAACGAAGGAATGAGGCCGGATTGGCCCATCCGTCCTAAAGCTCCGCCTACTGGTGGGGCCTAAGGCGCGTGGGCCAATCAGAATAGGCCCTGGAGCCTTAGGTCCCACCTGGGGGCGCGGCCTGAGGCACATGGGCCAAACCCGACCATGTGTCTCAGGCCGCGCCCCCAGGTGGGACCTAAGGCTCCAGGGCCTATTCTGATTGGCCCACGCGCCTTAGGCCCCACCAGTAGGCGGAGCTTTAGGACGGATGGGCCAATCCGGCCTCATTCCTTCGTTGGCTGCCTGCCGGACAGGCGGGTTTGGCTCCCGTCTGTCCGGCCAACTTCCAAAGGTACGGGGAAGGGGGGTGGGGGGGTCGTGGGGGTCGGCCAGGGGGGTCGCGGGTCGGCTGGGGGGGAGGGGGGTTTGCGTCGAGGGCAGGAGGGCCTGGGATCCCTCCTGCCCGTAATGTAGTGCGGGGTGGGGTTAGGGGGTCGCCGTGGCCAGGAGGGTTTGGGCTCCCTTCTGGCCCAACTACACAAAGGTACGGGGAAGGCGGGTGGGGGTGTCGTGGGGGTCGGCCAGGGGGGTCGTGGGTCGGCTGGGGGACGGGCGGAGGTTCTTGGGGGGGGGCGGTCGTTGGGGGGAGGGGGTTTGCGTCGAGGGCAGGAGGGCCTGGGATCCCTCCTGCCCGTAATGTAGTGCGGGGTGGGGTTAGGGGGTCGCCGTGGCCAAGAGGGTTTGGGCTCCCTCCTGGCCCGATATTGTTGGGGAGTCGGCGGTCCTTCGGGGTGAGGGTGCGAGTGGTCCTGCCGGGGGGGGGGCATCAGGCTTTCAGGATGGGGACAGACCTTCAAGGGGGGACAGGACTTCAAGGGAGGACAGTGCACGGAAGTCAGGGGGGTGAACGGAGAGTCGGGACAGCGCACGGAAAGTCAGGGCGGGCGAAAGGAGAGTCGGGCAGCATGCGCGTTATATGCCTGAGCGCGGTATAGAAAAGTTTTTGTACATATCATCGTGATTTCTGCGCGCTATACCCCTGTGCGCGTTTTACAATGGTGCGCGTTATATCCGCGAAAATACGGTACTCATTCTCAAGGTCGCCCTCCTTGGAGCGCACTGCTGCACCTTCAAGACCTGATCCTTTTGTCTCGGTGCCCATGTTCGAGGACATGTTAAAAGCACTCAGATTTCCTCGGTTGTGGCTCAGCTCCTCCCAGCCTCGACCCTGCTTCCTATGAGCCAGCCTGAGCGGCAGTCTGAGACCCCTGTGGAAGCTCTTCGAGGAAAGCCTCAGAAGTCTCGACGTTTCTCGTCCAGCGACTCTTCGCCTACTTCTCGGACACAGTCTCCTCAGCCTTGATCGAGGCATCGCTAGAGGCATCTCACTTCCAAGCTTACTCGGGAGACTTTTCTACAGCAGAAACCCTCTCCTCATCCAGATACAGAGTCTTCTATGCCTCGTTTATCAAAGGCTACAGAGACTTCTACTAAATCTAAACATAAGTCTCGCAAGGCTATTACACCAGCTGCTTCTCCTCACAGTCCTTCGAGGTCGAAGACTCCTCCATCGAGACCGACTCCGAGGGAGTCTTCTCCTCCTGCCTCGACCCACTCTGTTCCTCGAACCCCGGGAACTTCACTATCGAGGTCTTTGAAGCGCAAGCACTCTCTAACTCCTCCTATTGCGGGTAGTGGAGCTTCTTCAATCATTGTGCGCCTGGATTCTGAGCCTCCTTCTCAGTATTCCAGAGAGGCTTCTCCTTCCTATTCGATGGTTCCTAAGTCTCGCACTCCTTCTCCTGAAAGTGCCTTGACCTCGAAGTCTGCCTCTTTTGCCAGATTTGTCTTTGACATGGGGAAAGCTCTTCAGCTGGATCTCCACTCTGATTCCAAGTACACTCCTGAATACTTAGCCGACATGGAGCTGCCTCATCCACCCAAGGAGACATTGAGACTTCCTATGACTCCAGTATTGAAACAAACTTTCATAAGGAATATGGAAACTCCTTATTCCATTACAGCTATTCCATCCAAGCTGGAATCCAGGTATTGCACAGTACCTTGCAAAGGCTTCAATCACAATTGTCCCACCAGTCTTTGATTGTGGAATCTTCTTTAAAGAAAGCTCATCCATCTAAGCTTTACGCTGCGGTCCCTACAGACAGGGAGGGCCGTACCATGGACAAGTTTGGCCGTTTATTATACCAGAATTCCAAGATGGCTAACAGAATTCTCAATTATAACTACATTTTCACGGCTTATTTTAATCATTTCCTCAAATTGATGCCTAAGTTCTACTCGGCTCTTGAGGAACAAAGTCTTCCTGAATTTAAACAGATCATCAAAACTCTGTCTCAACTTCGACTCTTCATGCTGCAAGCCACATATGATGCTTTTGAGCTCTCTTCTAGAGTTTCTGCTTGGCAGTAGCCATGCGCCGTCTCGCCTGACTCCGCATTGTTGATATGGATCCCAATCTGCAGGACTGTCTAGCGAACTTGCCTTGCCAGGGAAATGAACTCTTTGATTCTATTGAAGCTGCTACAAAGCGCCTCTCTGAACATGAGCGCTCTTTTGCTTCCTTGATTTGGCCGAAGCCTAAGACTCCTCCTGCTCGTCCATATAAGCAACTACCATGTCTTTATCCTCAAAAACGACACCAACTTTCTCCAGGCCTCCGCCTAGAAGGCCTCCACAGCAACGACAGCAGAAGGCTCAGACTCCTGCTGTAACTAAACCTGCTCAGTCTTTTTGATATTCCCAGTCTGAGCATGCCAACCTCTCTGCATCAGAATTCTCTTCTGCCCATAGGAGGAGGTCGTCTTCATCACTTTTATCACCAGTAGGAGATGATCACCTCAGATCTCTGGGTTCTCAACATCTTTCGGGAGGGATACTCACTTCACTTTCTTCAGGTGCCTCCAGATCGCCCTTCCAATTCTTCACAACTTCCCCTTCTTCTTCAGGAAGCTCAGGCTCTTCTTCGCCTTCGAGCTGTCAAAGAGGTTCCTCTGAACCAACGGGACATGGGCTTTTATTTCCAACTATTTTCTAATTCCAAAGAAGACGGGGGATTTGCGACCCATTCTGGACCTCAGAGCCCTCAACAAATTTCTAGTCAAAGAGAAGTTTTGGATGCTTTCTTTACCAACTCTGTATTCCCTGATGAATCAGGGAGATTGGCTAGGCTCTCTGGATCTCAAAGAAGCTTATACTCATATCCCAATTCATTCAGCCTCTCGCATGCATTTAAGATTTCGGGTGGGGAATCTTCATGTATAATACAGAGTTCTTCCATGCGGACTCGCCTCATCCCCCAGAGTCTTCAAGAAATGTCTGGTGGTGCTGGCTGCAGCCCTCCGTACCAAGGGTCTTCAATTTTTCTATACCTGGATGACTAGCTCAAAGCCCCTTCTCAACAAGGGATTATTAAAGCGACCCAGACTATTATGTTCCACCAAAGTCTGGGGTTCGAAGCCAACTTTCCAAAATCCCAGTTGACTCCATCTCAGTCTCTTCATTTCATTGAGGCCACTCTAGGCACTTTCCAGCTCAGAGCGTTTCTACCTCCACCACGTCAGGATACCCTCATTCGCCTTTGCCATCAAGTCTCTCATCTCACATCAATTTCAGTAAGTCAAATGATGGTTCTGCTCGGTCACATGGCTTCCGCAGTTCATACATTAACCTCTCATTACTGTCTGGATACTTTCTCCAGAAGGGATGACCATTTTGGCCAATCTGTTTTGCAAAATCTTTTTTTAACTTGCCAACTCTCCCTCCATCTCATTATGCTTAGCTTGGAGGTTACCCACTGTTGAGAATATGTTGCCTGCTTGTCCTGGGATAAAGCACAGTTACCCTCCTCCCCTGGTTGGCTTCTTAGCTAGGTATCTGAACTGAGGTATCTCACAGGAGACGCACTCCCTAACTCGGGCGGGAAGGCACTCGCGCATGCGCAGTGCAGCACTCGGAAGCTATTACAAAGATCTTCAAGCAAGTCTGCTTTCAAAGCTATCCGTCGGTGATGTCACTCACTGTTGATAATATCTGCCTGCTGTCCCTGGATTACAACTGTTACGGTAAATAACTGTGCTATATTTCCCAGTGCCTTGCAAACCATCCAGAACCGTGGCTAGAGGGCACCCGGAAGTGTGCGGACGTAGACAAGAAGTCACACACATGCATGACAACAGCACACCAATGTCTGCAAAGACCCTGCAGACAGGCACTGAGCTGCCATTGGGGGGTTACTCAACAGTAGAGGCATGGATAGGAGGAGAGGTACTGGTGTTGCCTGTCTACAGGATGTGCCTTTCCATCGGCGACTCCCAGGACACCTGCAATCTCGCGATTCACTGTTCTATACCAAAGAGCAAAGATAAAGGGAGTAAAGAGGGTCCACAGAGCAGATCCTTCATACCTGCATCTTGATACAACTGATAGGCCTTGTCCTGCTCGCCAGTAAAGATGCCAAGTACGATGACATCATCACCATCTTTCAGAAACTCTTGCACTTGTTTGACAGCCTGTATCTGCTTGGATGGAGGGCCAGCCTGATCCATCATGTAGTCGACAATACCTGTACCAGAAAGATGAGAGAAAAACACACAACAAAAACAGGAACAATTTAGACAAGGCAACACATGAAAGACAGAAAGCACACAGAATCTAATCTGATCTAATCTTCAATTTATATACCGGGTCATCTCTCGGATCTTGACTCTGTTTACAAGAGTTAAGAGACTAGAATATACATAAAATAAGAAGAAATAAAAAATAATAAAAATTAGTCTATCATAGAAGGAAATCTTGCAATGGATTTTAGGCACTATAATATAGTATGAAGCAAATGCCTTTGGGATATATGTGATTTAGACATATCAGCAAAACAAATCAAGTTAATGCTTGATATAACAGATGGTGGTGATATATACTGAACTGCAAGGGAGGCAATGCAATTATCATGGGTGACTTCAATTATCCGAGGATAGACTGGAACCTAGGCACCTCCGGCTGTAGTAGGGAGACCAAGTTCCTGGATGTTGTAGGTGATTGCTTCCTGGAACAACTTGTCGAGGAAATGCAATTCTGGACTTTAGAATTCTAAATGGGCTACGCGGACCGGCACAAGGTGTAGAAGTAGAAGAGACGCTGGGAAGCTGTTATCACAATATGATCCACTTCAACCTGGACAAAGGGACAAAAATCGTTCCAGAACGACGACCACGGCACTGAACTTCCAAAAAGGGAATTACGAAGGAATGAGACTCATGGTGGGAAAAGATTAAGAAGAGGATAAGCACTGTAAAAACGCTAGAGCAAGCATGGTCCATTTTTAAGGACACAGTTACTGAGGTGCTAAATCTATATATACTGCTTTATCAACAAGGGATCCAAGAGGAAAAAGAACAAGGAATCAGCATGGCTCACTGTAGTGGTGAAGGAAGTGATCAGAGACAAGAAGACTTCGTTTAAGGAATGGAAAAAGGTCAAAAACGTACGAAGACTGGAAAAAGCACAAACATAAAAGCAGGTGCCATAAGGTGGTAAGAGGGGCCAGAAGAGACTACGAGGAAAAAATAGCCAAGGAGGTAAAAAACTTCAAGCTGTTCTTTCGATATATTAAGGGGAAACGACCCTCGAAGGAAGCAGTGGGGCCGTCGGATGACCATGGAATAAAGGGAGTGATAAAGGAGGACAAAGCCATCACCGACAAACTGAAAACATTTTTTGCGCCTGTATTTACCAAAGAGGATATGCGCAACATACCGGAAGCTGATAGGCTATACGCAGGAAATGAGGACGGGAAACTGACAGGGTTGACGGCCAGTCTAGAAGAGGTATGCAGGCAGATTGATAGGCTTAAAACCGATAAATACCCTGGACCAGATGGCATCTATCCGAGGGTAATCAAGGAACTGAAAGGGGCTATAGCTAAACTGCTTCAACTAATAGCCAATCTGTCGATCAAATCAGGAAGGATTCAAGAAGACTGGAAAGTGGCGAATGTTACGCCGATCTTCAAGAAAGGTTCGACGGAAGATCAGGGAAACTACAGACGGGTGAGTCTGACCTCAGTATCAGGAAAGATGGTAGAGGAGCTGATAAAAGACCGCATCACTGATCACCTTCACGGACACGATCTGATGAGGACTAGCCAGCATGGCTTCAGCATAGGAAGATCTTGCTTGATGAACTTGCTGCACTTCTTCGAGGGAGTAAACAGGCAGATAGACAAGGGTGACCTGGTCGACATTGTATATCTGGATTTTCAGAAGGCGTTCAATAAGATTCTGCATGAACAACTACTTTGAAAAATTGCGAGCCATGGAATTGAGGGTGAAATACTCATGTGAATTAAAAACTGGCTGGCGGATAGGAAATAGAGAGTGGGGGTAAATGGACAATACTCACCAGTGGAGTGCCGCAGGATTCAGTGCTTGGACCCGTGCTCTTCAACATTTATAAACGACCTGGAAATTGGTATGACGAGTGAGGTGATTAAATTTGCAGACGATATGAAGTGATTCAGAGTACTGAAGACGGAGGAGGATTGCGAAGACCTGCAACATGACAAACACGCTCGAGAAATAGGCCGCGACATGACAAATGAGGTTAAATTTGGATAAGGTGATGCACGTCAGTAACAAAAAATCTTATACACGAATATAGGATGTCTGGTGCAGTACTTAGAGAGACCCCCCAGGAAAGAGACTTGGGAGTACTGGTCGACAAGTCGATTAAGCTGTCTGCGCAATGTGTGGTGGCGGCAAAAAGGGTGAACAGAATGCTAGGAATGATTAAGAAGGGGATCACGAACAGATCGGAAAAGGTTATTATGCTGCTGTACTGGGCCATGGTATGTCCCCACCTGGCATATTGCATCTAGCAGTGGTTGCCATATATGAAGAAGGACATAGTACTACTCGAAAGGGTCCAGAGAAGAGTGACTAAAATGGTTAAGGGGCTGGAGGCGTTGCCGTAAAGTGAGAGATTAGAGAAACAGGGCCTTTTCTCTCTTGAAAAGAGGAGACAGAGGGGACATGTTCAAAACATTCAAGACAATGAAGGGAATAGACTCAGTAGATAAAGACGGGTTGTTCACCCTCTCCAAGGTAGAGAGAACGAGAGGGCATTCTCTAAAGTTAGAAAGGGATAGATTCTGTACAAATGTAAGGAAGTTCTTCTTCACCCAGTGGTAGAAAACTGGAATGCTCTTCTGGAGGCTGTTATAAGAGAAAACACCCTCCAGGGATTCAAGACAAAGTTAGACAAATTCCTGCTGAATCAGAACTGGTAAGGCTAATCTCAGTTAGGGCACTGGTCTTTGACCTAAGGGCTGCTGCGTGAGCAGATTGCTGGGCACGATGAACCACTGGTCTTACCCAGCAGTGGCAATTCTTATGTTCTTATGTACACCAGTGGTTCTAAAACCTGTCCTGGGGACCCCAAACTAGTCAGGTTTTCAAGATATTCCTAATAAATATTAATTACCAACTAGTACAAACAGAGTTTTAAATCACTTAAAATGGCTTATACCTACTAACTACAAGAAGCCTTCTATTGCACTTATTTTTATTCTTTATTACCATTTAAATAACATGTTACCAAACCACCTACAATGAACAGATCACACTACAAATTTTTTTTCTTTATAAAATGGCTCAATGGGAATGCCCCATTGGGCCAGAAAACCTGGACTGGAACAAAGCCTTTTCTTTTTCAGTTCCTTTCAAAACCACATTGTCCCGATTTTAAATTTATCTCACATTCTCTTGCTGTATTGCAAATTGTTATCACAGTCTCATATTGCTCAACCACAATGATTATAGTTTGTATTTTCTGGCCGATTTTACGCCGATCTTCAAGAAAGGTTCGAGGGGAGATCCGGGAAACTACAGACCGGTGAGTCTGACCTCGGTACCGGGAAAGATGGTAGAGGTGCTGATAAAGGACCACATCATGACGAAAATACAGACATAGAACATATTCATGGTCATTTTCAGTTACTACCGCTAATGAACTCTCTAGGAAGGTTGTCAGATCTAGATCCACACCCCCCTTTATCTCCTTGAATCTCCTTAGGGGTAGAAGCCTCTCCAGAACTTTTAAATTGTAGGTAATTAACTATAGGAGGTATATTTTCAGGTGGAATACAGAATACTTCCTTGAAATATTTTCTAACCATCTCTATAGGACAAATCACCGGAGATTTAGGAAAATTGAAGTCTCAAATTGTTCTTCCTCAGCTGATTTTCAAAACTCCTTTCAAAACTCCATTTTTATATCCATATAAGTCCTTTCTTTTAATAGTCCAAATTCTACTTGTTTCATTTCGGAGTTTTTTTTTTCTTGTATCTCTAATTTTTCTTTCATTTGAGCAATATATACATCCTGTTGCTCAACTTTGGAAAAGACTGTCCCGTAGCTTATAGTTAAAGTAGAAAAAGATAGTTTAAGATTAGCATCCATAACAGATATAGCTTGCCATAGTGCCTCCATGTAAATTTTTGCAGGTTTCTCCAACGCTCCAAACTGTATACTGGTCCCTCCCGAAGCACCTCTCACCTCAAACCCGGTATGGGGCAGTTGGTCCTCTCCCTGCTCACCCGTTTCCAACAGGGCTGAAGCTGGGCTCCCTCCTAAACCGGACAGTGAAGATTCCATTCTAAGGAATGATGCTTCCAGCTCTCCTTCCACCGGAGTACTTCTGGGTTGAAGCGGTATCATCCACTGCTCAGGGGTCAGAGACGCCAACTCCACATGCACGGGGTCTCCCAAAGAAACCAGAGTTCCCCCTAAGTAGCTAATGCAGACTCCCCTGCACGGGAGAACGCCTCCATAATAGTCGCCTGCTTCAACCACGACTGGGCTACTGGCACCACCGGAGGGACAATGCGGGTCGCTCCCTTTCTCTTCTCCATGCCATCAGGTAGGGGGAAGGCTGTTCAGCAAAATTGTCGTGGCTCGATATTGGATCCTCCTCTCAGGCGTCCGCTTCCGACGCCATCTTTGATCCCCTTTAAATGATCTATCAAATTAATAAAAACTTAAACTTGTTAAATTGTGTACTTAAGTGTGTCCATACTTTTAAGAAAACCTTTTTTTGCTCTTTCAGTCTGGGACTGTAATCTGTATTTATGTAATGATTAACTTCTGTTATGGCAAACTTTTAATTGTTTGTATTAAGTTATGGTTTATTGAGATTTGATTGTTTTATTATTAGAATTGTTATTATTGAGATGTTGATTGTTATAGTATTTTATGAAAAAAAAATTAAAAATTTACAACTTTTGCTCTTATTCTTTCCTTTCCTATTTTTAAATGGAGTTCTTTTCTTAATGAATATGAACTATACATTGTAAACCGCTTGGATCCTTTTTAGGCTGTTATGCGGTATATAAAGTTTTTAATAAACAAACAGTCCATCTATTCTGAGTAGCTCAAACATTTGGTATCATTCATGTCGGGGGCTGCTCCTCTATCCATTGCAGCAAAATAAAACATTTTACCATCAAACAAGCTTTATGAAGAAACAATGCAGGGACTAATTTCTTTATGTAAATCTTCCATTTGGTCTAAAACTTATTCTTGCATTCACAGGCAAGGTCACTCCTAGCATATCACTCATGTGCCCATACTTGTGTCCAAAATTCCAGAATCTTTAGACATTCCCATATACAATGTTTCCAGGTATCCTCTATTTTCCCAAATTGCTTACAAGCACCATTAGTGGGCAATCCCATTTTGAGCTCTACTGGGATGGATGCATATCCTATGCAGAAATTTATAGTTTTAATTCTAGTTTTTTCCAATTTCTTCCCCCCCATTTAACTCTCCCCCTATGAAAAAAGTTTCCATTCCAACCCATAGAAACAACTACCTCCATTTATTCACCACAAGACCTTCTCACCACAATTTGCAATCCTTCACATTGTCTAATAAGGCCTTGCTGAATGACTGGTAGAGGCCATATTTAAAAAAATAAAAATTATCCTCTTCAAGGATTTTATGAGCTGCTACTCAACTCCTTAAGATAATGCTGCACACGTAGGATACCCAGCCCTATTCAGTAGGTCATATTTCAATTTTAATGTAGCAAATCTAGTAGTTGGGTTTCATCTTTCTCCAACACAACAAAAAACTAATGCCTTTACGATACAAGAGTTTAAACGCTGCATTATGTCTCCCCGGAGAAAAATCTCCATCCCTAAGAAAGGCAGGTACTGAGAGGAGTGTGGGGACAGCCCATTCACTTATAGGCCAGCCCCTATGCCATTAGTTACTTCTAAATAATGCAACAAATTAAGAATAAAGCCAGAGAGATGTGTAATTAGACTGAGAACCAGCAAATGCAGGTACTGTTATGTGATGCCCCCCAATAAACACTCCCCTCACCTCATTATTGGTCTGCAGAATAAGAAGCAGGGACGCCAAAGCTAAAATAAACAATGGGGATAAAAGGCAACCCTGCTTTGTGCCCCATACACCTGAAAAGTAGTCCAAATTCCATTGGTCAAGAGTTGGGCCTTCAGCTGATCAGACATTCCACCATCCTAAGGAACCACCCACCTATATCCACATACTTCTGTACTGAGAACAGAAATTCCCAGTAACTTTGTTGAACACCTTTTCGGTATCCAAACTAAATAAAGAGCATTGGATTCCTCATTCACCGACAGTGAAACAATGCCAATAAAACCTTTTGTATATTAAGCACCCATTGCTTATCTTTCACAAATCCCCTTTGATCTTTCCTTAAAATGAAAGGCAAATGATCCGCTAGATGCGTCATCAACTCTATAAAGGATTTAGGGCTAGATTCACTAAGCAAACCGATCTGTTTGCAACCCAATTCACTAACCTCTCCTCCGATCAGATTCCAATCTGTGCATGCACATGAGGGTAAACAGCATACGTTATATGAAGGGCCGCGATTCACTAAACATTTTCCTGGCACACCAACTGGCTGGCCGATCCAAAATCAAATGGCTGGTGAGGACCAGTCGCTTGTGCAAAAACCCTGCTCTCTACCCCAACTCTCCTGCCCTTCCCCGCAGTGCAAGCCCCGTGGTTTTAACCTGCCTTTAAAACCACAGGCTGGCAATGCGCTTTTGCAGAACATATAAAAAAGGAAGAATTCCTTTTTTATATATTCAGAAAAAAAAATTTAACCTGTGTGCCGTTCCCCACATCTGCGACGATGCCCCCTGCGTGCCGTCGCCGCCTATGGCAGGAGGGATGCCAACTCTCCTGCCACCCAAAGGACGCCCCGTCCCCAGTCTCCCCCTAACGGAGCAGGAAGGGTGCTTAATCCTTCCTGCTCAAATGTCTCCGACTCCCCCACCCACAAAAAAAATCAAAACAAAACAAAAAAAATACAGCAGGAGGGATGCCAACTCCCTCCTGCCACCCACCAGATGCCCCCTCCCCATTTCCCCTCCCTCCCCCTTTAACAGAGCAGGAGGGGGTGCTCAATCCCTCCTGCTTCAATGCCTCCTGTGATGAGTCTGATGCCTTAGGCCCTGCCATGTGATGCATGGGGCAGGGCCTAAGGCTTCAGACTCGCCGAATCATAACCCTATTACACGGAACAAAAATTATAAGATTTTCTACTACTTTCTCTCTCAAGAAGGAGTTTCCAAATGAGTAGGATCCATAAAAACACGTGAATTCTCAAATGTTACCAAGCACTTACTGGGAAAAGTAAAAATTTATTTTAAACTAAACTAAACCTTAGGCTTATATATCACATCTTCTCTAGAACAGTAGAGTTCGGCACGGTTTACAAGAAATTAGAAAGGAGAACAGATACAGTATGGATTTGGAATAGTATGGAGAGGAGCAGAATTTACAACTTTGAAAATAGCCAAGTTTTCAGATGTTTTCGGGATGGTTGGAAAGAGCCCAGATTGCGCAATTAAATAGGAAAATCATTCCACAGCTCAGTAATTTTGAAAAGTAGAGACTTCCCTAATTTGCCAATTTTTAGTATTTATATACTACTTATAGCCTAAGTCTCAACTGAAGAAAAGCCTTTTACCTCATCCGAGTTGACCTGGCAACATCCAGAATGATCATAATTGTTTGGCCATAAAAAAGAACCTTTTTCTTAGCAAAGTAAGCTTTTAAAATCAATTTCTTAAATGTTCCTCCAACTGAAAAGATACCAGCAATATAGTGTTCTTAGTACAGGTACAAGGACTTTTATCAGAAATCCTTGGGATTAGGCAATTTTCTTTTTTTTTTTTCTTCAGATTTTGGAATGGTACTGTTAAGTCATAAAAAGACCATAAAATGGTTGTTGTTCCCATACCATATTCTTCAGTCAGCCCATGTACAGATATCATGATCAAGCTACTTCAATACCTCAACTTTCTGTACTATTTATAACGATAAATGCTTCCTTTTCTGCTTCTGTCACCCAGAGTAGAATCTGCAGCTCTTTGCCATTTTTCCAGCCCTCCGACTTCTATTTTCTGTGTAGTTTTGAGAAATACACACATTACATTACAGACTTCTATTCCGCCTGTACCTTGCAGTTCTAGGCGGATTACATCAGAAGATAACTGGACATTTCCAGGAAAAATTACAATTTAGGGAGCTGGTTTCATAATTGAGTCTTGGGGAGATATTACAAGATAGGTAGAAAATTGAAGATTACATCACAAGAAAACGACATTTACAGGGAAATTACAGTTTGGTTTCAGCATGCATAATGTCAGGGAAATTGACTACTTCCAGTTCATGTCAAATTTTGGTTTTCAAAATTTTGGATAAATCGGAGCAGAGCCTGCCAAGAAAAACTCTCAAGGCCTGTAGTGACTGAGAGGCCTAAACTGCCCCAGCTGCTAAAGCAGGCAAGCTGGCAGCAGCAGTAAGGGAGTCCCCAGCATCTTTGGCGGCAAGAGAACCGTATTTATCTGACCATTGGCAGCAGAGGAAATCCCTGTGTGGGCAGCAAAGGAAACCCAGGCTTCTCCACTATCAGCTGTCGATGTACGAGGCACTCGTGAAGGGGAATCCTTGGATGAAGCTGAGGAGGATTCCCATCGGGACAGCTGGCACAACACAAGCAGATGCCGGTCTCATCAACCTGTCTGAATCACAATGATCACTTTTTCCCTTTAAAAGTGCTCATTGCACAATATGCAACCTAGCTAAGGAAAGAGTGCCAGTTAACAATAAAAATCAATTGAAGGCTTCCCTTCAGACCGGCACTGCCTCAGATTTTTTTTTTCCTGTAAGAACAGACTCCATTGGCTTTAAGCCATATGCCTTGTTGGTATCGGTGGCTAGGCTTACAGCTGAGGCACCTCCAACAAATTTTAGGGAGGTGGAGGAAATGGTGTGAGGGAATCAATTTGTGATCCGTCGAGTGCGACATCCCCCCCCCCCCCCGAGGTTAGACGGTCCTCCAAAAGGGTCCCCCCCAAGCTCAGTTCAGCAACAGATGGGGAAAGGGTGGCCACTAAACAACTTCCAACAGGCCTACACTAACCCAAGAAGACTGGCAACAGCTTACCACACCTGCTTGAGACCGAGAACAGACTGAATATATTAGGGGGAAGTACAGCTACTTGTTTTACAGCCAAAAGGTTTTGTCTCAGTCTCCACCTGCTGATCATGGTGAGCTATTACCATCAGTCTGGAGAGTTGATAAAGAACTAGATTTAAGCAACATGGTGCTCTACTGTATATCCTGCTATCTTATGTCATCTGTTACCTTGATGTCCAGTTAAGGAGATATAAAAGCTTCCTATAACTCATTTCACATACGCTACTGAATCACAATCTCATGACCCCCAAACCTTTTTCACATGCCCTAAAGTTAAGCAATAGAGTGCACTAGACGAACTAGTTCTCAACTGGTGAGTGTGGAATTGAATAGCCTCATAAAAAACCTGTAGGTGGTGACCAAATGAAGCTCCGGAGAATTTACAAATGAAACACCATGGTCTTTAATGCCCAACACAGATGCTCTTGGCTAGCTAATAGCTAAGAGAGAATACAGTTTATAATCTCAACATGGGTACCAAATACATTAAGCCTATGCACAGCCCTTAATGGCTTTGTTACACCACAGCTCTCAGAAGAAAGGTAGTGGGATGGGAATTGGGAACAGTTAAACATATTAAAAATACAACTCACCATAATTTTCTCTAGGACCGTTGTATTCGAAAACTTTTCCCTTTCGGAAGATTTTTAAAGTTGGGTAACTAGTGACATCAAACCTTCCTGCAATTTCGGTCTCAACAATAGCATCCACTTTAGCCAGAGGAATAGGTGGTGTACGCTTGCTTAGCTGCTGTGCTGCCTTTTCATACTCTGGAGCCAGCTTTTTGCAGTGGCCACACCTGCTCAGGAGAGAAAGAAGCAATTTTGCAGGTGACAGCAAGTTGGTCCATGTGTTTTTACCACTGGTTTCTGTAGGAGAGTGTTTAAATGCCAGCATTTGATTAAAGTGTTACATTACATTAGTGATTTCTATTCCGCCTTCACCTTGCGGTTCAAGGCGGATTACATAAGAATTGTTATGATCTTAAGATGTACATATTAAGAAGTATATGAGGAATAGTTTGAACATTTTCTAATTTGCTAAGGAGTAGATAGGTAACGCAGGAGGAGTTTGGAACATTATTGGTTTTATGAATTTTTTTTTGAAGAGTAGGGTTTTTGTTTCTTTTTTGAAAGTTTTGTTGCCACTCCAGAGTACAAAAGTCTCTCATGGATTCCAACTGGGTAATACTACAGCTTACTAGCTACTAATCTTGAGTTTATCTACCCTCCTGATATAAAGAATACAAAAAAAGGGCAAAATGAAACCTACGATTTAAAAAAAAAAAAAAAAAAAAAAAAATTGCTTTTTTGAGGAAAAAAATAAATAGGTTCTTAGCTGGCTAATCTTCTTTCTGTTAATATACACAGGAGTCTGTACGTTAAGAGATCAATCTGTGTTCGTGAACTGTTGCAAAAGGATGTCAATCATATCTTTCAGCTCCTCCTCTATTGTACCAAAGCAATCGATTTCCACTGTAACAGAAAAGAAGAGGGGCAATGAGAACTTCTCTAGAAATATCATACATTTCTATTCCGCTCTGTAACTCATGAAAACCAATAATTAGCATGAACTTGCAACATAGATGTATTAATGAACCAACATGTTGTGCGCAACTAATACAAGATGCTCTAAAGCTCAACAAACCCATTACTTTATAAGCAATTTAGTCATACATGTTCATCCAACTTACATGAGAAGAACTCCAGTTCCAGACTATACGGTTGTCTGAGGCAGAAAGCAGGCGAATTGCAAAGCCCACAGGGCAGGCCTTATAGACTTCAGTGTATTTTAACAAAAAGAAAGATTATCAAGGTAAGACTCTAATCTTTCATTCTATTACATAAACACAGGAGTCTATAAATTAGGTGACATACCAAAGTAGTATCAAATATCTACAGTGGGCCAGATGAGCCTGTCTGCAAAACCGCAGACCCAATTAAGAGGCATACTCTTGAGCTATCACATCCACTTTGTAGAACCTTGTAATGAATGGAAAGCAGACCAAGTAAGTGCTCTACAGATCTCACTGGGAGGAAATGCCCGGGACTTCGCCTATGACAACACCACACTTCTGGTCAAATAAGCTTTAAGAGAAATAGGTGGCTATTTGCCACAGCCAATATATGTTGACAAAATCGCCATGCAAATCCATCTGGCGATAGAAGCCTTGGAGGCTGGTCTGTTTCATTTTGACTGACTGGTTAGAACTAAAAGACGGTCAAAGCTGAGAATCATTGGTTGTTTTCTGGTAGTTGAGTAAAATTTCGTACATCCAACTTCTGCAATATCTTATCTTGCTTAGTTGAACTCGTAGGATGAAAAATAGGCAAACAAACCTCTTGGTTGACGTGAAAGGATGACACAACTTTTGGTAGAAAGGAAGGTGTTGTACACAGTAAAACCCCTGCCTATGTGATTCTGAGGAAGGGCTCTCTGCAGGAAAGAGCCTGTAATTCGATCCGTCTCATTGAGACTATTGCCACCAGAAATATTGTCTTCACTACGAAGGGACGCCTCTTGGAGATGCTCCAACAGCAGCTTAGAAAGGCCATTCACGATATTAAGATTCCAGGTCAGAAAAGGCAGGTACAACGGGGGCCGCAACCCGAGCACTCCCTTCAAAAACCAGGTTCCAAAAAAATAATAGAAACTGAACAGAGTAACACACCTCAGTTCGCTTGCAGAAGGAAAAACTGAAGAGGGCACTATATTCCACTGGTGAAGGAGGAGGAGCTGAAAGATGCGACTGACATCCTTCTGCAACATTTCATGAGCATGGATTGATCACCCTGTACAGACTCCTGTGTTTATGTAACAGAAAGATAACATGACTATAATGCATCATGAAATAAAGGATTAATTTTTAATTATGTAGCATGAGGCTGTATATTTCATGCTATGTTTAATTTTTTGGTAAATGAATTCCATTCATAAAGTCATGGGCATGATTTAAATCAAATCTGACTAGTGACCTGGATGATACACAATACTGCTGTCCTCTTACCAGGGGGCATAGAACTCCACCAGAATGATATCAGCACTGTTCACAACTTCATCAAAATTATCTTTGGTCAGCACTATCGTAGCTTCTGGTGGTGGAACCCAATCTGGTTGGGAAATCTCTTTTACCTTGTCTACAATGGCTGCAAAACAAAAACAAAAAACAATAATCAACTAGTGGAGTAAAAGAAAAACAAAAAGTCCCCAAGCTGTGAAACTAATGAAGGCGTTTTTAATTCAAGTTAAAGGAGAAAGGAATATTAAAAACAAAACAAACAAAAAATAACCCACAAACCTTCCTTTAGATTTAGGGTTTGTCACACCATGGATAACATGTTTTACCTATATATTGTTAGGTAGTTAGAAAATAGCAACATTTGTCAGCAAGACCAAGAACCTTATTTTCATTCCTCCATAGAGGAATAGAGGAACATTTACTTGACTTAAATTTCTATTCTATTCCACAGACTTCTATAACACTTCTACGTTCCTACTGAGGTCCCAAAGTGGTTTACAAAATGGAAGATTAGGTTTATACCTTTAATAATCTTCTTTTAGTACCTGGAGGATTCCATATCCTAGGTGTTCAATCCTAACCTGCAGTCCAGGTGTTGCAGAAATCCACATCTTTCCTGAACACATGCTCCACCCCCCTAGACTGAGAGTCAGCAAACAACCTTAGTTCAGTCCCAAAGCCAAACACATACCAGCAAATCCAGGACAAGGGATTACAAGGGAGAATCCCCATCAACACAAGTAAATCATGAACTAGCTTGCTCTGCAAAATATTAACAAGTGAGAAACAGGCACAAAGGCAACTCAGAAAAAACATTGAAGAACAATGCAGTACTGACCTGCTGTGTGCAGTGAGCACACTAAGAAAGGCCTTCGGTAATGTGTATACTCACAGAAACTCCCCACAGGATCTGCCAACTGGCTGGAAAAACTTCAAACCTGTAATGAGAATGACCAAGGCAGAACAGAACAAGCTACTCCATCAACTAAGTAAAGACAGAGAGGGAGGGTCGTATGGAATCCTCCAGGGACTAACAGAAAGAAGATTATCGAAGGTATAAACCTAATCTTCCATTCTGGTATGTCCCTTCCGGATTCCATACACTAGGTGACTTATCAAAGCCACAGTAGCTAGGGAAGGGCAAAAGAGCCTGCCCTCAAACCAGAGGTCCCGAAAAAATGTCATCAGAACGCGCTGCCACAACAACTCAGTAAAACCAGGCAAAAGTATGAAGAAAGGACCAAGAAACTGCCCTGCAAATTTCATCAGGATGAATCGCGATGAAACGCAGCCACACTTGTCATCAAATGCTGTAAACAAGATCGGTGGCTGCTTATCATAGGCGATGGAAGTCACAGAAAAGTCCATTCTAATCCATCGAATGATCGAGGACTTGACGCCGGCCTACCACGGTGAGGTGCAGCAGTGAGAACAAAAAGGTAATCAGACAGTCAGACAGCCTGAACTCTACTGTCCTTTCCAAATAAAGGAGCAAGACCCTCCTGACATTTAAATTGCAGAAGATGTGTGCTCCGAACCTGATGGATGAAATGTTGGCAACCTAACCTCCTGTTGACTTGGAAAGCCGAGACCACCTGCGGAACAAGGAAGGTACAATACAGAGAAAAACACCTGCGTCTGAAAACACAGAGAGAGTTCCCTGCATGAAAGAGCAGAAACTCTAAAATACCACTGTGCTGAGACAACGGAGGCCAGAAAAACCGCCTTTCAAAGAGGCCTTACCAAGGCCCTGTAAAACAATGTTAAGATTGCACGAAGGGAAAGGAAGACGCAAGAGGGGATGCAGACGAAGAACCCCCCTCATACACCTGGTCACATCTGAAAGAGCAGTAAGCGAACTAGCACTTCAGCATGCAAAGCCTGCAACCTGAACTTTCAGGAAGGCCACTGCCAGATTTCTGTCTAAACCACTGCCAGACTTCTGTCTAAACCAGGGATCTCAAAGTCCCTCCTTGAGAGCCGCAATCCAGTCGGGTTTTCAGGATTTCCCCAATGAATATGCATTGAAAGCAGTGCATGCACATAGATCTCATGCATATTCATTGGGGAAATCCTGAAAACCCGACTGGATTGCGGCCCTTAAGGAGGGACTTTGAGACCCCTGGTCTAAACCCTCCAAAAGGAAAGCCAGGACTACCTAAATAGGAGCCTTCTCAGGCTCTGCCCAATTTCTACCACTCCATTGTGAGAAAGCCTTACAGGCTTTCGCAGAAGAAGCCATAGTAGAGGGAACTTTAAGTGCAAATGTGTCGAGAAAACTACCTCCAAATAATCACTCAAGGCTGAGTGCTCAAGAGCCATGCCGTAAGACCAAAATGCCAAGAATTCTCTGTGGACACCGGTCCTGACTGAGAAGATATCTAAGAAAAAGGAGCTGGAGTCTCTCATCCCGCTAAAGATGTATGAGAACTGGTGTTGGACCCAACAAGGGATCAAGCAATACTGGACCTGTTACTTACCAATGGAGAAAGTGTCACAGAGGTCTCGGTGGGAGACACATTGGCCTCCAGTGACCACAACATGGTATGGTTCAATCTTAGGAAAGGTTTCACTAAATCTACTACACTTATCAAGGTTCTCAAATTCAAGGACACAAACTTCCAAGACATGGGTGACTTTGTTCACCAGGCACTACAAAGACAAGCAGAGACCGATAGCGTGGAAGAAATGTGGTCGACTTTGAAAGCCACCATACAGAAAGCGACAAACCGCTATGTTAAATTAGTAAGTAAACGGCGAAGGAACAATAAGCCGCAGTGGTTCACTGTGGAGATCTCAGACCTCATTAAAGAGAAGAAAAAAGCATTCATCTCTTACAAACAATCGGGGAAACAGGACTCTAGAGCAGAGTGCCGTCAAAACAGCAGTCAGGGAGGCTAAATTCCAAATGGAGGAGTCTCTAGCAAGGAACATCCAGAAGGGAGATAAGTCCTTCTTCAGGTATATCAGCGACAGAAGTAAAAACTCAGGCGGGATAGTACGTCTTAGGAAACCGGACAGAGACTATGTGGAAAAGGACTCGGAAAAGGCCCAACTGTTAAATGAATACTTCTGCTCAGTCTTCACCCGAGAAGCGCCGGGGCTCGGCCCTCAGCTACAGACAAAGGTTGACTCAGTTGACCCATTTAGTAATTTCGAGTTTACGCCCAGCAGTGTCTACAGTGAGCTGTCAAAGCTCAAGGTTAACAAGGCAATGGGGCCTTACAACCTACACCCCAGAGTGCTCAGGGAGTTGAGTGATATCTTGGTGGAGCTGCTGTCCACGCTCTTCAACCTCTCCCTCAGTACAGGTTGCGTCCCATTGGACTGGAAGACAGCTAACATCATTCCACTCCACAAGAAAGGCTCAAAGATGGAGGCAGCAAATTACAGACCAGTGAGTCTCACATCAATAGTGAGCAAACTAATGGAAACTCTAATCAAACGCCAATTGGATACGATCCTGAATGAGGAGAATCTACGGGATCCCCGTCAACATGGATTTACTAAGGGGAGATCCTGCCAATCCAACCTGATCAGCTTCTTTGACTGGGTGACGGGGAAGCTGGATGTTGGGGAGTCCCTGGACATCGTATACCTAGACTTTAGCAAAGCATTCGATAGCGTACCACACCGCAGGCTGCTGAGCAAGATGAGTTCTATAGGATTGGGCGACACATTGACGATATGGATTGGGAACTGCGTGGAGGTAGGCTTCAGAGGGTAGTGGTGAACGGCACCCCCTCCAAAATGACGGAGGTGATCAGTGGAGTGCCCCAGGGCTCGGTCTTGGGCCCGATCCTATTCAACATCTTTATAAGAGATTTGACAGAAGGGTTCCGAGGTAAAACAACATTATTCGCCGATGACACCAAACTAAGCAATGTAGTGGGCAAAAGCACAACGGACAAAAATTAAATGCCCGACAACATGATGCACGACCTACTTCTACTGGAGCGCTTGTCTAGGACCTGGCAACTCAGCTTCAATGCCAAAAAATGCAAAGTTATGCACCTGGGCAGCCAAAATCCATGCAAAACTTATACCCTTAATAGCGAGATCCTAACAAGAACGGTAGCAGAACGAGACTTAGGGGTGATCGTCAGTGAGGACATGAAGGTTGCCAATCAAGTGGAGCAAGCTTCATCCAAGGCAAGACAAATCATAGGTTGTATACGCAGGGGTTTCGTCAACCGTAAGCCTGAAGTCATTATGCCATTGTATAGATCCTTGGTGAGACCCCACCTGGAATACTGTGTGCAATTCTGGAGGCAGCATTATCGCAAGGATGTGCTGAGACTGGAGTCAGTTCAGAGAATGCCTACCAGGATGGTCTTGGGACTCAAGGATCTCCCGTACGAAGAATGGTTAGATAAACTATAGCTATACTCGCTCGAGGAGCGCAGAGAGAGGGGAGACATGATTGAGACGTTCAAGTATCTCACGGGCCGCATCGAAGCGGAGGAAGATATCTTCTTTTTCAAGGGTCCCACGGCAACAAGAGGGCATCCGTGGAAAATCAGGGGCGGGAAACTGCGCGGCGACACCAGGAAATTCTTTTTCACTGAAAGGGTGGTTGATCGCTGGAATAGTCTTCCACTTCAGGTGATTGAGGCCAGCAGCGTGTCTGATTTTAAGGCCAAATGGGATCGACACTTGGGATCTATTCACAGGGTAAAGGTAGGGGAGCGTAACTAGGGTGGGCAGACTGGATGGGCCGTGGCCCTTATCTGCCGTCTATTTCTATGTTTCTAATCAAGAGCCAGACACACCAGGCTGGGATGCGTCACTGTCCGGCAGAAGACCTGACCAGCCAGAGGCCACGGAGGGAACATTTTACAGCAGGGGTGCCCAATACGTTGATCGTGATCGACTGGTAGATTGGGAAGGCAACGCGAGTCGATCGCAGAGCCCATCCCAGGGCTCCGTGATAAGACTCGTGTTGTCGTCCGGCTGATCAGCCTTCCTCTTCCCGATGTCCCCCATCATCCTCCCTGCAGAAGCGTTGGACTGACCAGCATTTCGCTCCCTGATGTCAATTCTGACATTGGAGAGGAAGTTCTGGGCCAGCCAATTGCAACCTGCTGGCCCAGAACTCCTCTCCAACGCCAGAATTGATGTCGGGGAGTGGAATGCTGGTCAGCGCCAACACTTCTATAGGGAGAGCTTGGGGCAGCGGTGGCTTGAGAGCCTGTTCTCCGATAGCGGCGGCAAACCTAGTGGCTTAAAGGCCTGTTCCCCGATGGTGGCGACGGAAAACCTAGTGGCTTGGGGAGGACAGGCAGAAGGAAAGAAGGGGGGCAAGGAGACAAAGAAAGAAGGGAAACAGAATCTTAGTACTATGGGTTTGGTCTTTTCTGGTTTCCTTTCTGTAGTCTGCTTTTCGTCTGGAGTCGAGTTTAGAATTACATTTTATGACATTTTTGTGGTTATAATTGTATGTCATGTCTAAATCGGTCAAGTTATCCATTCTTTTTATTATTTTTTGTCTCCTCATCCAGTGGCAGACTGCCCCGGGTGCCCAGCCATAGGGGGGTACACAGCCAGCTGGATCTGGAACCTTCTGAGCTGCTCTAAATGGCACCTGCACCTCAGTGCGGCTGCCGTACTTATTCTGAAGCAGAGTCGGTAGCCGCACTGAAGTGCAGGAAGGTCCCACGATGACTGCGTTTGCCGCCTCTGCCCCTGAAAATGTGACGTCGGAAGGGGTGGACTGGCAGCTACAGTCATCGCAGAACCTTCCTGCAACTCCCTGCATTTGCCGGCCCACCCCCTCCGACGTCACTTACGTCTTGCGGAGGCAGAGGCAGCAGAAGCAGTTATCATGGGACCTTGCTGGTTTGGAGGGAGAAAAAGGGGGTCAGGGTGGTGGAGGGAGAAAAAGGGGCAGATGTTGATGGAATTGGTGTGCAGGGAAAGGATGCTGGATGGAAATGGGTTGGAGGGAAAGAAAGGGGCAGATGCTGATGGAAGTGGGGGGAGAGGAGAGAATGAAATGCCAGCCCATGGGGGAGAGGGAAGGGAAGAAGAGGAGAGAGATGCCAGACCATTGGTAGAGGGAAGGGAAGAAGATGGATGCCAGACCAATGGGGGTGAAGGGAGAGGCATAAAGTTTCTGGAAGGGAAATATAAGGAGAGAAGATGCCATATAGAAGGGGCAGAGAGAGGATAGACAGTGGATGAAAGAAGAGAGTGAAAAGACTATGAGGAAAGCAGAAACCAGAGAAGACAAGGTAGAAAAAAAAAATCTATTTATTTTTTTTCTTTAGGGGAGATGCATCGCTATTTCTGTGGTGTTGCATTGTATGCAGAGTCCAGGTTCTTGGTGGTTCAATTTAACTTTTGTCTATGTTTTTCTATTTTATCCCCCCTTTTTACAAAACTGTAGAGCGTTTAGCACCGGCCGTGGTGGTAATTGCTCAGAATTCTATGAGAGTCTGAGCTGTTACCACCATAGCTAAAAACCACATTACAGTTTTGTAAAAAGGGAGAGGGGTTAGTTTGTGATTATATATTCCATACTAGGCGAAGGTGTTCTGTGTGTTCGAAAGACATGGTTTTCTGTTAGGATTGATCTGTACTAATCTGGCTTGTTTAAATTTTACAATGGGTATATTGATGATGTACTGCTCACTGCAGTATGTAAGATGCTGCCTTTTCCTAGGTACACTCTTGTATGACACGTGGATTATTACTAAAAATCATGTTTTTCATACAGATGGGGGGGGGTGTCAAAAAATGATGTGCCCTGGGTGTCACATATGCTAGGTATTAGCAATAAAAACACAGATACATTGAAAAACCAATGTATGTAAACCAACGCTTTCAATCGTCGACTGCTGTATTGTTAGGACATTAAAAGATAATGTTTTGCTGGAACACAGTGGAGCAGGTGTCACCTCGCTGTTCAATCAAAAAGAAGGAAAAAGCCTCAGAAAAGGCCCTCCCACCGCCACAAAACGTGGAATTCAAGGTGGTTAGACGGTAACCTCACAGGCAAAACCTTCAAAAATGAATTGATGCGAGCAAAGAAACTTATGCTTCACATGTGTAATAATATAGATAGAGGAATAAAGCCACTTATCTTAAACTGATCGGCACACCTGTGCCGATCAGTTTAAGATAAGTGGCTTTATTCCTCTATCTATATTATTACACATGTGAAGCATAAAAGTTTCTTTGCTCGCATCAATTCATTTTTGAAGGTTTTGCCTGTGAGGTTACCGTCTAACCACCTTGAATTCCACGTTTTGTGGCGGTGGGAGGGCCTTTTCTGAGGCTTTTTCCTTCTTTTTGATTGAACAGCGAGGCGACACCTGCTCCACTGTGTTCCAGCAAAACATTATCTTTTAATGTCCTAACAATACAGCAGTCGACGATTGAAAGCGTTGGTTTACATATGCTAGGTATGCCACTGCCTTCATAGTTTATGTTTATATCTAATCCACAAGCCTGCTTTTAGGACCTAAAGGGTATGTATCCCCCCCCGATTCATGACAATTTCACTTCTCATGTTATCTTATCCATTCTTTTTATTATGCGACTACCCAGATAAGCATCATTCTTTGATGTAATTGGTCCTTGAAAACTAACGGCAACAGTGTTCTCCCCGGAATTGTTTCCAGCCTTGAAAAACATTTGCTACATTTAGTGTGCCAGAGTTAAAAAAGTTTGAGAGACGCTGCTCTATACCATTTGAAAGAGGGCAAATATCTAATTATTTACTTCTAGAATTGGATACTTCTTAAATTTAATAAAAATATTATGGCAAAAGTGTCAAACCTTAAAAAAGGAAGTCATATTGAGCATTGGAAAACAACTAATAATAATAGTACACATTTAGGGCTCCTTTTACTAAACTGCAATAGCGGTTTTAGCGCGCACAGAATTGCCGCACACGCTAGACGCTAACGCCAGCATTGAGCTGGCGTTAGTTCTAGCTGCGTAGAGTGGGTTTAGCACATGCAGCAATTCTGTGCGCGCTAAAAACGCTATCGCAGCTTAGTAAAAGGAATGGACTGCTGGGCAGGATGGACCCCTGGTCTGACCCAGCAGAGGCACTGCTTATGTTCTTATGAGCCCTTAATTTTCCCCACCATCAAATTTCCCTGTCCTTCATGCCACCTGGCTGGAAAAAATTTCTGGGGAGAACACTGCAATTGCCTATTGGATAACTGTCCACCGCCTATTATGAAATCAGCCCCTATCTCCTTCAAGGCTGAACTCTTTAATTGGGTTTCTTTATGCATGTGTACTGACAAGTCTCCAGCGGAACTTGGTCATATTTTTGCGACTCCTATTAAAAATTCTTAGGTGACCATTTCCTTGACTGCCAACTACAGACCTATTGCCAACATACCATTTTTTTCTTAAACTAATGAAAGGAATGGTTAACATTGATCTCATGAAATACTTAAGAGAAGTTCAACATCCCACACAACTCAGTCTGGTTTTCGTACAAATCATAGTACCGAAACAATTTTAGCTTCCATGATTGATCATCTTTTCCATTTGTTTTTCCTAGGAAAAAGCACATTGGTACTGCAGTTTGACCTGAGTAGTGCCTTTGACCTTGTTGATCATGATCATGCCTTGATTCCATTGTCATTTCTCGACAGGTACTAAATTGGTTTGTGGGTTTCCTTAAACCCCTCCCCCAAACCCCCCCCCCACACAAAAAAAACACAACACACGTATCTACCAAGTTTATAGTGAAGGAACTTTCTCCCAGGCTTGGTGTAATCCCTGTGGAATTCCACAGGGCTCTCCACTCCCCCCTTCCCTTTTCAATGTCAATATGGCATCATTGGAAAATGTTATCCAATTTAAAAATGAAATTTTATATTATATTATATTTTATATACATACCTACATGCACATTGAAATTTTATATATATAAAATTTCAATGTGTGTATGTATGTATGTCATCCATGTGTGTGTGTGTATATATATATATATATATATATATATATATATATATATATATATATATATATATATATATATATATATATATATATATATACATACATATACACTTATATACACACCTCACTGACTCAAGAGACAGAATAATTCATCTCATCTATCCTTACTAAGATAGAACAATGGACGACGCAATTTAAATTAAAACTGAATTCGGATAAAACCAAGTTCTTTTTGGCAAGTCCTAATAACATGATCACGAATACCTCCGAGATTAAATGAGTCAGACCACCCAATTAATTCTACCATCAAAATCCTGGGTGTCATCTTGGACCGAAGCTTGACTTTTGAAGATCACACTAATTCAAGTTTAAAAAATGTTTTCACTTTATGGAAACTTCATACTATTAAACACTATTTTGATTTCTTCTCTTTTCGACTACTGGTTCAATCTTTGATTTTGAGTATCTTAGTCTATAGCAATATCATATACTTGGGATCCTTTAAGAAAACCAAACGACTGAGAATCATACAGATTGGTGGTCTGTTTCATCTACGGTCTCAAGAAATCGGATCATGTAAGCCCATATTACAAAAAACTACACTGGCTGCCCGTGGAAGCAAGGGTTATTTTTAAGTTTGCTTGCCTTTGCTTCAAAACCATAGTAGGTTCATCCCTAATCTATCTATCCCATCATTTCAAATTTTCAGGCACAACTTGTACACATAGTGCCTACTTGTTCACCTTTCCATCCTTGAAGGGCTGTATCTACAAGAGATTCCTTGATAGAACACTATCATTCCAAGCAGGCAAATGGAAAGCAATGTTACTTACCGTAACAGTTGTTATTCAGGGACAGCAGGCAGCTATTCTCACTAGTGGGTGATGTCATCCGACAGAGCCCCGATATGGACGTCTCACAAGCATGTCTTGCTTGAAGAAACTCAGAAGTTTCGAGATGCCCGCACCGCGCATGCGCCAGTGCCTTCCCGCCCGATGGTCCGGGCGTATCTCCTCAGTTCAGGTAGCTAGCAGAGAAGCCAACCCAGGGGAGATGGGTGGGACGTGAGAATAGCTGCCTGCTGTCCCTGGATAACAACTGTTACGGTAAGTAACATTGCTTTATCCCAGGACAAACAGGCAGGTATTCTCACTAGTGGGTGACCTCCAAGCTCAATGGGATGGTGGGAGAGTTGGCAACTTAGGAGAATAAATTTTGTAACACTGTTTGGCCAAACCGTCCATCCCTTCTGGAGAAAGTATCCAGACAATAATGAGAGGTGAATGTATGAACCGAGGACCAAGTGGCAGCCCTACAAATCTCCTCAATTGGTGTCGATCTGAGGAAGGCTACCGAGGCTGCCATTGCTCTGACCTTGTGGGCTGTGACCTTACAGGGAAGGGGTAATCCAGCCTGGGCATAGCAGAAAGAGATACAAGCCGCCATCCAGTTCGAGATGGTGCGCTTCGATACAGGTCGTCCCAACTTGTTTGGATCAAGGAGACGAAAAGTTGAGGAGCAGTTCTGTGTGGTTTAGTGCGATCCAGGTAGAAAGCCAAATCACGTTTACAGTCCAGAGTATGAAGAGCTGATTCTCCAGGATGAGAATGAGGCTTTGGAAAAAACACTGGAAGTACAATAGATTGGTTGAGATGAAAGTCAGAGACCACCTTAGGCAGGAATTTCGGATGAGTGCGTAGGACCACCTTGTCATGATGGAATACAGGGAAAGGCGGATCCGCCACTAAGGCCTGAAGCTCACTGACCCTACGAGCAGACGTGAGGGCCACTAGAAAAACCACTTTCCAAGTGAGAAACTTTAGCGGAGCCTTGTTGAGAGGCTCAAAAGGAGGTTTCATAAGCTGAGAAAGGACAACGTTGAGATCCCAAACCACTGGAGGAGGTTTGAGAGGAGGATTGACATGGAAAAGTCCTTTCATAAATCTGGAAACCACAGGATGAGCAGAGAGAGGTTTCCCTTGGAGAGGCTGATGGAAAGCCGCAATAGCACTCAGGTGAACTCGTATAGAGGTAGACTTGAGACCAGACTGAGACAGGTATAGAAGATAGTCCAATACAGAAGATAGGGAGGCTCGTTGAGGCTCCTTAGAATTGGAAACACACCATGAAGAAAATCTAGTCCATTTTTGGGAGTAGCATTGACGGGTAGCAGGCTTCCTGGAAGCCTCCAAGACATCCATCACCGCCTGGGAAAACTGGTGAGGAGTTACGTTGCGAGGAACCAAGCTGTCAGGTGGAGAGACTGCAGGTTGGGATGAAGCAGAGATCCCTGATGCTGAGTAAGCAGTGAAGGAAACACTGGAAGAAGGAACGGCTCCCTGCTGCTGAGTTGAAGTAGAAGGGAGAACCAAGGTTGTCTGGGCCACCGAGGAGCGATCAGAATCATGGTGGCATGGTCGGACCTCAGCTTGACCAGAGTCTTTTGAATGAGAGGAAAAGGAGGAAACGCATACAGAAAGCGATTCCCCCAATCCAGCAGAAAAGCATCCGCCTCGAGACGATGAGGAGTGTAGATCCTGGAGCAGAATTGAGGCAGCTTGAAGTTGTGGGGAGCCGCAAAGAGGTCTATCTGAGGCGTCCCCCACTGCGCAAATATCTGATGAAGGGTCTCGGAATGGAGCGTCCATTCGTGAGGCTGGAGAAGACGACTCAGGTTGTCCGCAAAGACATTGTCTTTCCCCTGAATGTAGACAGCTTTTAGGAAGGCATTGTGGTGAACCGCCCAATCCCAGACTCTGAGAGCTTCCTGGCAGAGGGAGGCCAAGCACGTGCCCCCCTGCTTGTTGACATAATACATGGCAACCTGGTTGTCTGTGCGAATGAGGACTACCATGTCGTGAAGCAGATGTTGAAAAGCTTGAAGAGCATTGAAGATGGCTCTGAGCTCCAAGAGATTGATTTGATGGAGTCGGTCCGCACTGGTCCAGAATCCCTGAGTGCGAAGACCATCTAGATGAGCCCCCCAGGCATAGGTCGATGAATCGGTTGTGAGAACCTTCTGGTGGGGAGGAGTGTGAAACAGCAAACCTCTGGATAGATTCGAAGAGGTCATCCACCAAAGTAGAGACCGCCGAAGAGCAGGAGTGATGATGATGTGTCGAGTCAACGGATCTGACACCCGAGTCCATTGAGATGCCAGGGTCCACTGAGGAATACTGAGATGGAGTCTGGCAAACGGCGTCACATGAACTGTAGAGGCCATGTGGCCCAGGAGGACCATCATATGTCTCGCTGCGATGGACTGGCGAGAAGATACAGACTGGCAGAGATGAAGAAGAGCATCCATACGCTGAGGAGGAAGGAATGCTCTGAGACGAATGGTATCCAGGACCGCCCCGATGAAGGGGAGAGACTGGGTAGGCTGTAGATGAGATTTTGGAAAGTTGATCTCGAATCCCAAACTCTGCAGGAACAGAATCGTGGACATGGTCGCTGAGATTACCCCTGAGGCCGAGGGAGCCTTGATCAGCCAGTCGTCGAGGTAGGGAAATACCTGAAGACCCTGGTTCCGGAGTGCAGTGGCCACTACTACCAGACACTTTGTGAAGACTCTGGGGGACGAAGACAGGCCGAATGGAAGCACTCGATACTGCAGATGCAGATGTCCCACCCGAAATCTGAGGAATTTGCGAGAGGCCGGATGAATGGGAATGTGAGTGTAGGCCTCCTTGAGATCCAGAGAGCATAACCAGTCGTTCTGCTCGAGGAGGGGGTAGAGAGAAGCAAGGGTCAGCATGCGAAACCTCTCTTTGACCAGGAATTTTTTGAGGACCCTGAGGTCCAGAATGGGCCGGAGGTCGCCCATCTTCTTCGGAACAAGGAAGTACCGGGAGTAAAACCCCCGGTTGAGTTGGTCCACCGGGACCGGCTCGACGGCCCGAAGCCGGAGCAAAGCCTGAGCTTCCCGAAGAAGAAGGGCGGTCTGAGTTAAGTTGGAAGGATACTCTCTTGGAGGGTGGTCCGGAGGCACCCGATGGAATTGAAGAGAGTACCCCTCCCTGATGATGGTAAGGACCCAGAGGTCAGTGGTGATAGCCTCCCAGCGATGATAAAATTGATGGAGGCGCCCCCCGATGGGAAAAACTGAAGGAGGCAGAACGAGGTTGGTTATGCTCTCTAAGAGACAGTCAAAAAGGCTGAGGAGCCTTGGGGACAGTAGACGGCTGAGGCTTCTGCTGAGCTTTCGGTGGAGGCTGCCGCTTCGCTGGTTGCCTCGCAGGTGGAGCTTGCCTCGGTTGATAACACCGTTGATAAATCAAGGGCGGTCGAGAGGGTCGAGACTGCTGAGGCTTAGGCTTCGGTCGAAGAATGGACTGAAAGGACTTTTCATGATCAGACAATTTCTTCGTGACCGTCTCGATGGATTTGTCAAAAAGATCCGCCCCAGCACACGGAACGTTTGCCAGGCGATCCTGAAGATTCGGGTCCATATCAATGGTACGCAGCTAGGCCAAACGGCGCATCGCCATGGAGCAGGCAGCAGCCTGGGCCGAGAGCTCGAAGGCATCATAGGAAGATTGCATCAACTGAAGACGAAGCTGGGACAGCGAAACTACCACCTCCTCGAACTCAAAACGAGCCTGGGACTCGATGTAGGGCGTAAACTTCCGAAGTACAGGAAGAAAGAATTCCAAATAGGTAGCAAAGTGGAAATTATAATTGAGAACTCGGGACGCCATCATAGAATTCTGATAGATGCGTCGTCCAAACTTATCCATGGTTCTGCCCTCGCGGCCCGGAGGCACCGAAGCATACACCTGGGCTGGATGAGACCGCTTGAGAGAGGACTCGACCAGAAGGGACTGATGGGAAAGCTGAGGTCCCTCGAAGCCTTTATGATGCACCGTGCGGTATCGAGCATCCAATTTTCCAAGGACTGCAGGGATAGAGTAAGGAGACTCAAAACATCTCATGAAGGTCTGGTCGAGGAGCTTATGCAGAGGCAGGCGGAGGGACTCAGCTGGGGGATGAGGCAAGTGCATGGTATCGAGGTACTCCTTGGGGTATTGAGAACCAGAATCGAGGGTAATGTCCTGATCATCCACCATTTGTCTTAGAAAAGAGGAAAAAGACAGTTGGTCCGCCAGCGCCGGTCTTCGAGAAGGACTGGAAGAAGTCGAGGCCTCGGGCTCTACAGAGGCCTGCAAACAACAGGGTGAGTGAAAAACCTCGGGGTCCTCGAACTCCGGTCCCGGAGGAGGAGACCCAGCCGAAGCAGAGTACCCCAAACGAGGCAATTTCTTTTGAGGAGAGACGGTCGAGTGCCGAGAAGAATGCCTCTAAGAGTGCCTGGATCGATGCCCCTCTCGATGCCTGGAGGGGGATCGAGACCGTCGGTGAGTATGCTGGTCCCCAGAAGCCTCGAAAGAGCAGATAGGGCTCGAAGCCGTAGATCGGAGAGGCGGAAGATTCGATGCCTCTCGAGACGCCGCCCAGGCTTGATAAGGGGTTCGGAAGAACTCGTCCTGTTTCCTGCTGTGCCCAGGACTGGGAGGCCCCGAGGATGGATGCCACACCGTGTCATGGGGAGGGGTAATATGCTCCAAGGGAGGCAAGTCACTAAGGGAGGCCTTCCTCGAGGGAATAGGCTCCAAGGGAGGCATGTCACTAAAGGAGGCCTTCCTCGAGGGACCGGCCACCGACTGTCGCTCCTCCTCGCCGAGCAACGAGGTCATGCGGCGCGGAGGAGGAGGAGGGGGGCGGCCCGCCCCTCGGAATCGGAACTGGGAGGTCACCCTGGATCGTGGCAATCAGCCGGGGCCCCATGGTGGTCATGAGTTCCACAAACTGAGCCTCCAAGATGGACCGCAACGAAGCCGATATGGAAGGATCCGCACCAAAAGGGGGCCCTTCCGCACGGTCTCCGCGCTCTTTCGGTGCCGAGTGCTTTTGCTTGCCAGCCTTCGGCACTTTGAGCACCACCGGTGGAACTGCAGGGGTCGGTACCTGTTCACAGGAGATGGAGGGAGGCACCGGCGCCAAGGTCGAGGCCGAAACTGGTGTAAACGAAGCCAGTTTCAGAAGGCCCGAAGCAGCAGGTGAGGCAGAGGGCTTCGCAGATGAAGTCGAAGCACCAGTCGATGTCGAAGCCGCAGGATCCAATGCAGCCTCCATCTTGAACATCGACTCCCACAAAAAGCAGCGGCGCTTAAACGCCCGCGCTGTGAGAGTGGAGCAAAGCCGGCACGATTTCGGAGAGTGGTCTGGACCCAGACACTGCAGGCAGCGTCGATGCGGGTCCGTGAGTGAAATCGCGCGCTGGCACTTGCTACACTTTTTAAAACCGGTGATCGGCCGGGACATAGGCCGGAAAAGCTCCGCCGCAAGGTCGAAGGCGCGGGGCCCAAGCCACACGGCCGACCCGGTGTCGGAAGGAAAAATTTTTTTTTTTTAAAAAAAGAAAATCAAAGAAAGAAACAAACGCACGGCAAGAGCAAAAGAACTCAAATGCGGCGATGCAGAAGGCAAAAAAACGGGTTCAATTGGCGTAGAATTGAAGTAAACTTCTCAGCTCCGCGGAAGAAAAAGAACTGAGGAGACACGCCCGGACCATCGGGCGGGAAGGCACTGGCGTATGCGCGGTGCGGGCATCTCGAAATTTCTGAGTTTCTTCAAGCAAGACATGCTTGTGAGACGTCCGTATCGGGGCTCTGTCACCCACTAGTGAGAATACCTGCCTGCTTGTCCTGGGATAATAAATGTTTAACCAACTTTATCTCGAATGTACTCTTACCAAACTTTTAGAAGTCAATCAAAACTTATCTCTGACGAATTTCTCTGACTCCACTTCTGCCTTGATGTACTTCTAAAACACTTTCAGGAAAAATTTGATTAATCTTACCATGCTAATGTAATTTTGAAAGTTTTTTGTAATATTGCTGTCTGTATACAGTCTCTTCCTCTGTAAACCGCTCTGAACTGTTTGTGGTATGCGGTATATAAAAATAAAGTTATTAAATCAGAGCTCCCCAAACTTGACAATAGCCAGTAGGGCATCCCAATGGAAGTTGGCTGAACAGGGCCGGCAAGAGGATTGGGAGGGGGGGGAGAACTCACTCAAATAGAGTGTGTTAGGCTATATAGTTAGTTTGGGAGACTATGCATGCAGGATACCTGAAAGCAGCCTGGAGGAGGGGGGAGAAAAAAAAAAAAAGTCTCAATGCACCCACAAAGTCTCAGTGCACCACAAATCTCTTAAAGCAATCCCTGAGGCAGTTTATTTTATCAGTTGGTGATGTTCCATCTAATACATGCTTGCTCTGACAAAAGTTTATTCCTACTGTCTGTTTAGAATGTAAGTTCTTTTGAGCAGGGACTGTCTTCTTTATGGCTCTGTACAGTGCAGCATATGTCTGGTAGTGCTATAGAAATAGTTACAAAATACTGTAATTAAAAAGAAATACAAAACAAAACGTCTTTTGGATCAGGGAGAGTTTTTTAAAATAAGTAATTGTTAAAGATAGGCCTGTGCAGGGAAGGAAAGATTGTTGATTTATTTTGAAATCCTGTATTTTAAACTGATAGCTGGATAGTATTGGACTTGTTAGGAATATTATAAATGTAGTGCAGTACACATGTACATGTAAGCAATTAAATCACAATACTAAAAGAGGCTTTTTTAAACTAAAGCTTAGTGCGCTAAGTGCCTCAAAGCCCAAAGGTGCAAAACAGGTCAGGTAGCATTTGGTGCACTCTGAGCTTTAGTAAAAGAGCCCCAAAATGAAACTCTGAATACCTCCTTTTCCTTGAATGTAGGTGAACTGCACAAAATTTAATTAAGCAGCTTCGGCTAAACTGTTTCTGAGAAACTCGAGATGAAGCTATACACATTCAGGGCCAGCCTGAACACCAGGCAGACTAAGCTTCTGAAAGGGGTAGCAAAATAAGATTGGCAGCAATGAGTGTTTTGTAGACTTTCTGTCTTTCCAGCGCTACTCTGGAGGGATTAGGCAAAGGAAGTTGCTCAATACCTTTGAGGAATAGGTAGAAAAAGGGGAAATGCTGGACTTGGTGAGGGAAGAACTTGAACTACCGGTGTGGAGTGTGCATGATGCGCACATGGCAAAGTTTTGCCTATGGTTTATTCAATTTGATATACCGTATTTTCGCGGATATAACGCGCACCATTGTAAAACGCGCACAGGGGTATAGCGCGCAGAAATCACGATGATATGTACAAAAACTTTTCTATACCGCGCTCAGGCATATAACGCGCATGCTGCCCGACTCTCCTTTCGCCCGCCCTGACTTTCCGTGCGCTGTCCCGACTCTCCGTTCACCCCCCCTGACTTCCGTGCACTGCCCTGACTTTCCGTGCGCTGTCCCGACTCTCCGTTCACCCCCCCTGACTTTCCGTGCACTGTCCTCCCTTGAAGTCCTGTCCCCCCTTGAAGGTCTGTCCCCATCCTGAAAGCCTGATGCCCCCCCCGACGTCCGATACACCCCCCCCCCCGGCAGGACCACTCGCACCCTCACCCCGAAGGACCGCCGACTCCCCAACAATATCGGGCCAGGAGGGAGCCCAAACCCTCCTGGCCACGGCGACCCACTAACCCCACCCCGCACTACATTACGGGCAGGAGGGATCCCAGGCCCTCCTGCCCTCGACGAAAACCCCCTCCCCTCAACGACCGCCCCCCCCCCAAGAACCTCCGCCCGTCCCCCAGCCGACCCGCGACCCCCCTGGCCGACCCCCACGACACCCCCACCCGCCTTCCCCGTACCTTTGTGTAGTTGGGCCAGAAGGGAGCCCAAACCCTCCTGGCCACGGCGACCCCCTAACCCCACCCCGCACTACATTACGGGCAGGAGGGATCCCAGGCCCTCCTGCCCTCGACGCAAACCCCCCTCCCCCCCAGCCGACCCGCGACCCCCCTGGCCGACCCCCACGACCCCCCCACCCCCCTTCCCCGTACCTTTGGAAGTTGGCCGGACAGACGGGAGCCAAACCCGCCTGTCCGGCAGGCAGCCAACGAAGGAATGAGGCCGGATTGGCCCATCCGTCCTAAAGCTCCGCCTACTGGTGGGGCCTAAGGCGCGTGGGCCAATCAGAATAGGCCCTGGAGCCTTAGGTCCCACCTGGGGGCGCGGCCTGAGGCACATGGGCCAAACCCGACCATGTGTCTCAGGCCGCGCCCCCAGGTGGGACCTAAGGCTCCAGGGCCTATTCTGATTGGCCCACGCGCCTTAGGCCCCACCAGTAGGCGGAGCTTTAGGACGGATGGGCCAATCCGGCCTCATTCCTTCGTTGGCTGCCTGCCGGACAGGCGGGTTTGGCTCCCGTCTGTCCGGCCAACTTCCAAAGGTACGGGGAAGGGGGTGGGGGGGTCAGCCAGGGGGGTCGCGGGTCGGCTGGGGGGGAGGGGGGTTTGCGTCGAGGGCAGGAGGGCCTGGGATCCCTCCTGCCCGTAATGTAGTGCGGGGTGGGGTTAGGGGGTCGCCATGGCCAGGAGGGTTTGGGCTCCCTTCTGGCCCAACTACACAAAGGTACGGGGAAGGCGGGTGGGGGTGTCGTGGGGGTCGGCCAGGGGGGTCGCGGGTCGGCTGGGGGACGGGCGGAGGTTCTTGGGGGGGGGGGCGGTCGTTGGGGGGAGGGGGTTTGCGTCGAGGGCAGGAGGGCCTGGGATCCCTCCTGCCCGTAATGTAGTGCGGGGTGGGGTTAGTGGGTCGCCGTGGCCAGGAGGGTTTGGGCTCCCTCCTGGCCCGATATTGTTGGGGAGTCGGCGGTCCTTCGGGGTGAGGGTGCGAGTGGTCCTGCCGGGGGGGGAATGTATCGGACGTCGGGGAGTCGGCCGGGCAAGAGGGCTTGGGCTCCCTCTTGCTCCGATCGTGGATGCGGGTGCGGGTGGGAGCGCGTGCGAGCGGTCGTTCGGGGTGGGGGTGCGAGCGGTCCTGCTGGGGGGGTGAATCGGGCGGGGTGGGAACTATGTTTAAAAACTTTTCTATACCGCGCTCAGGCATATAACGCGCGAGGGGTATGCGCGGTACGTAAAATCACGTATAACGCGCGCGTTATATCCGCGAAAATACGGTACCCCTCTTATACATAAGAGCAAAGCAGTTTACAATATAAAATAAAAAATTAGTACAGAATAGAAAACGGTCTTCACACCCTCAAAACATACCCACCCAACTACCCAAATAGCACTGGGGTATTCAACCTTGGTCATCAAGGGCTGCAAACCAGTTACATTTTCAGGATTTCCCCCAATTAATATGCATGAGCTCTATTTGCAAGCACTGCCATGCATATTCATTGTGGAAATCCTCAAAACTCAACTGGGTGAGGCCCATTATTTTTTAAAAGCAGCTTCAGCTGAAGAGCCTTTGATGAAAAAAAAAGAAAAGAAAAGATACATTACTAAAAAAACAAACAATTTTACCAGTACTTCAGCACATGAGAAAGTCATTTTTCTTCCCTCACTTTCTCTGAATATACCAAGTTTGGCACTATTGGATGGCATGATGCAACACTACAGGAAAGATCACTTTTGTTCTTTTCAAAGAGAGGGGCAAGATAAATGTAACCTAAACTCTGGTTTCTATCTGATCTTGCTTCCTTGTATAAATCCTAACTCCAAGCAGTGGGCAATGCCACTCTTACCTTTCTCAGTCCGTGATTCATCATAATCTATTGCCTGCCCTTTCTTTAGAATTTTGATGGTCGGGTAGCCATTGATACCAAAACGGCCAGCAAGGCTTGTTGCCACTGTGGCATCGATTTTGGCAACCGGGATAGGAGGATCATTCTCCTTTAGAGTCTTGGCAATTTTTTCATATTCTGTTGCAAATTGCTTGCAATGCCCACACCTGTGATGAAGTAAAGTATCTAGTTCAAACAGGAGTCATAAAATAAAACTTACACATTAAGATAACCTGTGCTCTAATCAAGAGTAACTTATTACCCATGCAACCACTTTTCCATTTACATTAGCCTCACGAGAAGCAATTAATCTCCCCCCAAAAAATAAAAAATATTAACACTAAACATTCAAATTTTCAAACACTGACAATTCTACAATTCTAGGTTTAAAAAAAACAACAAAAAAAACTAACTTGGTCAGATGGGAGATTACATCAAAGAAATGTTGTCTGGAATGGGAACATCTGGAAGTAGTAGGAAAGCAGTGGGCAAAACTGAAGGGAGCTATTGTAAGGACAGTAAGCAAAAGAAAGCTGCTTTGGTTCTCAAAAGTAGTAGCTGAGAAGGTAAGGGGGGAAAAAATAGATTAGCTTTCATAAACTACAAAAAGATCAGAGAGGAAGAAGACAGGCTAAAATTGCTTTTCCGACTACTCAACCTTTTCCAGCTAAGACACAAATGGAATTAAAAAGAGCCGACACAGTAAAATGGGGGTGGGGGGGCAGACAGACTTTTTAGATATACAGTAACACCTTGGTTTACGAGCATAATTCATTCCGAAAACATGCTTGTAATCCAAAACACTCGTAAATCAAAGTGAATTTCCCCATAAGAAATAATGGAAGCTCACATGATTCTTTCCACAACCCAAAAACTTTAATGCAAATACTGCATGTACTTGTATTGCAAGACTTTGCTTGTTTAGAACAGTCACTACACTCTTGCAGCGTCAGAGAGAATAACCATCAGTTCAGTTCTGATGTTGTGATGTGTGTATACTGTATGTACTTGTATTGCAAGACATTGCTTGTATATCAAGTTAAGATATAATAAAATGTTTTGCTTGTCTTGCAAAATGCTTGCATACCAAGGTTTTACTGTATTAGTGATAGGAAGAAGTGCAAAAGTGACATTTGTGAGACTCAAAAGGTGAAGGGGAGAAATATGTAGAAGCTGATAAAGATAAGGCTGAATTGCTTAAAATAGATTAGGTTCTTACCTTGCTAATATCTTTTCTAATAGATAGCTGTGTCATTCTGGATGATCGGGTTATATCCCAGTGCTTGTGAGCCCTGCAGAAAGAATCCACTCTGGATTTTTTTAAAATCCCTCCTACTTTAGAGGGTTCTGCTGTCCCCAACAGTTAGTTCCAGAGTAGGCAATAGCACCTTCTAGAAACAGATGTGAAGGAGGGGTACAGGGAAACTCTCTGAAGAACAAGTATTATAATTTCAGAGCAGATTATAACACTCAAAACAATCAAGTCAAACAGAAACATTAATGGGGCCCAAAGTGTCATAGCAATAGACTACTTTTCATACCCTTAATGCTGACTAGCATTCAACTTGCAGGTTTAGATAAACATTATGAGTGAGACAATAGGCAGGCACAGGAAATAAATGACAGGGTAGGGTCCAGAATGACACCAATCTACTAGAAAATATATCATAGCAAGGTAACAACCTAATCTCTTTTTCTAGTGCAATAGGTGTGCCATTCTGAACGAGTGAGACATACAAAAGCAGTCCCAGAAATCTAGGGCGGGACTACTGCACCAGCTCATAACAAAAGGACCCAAAGGCAGAATACTCCCTTGCCGTCACATCCACTCTTTAAAACTTGGCAAATGTATGTAGAGTAGACCAAGTCATTGCCCAACAAATCTCCTCAGGGGAGATCGCCCGAGCTTCTGCCCATGACTAAGCCACACTTCTAGTTGAATGTGCCTTTATGGAAACAGGGAACTGGCAATCATGTCCTTGGAAGTCTGTGTACGGTGCCTAGCTGGATTTGTCAGCACAAAAAGATTGTCAGATAGCCTGAACTCTGTGGTGACCTTGAGATAAATCAGAGAAACATCCTTTTAATATACAACTTCTTCAGAACCTGGTCCTTTTTCTTAGCCTCTATGCCTGGATGCCTGGAATGCTGGCAATCTGACTTCCTGATTGCCATGGAACACCAAAACCACCTTTGGAAGAAAGGAAGGAACTGTGCGCAAAGACTCCAGCTTCAATAAATTTAAATAAAGGTTCTGCAAGAAAAAACCTGCAACTCTGAAACCCTTCTTGATGAGATAATGGGTGGCAAGTCAAATGCATGTAAAGCAAATGCATGCTGACAATTGCGCCCAGACATTTCAGCGTAATGACAATTTAGCACATGACGATGACTATGAACTGAGGTAATGGCCATCAGAAAAGCTTGTTTTGGGCATCAGATCCATAAAAAGACACTTCCTTCAGCAGCTTATATGGAGCTTGGCAAAGCCCCTGCAAAACCACGTTAAGATCCCAAGAAAGATGACTGAGGTTTTACCGGGGGCCTGATACGCAGTGCTCCCTTTAGGAATCTAGCTATATCCGGATGAGACGCCAACATAGTCTTTTTGCACTAGGGAATTGAACCTTGAAACAAGAGATTCATATGCAGCGGTAGACTGAACTCTGTCTCTTTGCAGGCATTCCAAGTCCCCATACCATGGCTGACGTCCAATCCAGAGCCACTAGGATCATCTGTCTGGGATGAAACATTACCCGATGGATGACTTGGCCTATCATGAAGGAATCACGTACATCAAACCTTGCGTTGGCCAATGCTGGACCACAACATTCAAACCTTTGCCTCCTGATTCAGCTCTTTGGCTGACCCCCCCCAACCACCTCCCCCCCCAAAAAAAAACAAACCAAACAAGAGGCACTTTGTTATCCACCGACACCATGAGATCATCGGCCCCCCCCACACCACGGTCTCATACTATGGAGTCAAATGCCTTCTAGGACAGTGACCATTTCCCTAGGTCTTCCTGCTGAGATAGTTTGCTTGCACATTGTCTACTTCCACTACATGTGCCGCTAATATCACTTGCAGGATTTCTGCCCATCTGAACATCAGCTTGGCCTCCAGGCTCAGTGGAGCACTTTTGGTGCCTCTCTGATGATTGACACAAGCCACTGCTGTAGCTTTGGCTGAGAACACCCTAATTGCTTTGCCTTCCAGGTGTTTTAGCTCCAAGTGGTTTATGGACCACTTCTTCTACGAGAGTCCATCGGCCCTGGACTACATGCCCATAACAATGTCCTCTCTAGTCATATAGACTGGCTCAGTAGTGGCATGCCTCTTGTCTTAGAGACTAGTCTCAGCCACCAACGTAAGCTCCGCTGAGCCTCCATCATCCATTCCAGTGGCTTCTGGAATGAATCAGTCTGTGAAGACCAGTGGGACATTAGAGCATGCTGGAGGAAATGCATATGAGGCATCGCCCAAGAGACTTTCTACGGTCACTATCATGGAACCTAGTATCTGGAGATAGTGAAACACTGGTAGGCACTGGCATTGTCAAGAAGTCAGAGATCTGTTTCACAAGCTTCTGTTTGCATGGCTTGGGAAGAAAGACCCAGCTTTTCACTGTGTCGAAGCATATTCTCAAGTACTCCAGTTGTTGAACCAGCTCTAAATGACTTTTGCGGAAGTTGATGATCTAACCCAGGTCCTACAACAAATGGACTACTTGAGTCACTGCACATTCTCCTTCCATTTTGGACAGCCAATCGTCCAAGTAGATATGCACTTAAATTCCCTTCTTTCAGAGATGGGCCACTGCCACCAACATTACCTTGGTGAAAGTTTGCAGCACCGTTGCAAGCCCAAATGAAAGGGCAGAGAACTAAGTGTCTTCCCAGCATATGGAATCTCAAGAAATCTCCTGTGAGTTGGATAATTGGAATATAGAGGTAGGCTTCTGTCAAATCCAAGGATGCCAGAAACTTCCCTTGAGTGATCACTGCAATGACTGACCAAAAAAAGTCTCCATGTAGAAGCGCATCACCTTTGAGATCACATTGACTGACTTCAGATCCAGGAGTGGTCTCCACTCAGTCTTTTTTGGGCACTATGAAGTATACAGAGTATCTGCCCAATTCTGCAGGCAGAATGGGCTATATTGCTCAAATGGCTAGTAGCCTGTCCACCATTGCTTAGACTTTGACCACTTCTTCTGGTCATCTAGCTGATGAATCTACAAAATGATCTGACAGATTATGTCGGGTTATGTCTGAGCTGATATGTGACCATGTCTCCTAGAATTCAGTTAGCCCTCTTCCTATCTGTGGGAGTTTGGCTATAGTCCTGGCCGTATTGGGACTTCTTGGAGGCTGTGGAAGAGCATGGTCCGGAGAACTAGGTACATCTAGAAGTTACAGTACCTTTGTCTGGAACCCTGCACCGCTCTCTAGGTGGAGAATCCTACAGAGTACTGATGAAGGCGTCTGGGCCCATGAAAATTATTCCACGTAGACCCTTGAGAGTTCCGAGGTCTACGGTATGGAAGTATCTTAGGACGACAATCAGCCATACTGGCCATAAGATAATCCAAACTCTTTCAAAAAGCATTTGCCCCTTAAAAGGGAGTCTGTCTAAGGAGGCTTTAGAGGCAGAATATCCCACCCTTTGTCTGATCCAAAACATTCTGCGGGTAGAAATGGAATAAGCTGAGACTTTGATCAAGACTAAATGTCAAACAGGGCATCAGTCACATAGTCAATCCCTTCCACGACTATTTAAAGGGACACCTCATCGTTCCTGCCTATGGTATGACATTCTCTGGAATGACAGGCAGGCACATGCCACAAAAGAGGCCACTGAGGCTGCCTTAAATTTCTGATGTTTGAGGACAACATCCACTCTGTGGTCCTGTGCAACATTCAAGACTATACCCTCCTCACTAGGAGGCAAGTCTACTTGGTAACCTGAGCAACCAGTACCTTAGGCTGGACAAATAACTAATGAAATTCAGGAGCCATGGATACAGCCTTGTCATTGTCTTATCTCCTATTAAAGAGCTCTCCAGGACCTCTTAATGGTCCATAATTAGGGCAGCTAAGATCCACATGTGACGGAAAAAATGAAGTGTGTGCCTGGAAAGCACTCAAATTGAGCACTGCACCACCACAGTCTGCAGAGCCTCCAAGCTTAACTCAAGCAGTGACTCTGGGATAAGCTCCAGCAATGCCATCACTTTAAATAGGCAGTATCTTGTCGGGTCTTCCCCTTGCTCAAGGGGGGGGGGGGGGGGACTACAGTCTACTGGCCTCCAGTCTGTTTATAAACCAGAATCCCCCCAGAAGAGACGATTCACTCTGAGACAGTAAAGGCATAGAATCAGACTTCCAGTCCCCCCAGTCAGTCCTTTTTAGACTGTTCCTGGCTTCTGCTCAGAAATTTCTGCTAAAGCATACGCACTTGGAGAGAACATATCCCCTTGCACAGACAGCATTGCCCCTTGACTACTATGGAAGGCACCCAACAGTTTAAATAAGCTTTCCACAATAGACTTGATAAAATCCAGCCCTCACCTAGCAATTTCCTGGGCTTGCCTGTGCTTTATCCCAAAAAAACAAAAAACCAGCCCGGGGAACTCCCTCTAAAGAGTCAAAAAAAATTCTGTGAAAGGGTTCTTGGAGGTGGTGAACCCTGGTTACAGCTCCCAGCAGCTCTTAAAAACACCAAAATACCCCCCAAACACAATTTTCCCATTAATTACAATAGGCAAGGATGCTATTGGTGCCCCCAAAGATGCTATTGATGCCTAACAGCTGTGCTCAAGCTCCTGACTGAGTCAAGTAAGTAAGCAAATGCTGAGGGCCCAGAACTCTGATCTCCACAAATATTCAGCAGGCTGGCTGAATACACAAAGGATACACCTGCAAGCTGCAGAAAGAATCTAGTCTTACCCAAGCAGGCATAATTGATCCTGGAACCACGAGCAACAAGACTGCAAAAACACATCATAAAAATAAAGGGAGATGATCAGAATGACAGCTTCATGCTCACCTGCCGAAGGAAGAACTGAAGAGGGCAGCAAAGACAAGAGAGGAGCTGAAAAGCTGTGATTGACATCTTCTGTAGAATGCTTGCGAGCAGACATACCTTACAGTTCAGCTACTCCAATATCTGCTAGTAAGAAGGGAAAACATCTACTTGCTCCTTTTGGATCACTATTAATTGCTACAGACAGTGTGATGCTTTTGATAGATGCCTTCTCTACTCCAACCTCCATAGATAAAATCAAAAGGACTTCCCAAAAAACATGCAATGTGTAGCTAAAGTCTTCAAATCCCCTGACGGTTTCACTGAATCATTTGTACCAAATATATCTGCAAACCTGTAGGTATAGTCTAGTATCCTCAAACCTCCTTCCTGCTCTTGCCCTTCAACTAGCAGGAGCTTGCTTCCACCAACTACCTCCCCCTATAGCTAAAAAAAATGCATGTATCTAAACAGGTTCTTACATGGAAAGGGAAAGTACCAGATCACCATAGATCTTATTAATGAGCGACTCCTAGAATATAGAGCTAGAACATAGAGACAATGTTTTAAGCAAGGTCAAGGCATTTGTATACAATGAGGACAAAAATCACACACAAAACTTAGCAGTATTTTATACCTACCAGGGGGCATAGAATTCTAACAATACAGTGTCTTTGTCAGCAGTAAAAGTTTCAAAATTTGTGTCGGTCAATATTAAAACACCGTTGTCTTCCTTTACTTCAGTATCCTCCTCCTTTTCTTCCTCCTCCTCATCGTCGTCTTCCTCTTCTACATCTACAGCTTCTTCCTCTGGAAGAGATTCTAAAATATAAATGGAAGAGGAACAGAGTGGCAACTGATCATACAGAGCATTAAGGCAACAATTACTTACACAAGACCATTTATTTTTCTCATTACAAAGAAAATTTACAATATGCCTCCCCCTAAGGTGCTTTTACTTTAAAGCCAATACAAAAAAGTGGCAGAGATTCATAAGGTAAAAAAATACCCCAAAACAAAACCCTAGCCAGATGTAAGAATGGTTTAAGCCCACCTGGTTTGCCTGCTATTTTGTCACAAGACTTACTAGCTTTGTCTCTGCCCTTATTCTGCTACCACAGTTTATTGTATTCATGCTTTGCAAGCTTGAACTCTGCCAAACATTTTAGACTGACTGAAAGTCTATTCCAGGAGTCTCAATGTTACTTCTTTTATGTTCCTACACTTCAGTTTCACATAATGACCACCTGAAGGTTTGGAAGCAAGAGAGAAAAAGAATGAGAATATATAGTAGACTCTCAATTAACCGGCACCCGTAGGGATTGATAGATGCCAGATAAATGTAGTTTCTGGTTGCTTGAGAGTTACTATTAAAAATAGGTCTAATACTATACCCCATATTATATAATCTGTTCCAGACAAACTACCAGACATGTGGTAGGCAAAGCATGGGTGTACTCAGGTGTCACATGCCAAGTTTACACTTAAATTTCTGCCAGAAATTGATTTTATTTTCATTTTTATTTAAAAGTATTACAGCATTTCTTCAATTTTGGTGGGTTGCTGAGAGTTCTGGTTGCTTGACTTCTAGTTAACAGATAGTCTACTGTATTTAATTCTATGTCCGCAAGATGCTTCGGTATAATATAGTCCATGCCCTTTTTCAAATCACCTCTACCTTAACAATATTCTTCTCAAGCTATAGTCTCTGAAGGAAACAATCCTTGAGGTAGGGTCTCTTCAGGAAGGTAATATTGCTGTTGATATACCTAATGGTTAGAGTAGTAGGCTGAGAACTAGGGATAAAGGGTTAAAATCTGCTAAATTCTCCTTGTGGTCATGGGCAGAATCACTTAAGCCTTCACTGTCTCAGAAAAAAATTCTTAAAAATTATGAGCAGAAAAATTACTTATAGTAACTGAATATAACGTACCTTGAAATATTACTGAAAAGGTCCAAGCTAAAATAAAATCCCTTTCTTCACCTCTCTCAACAGCTTTGACTGGCTATTTTGCAGGGCTATGAGGTTGGTACATAAAACCTTTCACTATAACTCCTTTATTTATGGTATCTCCAACTCCAACTATATAGGTGCTGTACTACATGGCTTCTTGGGATTTTGGTTTATGTTTATAATTTTTGGGTAGGTACAGTAGACTTATTGGCACTCATGGGGATTGGTAGATGCCAGATTAAATGTAGTTTCTGGTTGCTTGAGAGTTAATGTCTCCCTTCCCACTTCATCTTGCTGGTCTGAGTCACTCTCTATCAACCCCCTACCCTCACTCGCAGGTTCAGCATTGGTTCCTCTCTTTCCACCCTCCTTTATGGTCTGGGTCATTTTCTCTAACCCCCCCCCCCTTCCTAGTTTTAGTATTCATCATCTCCCTTCCCCCTGCAGGTCCTTCCCTCACATACACTTTTGGTCCACCATCCCTAATCCCCTCCCACGCGAGTACAGCCAGTATCCTGTGCTCTCCCGAAGCAGCAGCACTGTAAGCAGGCAACTCTGTAGTCAACCCTGGCTGCTGCTGCTGCTTCTTCTTGAAGGGCTGGAGGGAAGGGAGGGGTTGTCTGGTCAGGACTGGCTGCCGCTGCTGCTTTGATGGCAGGATGAATTTTTTTTTGCTGGTTGGTTGAGTACTGGTTAACTGGGATTCTACTGCATTATGGATTTGACATTTGTGTGCAACAGAAGTATTTTGTTAGCATGATTTTTCAATGCAGTTGTCTCAATAGTGGAGAGGATATTTGTGAGGAGGAGGGGAAGATAGGGCTTTTATTGATTCTTGTTCTGTATTTGTGATTTATAAAATGATAGTTGTACAGAATATTGTTTTTTTACACTTTAATAAAATTATTTCAATATAAAATCAAGGCTTGTGCATATGGGATCAGACAGCATTCGCAGGGATGGGGAATTGATGGGGACAAACTTTGTCCCTGTGTCATTCTCTAGGTGCCACTTTCACTATCATAAAATATACTACATTTTGTAATCAAAGAGCTTGATATCAAAATAATCAAATTAGTAGTCTTGTATTCCACCATTTTTCAGTTCAAATTCAGAGCGGACTAAAAGAACCACCCTAAATTAAAAGGAGCATAAGAACATAAGAATAGTCTTACTGGGTCAGACCAATGGTCCATTAAGCCCAGCAGCCTGTTCTCATGGTGGCCAATCCAGGTCACCAGTACCTGGTAAAAACCCAGAGTAGCAACACCAGGCAGTGGCTTACTTCATGTCTTTCTCAACAACAGACTATGGACTTTTCCTCTAGGAAATTGTCCAAACCTTTCTTAAAACCAGCTACGCTATCTGCTCTTACCACAAACTCTGGCAATGCATTCCAGAGCTTAACTATTTGTTGAGTGAAAAAATATTTCTTCCTATTGGTTTTAAAAGTATTTCCCTGTAACTTAATTGAGTGTCCTAATCCTTAAAATCGATCCACTTGTACCCATTCTACTCCAATCAGAATTTTGTAGACTTCAATCATATCTCCCCTCAGCTGTCTCTTTTCCAAGATGAAGAGCCATAACCTTTTTAGTCTTTCCTCATACGAGAGGAGTCCTATCCCTTTTATTATCTTGGTCACTCTTTGAACCTTTTCTAGTGCCGCTATATCTTTCTTGAGGTAAGGAGACTAGAACTGAATATGATACTCCAAGTGAGGCCACACCATGAAGCGGTAGAGGCATTATAAACATTCTTACCCCCTCTTTTACAAAGGTGCGCTAAGCTTTTTAGCGTTCATGGTTAGCACACACGCTGATTTAGTGCATGTTAAATCTGCGTTAAAGTGCTTAACATGCCTTTGTAAAAGAGGGCCTTAGTCTTGTTAACCAAACTTTTAAAAAATAATTCCTAGCAACTTGTTTGTTTTTTTTTTGGCTGCTGACATACATTAGGTGGAAAGTTTCATCGTATTGTCTATAATGATACCTAGATCTTTCTCTTGGAGGGCTGCAGGACTAATGAAGGAGGGAGGGGTTTGATAAGGATTTGCTTGGACTGCTAGACCGGCTGGAGCTGAAGGGAAGGGAGACAGTTACTGGATCTGGTCTGGGGATTGGGGGGAGAAGGGAAATAGGTACTGGGCTCATGTGGTGGGCGGAGTGGAGCTGGAGGAAAGGGAGATGTGTCAGACCCACACTTGGGCGCTGAAGGGAGAGGCTAGAGGCAAGAGAAAGAGGTGCAGGACCTGCAGGGAGGAAGAGAAGGAAAGGGAAAAGCTGAGCAATGGGGATGAAGGAAGAGTGAGTGAAATATTGAAACCTTCAAGATCATGAAGGGCATAGAAAAAATAGACAGGGACAGATTTTTCAAATTAAGGGGATCAATAAGTACAAGGGGGCACTCGGAGAAATTGAAAGGGGAGAGGTTTAGAACAAACGCCAGGAAGTTTTTTTCACACAGAGGGTGGTGGATACATGGAACGCGCTACCAGAGGATGCGATAAACAGGAGCACACTACAGGGGTTCAAAGAAGCTTTGGATAGGTACTGGAAGACAAAGGGATTGAGGGGTACAGATAAGAGTAGAGGTAGATTATAGGGATGGGATTAGAGGTAAGTTACAAAATTAATCAGGGACCACTGTTCAGGCACTAGGCCTGATGGGCCGCCGCGGGAGCGGACCGCTGAGCAAGATGGACCTCTGGTCTGACTCAGCGGGGGCAACTTCTTATGTTCTTAAGAGAGGAAAGAGAGTGTGTGAAAAGCCATTGGTGTTGGGGAGTAAGAGAAGGGAGAAGCTGGACACAGGTATATATACACAAAGAGGGGAGATGGTAGGCATGGATGGGAGCATAGAACAGGGACCAAAAGGGGAATGCTGCATAGGGTGGTATATGGACACAGAGGAGTAATGCTAGACATGGGAGGGTATATGGACAAGTCTTCTTTCATCTGCATGAAAGCATTCAGTATTATCAGAACATAAACACAAATGTAACCATTATATTTGTCAACTTCAAATTTCAAATGTAAAGCTTGACACCTTAAATTGTTCCAAATGGGTATATTTAAAACACATTATTCTTCTCACCTAGGCCAAGCCTGAATGGCCCATTCAATGCAAGTTGTTCTGTACAGTAGTTCATTCCCCAACAGAAATGACATCTTTAATTCACATATGACAAATATCTTCAAGGCAATACTTTTGCATGGTGTGCTGCTACATTAATACGTTTTCAGGTTTTTTTACCATAGGGCTTCCGATACGATTCCTCACTCCAAATTAGCCATAAAAGATGTAATGTCAAAATTTTTTTTGCTCCACTCTTTTCCATCAAGGAAATGATTTGACTTGCTATGCAGATTCTATATTTTCAACGCAGCACAGAGCACACACAGCTTTCATTACAACTGCCATAACAAATTTAAATGGATGTGTCACTGAACACATTTTTAAAACATCCAAATCAGCCATTAGTAAAGCCATCAATAAAATCCAAATATAGTCAAAATTGTCAGTTTTATGAAGTCTGCCATTTTATATGTTAGGATTTAACCAAGAAGATTAATATTTAACTTCTTCAGTACAGGATTAACACAGAAGCTTTCTGCAACAAAGAGAAAAAAAGTTAAGCATCCATGATTTGCATGGCAAGAGTCAGATGAGCATTTGATCTACATTAGAGAATGACACGGGGATGGATACCTGCGGTTACTCACAGGGCAGGGACAGGGACTGAGCCCACAGGGATAGCGACAATCTTTGTCCCCATGCCATTTTCTAAAATCTTGAGACTAGTATCAATATGTAAAAATTTCATCCTGTATTGAAAATTGAGTTCATTGATTAAAACAAACCAAACAAACTTCAGAAGCTGCTTTTGAATTTCAGTGTACTGTTAAATGACATCATTTGTGTCTGTCTGCCATCTGCAACATCCTTCCATCATGTGCCCAGCTGCTCAAGCAATCTTACTGTTACTGCAACACTCATCCATTGTTGCTGACATCAAGAAACATTTCCAACCTTTAATAGACACTTGTTTTCGTGTTCATCCACTACACAGTTTAGGTTCTCTTCTACACTTATGTCTGAAAGACAATCCAATTACCTTCCCATATGATGTAAAAAGATAGGCAACCGAAACCAAATCTTTGGGAAAGATGTACCAAAACCAGATTGAAATGGAAACCTTTATTTGTGATTTATAAACTGCTGTCCATTTATAAACCACTGTGATTTATAAACTGCTATCCCTTTTTATATTTTAAAAGAAAGATTTAAATATAAAATCATAAGTGTTCCGAGGCATATGCAAATGGAGGACAGAGCCTGAGAGGACGGGGACAAACTTTGCCCCAGTGTCATTCTCCAACATAAAATAAAAAAATGCTAAAGCTGTGAGTTCCAATATCTCAAATAAATGGAACACATAGAGAGTAACAATATCTTGGGTGAAGAAAAGACCTCAGTGAAACAGAACTGCGAAGCCAAATAGCATTCATGTACTAGTCACATATTTTGAGCAATCATTGGTCAAAAAAACCTCCCCCTTTTTTAAAAATTGAAAACACCCTTTTATTCTATTATTCTATATATGTTTTCTTTTTTTTTTTTAAATCAATGTTCAAGCAAGACATCATATTTAAAATCCTTGCCATGTATAAAAAGGGGAAAAGGGAGCCACTACCACTCAGCTCTTTCAAGGGAGCTTCACCTCTTACCAACCTAGAAGCTTTCTCTCAGCAGCGTCGTGCAAAGAAAGTTCTGGGTCAGCGAGAGGCAAGGCTGCCTTGAAAGAGCTGAGGTTAGAGAACTGCAGCAGCAACTGGAGAAGGGGAAAATGAAAGAGACGTTGGACAATGGGGAGAAGGGAAAGGAGAGAGATGCTATACTGCATAGGTTGAGGGGTGGGGGAATGCCAGACAGAATATGCACTGCCTCTGGAGGAACCCGAGCCAAGAATGGGGGGTTGGGGGGCTTGACCTCCCACAGCTACACCCTTACGAGGGAAGAGAATGCCAAAGATGTTAGACCCAGAGGAAGTAGTCAAGCTGAATGGAAACGCAGTTGGAAAGAGCAAGAAATGCACTGGATAAGAACATAAAATAGCCTTACTGGATCAGACTAATGGTCCATCTAGCTCAGTAGCCCATCCTCACGGTGGCCAATCCAGGTCATTAGTACCTGGCAAAAAACCAATGAGTAGCTACTGATCCAGGGCAACCTGTAGCTTCCCCCATGTATGTCTCAATAACAGACTATGGACTTTTCCTCCAGGAAATTGTCCAAACCTCTCTTAAAACCAGCTACGCTATCCACTTGTACCACAACCTTTGGCAACTCGTTCTAGAGCTTAACTATTCTCCGAGTTAAAAAAATACTTCCTCCAATTGGTTTTAAAAGTATTTCCCTGTAACTTCATCAAGCGTCCAAGTCTTTGTAATTTTTGACAGAGCGAAAAATCGATCCACTTGTACCCGTTCTATTCCAATCAGGATATCTCCCCTCAGCTGCCTTTTTCAAGCTGAAAAGCCCTAACCTTTTTAGTCTTTCCTCATAAGAGAGGAATTCCATCTCTTTTATCATCTTGATTGTTCTTCTTTAAACCTTTTCTAGTGCCCCTTATATCTTTCTTGAAATAACAAGACCAGAACTGAATGCAGTACTCCAGGTGAGGTCGCACCATGGAGCAGTACAGAGGCATTATCTTAGTCTTGTTAACCATCCCTTTTTAATAATTCCTACATTTTGATTGCTTTTTTAGTCACTGCACAATGGGCGGAAGGTTTCAATGTATCACTTTGCATTTGTCCACAATAAATTTCATCTGCCATTTGGACGCCCAGTCTTTCAATTTCCTAAGGTTTGCCTGGATGCAGCCCTCCTGGAAGCAATGGGGGCTAGATCCAGGTGGTTGCAGCCCTTCTGGAAGCAAAGATCTGCTCTATCCACCTTTGCTCAATCCTGCCCCCAAAGGTAAACTGTAGGTCAGGGGGTCAGGACAGGGCAAAGAGCCAGACAACAGTGGCTGCAAAATGAAAATGAAAAGAACTCTGCAAAATGCAAAGAACTCTGTTCTTAAGGTAGCATTTTAAAAATCCAGACGATCCTGCTTTTACCCAGGCCCGGGAAAGTGCCCCTGCTCTTCCCAAATTTAATACAAATATTTTTTAAAAATTGTTCTTGAATGTGCTACCTATTTAGTCAGTAATACTCAGAATGAAATACAAATCAATAATACTGTTCTGCTGATCTGGCCTTAGAATCGTACCAAATCAAGCAAAGCATACCTACTACATGATGACTTAAATTATACCAGCCTTTGGACAAGTCATTTAGGTAAACAGGTAATGTGGTCAATTTAAAAACAAAGGGAACACATCTGATCTTAAAAAAAGAAAAAGGGAAGTTGCCAGACAAAATGCATTAAACAAAAAACAGCAAAAGAATGCAGAAACAAAAAATTGTTACTTTGAATGCTGCTTGTTATAGGGTATACGATCACTCAGCTGTGATCCTAATACAATAAGACAAGATACCAACTCTCCTCCGCCTCAACACTAGAATTCACTTATCCCTGTATTCATATACAGGGCCAAAAAAAATAGGTCGACAGAGACAATACTTATGCCAATGAAAGAGCAACTGCACTAGGTACCATTTGCAGTTGCCTTCATGAAAGTAAAAAGAGACATTGGGCAGTTCAACTGGTAGCTCTATATTACAATAAGCTTTTAAAGGAAAATATGTGGATTTGGCATAAACTCTGAGACACAATATAACACCTCCATTCAACCTTAACAGCAATACTATCATTTTGATTTACAATATTTCACATTATCAGACTGAAAAAAGTTCACCTTTCCACCGCCTCTCTCAATCTTCTTCTTCCCCTTTGCTTTACCCCTCTTTTCTCTGATAAAAGTAGTGTGGCTGCTGTCAGCTCGTCACCCATAATTAAAGGACCAATACAAAGTAAATACCGTGCAACAACTTCTTGAACTTAAAGTGGGTTGCGTGTTCACTGCCGAACACATGTATTGTTAACACAATAAGAAACGTAGGGGGGGGGGGGGGAGATATCGATACTTTTCGGACTTGTAAACGAAATAGAAATAAATCTATCACGTTGCTTAGATTTACTAACTTTTTTGTCTTTTTGTTGGGTATCGACCCCATTAGGATGGGGATTCCCTCACCTCTGAGTTGCGACAAATCTCAGGACTTCCCAACTAAAGGACAATCAATCCCGATTAAAACATGTTGGATGTCTTTCCTTTTTTTTGGGGGGGGGGGGGGAAAAGGGAAGAGATTTCCCAAATGTGAACTTAAATTCCACCAAAGGCTATTTCTCGGTTATAGAGCTTGTCACACCTCGAAGCCCCTTTCCCGGGGGGGAGGCTTCTTTTGCACTGTTACCGTTTCCCTCCAGTCGTATTTCGCGCTCACCTCCTGTCTCCGCCGCGCGGGCCATCTCATTCAGCCGCGCGAGCCCCACAAGTAACAGCAGCGACCACCCGACTTTACCCAGCGACATCACGACCCCACGCCACTCTACAGCACCACCACTCGCAACCACCCTCAGAGCACCTAAATTCAGCACGCTCCAGCCGCTACCCCGAGCCGATTGGTCGGCCCGACAAGACGCCTAACCCAGTAGCCAATCAGCTTTTTCTAGGCCGTACGTGTGCGTCGTATCGCTTCACGTAAAAAGTCCAGGACGGGATACATACAGCCTAGGCTCAGACCGGCCCACCTTTTTGTTTCTAACCTGAGCTGCCCGCCTCCCATTGGCCACCAGTACACTCAACCAATAGCGGGCTGACACTTCTCCCCAATAGGCAATGCATAGGGCGGTGACCAGGAAACGGATACTAAACACGTCGCTCTCGGATTGGTGGAGATTCTAGAATAGGTGATGAGGAAGATGGGGCTTGAAGTTGATTGGCTCCTGGGTACTGGCGGGGTGGGGAAAGGCTTGAATAGTGTTGAAAGAGCCCGTCGGTGGTATCCGCGCGTAGTGTTTTCTGAGGGGTGGAGGTAGTAATGGGAGCAAACAAACGCGTTCTTGGTAAATGTTGGTTTTATGTTGGGGTGTTTATTATGTTATAAAATAGCCTTGATGGAGAATAAGACCTGTAATAAACTTTTCCCGAGTTAAGCATGAGCTTATTGTAGTCTTGTTTTTTTAAAAAAAAATATTTGGAGAAGGTTAAGAAATACAGTGTAACTGTAATATTATGTATTGTGTAGCATCTGTTATCTGTATTGCGAATAATTTTATAGAATTAGGAGCTAACTTTTCAAAAATGACGGAGGACGCGATAAGGGGCGGCGTTGAGCAAAACAAAAATTATTTCTAGTATTCTTTCGGGGCTTTTTTAAAGGATAGGGAATTATTGAAAAATTGATTAAACTCACGGATTTGGTAGCTAACACCATGAAGTGGAGGAAACAATTTTTGGCATATCTTACGGTCCCCAACTAAACAACTAGGGTCTCAATGTATTACCCCGAGAAGTTTGAAGATCCCGAGGAGTTGTGTAAATTTCTTGCTGGGTACTTGACTGTTTTATACGAGGAGCCGCTGAAAAATTCTCGGCCAAATCAAGAAGAGAATGATGGAGAGCCATGAAACTTATAAGTTATTTCACACTTTCCTTGACACTTTTCGTTTAATTTCATATCATTGAAACGAAAACCGCACGTTCTTAAAAAATCTTTCATTTTTGACAGCTGAGGGTTCAGATTTCATGTCTGCAGGTCTGCGTTTTAGCTCCTCATTCCACGGCTGTTAACTGTTGCCGTTTCTGACTCCCAATCTGTGCTGACAGTCCTATTAATAATTTGAGGAAACACTTCAGCTAAAGGAGGTCTGTGTTTTACCTCAGAACTGTGACGGGAAAACATATTTTTGCTTGGTTCAAGCCGTCTTGAGCCCAGCTCAGCAGGGTCCAAGACCACTCCCTTAACCTCTAGACTACCTTCTTAGCTTTTGAAATAATAAAGTTTTGCCACTTTTAGTTTCAGCATAGGTCATGGCTCTGACAGGCCTCCATGACACTTTAGCTTTGACTGACCCTAATGCTTCTCATTCCTTATGCTGAGACTAAAAGTGGTCTATAGTTACTTACATCAATTGGGTCTCTATCAGGCTTTGGAATTGCAATAATAAGGGTTTCTCTCATAGTACCTTGAAATGACCCTTCTTCTAATACATAACTGTATGCACATTGTAAATGTGACAGTAAAAGGTTCTGGAATTGCTTATAGAATTCTACAGTATATCCATCGAATCCTGGGGTCTTACCAGATTGTAATGAGCTAAATGGCCTTTACAATTTCCTGCTCTGATATACCTGTAGGGGAATTTAATACCTCTGTCATTTTCTGAAAGCTTGGGGCCATCTAATTTATTCCAAAAAGCTTTACAAATATCATTAGCATTAATACATTCAGAGGAATAAAATTTGTTGTTTATTTAAAAAATAGAATTCCATAAATTGTTTTGAGATATCCTCACTTTCTGTAACTATTGGACCTTTCCCATTTCTAATAGCAGTGATATGCTTCCTATTTCTCTTACCTTTCAAAAATGCTGCTAACAATTTACTTGCTTTGTTTGAATGTACATAATAGCTGGCCTGGCTAACAAATAAATCACTTCTTGCTCTTGCACTCAAAATATTATGATATTGATATTTAACCTTCAGTAATTGTTGCAACACAACTGTATCCCATTTTTTAATAAGAAAATGTTCGAGTTTTTATTTTAGTTTCTAAATTTTCCAGAAAAACCCTTAAGAGTTGCTGAGGATTTCAATAAGGTGTTTGCCAGGGGCATAGCCAGAAGTCCATTTTTGGAATTCCCAAAAGTGTATTGGGGATCCTATATTATAACTACCCAAAAAAATCTCAGGAAAGACATACAAAACTCCTAAAACTAATGAATTATGCCCTATTGGAAACCATAGGAGGGACCTACCTAGACACTACCAGGTCTCATACAGAGACCTGCTCATTCACTTAACACACAAACAACAAGAAAAAGGGAAAAAAAGTGGAGAAAAAGCCTCAGTTCATCTTCATATGGCAAAAAACTCCACTTATAAACAACCATTAAGCAAGGTCCAAAATGTATCAGTTCACTCAGCAGTGAGAAACACTATAGTAGCCCTCGTAGGAACCACCTCAAAAAAACCCACGCCAAATAACAAAACTTCAAAAAATGTGAATAGAGCAAGCAGCACATATATGAGTCTCAAACACAGTCAATGGTAAGCAGGAAAAAACAAACACTTAGCTGCAGACGGTGTCCAGGCTGTCTGCCATGCATCCAAAATGTGCAAGCCTGCCTGGTCCCGCAGCCACTCTTTCCCTACGGGGAAAACTCCATTTCGCTAAGCTGCGTCAGGGGAATGATTCCAGCCTACTCCACCAGCAACTGTAGAGGCTTTCCAAATGCTCACATCCACACACATAGAAGCTGAGGCGTTTTGCCATATGAAGATGAACTGAGGCTTTTTCTCCACTTTTTTTTTTCTTTTTTCTTGTTTGTGTGTTAACTGAATGAGCGGGTCTCTGTATGAGTGCAGTTGGTAGACCTGGTAGGGTCTAGGTAGGTCCCTCCTATGGTTTCCAATAGGGCATAATTCATTAGGGGATCCTATATTATCCCAGGATAAGCAGGCAGCATATTCTCTACATGTGGGTGACGTCATCAATGGAGCCCTGAGCGGACAGCCTTGGAAGCAAATATGCTTGTAGATCTTCAAGCTTGTGAGTATACTGCGCATACGCGTGTGCCTTCCCGCCCGAGTCATGGCGCGCATCTCCTCAGCGTGTCCTCAGTTCTTAGTTTTCCGCGGAGCCAGAAGCCCTGTTCCTCTGCTCTGCGTGATCGCTAAGTGCCTCTTGCACCGCAGCTTGCTCCTTTTTTTGTTTTAATCGGGTGAGCTGCTGTGTAGCGTGTTTCTAAAAAAATATATATATATATACTTTCTCCTTCGTCGCTTGACCCGGGAGCCCTGGGTCTCGACTGGGCCGCCTGGCTGTGTTTTTGGCCTTATGTTTCGGCCTGTTACCGAGTTTAAGAAATGCACTTAGTGCGGTCGGGTGATTTCTATTACCGACCCTCATCGTTGGTGCATTGAGTGCCTGGGGGCCAATCACTGGACCGAATCCTGCCCACGCTGTGCTACTCTCCAACCGTGGGCACTTCGTAGGCGGTGTGCGAAGATCCTCAAGCTCTTCGGAGCAATGGATCCTCCGATCGGTGCGACCTCAGCCTCGACTTCGTCGAAATCGCCCTCGTCCTCCAAGGCCTCAGTGGCTGCTCCAGCGAAAACCCCCGCTATGGGTAAGTCTCCTCTTCCTCCCTCAGGTACACTGCTGAAGAAGCCTTCCACGGGGTCTCAGGTGAGCACGATGGTACCGGCCTCTTTGAGACCTTCCTCCAAGCATGCCTCCACACATAGGGAATACTCTTCCTCGAGGTCGCCCTCGTTGGAGTGCACTGCTGCACCAGTACTACCGGATCCAATGGTCTCGGTGGCGATGTTCGAGGACATGTTGAAGGCTATTCTGAAGACTCAGATCTCATCGGTCTTGAGTCAGCTTGCTCCTGCCTTAACCCTGCTCTCGGCAGGCCAACCTGAGCATCCCCCCGAGGCCCCTCGAGATCGGTCTCGTAGGTCTCGCCAGCTGTCTTCCAGTGATTCTTATCCTGCTGCTTCGAGGCTTGGGTCCCTAACCCGTGAGCCTCGATCGAAGCACCGGGCTAAGTCTGCCTCGACCTCAAGGCACCTGCCATCTAAGCGGCCGAGGGACTCTTCTCGGCGAGGACGGTCTCCTGCCCCGTGAACCTCGAGGTCCCTTGAGGCCTCTGTGCAACCAAGACACAAGTCTCGTTCTCGACAGCCGCCCTCCCCTTCTGTCTCTCCGGGGCGTGGCATGTCGAGGTCGAGGACCCCTCCCTCGAAGCCGTTTGGGAGGTTTCTCTTCTCCTGTTCCTCGAACTCCAGGATGCAGCGCGGACACTCTTTGACCGCCACGGAGCAGGACTTCCTCATTGTCCTTTTCTCGGGACTCTGATATGCCTGCTCTATATTCTAGGGAAGCGTCCCCTTCCTTTTCGGAGGCTCGATGATCTGGATCTTCTTTGCCACATGAGGTCATTTCTTCTCGGACCTCCTCTTTCGTGAGGTTTGTCTCTGACATGGGTAAGGCTCTTCAGCTGGATCTCCAGTCTGAATCCCGGTATACCCAGGAATATTTGGATGAGTTGGAGCTCCCTCATCCTCCCAATGAGTCTTTGCGTCTTCCCCTGAATCAGGTATTGAAGCAAACATTCTTCAGAAATCTGGAGACCCCCTATGCCATTCCTGCTATCCCTTCCAAGATGGAATCTCACTATCACACGGTCCCTTGTAAGGGCTTTGAGAAGCCTCCCGGGTCTATGCTGCTGTCCCTCTGGGCAGGGAAGGGCTTATGATGGACAAATTTGGCTGCCGCCTTTACCAGAACTCGATGATGGTGAACCGAGTCCTTAATTACAACTTTAATTTTACCTCCTATTTCAAACACTGCCTTAAGATCTTACAGTCTTTTCTCCCTGACTTGCCCGCTCACTGTTGGCTGGACTTCCATCAGCTTCAGGAGACGCTTTCCCAGATTTGTCTCTATATGCTCCAGGCTACGTATGATGCCTTTGAACTGTCATCTAGGATCACGGCTTTTACGGTGGCTATGCGCCACTTGGCCTGGCTGCGCATTGTGGATATGGACCCCAATTACAGGATTGTCTGGCGAATCTTCCTTGTGTGGGGAACGAGCTGTTTGATGACTCGATTGAGGCGGCCACGAAGTGCCTCTCGGAACACGAGTGGTCCTTCGCCTCCCTGGTGCGACCTAAGGCGCGGGCTCCTCCTGCTAAGCCATATAAACTTCCTCCACAGCGCTACCCGCAGAAGTCTACACTGGCTCTTTCCTGTCCGCCGCTGTGGTGGACGCAGCAGCAGCAGCATCCCCCCAAACCTCAGACGCCTGTGGTGGCCAAGCCAGCGCCATCCTTTTGACAATCTCAGTCAGGGCATACCAGCCTCTTTCGTCCACCAGCCTTCCCTCCTGCCCATAGGGGGTCGGCTCCGTCATTTTTATCATCAGTAGGAGCTGATTACATCGGACGCATGGGTTCTCATCATAATTCGGGAGGGGTACTCTCTTCATTTCCGGCATGTACATCCAGATCTGCCCCTAAGAGAGTTTCCTTCTGACAGGTCGCAACTTCCCCTTCTTCTCTGGGAGGTTCAGGCTCTCCTCCACCTCCGGGATATTGAGGAGGTTCCTGCGTGCCAACGGAACATGGGGTTTTATTCCCGGTCTTTTCTGGTTCCCAAGAAGACCGGGGACTTGCGTCCCATTCTGGACCTGAGAGCTCTCAACAAATGTCTGGTCAAGGAAACATTTTGCATGCTCTCTCTCCCGACATTGTACCCCCTGATGGATGAGGGGGACTGATTATGCTCCCTGGATCTCAAAGAGGCCTATACTCACATCCCGATTAATCCGGCCTCTCGTCAGTTTCTGAGGTTTCGAGTGGGGAATCTCCATCTACAGTATCATGTTCTTCCCTTCGGGCTTGCTTCTTCCCCGAAGGTTTTCACGAAGTGTCTCGTGGTGGTAGCCACAGCCCTGTGGACGCAGGGTTTTCAGGTATTCACATACCTCGACGACTGGATCATCAAAGCGTTGTTTCGGCCGGAGGTTATTACAGCGACCCAACAGACTAATCTGTTCCTTCAACGTCTGGGATTCGAGGTCAACTTCCCCAAGTCCCAGTTGTGTCCTTCCCAGTCTCTCCAGTTCATCGGAGCAGTGTTGCCAATCGTTTCTGCCTCGACCTCGTCAGGAGGCTCTCATCGGACTTTGCCAGGGTGTGTCCCTTCTTTCGACAATCTCGACCAAGCACATGATGGTCCTGCTGGGACACATGGCCTCCACCGTTCATACCACCTTTTGCCAGACTTCACCTCCAAGTTCCGCAGTGGACCCTGGCCTTGCAGTGGCGGCAGGATCGCGATCCAGTCTCTCACCATATTACGGTGACTCCTTTGTTGAAACAATCTCTCCGCTGGTGGATGCTCTCGTCCAATCTTTCCAGAGGCTTTTTGTTTCATGCACCTCCTCCGCAGAAGATCCTGACGACAGACTCGTCTGCCTATGCTTGGGGGGCTCACCTCGATGGCCTCCAGACCCAGGGCCCTTGGTCCAGCGAGGAGCATCGCTATCACATCAATCTCTTGGAGTTCATAGCCATTTTCAACGCTCTCAAGGCTTTCCATCATCTGCTTCGTGACCACGTGGTTCTCGTTCGGACAATCAAGTGGCCATGTATTATGTCAACAAGCAGCGAGGTACGGGTTCCCTGTCTGTTTGCCGGGAAGCTCTGAGGATTTGGGATTGGGCGATACATCACAACATCTTTCTCAGAGTGGTATACATTCAGGGCCAGCAGAACTGCCTGGCGGACAAACTGAGTCGCCTTCTACAACCTCACGAATGATCCCTCAATTCGTCAACTCTGCGTCAGGTGTTTGCTCGGTGGGGGACCCCACAAGTAGATCTGTTTGCATCACCCCTCAACCACAAGTTGCCTCGTTTCTGCTCCAGGATTAATTCTCCTTACCGGCTCAAGGTGGATGCTTTTCTTCTGGACTGGACGGACCTATTTCTCTGCATTCCCTCCATTTCCTCTAATTCTGAAGACTCTCGTCATGCTCAATCCGTCCACGCCACCATGATTCTGATAGCTCCTCGATGGCCCGGACAACCCTGGTTTTCCCTGCTGCTTCGACTCAGTGCCAGGGAGCCTCTGCTTCTACCAGTTTTTCCCTCTCTGCTTTCTCAGTCACGGCTCTCTTCTTCATCCCAACCTGCAGTCTCTGCACTTGACAGCTTGGTACCTCGTCACCTAACTGCCTCGTTCCAGTTCTCTCAATCTGTTCGGGATGTTCTTGAGGCTTCCAGAAAACGGTCCACTATGAGTGTTATTCTCAAAAGTGGACCAGATTTTCCTCTTAGTGTGCTATGCTACACATGGAGCCGCAATCTGCCTCCTTGTCTTCCGTGCTGGACTATCTGCTGCACTTGTCTCGGACTGGTCTCAAATCAACATCCGTATGGGAGGAAAACATTTGGATGAAATTTCCTGATGTATGTGAACAAATTATGGCTGAACTTCTGTCATGAAATCTATAATGGAATAGATCAGTAATATGGTATAGGCAGGTAGATTCTATATTTCGAAATCTGGGACTCATTAAATATGAATAACACTGGTGGAGTTCTTGGTTGTTTCTTTATTTGACTTCTTGGGATACGTTAGGAAGCTGAATCAGCCTGAAAGAATATTCATAGAAAAACTAATCTATTCGCAACAAAGATCCTAGTGCTAGTATGTGTAATGTATACAGCAGGGATCTTATGAGGAGGGGAATAAAGTTTGTGTTCCCATGATTTTTGGATATTCTGCTTCTCTGTGAGGGAATACATGACTTTTTCCTGTTGGGCTACTGACTTATATAACCTTGGTTTTTGATCAATTTTTGCAATTGAACAAACGGGTGCCTTGTAACCACAATCCAGCCAGGAGTTGAACCTGGAATATTCTGATCCGTAGTCAGATGCGTTATCCATTGCACCACTGTGCTACAACTTGCCAATAATGTTACAGGAAAAGAGAAGGCTGTGACATAAACGTACCCTTGTACCGATGTGTCTCCATGGGGAACTGTGAAATGCTCCCTTTTTCTTATCTGTGTTTCAGGAAGCTGACATGGAGCCCTCTTGTGGAATGCCACTGAATAGCGGTTGTCTAGAATATTAAGGTATAAATATTTTCTGATATTTCTGGAGCATGTTAGGTGCAAAGATGTCATCTTTAGGAATGCCTCGGAAGATTTTCTGTATGGGAGGAAAACATTTGGATGAAATTTCCTGATGTATGTGAACAAATTGTGGCTGAACTTCTGTCATGAAATCTTTAACGGAATAGATCAGTAATATGGTATAGGCAGGTAGATTCTATATTTCGATATCTGGGACTCATTAAATATGAATAACACTGGTGGAGTTCTTGGTTGTTTCTTTATTTGACTTCTTGGGATACGTTGGAAGCTGAATCAGCCTGAAAGAGTATTCATAGAAAAACTAATCTATTCGTAACAAAGATCCTAGTACTAGTACGTGTGATGTATACAGCAGGGATTTTGTGAGGAGGGGAATAAAGTTTGTGTTTCCATGATTTTTGGATATTCTGCTTCTCTGTGAGGGGATACATGACTTTTTCCTGTTGGGCTACTGAATTATATAACCTTGGTGGTTTTTGATCAATTTTTGCAATTGAACAAAAACTTGCCTTGTAACCACGATCCAGCCAGGAGTTGAACCTGGAACCTTCTGATCCGTAGTCAGATGCGTTATCCATTGCGCTACTGGACCATTGTGCTACAACTTGCCAATAATGTTACAGGAAAAGAGAAGGCTGTGACATAAACGTACCCTTGTACCGATGTGTCTCCATGGGGAACTGTGAAATGCTTCCTTTTTCTTATCTGTGTTTCAGGAAGCTGACATGGAGTCCTCTTGTGGAATGCCACTGAATAGGGGTTGTCTAGAGTATTAAGGTATAAATATTTGCTGATATTTCTGGAGCGTGTTAGGTGCAAAGACGTCATCTTTAGGAATGCCTCGGAAGATTTTGCGTATGGGAGGAAACCTTTGGATGAAATTTCCTGATGTATGTGAACAAATTGTGGCTGAACTTCTGTCAAGAAATCTTTAATGGAATAGATCAGTAATATGGTATAGGCAGATAGATTCTAGATTTCGATATCTGGGACTCATTAAATATGAATAACACTGGTGGAGTTCTTGGTTGTTTCTTTATTTGACTTCTTGGGATACGTTAGGAAGCTGAATCAGCCTGAGAGAATATTCATAGAAAAACTAATCTATTCGTAAAAAAGATCCTAGTGCTAGTACGTGTGATGTATACAGCAGGGATCTTGTGAGGAGGGGAATAAAGTTTGTGTTTCCATGATTTTTGGATATTCTGCATCTCTGTGAGGGGATACATGACTTTTTCCTCTTGGGCTACTGAATTATATAACCTTGGGGGTTTTTGATCAATTTTTGCAATTGAACAAAATGGTGAATTGTAACCACGATCCAGCCAAGAGTTGAACCTGGAATCTTCTGATCCGTAGTCAGATGCGTTATCCAGTGCGCCACTGTGCTACAATTTGCCAGTAATGTTACAGGAAAAGAGAAGGCTGTGACATAAACGTACCCTTGTACCGATGTGTCTCCATGGGGAACTGTGAAATGCTTCCTTTTTCTTATCTGTGTTTCAGGAAGCTGACATGGAACCCTCTTGTGGAATGCCACTGAATAGGGGTTGTCTAGAATATTAAGATATAAATATTTGCTGATATTACAGGAGCGTGTTAGTTGCAAGGACGTCTACTTTAGGAATGCCTCGGAAGATTTACCGTATGGGAGAAAAACCTTTGGATGAAATTTCCTGATGTATGTGAACAAATTGTGGCTGAACTTCTGTCAAGAAATCTTTAATGGAATAGATCAGTAATATGGTATAGGCAGATAGATTCTATATTTAGATATCTGGGACTCATTAAATATGAATAACACTGGTGGAGTTCTTGGTTGTTTCTTTATTTGACTTCTTGGGACACGTTAGGAAGCTGAATCAGCCTGAAAGAGTATTCATAGAAAAACTAATCTATTCGTAACAAAGATTCTAGTGCTAGTACCTGTGATGTATACAGCAGGGATCTTGTGAGGAGGGGAATAAGGTTTGTGTTTCCATGATTTTTGGATATTCTGCTTCTCTGTGAGGGGATACATGACTTTTTCCTGTTGGGCTACTGAATTATATAATCTTTGTGGTTTTTGATCAATTTTTGCAATTGAACAAAAAGTTGCCTTCTAACCACGATCCAGCCAGGAGTTGAACCTGGAATCTTTTGATCCGTAGTCAGATGCGTTATCCATTGCGCCACTGGACCATTGTGCTACAACTTGCCAATAATGTTACAGGAAAAGAGAAGGCTGTGACATGAACGTACCCTTGTACAGATGTATCTCCATGGGGAACTATTAAATGCTTCATTTTTCTTATCTGTGTTTCAGGAAGCTGGCATGGAGCTCTCTTGTGGAATGCCACCGAATAGTTGTCTAGAGCAGTGTTCTTCAACCTTTTTACACCTATGGACCGGCGGAAATAAAATAATTATTTAGTGGACCGGCAAACTCCTAAGACTGAAATTTTTGAAAAAACCATCGCCGCCCCGTCCCCGCGAGCTCGGTCCCACAAACCATCTGATCCCATCCGCACAAGCCTCAAATAGTTATGATTTTATATTGAACATATTTTATTAAAGTATAAAAAGAAACAATATTCTATACAATTGTCATTTTATAAATACAAATAATACAGGGCAAAAATCAACAAAACCCCTGTCTCCCCTCCCCTTCACATATATCCCCTCTACTATCAAGAAAACTGAATAAGCCAAATTATTACAAAATGCTACACAAATATCATGTAACAGAATACCACAGTCACACATGACAGGAATGGTGTTAGGGGAGTGGAACTAATGCAACTGCCCCCTGGTCAGAGAGAGCCCTAAGCAAGCTGGAAGCTAAAGAAGCACTGCCTGGGCTTTGCACTCCCCAGTTATGTCTAGCAAGATACATATTTCAAATCTGATATATTTGAATCACAAGATAGAAATAAAATTATTTTTTTCTACCTTTTGTCGTCTCTGTTTTCTGCTTTCATTGCCTTTTCACTCTCTTCCAGCCAGTGTCTGCCCTAAGAACATAAGAATTGCCACTGCTGGGTCAGACCAGAGGTCCATCATGACCAGCTGTCCAGTCACGCGTACCATGGCCCAGTACAGTGGCAAGATAACCTTCTCTGTCTCTTCAGTCCAGCATCTGCCCCTTCCACTCACTGTCTGTCTTTCTCTGCCATCTCTCCTCCTGCCACCCCCCCCCCCCCAATTTGGTCTAGCATCCATCATCTTTCTTCTGTTCCCCTCATGGTCTGGCATCTCTGTCCTTCCCTCCACCCTGTGGTTTTTAGCACTCTCTCTTCTCATTTCCTCCAGTCAGATCTGATATCATTCTCTGCTCTCTCTTCCCTTTTCTTCTCTGGTCTTCCTTCTCTATTTTCTGCCTCCATCTAAATTAAATTATTTCTTACTATTTAGTCCTGTTTCCCTTTTTTCACTGTGTCTACTCACAGCTTGTCACCCCTTTCCCTCACCCCTCCATTATCTTACTATTTTCTTCCACCTTTATTATCTCCTCCTTCCATCCTGTATGTGTTCTTTCCCCACTTCCATTCAGCATCAGCTCTCCCCTCTCAACTGACATCCATCTGCCTTCTGCTCTCTCTCCTTTCTTCCCACTTCCATCATCTGTCCACTTCTCTCTCTCATCTCCTCCATTCCATCATCTGCCCCTTTTCTCTCTATCCCCCCCCTAACTTCCATCAACTGCCCCCCTTCCCCTCACCTTTGCAGGTCACTTTCTTTTCCCTGAGGGTGGCTCATGTAAGAGGGGAAGCTTTGGCCGAGCAGAACCGCTTGCAAGGAACAGTTGAACTTACTTGATTGATATCGATGCCGTTGCCGTTTGAAGGAAAAAAAAAAGGGACCTGCAAAGGCGAGAGGAAGGGAAACCTCCAGGACAGCTGCTCTTTGCCCTCCTTCAGCGGTCCAAGAGTCCAGACCAACAGCGGCAGCTCTGTGTACTTTTAACTTTGGCACAGAGCTGCCCCTAAGCAGTAGTTTAGCGCGGTTTCATGAGGCAGCCTCGGGGCCTTTGATAGCCGGCCCGCTTCGATGATGCGATGTGGGCCGGCCTAGCAAAGGCCCCGAGTCTGCCTTATGAAACCGCGCTAAACTATTGATTAGGGGCAGCTCTGTGCCGAAGTTAAAAGCATACAGAGCTGCTGCTGCTGGTCTGGAGGTGCGGAGACAAGGCAGGAGGCAAACGCGGTGGAAGGCAGGAGTCCCGGCGAAGGCAGGAGTCCCGGCACAGCGACTGCAACAGGAAGTTGAAAGTCAGCTGACGCCTGCCTTTTGTTGCGGCGGGGAACGAATCCTTCGCGGACCAGGAAGATTTTTTTTGGACCGGCACCGGTCCGCGGACCGGCACCGGTCCGCGGACCGGCGGTTGAAGAACTGTGGTCTAGAGTATTAAGGTATAAATATTTGCTGATATTTCTGGAGCGTGTTAGGTGCAAAGACGTCATCTTTAGGAATGCCTCGGAAGATTTTGAGTATGGGAGGAAACCATTGGATGAAATTTCCTGATGTATGTGAACAAATTGTGGCTGAACTTCTGTCAAGAAATCTTTAATGGAAGATAGATTCTATATTTCGATATCTGGGACTCATTAAATATGAATAACACTGGTGGAGTTCTTGGTAGTTTCTTTATTTGACTTCTTGGGATACGTTAGGAAGCTGAATCAGCCTGAAAGAATATTCATAGAAAAACTAATCTATTCGTAACAAAGATCCAAGTGCTTGTACGTGTGATGTATACAGCAGGGATCTTGTGAAGAGGGGAATAAAGTTTGTGTTTCCATGATTTTTGGATATTCTGCTTCTCTGTGAGGGGATATATGACTTTTTCCTGTTGGGCTACTGAATTATATAACCTTGGTGGTTTTTGATCAATTTTTGCAATTGAACAGAAAGTTGCCTTGTAACCACGATCCAGCCAGGAGTTGAATTTGGAATCTTCTGATCTGTAGTCAAATGCTTTATCCATTGCGCCACTGGACCATTGTGCTACAACTTGCCAATAATGTTACAGGAAAAGAGAAGGCTGTGACATAAACGTACCCTTGTACCGATGTGTCTCCATGGGGAACTGTGAAATGCTTCCTTTTTCTTATCTGTGTTTCAGGAAGCTGACATGGAGCCCTCTTGTGGAATGCCACTGAATAGGGGTTGTCTAGAATATTAAGGTATAAATATTTGCTGATATTTCTGGAGCGTGTTATTTGCAAAGACGTCATCTTTAGGAATGCCTCGGAAGATTTTCCGTATGGGAGAAAAACATTTGGATGAAATTTCCTGATGTATGTAAAGAAATTGTGGCTGAACTTCTGTCAAGAAATCTTTAATAGAATAGATCAGTAATATGGTATAAGCAGGAAGATTCTATATTTCGATATCTGGGACTCATTAAATATGAATAACACTGGTGGAGTTCTTGGTAGTTTCTTTATTTGACTTCTTGGGATATGTTAGGAAGCTGAATCAGCCTGAAAGAATATTCATAGAAAAACTAATCTATTCGTAACAAAGATCCTAGTGCTAGTACGTGTGATGTATACAGCAAGGACCTTCTGAAGAGGGGAACAAAGTTTGTGTTTCCATGATTTTTGGATATTCTGCTTCACTGTGAGGGGATACATGACTTTTTCCTGTTGGGCTACTGAATTATATAACCTTGGTGGTTTTTGATCAATTTTTGCAATTGAACAAAAAGTTGCCTTGTAACCACAATCCAGCCAGGAGTTGAACCTGGAATCTTCTGATCCGTAGTCAGATGTGTTATCCATTGCGCCACTGGACCATTCTGCTACAACTTGCCAATAATGTTACAGGAAAAGAGAAGGCATGTGACATAAACGTACCCTTGTACCGATGTGTCTCCATGGGGAACTGTGAAATGCTTCCTTTTTCTTATCTGTGTTTCAGGAAGCTGACATGGAGCCCTCTTGTGGAATGCCACTGAATAAGGGTTGTCTAAAGTATTAAGGTATAAATATTTGCTGATATTTCTGGAGCGTGTTAGGTGCAAAGACGTCATCTTTAGGAATGCCTTGGAAGATTTTCCGTATGGGAGAAAAACATTTGGATGAAATTTCCTGATGTATGTAAAGAAATTGTGGCTGAACTTCTGTCAAGAAATCTTTAATAGAATAGATCAGTAATATGGTATAAGCAGGTAAGATTCTATATTTCGATATCTGGGACTCATTAAATATGAATAACACTGGTGGAGTTCTTGGTAGTTTCTTTATTTGACTTCTTGGGATACGTTAGGAAACTGAATCAGCCTGAAAGAATATTCATAGAAAAACTAATCTATTCGTAACAAAGATCCTAGTGCTAGTACCTGTGATGTATACAGCAAGGATCTTGTGAAGAGGGGAACAAAGTTTGTGTTTCCATGATTTTTGGATATTCTGCTTCACTGTGAGGGGATACATGACTTTTTCCTGTTGGGCTACTGAATTATATAACCTTGGTGGTTTTTGATCAATTTTTGCAATTGAACAAAAAGTTGCCTTGTAACCACGATCCAGCCAGGAGTTGAACCTGGAAATCTTCTGATCCGTAGTCAGATGCGTTATCCATTGCGCCACTGGACCATTGTGTTAAAAGATGCCAATAATGTTAAAGGAAAAGAGAAGGCTGTGACATGAACGTACCCTTGTATCCAATTTGTATCTCAATGGGGGAATTATTAAATGCTTCCTTTTTCTTATCTGTGTTTCAGGAAGCTGGCATGGAGCCCTCTTGTGGAATGCCACTGAATAGGAGTTGTCTAGAGTATTAAGGTATAAATATTTGCTGATATTTATGGAGCGTGTTAGGTGCAAAGACGTCATCTTTAGGAATGCCTCCGAAGATTTTCCGTATGGGAGGAAAACATTTGGATGAAATATCCTGATGTATGTGAACAAATTGTGGCTAAACTGTCATGAAATCTTTAATGTAATAGATCAGTAATATGGTATAGACAGGTAGATTCTATATTTCGATATCTGGGACTCATTAAATATGAATAACACTGGTGGAGTTCTTGGTTGTTTCTTTATTTGACTTCTTGGGATACGTTTGGAAGCTGAATCAGCCTGAAAGAGTATTCATAGAAAAACTAATCTATTCGTAACAAAGATCCTAGTGCTTAGTACCTGTGATGTATACAGCAAGGATCTTGTGAAGAGGGGAACAAAGTTTGTGTTTCCATGATTTTTGGATATTCTGCTTCATCTGTGAGGGGATACATGACTTTTTCCTGTTGGGCTACTGAATTATATAACCTTGGTGGTTTTTGATCAATTTTTGCAATTGAACAAAATGGTGCCTTGTAACCACGATCCAGCCAGGAAGTTGAACCTGGAATCTTCTGATCCGTAGTCAGATGCGTTATCCATTGCGCCACTGGACCATTGTTTATACAGACTTGCCAATAATGTTAAAGGAAAAGAGAAGGCTGTGACATGAACGTACCCTTGTACCGATGTATCTCCATGGGGAACTATTAAATGCTTTCTTTTTCTTATCTGTGTTTCAGGAACCTGACATGGAGCCCTCTTGTGGAATGCCACTGAATAGGGGTTGTCTAGAATATTAAGATATAAATATTTGCTGATATTTCAGGAGCGTGTTAGTTGCAAGGACGTCTTATTTAGGAATGCCTCGGAAGATTTTCCTGTATGGGAGAAAAACATTTGGATGAAATTTCCTGATGTATGTAAAGAAATTGTGGCTGAACTTCTGTCAAGAAATCTTTAATAGAATAGATCAGTAATATGGTATAAGCAGGTAGATTCTATATTTCGATATCTGGGACTCATTAAATATGAATAACACTGGTGGAGTTCTTGGTAGTTTCTTTATTTGACTTCTTGGATACGTTAGGAAGCTGAATCAGCCTGAAAGAATATTCATAGAAAAACTAATCTATTCGTAACAAAGATCCTAGTGCTAGTACCTGTGATGTATACAGCAAGGATCTTGTGAAGAGGGGAACAAAGTTTGTGTTTCCATGATTTTTGGATATTCTGCTTCACTGTGAGGGGATACATGACTTTTTCCTGTTGGGCTACTGAATTATATAACCTTGGTGGTTTTTGATCAATTTTTGCAATTGAACAAAAAGTTGCCTTGTAACCACGATCCAGCCAGGAGTTGAACCTGGAATCTTCTGATCCATAGTCAGATGCGTTATCCATTGCGCCACTGGACCATTGTTTATAAGATTGCCAATAATGTTACAGGAAAAGAGAAGGCTGTGACATGAACGTACCCTTGTACCGATGTATCTCCATGGGGAACTATTAAATGCTTTCTTTTTCTTATCTGTGTTTCAGGAACCTGACATGGAGCCCTCTTGTGGAATGCCACTGAATAGGGGTTGTCTAGAATATTAAGATATAAATATTTGCTGATATTTCAGGAGCGTGTTAGTTGCAAGGACGTCTTCTTTAGGAATGCCTCGGAAGATTTTCTGTATGGGAGAAAAACATTTGGATGAAATTTCCTGATGTATGTAAAGAAATTGTGGCTGAACTTCTGTCAAGAAAGCTTTAATAGAATAGATCAGTAATATGGTATAAGCAGGTAGATTCTATATTTCGATATCTGGGACTCATTAAATATGAATAACACTGGTGGAGTTCTTGGTAGTTTCTTTATTTGACTTCTTGGGATACGTTAGGAAGCTGAATCAGCCTGAAAGAATATTCATAGAAAAACTAATCTATTCGTAACAAAGATCCTAGTGCTAGTACCTGTGATGTATACAGCAAGGATCTTGTGAAGAGGGGAACAAAGTTTGTGTTTCCATGATTTTTGGATATTCTGCTTCTCTGTGATGGGATACATGACTTTTTCCTGTTGGGCTACTGAATTATATAACCTTGGGGGTTTTTGATCAATTTTTGCAATTGAACAAAATGGTGCCTTGTAACCACAATCCAGCCAGAAGTTGAACCTGAAATCTTCTGATCCTTAGTCAGATGCGTTATCCATTGCGCCACTGGACCATTGTGCTACAACTTGCCAATAATGTTACAGGAAAAGAGAAGGCTGTGACATGAACGTACCCTTGTACCGATGTGTCTCCATGGGGAACTGTGAAATGCTTCCTTTTTCTTATCTGTGTTTCAGGAAGCTGACATGGAGCCCTCTTGTGGAATGCCACTGAATAGGGGTTGTCTAGAATATTAAGGTATAAATATTTGCTGATATTTCTGGAGCGTGTTAGGTGCAAAGACGTCATCTCTAGGAATGCCTCGGAAGATTTTCTGTATGGGAGGAAAACATTTGGATGAAATTTCCTGATGTATGTGAACAAATTGTGGCTGAACTTCTGTCATGAAATCTTTAACGGAATAGATCAGTAATATGGTATAGGCAGGTAGATTCTATATTTCGATATCTGGGACTCATTAAATATGAATAACACTGGTGGAGTTCTTGGTTGTTTCTTTATTTGATTTCTTGGGATACGTTAGGAAGCTGAATCAGCCTGAAAGAGTATTCATAGAAAAACTAATCTATTCGTAACAAAGATCCTAGTGCTAGTACCTGTGATGTATACAGCAGGGATCTTGTGAGGAGGGGAATAAAGTTTGTGTTTCCATGATTTTTTAATATTCTGCTTCTCTGTGAGGGGATACATGACTTTTTCCTGTTGGGCTACTGAATTATATAACCTTGGGGGTTTTTGATCAATTTTTGCAATTGAACAAAAAGTTGCTTTGTAACCACGATCCAGCCAGGAGTTGAACCTGGAATCTTCTGATCCATAGTCAGATGCATTATCCATTGCGCCACTGGACCATTGTGCTACGACTTTCCAATAATGTTACAGGAAAAGAGAAGGCTGTGACATAAACGTACCCTTGTACCGATGTGTCTCCATGGGGAACTGTGAAATGCTTCCTTTTTCTTATCTGTGTTTCAGGAAGCTGACATGGAGTCCTCTTGTGGAATGCCACTGAATAGGGGTTGTCTAGAGTATTAAGGTATAAATATTTGCTGATATTTCTGGAGCGTGTTAGGTGCAAAGACGTCATCTTTAGGAATGCCTCGGAAGATTTTGCGTATGGGAGGAAACCTTTGGATGAAATTTCCTGATGTATGTGAACAAATTGTGGCTGAACTTCTGTCAAGAAATCTTTAATGGAATAGATCAGTAATATGGTATAGGCAGATAGATTCTATATTTCGATATCTGGGACTCATTAAATATGAATAACATTGGTGGAGTTCTTGGTTGTTTCTTTATTTGACTTCTTGGGATACGTTAGGAACCTGAATCAGCCTGAAAGAATATTCATAGAAAAACTAATCTATTTGTAACAAAGATCCTAGTGCTAGTACGTGTGATGTATACAGCAAGGACCTTCTGAAGAGGGGAACAAAGTTTGTGTTTCCATGATTTTTGGATATTCTGCTTCACTGTGAGGGGATACATGACTTTTTCCTGTTGGGCTACTGAATTATATAACCTTGGTGGTTTTTGATCAATTTTTGCAATTGAACAAAAAGTTGACTTGTAACCACGATCCAGCCTGGAGTTGAAACTGGAATATTCTGATCCGCAGTCAGATGTGTTATCCATTGCGCCACTGGACCATTGTGCTACAACTTGCCAATAATGTTACAGGAAAAGAGAAGGCTGTGACATGAACGTACCCTTGTATCCAATTTGTATCTCCATGGGGAATTATTAAATGCTTCCTTTTTCTTATCTGTGTTTCAGGAAGCTGGCATGGAGCCCTCTTGTGGAATGCCACTGAATAGGAGTTGTCTAGAGTATTAAGGTATAAATATTTGCTGATATTTCAGGAGCGTGTTAGTTGCAAGGACGTCTTCTTTAGGAATGCCTCGGAAAATTTTCCGTATGGGAGAAAAACATTTGGATGAAATTTCCTGATGTATGTAAAGAAATTGTGGCTGAACTTCTGTCAAGAAATCTTTAATAGAATAGAACAGTAATATGGTATAAGCAGGTAGATTCTATATTTCGATATCTGGGACTCATTAAATATGAATAACACTGGTGGAGTTCTTGGTAGTTTCTTTATTTGACTTCTTGGGATACGTTAGGAAGCTGAATCAGCCTGAAAAAATATTCATTGAAAAACTAATCTATTCTTAACAAAGATCCTAGTGCTAGTACCTGTGATGTATACAGCAAGGATCTTGTGAAGAGGGCAACAAAGTTTGTGTTTCCATGATTTTTGGATATTCTGCTTCTCTGTGAGGGGATACATGACTTTTTCCTGTTGGGCTACTGAATTATATAACCTTGGTGGTTTTTGATCAATTTTTGCAATTGAGCAAAAAGTTGCCTTGTAACCACGATCCAGCCAGGATTTGAACCTGGAATCTTCTGATCCGTAGTCAGATGCGTTATCCATTGCGCCACTGGACCATTGCGTTAAAAGATGCCAATAATGTTAAAGGAAAAGAGAAGGCTGTGACATGAACGTACCCTTGTATCCAATTTGTATCTCAATGGGGGAATTATTAAATGCTTCCTTTTTCTTATCTGTGTTTCAGGAAGCTGGCATGGAGCCCTCTTGTGGAATGCCACTGAATAGGAGTTGTCTAGAGTATTAAGGTATAAATATTTGCTGATATTTATGGAGCGTGTTAGGTGCAAAGACGTCATCTTTAGGAATGCCTCCGAAGATTTTCCGTATGGGAGGAAAACATTTGGATGAAATATCCTGATGTATGTGAACAAATTGTGGCTAAACTGTCATGAAATCTTTAATGTAATAGATCAGTAATATGGTATAGACAGGTAGATTCTATATTTCGATATCTGGGACTCATTAAATATGAATAACACTGGTGGAGTTCTTGGTTGTTTCTTTATTTGACTTCTTGGGATACGTTTGGAAGCTGAATCAGCCTGAAAGAGTATTCATAGAAAAACTAATCTATTCGTAACAAAGATCCTAGTGCTAGTACCTGTGATGTATACAGCAGGGATCTTGCGAGGAGGGGAATAAAGTTTGTGTTTCCATGATTTTTGGATATTCTGCTTCTCTGTGAGGGGATACATGACTTTTTCCTGTTGGGCTACTGAATTATATAACCTTGGGGGTTTTTGATCAATTTTTGCAATTGAACAAAATGGTGCCTTGTAACCACAATCCAGCCAGAAGTTGAACCTGAAATCTTCTGATCCGTAGTCAGATGCGTTATCCATTGCGCCACTGGACCATTGTGCTACAACTTGCCAATAATGTTAAAGGAAAAGAGAAGGCTGTGACATGAACGTACCCTTGTACCGATGTGTCTCCATGGGGAACTGTGAAATGCTTCCTTTTTCTTATCTGTGTTTCAGGAAGCTGACATGGAGCCCTCTTGTGGAATGCCACTGAATAGGGGTTGTCTAGAATATTAAGGTATAAATATTTGCTGATATTTCTGGAGCGTGTTATTTGCAAAGACGTCATCTTTAGGAATGCCTCGGAAGATTTTCCGTATGGGAGAAAAACATTTGGATGAAATTTCCTGATGTATGTAAAGAAATTGTGGCTGAACTTCTGTCAAGAAATCTTTAATAGAATAGATCAGTAATATGGTATAAGCAGGAAGATTCTATATTTCGATATCTGGGACTCATTAAATATGAATAACACTGGTGGAGTTCTTGGTAGTTTCTTTATTTGACTTCTTGGGATATGTTAGGAAGCTGAATCAGCCTGAAAGAATATTCATAGAAAAACTAATCTATTCGTAACAAAGATCCTAGTGCTAGTACGTGTGATGTATACAGCAAGGACCTTCTGAAGAGGGGAACAAAGTTTGTGTTTCCATGATTTTTGGATATTCTGCTTCACTGTGAGGGGATACATGACTTTTTCCTGTTGGGCTACTGAATTATATAACCTTGGTGGTTTTTGATCAATTTTTGCAATTGAACAAAAAGTTGCCTTGTAACCACAATCCAGCCAGGAGTTGAACCTGGAATCTTCTGATCCGTAGTCAGATGTGTTATCCATTGCGCCACTGGACCATTCTGCTACAACTTGCCAATAATGTTACAGGAAAAGAGAAGGCAGTGACATAAACGTACCCTTGTACCGATGTGTCTCCATGGGGAACTGTGAAATGCTTCCTTTTTCTTATCTGTGTTTTAGGAAGCTGACATGGAGCCCTCTTGTGGAATGCCACTGAATAAGGGTTGTCTAAAGTATTAAGGTATAAATATTTGCTGATATTTCTGGAGCGTGTTAGGTGCAAAGACGTCATCTTTAGGAATGCCTTGGAAGATTTTCCGTATGGGAGAAAAACATTTGGATGAAATTTCCTGATGTATGTAAAGAAATTGTGGCTGAACTTCTGTCAAGAAATCTTTAATAGAATAGATCAGTAATATGGTATAAGCAGGAAGATTCTATATTTCGATATCTGGGACTCATTAAATATGAATAACACTGGTGGAGTTCTTGGTAGTTTCTTTATTTGACTTCTTGGGATACGTTAGGAAACTGAATCAGCCTGAAAGAATATTCATAGAAAAACTAATCTATTCGTAACAAAGATCCTAGTGCTAGTACCTGTGATGTATACAGCAAGGATCTTGTGAAGAGGGGAACAAAGTTTGTGTTTCCATGATTTTTGGATATTCTGCTTCACTGTGAGGGGATACATGACTTTTTCCTGTTGGGCTACTGAATTATATAACCTTGGTGGTTTTTGATCAATTTTTGCAATTGAACAAAAAGTTGCCTTGTAACCACGATCCAGCCAGGAGTTGAACCTGAAATCTTCTGATCCGTAGTCAGATGTGTTATCCATTGCGCCACTGGACCATTGTGCTACAACTTGCCAATAATGTTAAAGGAAAAGAGAAGGCTGTGACATGAACGTACCCTTGTACCGATGTATCTCCATGGGGAACTCTTAAATGCTTTCTTTTTCTTATCTGTGTTTCAGGAACCTGACATGGAGCCCTTTTGTGGAATGCCACTGAATAGGGGTTGTCTAGAATATTAAGATATAAATATTTGCTGATATTTCAGGAGCGTGTTAGTTGCAAGGACGTCTTATTTAGGAATGCCTCAGAAGATTTTCCGTATGGGAGAAAAACATTTGGATGAAATTTCCTGATGTATGTAAAGAAATTGTGGCTGAACTTCTGTCAAGAAATCTTTAATAGAATAGAACAGTAATAAGGTATAAGCAGGTAGATTCTATATTTCGATATCTGGGACTCATTAAATATGAATAACACTGGTGGAGTTCTTGGTAGTTTCTTTATTTGACTTCTTGGGATACGTTAGGAAGCTGAATCAGCCTGAAAGAATATTCATAGAAAAACTAATCTATTCTTAACAAAGATCCTAGTGCTAGTACCTGTGATGTATACAGCAAGGATCTTGTGAAGAGGGGAACAAAGTTTGTGTTTCCATGATTTTTGGATATTCTGCTTCTCTGTGAGGGGATACATGACTTTTTTTTGTTGGGCTACTGAATTATATAACCTTGGTGGTTTTTGATCAATTTTTGCAATTGAGCAAAAAGTTGCCTTGTAACCACGATCCAGCCAAGAGTTGAACCTGGAATCTTCTGATCCGTAGTCAGATGCGTTATCCATTGCGCCACTGGACCATTGTGGTATGATTGGCCAATAATGTTACAGGAAAAGAGAAGGCTGTGACATGAACGTGCCCTTGTACCGATGTATCTCCATGGGGAACTCTTAAATGCTTTCTTTTTCTTATCTGTGTATCAGGAACCTGACATGGAGCCCTTTTGTGGAATGCCACTGAATAGGGGTTGTCTAGAATATTAAGATATAAATATTTGCTGATATTTCAGGAGCGTGTTAGTTGCAAGGACGTCTTATTTAGGAATGCCTCGGAAGATTTTCTGTATGGGAGAAAAACATTTGGATGAATTTTCCTGATGTATGTAAAGAAATTGTGGCTGAACTTCTGTCAAGAAAGCTTTAATAGAATAGATCAGTAATATGGCATAAGCAGGTAGATTCTATATTTCGATATCTGGGACTCATTAAATATGAATAACACTGGTGGAGTTCTTGGTAGTTTCTTTATTTGACTTCTTGGGATACGTTAGGAAACTGAATCAGCCTGAAAGAATATTCATAGAAAAACTAATCTATTCGTAACAAAGATCCTAGTGCTAGTACCTGTGATGTATACAGCAAGGATCTTGTGAAGAGGGGAACAAAGTTTGTGTTTCCATGATTTTTGGATATTCTGCTTCTCTGTGATGGGATACATGACTTTTTCCTGTTGGGCTACTGAATTATATAACCTTGGGGGTTTTTGATCAATTTTTGCAATTGAACAAAATGGTGCCTTGTAACCACAATCCAGCCAGAAGTTGAACCTGAAACCTTCTGATCCTTAGTCAGATGCGTTATCCATTGCGCCACTGGACCATTGTGCTACAACTTGCCAATAATGTTACAGGAAAAGAGAAGGCTGTGACATGAACGTACCCTTGTACCGATGTGTCTCCATGGGGAACTGTGAAATGCTTCCTTTTTCTTATCTGTGTTTCAGGAAGCTGACATGGAGCCCTCTTGTGGAATGCCACTGAATAGGGGTTGTCTAGAATATTAAGGTATAAATATTTGCTGATATTTCTGGAGCGTGTTAGGTGCAAAGACGTCATCTCTAGGAATGCCTCGGAAGATTTTCTGTATGGGAGGAAAACATTTGGATGAAATTTCCTGATGTATGTGAACAAATTGTGGCTGAACTTCTGTCATGAAATCTTTAACGGAATAGATCAGTAATATGGTATAGGCAGGTAGATTCTATATTTCGATATCTGGGACTCATTAAATATGAATAACACTGGTGGAGTTCTTGGTTGTTTCTTTATTTGATTTCTTGGGATACGTTAGGAAGCTGAATCAGCCTGAAAGAGTATTCATAGAAAAACTAATCTATTCGTAACAAAGATCCTAGTGCTAGTACCTGTGATGTATACAGCAGGGATCTTGTGAGGAGGGGAATAAAGTTTGTGTTTCCATGATTTTTTAATATTCTGCTTCTCTGTGAGGGGATACATGACTTTTTCCTGTTGGGCTACTGAATTATATAACCTTGGGGGTTTTTGATCAATTTTTGCAATTGAACAAAAAGTTGCTTTGTAACCACGATCCAGCCAGGAGTTGAACCTGGAATCTTCTGATCCATAGTCAGATGCATTATCCATTGCGCCACTGGACCATTGTGCTACGACTTTCCAATAATGTTACAGGAAAAGAGAAGGCTGTGACATAAACGTACCCTTGTACCGATGTGTCTCCATGGGGAACTGTGAAATGCTTCCTTTTTCTTATCTGTGTTTCAGGAAGCTGACATGGAGTCCTCTTGTGGAATGCCACTGAATAGGGGTTGTCTAGAGTATTAAGGTATAAATATTTGCTGATATTTCTGGAGCGTGTTAGGTGCAAAGACGTCATCTTTAGGAATGCCTCGGAAGATTTTGCGTATGGGAGGAAACCTTTGGATGAAATTTCCTGATGTATGTGAACAAATTGTGGCTGAACTTCTGTCAAGAAATCTTTAATGGAATAGATCAGTAATATGGTATAGGCAGATAGATTCTATATTTCGATATCTGGGACTCATTAAATATGAATAACATTGGTGGAGTTCTTGGTTGTTTCTTTATTTGACTTCTTGGGATACGTTAGGAAGCTGAATCAGCCTGAGAGAATATTCATAGAAAAACTAATCTATTCGTAACAAAGATCCAAGTGCTACTACGTGTGATGTATACAGCAGGGATCTTGTGAAGAGGGAAATAAAGTTTGTGTTTCCATGATTTTTGGATATTCTGCTTCTCTGTGAGAGGATACATGACTTTTTCCTGTTGGGCTACTGAATTATATAACCTTGGTGGTTTTTGATCAATTTATGCATTTGAACAAAAGGGTACCTTGAACTCATGATTCAGCCAGGAGTTGAACCTGGAATCTTCTGATCCGTAGTTAGATGCCTCATACATTGCACCACTGTGCTATAATTTACTAATAATGTTACAGGAAAAGAGAAGGCTGTGACATGAACGTACCCTTGTACCGATATGTCTCCATGGAGAATTATTAAATGCTTCCTTTTTCTTATCTGTGTTTCAGGAAGCTGGCATGGAGCCCTCTTGTGGAATGCCACTGAATAGGAGTTGTCTAGTGTATTAAGGTATAAATATTTGCTGATATTTCTGGAGCGTGTTAGGTGCAAAGACGTCATCTTTAGAAATGCCTCGGAAGATTTTCTGTATGGGAGGAAAACATTTGGATGAAATTTCCTGATGTATGTGAACAAATTGTGGCTGAACTTCTGTCATGAAATCTTTAACGGAATAGATCAGTAATATGGTATAGGCAGGTAGATTCTATATTTTGATATCTGGGACTCATTAAATATGAATAACACTGGTGGAGTTCTTGGTTGTTTCTTTATTTGATTTCTTGGGATACGTTTGGAAGCTGAATCAGCCTGAAAGAGTATTCATAGAAAAACTAATCTATTCGTAACAAAGATCCTAGTGCTAGTACCTGTGATGTATACAGCAGGGATCTTGTGAGGAGGGGAATAAAGTTTGTGTTTCCAAGATTTTTGAATATTCTGCTTCTCTGTGAGGGGATACATGACTTTTTCCTGTTGGGCTACTGAATTATATAACCTTGGGGGTTTTTGATCAATTTTTGCAATTGAACAAAAAGTTGCCTTGTAACCACGATCCAGCCAGGAGTTGAACCTGGATTCTTCTGATCTGTAGTCAGATGCGTTATCTATTGCGCCACTGGAACATTGTGCTAAAACTTTTCAATGATGTTACAGGAAAAGAGAAGGCTGTGACGTAAACGTACTCTTGTAACGATGTTTATCCATCGGGAACTGTGAAATGCTTCCTTTTTCTTATCTGTGTTTCAGGAAGCTGACATGGAGTCCTCTTGTGGAATGCCACTGAATAGGGGTTGTCTAGAGTATTAAAGTATAAATATTTGCTGATATTTCTGGAGCGTGTTAGGTGCAAAGACGTCATCTTTAGGAATGCCTCGGAAGATTTTGCGTATGGGAGGAAACCTTTGGATGAAATTTCCTTATGTATGTGAACAAATTGTGGCTGAACTTCTGTCAAGAAATCTTTAATAGAATAGATCAGTAATATGGTATTGGCAGATAGATTCTATATTTCGATATCTGGGACTCATTTAATATGAATAACACTGGTGGAGTTCTTGGTAGTTTCTTTATTTGACTTCTTGGGACACGTTAAGAAGCTGAATCAGCCTGAAAGAGTATTCATAGAAAAACTAATCTATTCGTAACAAAGATCGTAGTGCTAGTACCTGTGATGTATACAGCAGGGATCTTGTGAGGAGGGGAATAAAGTTTGTGTTTCCATGATTTTTGGATATTCTGCTTCTCTGTGAGGGGATACATGACTTTTTCCTGTTGGGCTACTGAATGATATAACCTTGGGGGTTTTGATCAATTTTTGCAATTGAACAAAATGGTGCCTTGTAACCACGATCCAACCAGGAGTTTAACCTGGAATCTTCTGATCCGTAGTCAGATGCGTTATCCATTGCGCCACTGGACCATTGTGGTATAACTTGCCAATAATGTTACAGGAAAAGAGAAGGCTGTGACATGAACGTGCCCTTGTACCGATGTATCTCCATGGGGAACTATTAAATGCTTTCTTTTTCTTATCTGTGTTTCAGGAACCTGACATGGAGTCCTCTTGTGGAATGCCACTGAATAGGGGTTGTCTAGAATATTAAGATATAAATATTTGCTGATATTTCAGGAGCATGTTAGTTGCAAGGATGTCTTCTTTAGGAATGCCTCGGAAGATTTTCCGTATGGCAGAAAAACATTTGGATGAAATTTCCTGATGTATGTAAAGAAATTGTGGCTGAACTTCTGTCAAGAAATCTTTAATAGAATAGATCAGTAATATGGTATAAGCAGGAAGATTTTATATTTCGATATCTGGGACTCATTAAATATGAATAACACTGGTGGAGTTCTTGGTAGTTTCTTTATTTGACTTCTTGGGATACGTTAGGAAGCTGAATCAGCCTGAAAGAATATTCATAGAAATAGTAATCTATTCGTAACAAAGATCCTAGTGCTAGTATGTGTGATGTATACAGCAAGGATCTTGTGAAGAGGGGAACAAAGTTTGAGTTTCCATGATTTTTGAATATTCTGCTTCACTGTGAGGGGATACATGACTTTTTCCTGTTGGGCTACTGAATTATATAACCTTGGGGGTTTTTGATCAATTTTTGCAATTGAACATAAAGTTGCCTTGTAACCACGATCCAGCCAGGATTTGAACCTGGAATCTTTTGATCCGTAGTCAGATGCGTTATCCATTGCGCCACTGTACTAAAATTTGCCAGTAATGAAACAGGAAAAGAGAAGGCTGTGCCATAAATGTACCCTTGTACCGATGTGTCTCCATGGGGAACTGTGAAATGCTTCCTTTTTCTTATCTGTGTTTCAGGAAGCTGACATCGAGCCCTCTTGTGGAATGCCACTGAATAGGAGTTGTCTAGTGTATTAAGGTATAAATATTTGCTGATATTTCTGGAGCATGTTAGGTGCAAAGACGTCATCTTTAGGAATGCCTCGGAAGATTTTCTGTATGGGAGGAAAACATTTGGATGAAATTTCCTGATGTATGTGAACAAATTGTGGCTGAACTTCTGTCAAGAAAGCTTTAACGGAATAGATCAGTAATATGGTATAAGCAGGTAGATTCTATATTTCGATATCTGGGACTCATTAAATATGAATAACACTGGTGGAGCTCTTGGTAATTTCTTTATTTGACTTCTTGGGATACGTTAGGAAGCTGAATCAGCCTGAAAGAATATTCATAGAAAAACTAATCTATTCGTAACAAAGATCCTAGTGTTGTACGTGTGATGTATACAGCACGGATCTTGTAAGGAGGGGAATAAGGTTTGTGTTTCCATGATATTTGGATATTCTGCTTCTCTGTGAGGGGATACATGACTTTTTCCTGTTGGGCTACTGAATTATATAACTTTGGTGGTTTTTGATCAATTTTTGCAATTGAGCAAAAAGTTGCCTTGTAACCACGATCCAGCCAGGAGTTGAACCTGGAATCTTCTGATGCATAGTCAGAAGCGTTATCCATTGCGCCACTGGACCATTGTGTTAAAAGACGCCAATAATGTTAAAGGAAAAGAGAAGGCTGTGACATGAACGTACCCTTGTATCCAATTTGTATCTCAATGGGGGAATTATTAAATGCTTCCTTTTTCTTATCTGTGTTTCAGGAAGCTGGCATGGAGCCCTCTTGTGGAATGCCACTGAATAGGAGTTGTCTAGAGTATTAAGGTATAAATATTTGCTGATATTTCTGGAGCGTGTTAGGTGCAAAGACGTCATCTTTAGGAATGCCTCGGAAGATTTTCCATATGGGAGGAAAAGATTTGGATGAAATATCCTGATGTATGAGAACAAATTGTGGCTAAACTTCTGTCATGAAATCTTTAATGGAATAGATCAGTAATATGGTATAGAAAGGTAGATTCTATATTTCGATATCTGGGACTCATTAAATATGAATAACACTGGTGGAGTTCTTGGTTGTTTCTTTATTTGACTTCTTGGGACACGTTAGGAAGCTGAATCAGCCTGAAAGAGTATTCATAGAAAAACTAATCTATTCTTAACAAAGATCCTAGTGCTAGTACCTGTGATGTATACAGCAGGGATCTTGTAGGAGGTGAATAAAGTTTGTGTTTCCATGATTTTTGGATATTCTGCTTCTCTGTGAGGGGATACATGACTTTTTCCTGTTGGGCTACTGAAGTATATAACCTTGGGGGTTTTTGATCAATTTTTACAATTGAACCAAAAGTTGTCTTGTAACCACAATCCAGCCAGGAGTTGAACCTGGAATCTTCTGATCCGTAGTCAGATGCGTTATCCATTGCGCCACTGGACCATTGTGCTTCAACTTTCCAATAATGTTACAGGAAAAGAGAAGGCTGTGACATAAACGTACCCTTGTACCGATGTGTCTCCATGGGGAACTGTGAAATGCTTCCTTTTTCTTATCTGTGTTTCAGGAAGCTGACATGGAGTCCTCTTGTGGAATGCCACTGAATAAGGGTTGTCTAAAGTATTAAGGTATAAATATTTGCTGATATTTCTGGAGTGTGTTAGGTGCAAAGACGTCATCTTTAGGAATGCCTCGGAAGATTTTGCGTTTTTGAGGAAACATTTGGATGAAATTTCCTGATGTATGTGAACAAATTGTGGGTGAACTTCTGTCAAGAAATCTTTAATGGAAGATAGATTCTATATTTCAATATCTGGGACTCATTAAATATGAATAACACTGGTGGAGTTCTTGGTAGTTTCTTTATTTGACTTCTTGGGATACGTTAGGAAGCTGAATCAGCCTGAAAGAATATTCATAGAAAAACTAATCTATTCGTAACAAAGATCCAAGTGTTTGTACGTGTGATGTATACAGCAAGGATCTTGTGAAGAGGGGAACAAAGTTTGTGTTTCCATGATTTTTGGATATTCTGCTTCACTGTGAGGGGATACATGACTTTTTCCTGTTGGGCTACTGAATTATATAACCTTGGTGGTTTTTGATCAATTTTTGCAATTGAACAAAAAGTTGCCTTGTAACCACGATCCAGCCAGGAGTTGAACCTGGAATCTTCTGATCCGTAGTCAGATGCGTTATCCATTGCGCCACTGGACCATTGTTTTATAAGATGCCAATAATGTTAAAGGAAAAGAGAAGGCTGTGACATGAACGTACCCTTGTACCGATGTATCTCCATGGGGAACTATTAAATGCTTTCTTTTTCTTATCTGTGTTTCAGGAACCTGACATGGAGCCCTCTTGTGGAATGCCACTGAATAGGGGTTGTCTAGAATATTAAGATATAAATATTTGCTGATATTTCAGGAGCGTGTTAGTTGCAAGGACGTCTTATTTAGGAATGCCTCGGAAGATTTTCTGTATGGGAGAAAAACATTTGGATGAAATTTCCTGATGTATGTAAAGAAATTGTGGCTGAACTTCTGTCAAGAAAGCTTTAATAGAATAGATCAGTAATATGGTATAAGCAGGTAGATTCTATATTTCGATATCTGGGACTCATTAAATATGAATAACACTGGTGGAGTTCTTGGTAGTTTCTTTATTTGACTTCTTACGTTAGGAAGCTGAATCAGCCTGAAAGAATATTCATAGAAAAACTAATCTATTCGTAACAAAGATCCTAGTGCTAGTACCTGTGATGTATACAGCAAGGATCTTGTGAAGAAGGGAACAAAGTTTGTGTTTCCATGATTTTTGGATATTCTGCTTCACTGTGAGGGGATACATGACTTTTTCCTGTTGGGCTACTGAATTATATAACCTTGGTGGTTTTTGATCAATTTTTGCAATTGAACAAAAAGTTGCCTTGTAACCACGATCCAGCCAGGAGTTGAACCTGGAATCTTCTGATCCATAGTCAGATGCGTTATCCATTGCGCCACTGGACCATTGTTTTATAAGATGCCAATAATGTTAAAGGAAAAGAGAAGGCTGTGACATGAACGTACCCTTGTACCGATGTATCTCCATGGGGAACTATTAAATGCTTTCTTTTTCTTATCTGTGTTTCAGGAACCTGACATGGAGCCCTCTTGTGGAATGCCACTGAATAGGGGTTGTCTAGAATATTAAGATATAAATATTTGCTGATATTTCAGGAGCGTGTTAGTTGCAAGGACGTCTTATTTAGGAATGCCTCGGAAGATTTTCTGTATGGGAGAAAAACATTTGGATGAAATTTCCTGATGTATGTAAAGAAATTGTGGCTGAACTTCTGTCAAGAAAGCTTTAATAGAATAGATCAGTAATATGGTATAAGCAGGTAGATTCTATATTTCGATATCTGGGACTCATTAAATATGAATAACACTGGTGGAGTTCTTGGTAGTTTCTTTATTTGACTTCTTGGGATACGTTAGGAAGCTGAATCAGCCTGAAAGAATATTCATAGAAAAACTAATCTATTCGTAACAAAGATCCTAGTGCTAGTACCTGTGATGTATACAGCAAGGATCTTGTGAAGAGGGGAACAAAGTTTGTGTTTCCATGATTTTTGGATATTCTGCTTCACTGTGAGGGGATACATGACTTTTTCCTGTTGGGCTACTGAATTATATAACCTTGGTGGTTTTTGATCAATTTTTGCAATTGAACAAAAAGTTGCCTTGTAACCACGATCCAGCCAGGAGTTGAAACTGGAATATTCTGATCCGCAGTCAGATGTGTTATCCATTGCGCCACTGGAGCATTGTTTTATAAGATGCCAATAATGTTAAAGGAAAAGAGAAGGCTGTGACATGAACGTACCCTTGTACCGATGTATCTCCATGGGGAACTATTAAATGCTTTCTTTTTCTTCTCTGTGTTTCAGGAACCTGACATGGAACCCTCTTGTGGAATGCCACTGAATAGGGGTTGTCTAGAATATTAAGATATAAATATTTGCTGATATTTCAGGAGCGTGTTAGTTGCAAGGACGTCTTCTTTAGGAATGCCTCAGAAGATTTTCTGTATGGGAGAAAAACATTTGGATGAATTTTCCTGATGTATGTAAAGAAATTGTGGCTGAACTTCTGTCAAGAAAGCTTTAATAGAATAGATCAGTAATATGGCATAAGCAGGTAGATTCTATATTTCGATATCTGGGACTCATTAAATATGAATAACACTGGTGGAGTTCTTGGTAGTTTCTTTATTTGACTTCTTGGGATACGTTAGGAAACTGAATCAGCCTGAAAGAATATTCATAGAAAAACTAATCTATTCGTAACAAAGATCCTAGTGCTAGTACCTGTGATGTATACAGCAAGGATCTTGTGAAGAGGGGAACAAAGTTTGTGTTTCCATGATTTTTGGATATTCTGCTTCACTGTGAGGGGATACATGACTTTTTCCTGTTGGGCTACTGAATTATATAACCTTGGTGGTTTTTGATCAATTTTTGCAATTGAACAAAAAGTTGCCTTGTAACCACGATCCAGCCAGGAGTTGAACCTGGAATCTTCTGATCCGTAGTCAGATGCGTTATCCATTGCGCCACTGGACCATTGTTTTATAAGATGCCAATAATGTTAAAGGAAAAGAGAAGGCTGTGACATGAACGTACCCTTGTACCGATGTATCTCCATGGGGAACTATTAAATGCTTTCTTTTTCTTATCTGTGTTTCAGGAACCTGACATGGAGCCCTCTTGTGGAATGCCACTGAATAGGGGTTGTCTAGAATATTAAGATATAAATATTTGCTGATATTTCAGGAGCGTGTTAGTTGCAAGGACGTCTTATTTAGGAATGCCTCGGAAGATTTTCTGTATGGGAGAAAAACATTTGGATGAAATTTCCTGATGTATGTAAAGAAATTGTGGCTGAACTTCTGTCAAGAAAGCTTTAATAGAATAGATCAGTAATATGGTATAAGCAGGTAGATTCTATATTTCGATATCTGGGACTCATTAAATATGAATAACACTGGTGGAGTTCTTGGTAGTTTCTTTATTTGACTTCTTGGGATACGTTAGGAAACTGAATCAGCCTGAAAGAATATTCATAGAAAAACTAATCTATTCGTAACAAAGATCCTAGTGCTAGTACCTGTGATGTATACAGCAAGGATCTTGTGAAGAGGGGAACAAAGTTTGTGTTTCCATGATTTTTGGATATTCTGCTTCACTGTGAGGGGATACATGACTTTTTCCTGTTGGGCTACTGAATTATATAACCTTGGTGGTTTTTGATCAATTTTTGCAATTGAACAAAAAGTTGCCTTGTAACCACGATCCAGCCAGGAGTTGAACCTGGAATCTTCTGATCCGTAGTCAGATGCGTTATCCATTGCGCCACTGGACCATTGTTTTATAAGATGCCAATAATGTTAAAGGAAAAGAGAAGGCTGTGACATGAACGTACCCTTGTACCGATGTATCTCCATGGGGAACTATTAAATGCTTTCTTTTTCTTATCTGTGTTTCAGGAACCTGACATGGAGCCCTCTTGTGGAATGCCACTGAATAGGGGTTGTCTAGAATATTAAGATATAAATATTTGCTGATATTTCAGGAGCGTGTTAGTTGCAAGGACGTCTTATTTAGGAATGCCTCGGAAGATTTTCTGTATGGGAGAAAAACATTTGGATGAAATTTCCTGATGTATGTAAAGAAATTGTGGCTGAACTTCTGTCAAGAAAGCTTTAATAGAATAGATCAGTAATATGGTATAAGCAGGTAGATTCTATATTTCGATATCTGGGACTCATTAAATATGAATAACACTGGTGGAGTTCTTGGTAGTTTCTTTATTTGACTTCTTACGTTAGGAAGCTGAATCAGCCTGAAAGAATATTCATAGAAAAACTAATCTATTCTTAACAAAGATCCTAGTGCTAGTACCTGTGATGTATACAGCAAGGATCTTGTGAAGAGGGGAACAAAGTTTGTATTTCCATGATTTTTGGATATTCTGCTTCTCTGTGAGGGGATACATGACTTTTTCCTGTTGGGCTACTGAATTATATAACCTTGGTGGTTTTTGATCAATTTTTGCAATTGAACAAAAAGTTGCCTTGTAACCACGATCCAGCCAGGAGTTGAACCTGGAATCTTCTGATCCGTAGTCAGATGCGTTATCCATTGCGCCACTAGACCATTGTTTTATAAGATGCCAATAATGTTAAAGGAAAAGAGAAGGCTGTGACATGAACGTACCCTTGTACCGATGTATCTCCATGGGGAACTATTAAATGCTTTCTTTTTCTTATCTGTGTTTCAGGAACCTGACATGGAGCCCTCTTGTTGAATGCCACTGAATAGGGGTTGTCTAGAATATTAAGATATAAATATTTGCTGATATTTCAGGAGCGTGTTAGTTGCAAGGACGTCTTATTTAGGAATGCCTCGGAAGATTTTCTGTATGGGAGAAAAACATTTGGATGAAATTTCCTGATGTATGTAAAGAAATTGTGGCTGAACTTCTGTCAAGAAAGCTTTAATAGAATAGATCAGTAACATGGTATAAGCAGGTAGATTCTATATTTCGATACCTGGGACTCATTAAATATGAATAACACTGGTGGAGTTCTTGGTAGTTTCTTTATTTGACTTCTTGGGATACGTTAGGAAACTGAATCAGCCTGAAAGAATATTCATAGAAAAACTAATCTATTCGTAACAAAGATCCTAGTGCTAGTACCTGTGATGTATACAGCAAGGATCTTCTGAAGAGGGGAACAAAGTTTGTGTTTCCATGATTTTTGGATATTCTGCTTCACTGTGAGGGGATACATGACTTTTTCCTGTTGGGCTACTGAATTATATAACCTTGGTGGTTTTTGATCAATTTTTGCAATTGAACAAAAAGTTGCCTTGTAACCACGATCCAGCCAGGAGTTGAAACTGGAATATTCTGATCCGCAGTCAGATGTGTTATCCATTGCGCCACTAGACCATTGTTTTATAAGATGCCAATAATGTTAAAGGAAAAGAGAAGGCTGTGACATGAACGTACCCTTGTACCGATGTATCTCCATGGGGAACTATTAAATGCTTTCTTTTTCTTATCTGTGTTTCAGGAACCTGACATGGAGCCCTCTTGTTGAATGCCACTGAATAGGGGTTGTCTAGAATATTAAGATATAAATATTTGCTGATATTTCAGGAGCGTGTTAGTTGCAAGGACGTCTTCTTTAGGAATGCCTCGGAAGATTTTCCGTATGGGAGAAAAACATTTGGATGAAATTTCCTGATGTATGTAAAGAAATTGTGGCTGAACTTCTGTCAAGAAAGCTTTAATAGAATAGATCAGTAATATGGTATAAGCAGGTAGATTCTATATTTCGATATCTGGGACTCATTAAATATGAATAACACTGGTGGAGTTCTTGGTAGTTTCTTTATTTGACTTCTTGGGATACGTTAGGAAACTGAATCAGCCTGAAAGAATATTCATAGAAAAACTAATCTATTCGTAACAAAGATCCTAGTGCTAGTACCTGTGATGTATACAGCAAGGATCTTGTGAAGAGGGGAACAAAGTTTGTGTTTCCATGATTTTTGGATATTCTGCTTCTCTGTGAGGGGATACATGACTTTTTCCTGTTGGGCTACTGAATTATATAACCTTGGTGGTTTTTGATCAATTTTTGCAATTGAACAAAAAGTTGCCTTGTAACCACGATCCAGCCAGGAGTTGAACCTGGAATCTTCTGATCCGTAGTCAGATGCGTTATCCATTGCGCCACTGGACCATTGTTTTATAAGATGCCAATAATGTTAAAGGAAAAGAGAAGGCTGTGACATGAACGTACCCTTGTACCGATGTATCTCCATGGGGAACTATTAAATGCTTTCTTTTTCTTATCTGTGTTTCAGGAACCTGACATGGAGCCCTCTTGTGGAATGCCACTGAATAGGGGTTGTCTAGAATATTAAGATATAAATATTTGCTGATATTTCAGGAGCGTGTTAGTTGCAAGGACGTCTTATTTAGGAATGCCTCGGAAGATTTTCTGTATGGGAGAAAAACATTTGGATGAAATTTCCTGATGTATGTAAAGAAATTGTGGCTGAACTTCTGTCAAGAAAGCTTTAATAGAATAGATCAGTAATATGGTTTAAGCAGGTAGATTCTATATTTCGATATCTGGGACTCATTAAATATGAATAACACTGGTGGAGTTCTTGGTAGTTTCTTTATTTGACTTCTTACGTTAGGAAGCTGAATCAGCCTGAAAGAATATTCATAGAAAAACTAATCTATTCGTAACAAAGATCCTAGTGCTAGTACCTGTGATGTATACAGCAAGGATCTTGTGAAGAGGGGAACAAAGTTTGTGTTTCCATGATTTTTGGATATTCTGCTTCACTGTGAGGGGATACATGACTTTTTCCTGTTGGGCTACTGAATTATATAACCTTGGTGGTTTTTGATCAATTTTTGCAATTGAACAAAAAGTTGCCTTGTAACCACGATCCAGCCAGGAGTTGAACCTGGAATCTTCTGATCCGTAGTCAGATGCGTTATCCATTGCGCCACTAGACCATTGTTTTATAAGATGCCAATAATGTTAAAGGAAAAGAGAAGGCTGTGACATGAACGTACCCTTGTACCGATGTATCTCCATGGGGAACTATTAAATGCTTTCTTTTTCTTATCTGTGTTTCAGGAACCTGACATGGAGCCCTCTTGTGGAATGCCACTGAATAGGGGTTGTCTAGAATATTAAGATATAAATATTTGCTGATATTTCAGGAGCGTGTTAGTTGCAAGGACTTCTTATTTAGGAATGCCTCGGAAGATTTTCTGTATGGGAGAAAAACATTTGGATGAAATTTCCTGATGTATGTAAAGAAATTGTGGCTGAACTTCTGTCAAGAAAGCTTTAATAGAATAGATCAGTAATATGGTATAAGCAGGTAGATTCTATATTTCGATATCTGGGACTCATTAAATATGAATAACACTGGTGGAGTTCTTGGTAGTTTCTTTATTTGACTTCTTGGGATACGTTAGGAAACTGAATCAGCCTGAAAGAATATTCATAGAAAAACTAATCTATTCGTAACAAAGATCCTAGTGCTAGTACCTGTGATGTATACAGCAAGGATCTTGTGAAGAGGGGAACAAAGTTTGTGTTTCCATGATTTTTGGATATTCTGCTTCACTGTGAGGGGATACATGACTTTTTCCTGTTGGGCTACTGAATTATATAACCTTGGTGGTTTTTGATCAATTTTTGCAATTGAACAAAAAGTTGCCTTGTAACCACGATCCAGCCAGGAGTTGAACCTGGAATCTTCTGATCCGTAGTCAGATGCGTTATCCATTGCGCCACTGGACCATTGTTTTATAAGATGCCAATAATGTTAAAGGAAAAGAGAAGGCTGTGACATGAACGTTCCCTTGTACCGATGTATCTCCATGGGGAACTATTAAATGCTTTCTTTTTCTTATCTGTGTTTCAGGAACCTGACATGGAGCCCTCTTGTGGAATGCCACTGAATAGGGGTTGTCTAGAATATTAAGATATAAATATTTGCTGATATTTCAGGAGCGTGTTAGTTGCAAGGACGTCTTATTTAGGAATGCCTCGGAAGATTTTCTGTATGGGAGAAAAACATTTGGATGAAATTTCCTGATGTATGTAAAGAAATTGTGGCTGAACTTCTGTCAAGAAAGCTTTAATAGAATAGATCAGTAATATGGTATAAGCAGGTAGATTCTATATTTCGATATCTGGGACTCATTAAATATGAATAACACTGGTGGAGTTCTTGGTAGTTTCTTTATTTGACTTCTTACGTTAGGAAGCTGAATCAGCCTGAAAGAATATTCATAGAAAAACTAATCTATTCTTAACAAAGATCCTAGTGCTAGTACCTGTGATGTATACAGCAAGGATCTTGTGAAGAGGGGAACAAAGTTTGTATTTCCATGATTTTTGGATATTCTGCTTCTCTGTGAGGGGATACATGACTTTTTCCTGTTGGGCTACTGAATTATATAACCTTGGTGGTTTTTGATCAATTTTTGCAATTGAACAAAAAGTTGCCTTGTAACCACGATCCAGCCAGGAGTTGAACCTGGAATCATCTGATCCGTAGTCAGATGCGTTATCCATTGCGCCACTAGACCATTGTTTTATAAGATGCCAATAATGTTAAAGGAAAAGAGAAGGCTGTGACATGAACGTACCCTTGTACCGATGTATCTCCATGGGGAACTATTAAATGCTTTCTTTTTCTTATCTGTGTTTCAGGAACCTGACATGGAGCCCTCTTGTGGAATGCCACTGAATAGGGGTTGTCTAGAATATTAAGATATAAATATTTGCTGATATTTCAGGAGCGTGTTAGTTGCAAGGACGTCTTATTTAGGAATGCCTCGGAAGATTTTCTGTATGGGAGAAAAACATTTGGATGAAATTTCCTGATGTATGTAAAGAAATTGTGGCTGAACTTCTGTCAAGAAAGCTTTAATAGAATAGATCAGTAATATGGTATAAGCAGGTAGATTCTATATTTCGATATCTGGGACTCATTAAATATGAATAACACTGGTGGAGTTCTTGGTAGTTTCTTTATTTGACTTCTTGGGATACGTTAGGAAGCTGAATCAGCCTGAAAGAATATTCATAGAAAAACTAATCTATTCGTAACAAAGATCCTAGTGCTAGTACCTGTGATGTATACAGCAAGGATCTTGTGAAGAGGGGAACAAAGTTTGTGTTTCCATGATTTTTGGATATTCTGCTTCACTGTGAGGGGATACATGACTTTTTCCTGTTGGGCTACTGAATTATATAACCTTGGTGGTTTTTGATCAATTTTTGCAATTGAACAAAAAGTTGCCTTGTAACCACGATCCAGCCAGGAGTTGAACCTGGAATCTTCTGATCCGTAGTCAGATGCGTTATCCATTGCGCCACTGGACCATTGTTTTATAAGATGCCAATAATGTTAAAGGAAAAGAGAAGGCTGTGACATGAACGTACCCTTGTACCGATGTATCTCCATGGGGAACTATTAAATGCTTTCTTTTTCTTATCTGTGTTTCAGGAACCTGACATGGAGCCCTCTTGTGGAATGCCACTGAATAGGGGTTGTCTAGAATATTAAGATATAAATATTTGCTGATATTTCAGGAGCGTGTTAGTTGCAAGGACGTCTTCTTTAGGAATGCCTCGGAAGATTTTCCGTATGGGAGAAAAACATTTGGATGAAATTTCCTGATGTATGTAAAGAAATTGTGGCTGAACTTCTGTCAAGAAAGCTTTAATAGAATAGATCAGTAATATGGTATAAGCAGGTAGATTCTATATTTCGATATCTGGGACTCATTAAATATGAATAACACTGGTGGAGTTCTTGGTAGTTTCTTTATTTGACTTCTTGGGATACGTTAGGAAACTGAATCAGCCTGAAAGAATATTCATAGAAAAACTAATCTATTCGTAACAAAGATCCTAGTGCTAGTACCTGTGATGTATACAGCAAGGATCTTGTGAAGAGGGGAACAAAGTTTGTGTTTCCATGATTTTTGGATATTCTGCTTCACTGTGAGGGGATACATGACTTTTTCCTGTTGGGCTACTGAATTATATAACCTTGGTGGTTTTTGATCAATTTTTGCAATTGAACAAAAAGTTGCCTTGTAACCACGATCCAGCCAGGAGTTGAACCTGGAATCTTCTGATCCGTAGTCAGATGCGTTATCCATTGCGCCACTGGACCATTGTGGTTATAACTAGCCAATAATGTTACAGGAAAAGAGAAGGCTGTGACATGAACGTGCCCTTGTACCGATGTATCTCCATGGGGAACTAGTGAAATGCTTTCTTTTTCTTATCTGTGTTTCAGGAAGCCTGACATGGAGCCCTCTTGTGGAATGCCACTGAATAGGGGTTGTCTAGAAGTATTAAGGATATAAATATTTGCTGATATTTCATGGAGCGTGTTAGGTGCAAAGGACGTCATCTTTAGGAATGCCTCGGAAGATTTTCCGTATGGGAGAAAAACATTTGGATGAAATTTCCTGATGTATGTAAAGAAATTGTGGCTGAACTTCTGTCAAGAAAGCTTTAATAGAATAGATCAGTAATATGGTATAAGCAGGTAGATTCTATATTTCGATATCTGGGACTCATTAAATATGAATAACACTGGTGGAGTTCTTGGTAGTTTCTTTATTTGACTTCTTGGGATACGTTAGGAAGCTGAATCAGCCTGAAAGAATATTCATAGAAAAACTAATCTATTCGTAACAAAGATCCTAGTGCTAGTACCTGTGATGTATACAGCAAGGATCTTGTGAAGAGGGGAACAAAGTTTGTGTTTCCATGATTTTTGGATATTCTGCTTCTCTGTGAGGGGATACATGACTTTTTTTCTGTTGGGCTACTGAATTATATAACCTTGGTGGTTTTTGATCAATTTTTGCAATTGAGCAAAAAGTTGCCTTGTAACCACGATCCAGCCAGGAGTTGAACCTGGAATCTTCTGATCCGTAGTCAGATGCGTTATCCATTGCGCCACTGGACCATTGTGGTATAACTTGCCAATAATGTTACAGGAAAAGAGAAGGCTGTGACATGAACGTGCCCTTGTACCGATGTATCTCCATGGGGAACTCTTAAATGCTTTCTTTTTCTTATCTGTGTTTCAGGAACCTGACATGGAGCCCTTTTGTGGAATGCCACTGAATAGGGGTTGTCTAGAATATTAAGATATAAATATTTGCTGATATTTCAGGAGCGTGTTAGTTGCAAGGACGTCTTATTTAGGAATGCCTCGGAAGATTTTCTGTATGGGAGAAAAACATTTGGATGAAATTTCCTGATGTATGTAAAGAAATTGTGGCTGAACTTCTGTCAAGAAAGCTTTAATAGAATAGATCAGTAACATGGTATAAGCAGGTAGATTCTATATTTCGATACCTGGGACTCATTAAATATGAATAACACTGGTGGAGTTCTTGGTAGTTTCTTTATTTGACTTCTTGGGATACGTTAGGAAACTGAATCAGCCTGAAAGAATATTCATAGAAAAACTAATCTATTCGTAACAAAGATCCTAGTGCTAGTACCTGTGATGTATACAGCAAGGATCTTCTGAAGAGGGGAACAAAGTTTGTGTTTCCATGATTTTTGGATATTCTGCTTCACTGTGAGGGGATACATGACTTTTTCCTGTTGGGCTACTGAATTATATAACCTTGGTGGTTTTTGATCAATTTTTGCAATTGAACAAAAAGTTGCCTTGTAACCACGATCCAGCCAGGAGTTGAACCTGGAATCTTCTGATCCGTAGTCAGATGCATTATCCATTGCGCCACTGGACCATTGTGTTATAAGATGCCAATAATGTTAAAGGAAAAGAGAAGGCTGTGACATGAACGTACCCTTGTACCGATGTATCTCCATGGGGAACTATTAAATGCTTTCTTTTTCTTATCTGTGTTTCAGGAACCTGACATGGAGCCCTCTTGTGGAATGCCACTGAATAGGGGTTGTCTAGAATATTAAGATATAAATATTTGCTGATATTTCAGGAGCGTGTTAGTTGCAAGGACGTCTTCTTTAGGAATGCCTCGGAAGATTTTCCGTATGGGAGAAAAACATTTGGATGAAATTTCCTGATGTATGTAAAGAAATTGTGGCTGAACTTCTGTCAAGAAATCTTTAATAGAATAGAACAGTAATAAGGTATAAGCAGGTAGATTCTATATTTCGATATCTGGGACTCATTAAATATGAATAACACTGGTGGAGTTCTTGGTAGTTTCTTTATTTGACTTCTTGGGATACGTTAGGAAGCTGAATCAGCCTGAAAGAATATTCATAGAAAAACTAATCTATTCTTAACAAAGATCCTAGTGCTAGTACCTGTGATGTATACAGCAAGGATCTTATGAAGAGGGGAACAAAGTTTGTGTTTCCATGATTTTTGGATATTCTGCTTCTCTGTGAGGGGATACATGACTTTTTTTCTGTTGGGCTACTGAATTATATAACCTTGGTGGTTTTTGATCAATTTTTGCAATTGAGCAAAAAGTTGCCTTGTAACCACGATCCAGCCAGGAGTTGAACCTGGAATCTTCTGATCTGTAGTCAGATGCGTTATCCATTGCGCCACTGGACCATTGTGGTATAACTTGCCAATAATGTTACAGTAAAAGAGAAGGCTGTGACATGAACGTGCCCTTGTACCGATGTATCTCCATGGGGAACTCTTAAATGCTTTCTTTTTCTTATCTGTGTTTCAGGAACCTGACATGGAGCCCTTTTGTGGAATGCCACTGAATAGGGGTTGTCTAGAATATTAAGATATAAATATTTGCTGATATTTCAGGAGCGTGTTAGTTGCAAGGACGTCTTATTTAGGAATGCCTCGGAAGATTTTCTGTATGGGAGAAAAACATTTGGATGAAATTTCCTGATGTATGTAAAGAAATTGTGGCTGAACTTCTGTCAAGAAAGCTTTAATAGAATAGATCAGTAATATGGTATAAGCAGGTAGATTCTATATTTCGATATCTGGGACTCATTAAATATGAATAACACTGGTGGAGCTCTTGGTAGTTTCTTTATTTGACTTCTTGGGATACGTTAGGAAGCTGAATCAGCCTGAAAGAATATTCATAGAAAAACTAATCTATTCGTAACAAGGATCCTAGTGCTAGTACGTGTGATGTATACAGCAAGGATCTTGTAAGGAGGGGAATAAGGTTTGTGTTTCCATGATTTTTGGATATTCTGCTTCTCTGTGAGGGGATACATGACTTTTTCCTGTTGGGCTAGTGAAGTATATAACCTTGGTGGTTTTTGATCAATTTTTGCAATTGAACCAAAAGTTGTCTTGTAACCACAATCCAGCCAGGAGGTGAACCTGGAATCTTCTGATCCGTAGTCAGATGCGTTATCCATTGCGCCACTGGCCAATTGTGCTACAACTTTCCAATAATGTTACAGGAAAAGAGAAGGCTGTGACATAAACGTACCCTTGTACCGATGTGTCTCCATGGGGAACTGTGAAATGCTTCCTTTTTCTTATCTGTGTTTCAGGAAGCTGACATGGAGTCCTCTTGTGGAATGCCACTGAATAGGGGTTGTCTAGAGTATTAAGGTATAAATATTTGCTGATATTTCTGGAGCGTGTTAGGTGTAAAGACGTCATCTTTAGGAATGCCTCGGAAGATTTTGCGTATGGGAGGAAACCTTTGGATGAAATTTCCTGATGTATGTGAACAAATTGTGGCTGAACTTCTGTCAAGAAATCTTTAATGGAAGATAGATTCTATATTTCGATATCTGGGACTCATTAAATATGAATAACACTTGTGGAGTTCTTGGTAGTTTCTTTATTTGACTTCTTGGGATACGTTAGGAAGCTGAATCAGCCTGAAAGAATATTCATAGAAAAACTAATCTATTCGTAACAAAGATCCAAGTGCTAGTACGTGTGATGTATACAGCAGGGATCTTGTGAAGAGGGGAATAAAGTTTGTGTTTCCATGATTTTTGGATATTCTGCTTCACTGTGAGGGGATACATGACTTTTTCCTGTTGGGCTACTGAATTATATAACCTTGGTGGTTTTTGATCAATTTTTGCAATTGAACAAAAAGTTGCCTTGTAACCACGATCCAGCCAGGAGTTAAACCTGGAATCTTCTGATTCGTAGTCAGATGTGTTATCCATTGCGCCACTGGACCATAGTGCTACAACTTGCCAATAATGTTACAGGAAAAGAGAAGGCTGTGACATAAATATACCCTTGTACCGATGTATCTCCATGGGGAATTATTAAATGCTTCCTTTTTCTTATCTGTGTTTCAGGAAGCTGGCATGGAGCTCTCTTGTGGAATTCCACCGAATAGTTGTCTAGAGCAGTGCTCTTCAACCTTTTTACACCTATGGACTGGCGGAAATAAAATAATTATTTCGTGGACCGGCAAACTACTAAGACTGAAATTTTTTTAAAAAACCATCGCCGCCCCGTCCCCGCGAGCTCGGTCCCACAAACCATCAGATCCCATCCGCACAAGCCTCAAATAGTTATGATTTTATATTGAACATATTTTATTAAAGTATAAAAAGAAACTATATTCTATACAATTGTCATTTTATAAATACAAATAATACAGGGCAAAGATCAACAAAACCCCTGTCTTCCCTCCCCTTCACATATATCCCCTCTACTATCAAGAAAACTGAATAAGCCAAATTATTACAAAATGCTACACAAATATCATGTAACAGAATACCACAGTCACACATGACAGGAATGGTGTTAGGGGAGTGGAACTAGGGCAACTGCTCCCTGGTCAGAGAGAGCCCTAAGCCAGCTGGAAGCTAAAGAAGCACTGCCTGGGCTTTGCACTCCCCAGTTATGTCTAGCAAGATACATATTTCAAATCTGATATATTTGAATCACAAGATAGAAATAAAATTATTTTTTTCTACCTTTTGTCGTCTCTGGTTTCTGCTTTCATTGCCTTTTCACTCTCTTCCAGCCAGTGTCTGCCCTAAGAACATAAGAATTGCCACTGCTGGGTCAGACCAGAGGTCCATCATGACCAGCTGTCCACTCACGCGTACCATGGCCCAGTACAGTGGCATGATAACCTTCACTGTCTCTTCAGTCCAGCATCTGCCCCTTCCCCTCACTGTCTGTCTTTCTCTGCCATCTCTCCTCCTGCCCCCCCCCCCCCCCCAATTTGGTCTAGCATCCATCATCTTCCTTCTGCTCCCCTCATGGTCTGTCATCTCTGTCCTTCCCTCCACCCTGTGGTTCTTAGCACTCTCTCTTCTCATTTCCTCCAGTCAGATCTGATATCATTCTCTGCTCTCTCTTCCCTTTTCTTCTCTGGTCTTCCTTCTCTATTTTCTGCCTCCATCTAAATTAAATTATTTCTTACTATTTAGTCCTTTTTCCCTCTTTTCACTGTGTCTACTCACAGCTTGTCACCCCTTTCCCTCACCCCTCCATTATCTTACTATTTTCTTCCACCTTTATTATCTCCTCCTTCCATCCTGTATGTGTTCTTTCCCCACTTCCATTCAGCATCTGCTCTTCCCTCTCAACTGACATCCATCTGTTTTCTGCTCTCTCTCCCTTCTTCCCACTTCCATCATCTGTCCCCTTCTCTCTCTCATCTCCTCCATTCCATCATCTGTCCCTTTTCTCTCTATCCCCCCCCAACTTCCATCATTTGCCCCCCTTCCCCTCACCTTTGCAGGTCACTTTCTTTCCCCTGAGGGTGGCTCATGTCAGAGGGGAAGCTTTGGCCGAGCAGAACAGCTTGCAAGGAACAGTTGAACTTACTTGATTGATATCGATGCCGTTGCCGTTTGAAGGAAAAAAAAAAGGGACCTGCAAAGGCGAGAGGAAGGGAAACCTCCAGGACAGCTGCTCTTTGCCCTCCTTCAGCGGCCCAAGAGTCCAGACCAACAGCGGCAGCTCTGTGTACTTTTAACTTCGGCACAGAGCTGCCCCTAAGCAGTAGTTTAGCGCGGTTTCATGAGGCAGCCTCGGGGCCTTTGATAGCCGGCCCGCTTCGATGATGCGATGTGGGCCGGCCTAGCAAAGGCCCCGAGGCTGCCTTATGAAACCGCGCTAAACTATTGATTAGGGGCAGCTCTGTGCCAAAGTTAAAAGCATACAGAGCTGCCGCTGCTGGTCTGGAGGTGCGGAGACAAGGCAGGAGACAAACGCGGTGGAAGGCAGGAGTCCCGGCGAAGGCAGGAGTCCAAGCACAGTGACTGCAACAGGAAGTTGCATGTCAGCTGACGCCGGCCTTTCGTTGTGGCGGGGACCGAATCCTTCGCGGACCAGGAAGATTTTTTTTGGACCGGCACCGGTCCGCGGACCGGCGGTTGAAGAAGTGTGGTCTAGAGTATTAAGGTATAAATATTTGCTGATATTTCTGGAGCGTGTTAGGTGCAAAGAAGTCATCTTTAGGAATGCCTCAGAAGATTTTCCGTATGGGAGGAAAACATTTGGATGAAATATCCTGATGTATGTGAACAAATTGTGGCTAAACTTCTGTCATGAAATCTTTAATGTAATA